>NC_133824.1:18595992-19220992 GCF_047830755.1 Zonotrichia albicollis
CGGGTGGGACTGGGGCAAAGCCCCTGAGCCCCATCCAGCTCTGCTGCTCCTCGCCCTGGCAGGCTGCATCTGCATCTTCGGGCACCCCAAACCTGCCAACACAGAATGTTGCTGTGGGACACGGAGTCACAGCCCACACAGGCTTCTGCCTGCAGCTTCTCTGCCCCAGCTCTGGGCTGCAAACTCCCCAGGGCAGGGACTGCCTGTAAATGGGTGTTTGCAGAGGAGGTATTTCCCAGGGCAGGCTGCTTGAGTGTATGTGCTACCTGTCCTCCCCTCTGCAGAGTCATGAGGAACACCAGCTGGTAAAACCATCAGCTACAGTGGTAAAGCAGATGCAAACACACCTGCTTTGATTTCTGCTGGGACTGGCAAGATTTGGGCTGCTGCCTGTGCCCTGGGCCTCCCTCATGTGCTCTAGGCTCTACTGAACCAGCAGACTTCCTCCAGCAGTGTGCAATAAGGCAAGGGGAAAGGCTATGAACCAGAGCTATGTGGAAATTCAGGAGGATTTCTTGCTGGCAGGGACCCTGTGGTATGATGGGTTTCACCTTTGCTCATCTTTGTTGGCAGAGGCACCCCATGCAAATGCTGCTCTCTGAGCTTTCACACACGGGACTTTCAAAGGGTTCATGCTCTTCAGAAAAAAATGTATAGGATCAGATTTTCCTATGGCCCCCCAAGTAATTTTATTAATCACCGGGACAAATCTCAAATGTCTTTCAACATTGAGAAATTCCACTTAATCACAATCTGCCCTGCTCCGACCTTCTCGGCATCAGATGGAGAAAGAAATGATGCAGCAAGGCCCTTAGTCACACAATGCTGCTTCAAGGCTGAGCTGGGGAATGGGACGTGAATCATCTCTGCCTTTCTTTCTTTCAAGGGAAGTACAGAAGTCGGCTGCTGCTCTGAGGGTAAAGCACATAAAGAGGTGACAGCTCTTCCTGTTTCCTTTCCATCTCAGGTCCCTGCTGTGCTCTCCTTCCCTGCTCTTAGCTGTATCTACTGAAAAAGTCCATCTCTCTTTCAGGCTACTCCTTGGAGATTTGTTTACCACATTCACATCTTAGCAAGTGCAGAGCCACACAGAGCACTGCTCAGAACCAGCTGGCAGAATGAATTGCAGGATATTTTCCAGACAATCCAGTTCCTTCTTACAGAGAACTCTTCTGTGTGTACAGAGGCAAAAGGGCAGTGGGATGTGGACTGGGAGATAAAAAGCAGTTCCTTGGACAGGTGTAAGCAATGATAAGCATTGCATCACCTCACTTTTGTGTGCCTGCCAGCTTGCAGGAGTCCACTGGGCACATCTGCTGCCCAGAAAGTGGAGTAAGAGGCTGCCCACACAAGCAGAGGGGGATGTCAAGGCCAGAGTTGCACACTCAAGCCTCAGGCTGGCCAGCACAGCAGGGCAAAAGAGGTCACTCAGAATCAGAGGTTATGACAGATCTGTTCTGTGGAAAATGTTGTCTGGCCTCTGCTTTTGTCCTCCTGATCTGAGGCACGCAGAAGGAAGCACACAGAAGGAAGCACACCCTGGGACAGCAGCTAGAATAACTGAGCTTGCTACAAGGTACTGTAATACAGGGAGCAGAAACCCATACTGCAGAGAGGGACAGGGAGCAGGGGAAGCAGGTGGAATACTTTGCCCCCCTCTTATCTGCTGGGAAATGCATAACCACAATTGCCCATGTGTGCAGCCCCTTAGGAGAGGAATATACATCTTGCAGCATTTTAAATCTAGATGCACTTTGAGCAAGACTTAGGTGACACTCAGACAGAGAGCTTGAGCTGAGCTCTACCCTAACACCCCCCAGCACTCAGCCTGCTGCTGCCTGAGGGAACACGAGGCTCTGGCAGGGCAGGCTGCCCAGCACTCAGCCTGGCTCCGTGCCGAGGCCCCCGGGCTCCGCAGGCCCTGCCCCGCAGCCGGCACCAGGCCGGGCCCGCCTCTGCAGGCTGCCGGAGGCTGATTCGCCCAGGGCTCGGCCTCCGGGGCCGAGCACAGCTCCTGGCTTGCTGCGAGCAGGCTGGGTCATGGTTGCTGCAAAAAGCCCACAGTGCACTGCTGTGCAGAAGTCCCAGCCCACTGCTCGGACAGGCAGGGGTTGCCCTGCTTCTGTTTGGGGTTCCCTGGCCTGACATAAAGGTTCCTGTGCTGAGAGGAGCCGCATGCATGTGGTAAATCTGGCAGGTTGTACTCTTGGCATCCTGGCACACGAGGGGACACTGTGCCCAGTACAGCCAGGGCACATCAGCTGTACTTTGTGCAATCCAGAGTCCAGGATTTCCAAACACTCATGGGACTGGACACAGCTGCTGTTTTGCTGGGGTTGCTCAATGTCAGCTCAGGGTTACTGGACTGTGCTCAGTGGATCTCATACAGGGAAAAGGTCAGAGGAATCCTTCTCTGCAGATTGCCTGCCAAGGACTGACTGAGCCCTGGTTTGGATAGAAACTTGCAACTAATTCAGCAGCATGGTCTGCATGTGGAATAGCTTGTCACTAATTTTGGCACAGCTTTCCTTGTTATCAAAAGCTTGCAGCCATCCAAACTCAGATGACATGAAAAGCTGGGAATTCCCCTGCCCCAAAACCTTTCTATCACCAGAATAAAGCATCTCCCTACTGCACAGCCCATCAGGCTAGTCACAGCTCTTGGAAGGACACCTGTAGGGACACCCTCCAGCAGCCACAGAGTAATGCCAGTGCTTGGACACAGGCATCCATCCAGACTGCAGAGTTACCTAGAGGCAAGAGACACAGCTTCCAGGGTGTGCTTTTGCTGCTTCAATCCCAGTGATCCTCTTTCTTCCAGCCCACTACCACCCTGGAGCAGTCACGTCCAGTCCTGGCTTCTGACAGCTGGCACTCTGATCACACAAGCTCCTGTGCAAAGCAGGTTTCTCAGCTGACTGAACTCTTGTGTGTTGTTTGATTAGATTTAACAACTTGGAGGTGCCAAACCAGAGTGTTTCCCTGCCTTGCCACAGGAGCTGGCAGCCTGCACTGCCCCCAGAGACAGCTCTGCAGCAAGGGGCTGCCAGAAGTTCTGAGCAGGGGAGCCCTGGCAGGAGACACAGCAACACCATGCTCAGCACCCAGGATGTGGTGACAGGCTCCAAGGTGGCTCACCGTCAGCCCCAGCACGTTTCCCTGTTAGGCAGTGCAGCAGCCACACGTGCTCTCAGAGCCCTTGCTCAGTGTGAGAATCAAAGCTGTGCTTGGGGCAATCTGAGCTCATGTGATTACACTGAAAAACAGAGGCCTCATCCTCGGGCTTGAGCAACCCATAATTAATGTCAGGGATGATCAACCTTGGGCACACATGGAGCCACTGAAGGTGCTGCCCACATTGCTCTCCGTGCTGCAATTGATTTTCCAGCCAGGCTGTTGCAAGGTGTGTCGGGGTTACATGAAGAAAACACTGGGTTACATAAAGAAAACAGCTCATTGAGGAGCAGGCTGAGTTTGACACTTAATAAGGCCGCCCCAATCACCATCCCAGAGGTCTTTCCAGCCTGGTGTGTTGTCTTCAGCCATGGCCAGTGCTGGAAAGGCTGGGCTATAAATAACCTGACCATGACTTGAGCTCTTTGCAATCAGTAGTTCAGGCCTGTGCAGGGTGATGCTTCTGCCCATGTTGGTGTCTATATTAACCACCCAACAGCAGGACAGCTAGGAGCAATACAATCCAGTCCCAGCTGAGGCTCACACTGCAGGGCCTACAAAAGGGCATCCTAAAGTGCCACAGGAATACAGCAACTATTCATCCCTGCTTCAGGAGAAAATACTTTCTGTCCTGTAGTGGAAATCAGCACTTGGGCAAGGATCCCAAAAGAGATTCAAACCCTATATCAGGATACTGATAGGCCTGTATCCAAAAGCAGCACCTGGAAAGCCTGTGCTCAGCAGCTCCATACTCGTGCAGAATGTACAACTCACTAGAGGCTTCTCTCTTGGCTTGGAAGCACCTGAACAGCCAGGGGTCTGCATGGCTGGAGCAATGCAGGATGACCCACAGCCACGGAATAACGTGCTATGACTCCAATGACTTCAGAGGGCTGAAGAAAGGCTTTATTAAGCTACACTATATTATATACTACTATACTATATATTACTATATATATTACTACTATTATACTAAACTGAAGAAAAATCCATGACCCTTTCAGACAGTCACGAGACAGCTTTTGACCTAATTGGTCAATCAATCAAAACAATTATTACCAGAGCTCAATTAACAAATCACTTTTGGTAAACAACCTCCATAACACATTCCACACGTGCCAAACAACAGGAGCAGCAAATAGAGATAAGAATTGTTTTCTCTTCTTTCTCTGAGCCTTCTCACTGCCTTCCCCAGGAGAAATCCTGGCAAGGTTGTGCCTGCTGCTCTCTGTGAAGAGAGCTGTGACCACATGGGTGCATGCCTCACCCGGGTGGGGCACTTCAATGGCCCACTCAAGGACTGCTAGGTCTTTATTCCCTCCTGGCCAAGCAATCTGATCCCAAACTCTTGCATTTTGTTCCTGCCCTGTGCCACTGTCCTGAACCTGCATTAGGGCAGGAAAGGAGACAGCATGGTCCCTCTCTCTCCTACATGAACGTCAGGCCTCATGTCCATGGAAATGTGCCCTTTGCACTGCAGGACAGGACACCCCTTTCCCATGTGGATTCCCTAGCTGGAAGTTTATGATGTTCACCTGAAGGAGTGTTACCTTTGGCATATTTCAGGAGGAAAAGAGGAAGGCTTTGAGAGCCAGTGCTGTTCACTCAGAGCTGAGGAAAGAGGCAGCACCAGCCTCTCAGGAGGCTGGATGTGAGGACAGGCAGACCTCCCAGCAGCACCTGTGACCAGTTCTGCCAGCTCACCTCCTTGGCCTGCCAGCTTATCCCCTCTGCTTAGCACACAGCTGGGTGGGTTTGGCCCCTTGTGGAGAAGCGGAACACAGGACATGACCTGCTGAGCCCCACTTTGCAGGGGAAGAGCTGATGACCCTGGTCTGCCTGGCTGCCACAGCACTCCCATCACAGCTGGAGAGAGGATTGCATGAGCTTCCCCCGGGTTCACTTCAGGCAGAACCAGCCAGGGTGTCATAATTTAACCTGTGTAATTTTGCCCAAAGCAAGCAGAGGGAACTGCTCTCTAATTACTCCACCAGCCATCCAAGGGGAATATTCCTCCAGTGGGAGGGGTAAGGGAGAGCAGGGAGAAAACTTCTTCCACAGCTGGGTCTGGAAGAATGAAAGTCCTTGTGGCCCAAACCATGCAGGAAAACCCTCCTAGAAATCCAAATTGCCAGGACAGGAAGGAGCAGCAAGCCTTCCCAGCAGCAGGCAGAGGCTTTTGCTGAGCCTAGAAGAAAGGAGGGTGGAGTTTGTACACTTTATATGTAAAAGGACAGAGAGGACCTTGAAGGCTTATAATGGGAATGAGCAAGAGAAGCCAGTTGGGAGCACAGAGCAGGTTGGAAGTAGGAGAGGGGCCCCCCTCAGATGAGCAATCAAGGTCAGGAGGACACCAGGGAAATAGATGTGGGCCGTGCTGTGAGATGGGGCCGCCACGAGAAACTGTCAAGGAAAATGGCAACTTGCACAGCCAAGCGTGTGCCCCATTGAAATGGAAGAAATGAGAAGAAAAAATGAGAAGAGGTTGCTGGCTCTCAGTGCTTTACCATGGCAAACAGAAGCATCAATTTTCAGTCCCCTGCAGGCTCTGAGGCCACCCAGCACCAGGGAGGAGAGAGACAGAGCAGCAAAGCTGTCCCAGTGCAGAGTGCTGCTTCTGTTCAGTACAAAGGCTCACCCTGCAAACAGGCACTGAGCTGCAGGGCTGGCCCTGAGCCACAGCTGCCCTCAGCCTGCAGGCAGGCAGGGCTGCAGAGGAGGAGGTGGGGCACTGTAAACAGTGCCAGCTGCTTGATGGAAATGCAATCACTTGAACCTGCTGTCCTTACCTTGGGAAATTCCATGTTCCTTCCACAAATGAAATGTTCCTTTAGCAAGCTTGTTTTGGTGGGGTTCCTGCCTCCACCCTGGCTGTATAAACAAAACCAGCACTGAAAGTAAAAGTACCTGTCCTGCACTGTGTGCAGGGCTCCCTTCCCTGATGTTGACTGTGGTGTGACAGCCACCTTCCATCTCCTCAGTGACATGCACAGGTGAACTCTGCAACGTGAGCAGCACGTGCCATCCCATGTGGGTCCTCTGGGAGATGGCAGGCATGTCCCCCATCACCTGCTGCTGACAGGTAGGTGTCTGGGTGACTCAGCTCCCAGGACTTGCTGCTGCTCATCAAGGAGAGCTTCAGCACTCCCACTCTCCCTAGGCCAGCAAGGCAGGTGCTCAAGCTGATCTTTGTGCCTCATGGACACTTTGTGCCATAGCTGAGCTGCCAATGCCCTTCTCTATTCCATTTCCTTTGGATGCACAGAGCTGCAGGGTGGATGTGCTATGAAGTCACTGTAAACGTTAATGTGCTGAACTGAACACAGGCATGGCAGATGAGGAGGGAAGTCCAAATACTGAAATGGGAGAGTGATCCCACTTTGAAGGACTAAAATCAGGTGTCAGTGTGGAATTGCCTACAACAGCTATGAGAACCCAGGAAAGCTTCCCAGTGAGGGTCAGGGCTGGGGGCAGAAACTGAGCATGGGGAAAGGCAATTGTCAGACAGCCAGAGCAGAGCAGGGCAGAGAGGTACAGCTGAAGACTGCCTGAAATGACTATCATCAGAGCAAAATTACACCTGGATCAAGCTGATGCAATTTCTGGATGTAGTGCATTTCAGTGTGAATGTTTGTGCCACACAGATAATGTTTTTGTTTGTTTGGAGTTTTTTGTTGTTTAGGTGTTTGTTTGTTTGCTTGCTTTTGGTGGAGGTTTTGTTTGGTTTCCTTTGTTTTGGTTTGTTTTTTTTTTTTTTTACTTGCTTGCTTTTAGGTATTTGGGCTTTTTTCTCAGAAAGTGGAGTGTTGCCTATGATCACTTGCAACTCCCGCTCTTGGGTTTGGAAGGAAGAGACGAGGGATAAGGCAGGACTTTCTCTTGGGCTTGGGAACAGCCAGAAGGATCATCTTTCTGTCTTCACTGTCTTTTTCTTTTTTTTTTCTTTTCTGCCTGGCTGCTGCAGGAGCTGCTGTTGCAGCTCCCATGGAAGAACACAGCAGGGGAGCTGTGCCAGGGCCGGCGCCAGGCCACTCCTTTGGCCTGGCCTGTGGTTTTCTGGGGAATCACCCAGACCAAAGGAAACACAGTGCACCTGACAGCTCTTATTAAAGAGTTTCTCACTTCCCTAGTGCAGGCAGGCAGAGTCCTCCACTGCTCTCAGTCCAGGCTGGCCCAAGCTGCCTGGCCAGGAGCAGGATACTCCTGTGCCCACCACACACTGGGGAGAGGAAAATCACTCACTGCTTAATAGGGCCTTGAGGTGCCTTATGCCATTTTCTGCTTCATATGAACTTTCCTAAGGCCGCTCTCATCCACTTTCATAGTGAATCAAGAGGAAAACACTGTTGGGACCCAAGTCCCACTGAGTGTGCAGCCTCAGAGGGCCACATGCTGATTGGAGTCAGTGACAATCAGGGGCACTCCCCACCCTGCTGCCATTTAACCTCCTGCCCCACTGTGCTGCTCTGAAGCACTGCAGAAACAGGAGCTTTGGTCCATGAGCTGAGCCGTCTTCTCCTAGTCCAAGTATCAGCTGGGATCTCCCACTCATTTGCCTGGAGAAGGAAACACTAGAGGATGTTTCCAGCAAGCCTGCAGGACCTGGGCAGAAAACACACACATCTGTAAGTCAGATTGGTTATTTAGGAAAAAAGGATTAAAACCAATCCCATGGGAGCTGCAGGACAGATGCTCTGCACTCCTTATGTGAAAACAAGGCACATTCCTCCCATTTTTTCAGCCAGCTTTGCCTTGCAGCTGAACACAGCACAACATAACATTTCCCTGGGCACATTTCCCTTCCCTTCCTTTTTTTTTGTTTTGGTTGGTTGATTGTTGCCTTTTTTGTCCTTTTTTTCCTCTGATTGGTTGTATGTGGCAACAGCTGCTTATGGAGGAAAATATTGCCATGGCCTCAGCATCCCCTGGTTCAGCTTAGTCAGCTTCTCCTCAGGGGGATTTCTAGAGGAAGGCAATCGGCTCTGTGGCTAAGGCAGCTTCCCTTCAGCAGTGAACAAATAATCCCTGACCTCCAGAAGAGGGGCAAATGCGCTTTGCTAGAATGAGCTATTTCACACACTCCTTGGTAATGCCTGGTCCCTGTCCTGCTGAAAGCAGGGGAGGAGAACCGAGGCTTCCAGTCCCATGTGTTCATAGCCCCTAATTCTCCAGATCCCATCAGGCTTGAGGGTTTTTGTGGGATTTAAAGGGATTTTCCGCTTTGTGAAAATTGTATTTCTACTAAAGTTAAAAGCGCTGTTAAGTGCTAGTGGTACAGCACCTCTTTTCCATTTACATGCTGAGTTTGTTTTCCCTTGCTCATTGTCTGCTTAAAATCAAGAATGTTTTGGCCAAAAAATTTGCAATTTTGTGGGTTTTACGAGCTGCCTGTGCCCAGAGGCACTGTCTGTTGTCCTGATGGAATGGTGGGGGATAAAAGGAGAATTCCTCCTCCTCCTCACACCAGAGGGGGAGTCTGCAGAGGCGATCATGAATGGAGCTCACAGCGAGCGCTGTCCCTGTGCTGCTCAGGGGGCACCGCGTGGTTGCGGGATGACAAAGGCACCGCGTTTCGGGAAGAAGAAAAGCGGAAGGAAACTGTGCAAGACAGGGGGTTCCCAGCCCGTGACACTGCCTGAACACGGTGCTTTTGAATGGAGGCGAACTTTGGGAACAGGGAAGCCGGGAGGGGGTTTTGGTGCCTTTCCTTCTTGCTGAGGCAGTAGCTTAGATTCCCGCTGAGGCTGCGGCCATTTCCCCACCTCAGGCAGCCTGCGGCAATCCCTCACAAGGCGGGCGGGATGCTGAGAGCTGCGGGAGGCACAAAGGCACCCACAAACCCATTCCCTGCCCCCTGTCCCTCTCAGCCGGCACCGTCCCCAGGCAGTTTTGCCATTATCTGCCCTGCAGGGTGTGAAACGCAATCAGGTCCGAGCCGCGGGTGGAGAGACGGCACTGCCCGTCCGACCACGGGAGGCAAAGGCATGGACCAGACCGGCTTAGGCCTGTCTGAGGAAACCCCGTTATTCACTGCTAGGCAGGGGAAAAAAGGAAATTAAAAAAAAAAAAAAAAAGGAAAAAACAAAAAAAAAAAAAAAAAGAAAAGAAAAAAGAGGGGGAAAAAAAGGAAAATAAAGGAAAAAATAAAAAAGAGAACACAACCACTGTCTCGGGCAGCTGCAAAGGCCTTGATAGTTCTCTGCGCTCAGCAGATACGGCTTGGCTGGGCTGCAGGAGAAAAGCAGCAGCACAGAAAATCCTCGGAGGGGGAAGGACTGCGAAAAGGCCGTGGAGAATTTTCCTGTATTTACAGGATCTGGAGGCAAGCGGGCCCCGGAGGTTGCGGAATGTTTGGCGGCATTGCGCGCCCTGCAATTCCCGGCCGTGGGAATTCCCTGCGGGGTGGAGCCGCCCCGGGTGCGGCACCATAAACACAAACCCAGCTTCTCCCTGCCCTGCCAGGGTGGGCTCCCAGCCGCTGGGGCGGGGAAAATTACCTTCAAATGATTCTCCCCGGGTCCTTACAGGAGTAATTAACTGCTAAATAGATGGAAAATGAGGGGGACGGGACTAGGACTAGCAGTGTTTTAACAAATTTCAAATTATCCTTATTCCAATATTTTGTAATTTACTTCCAGCAGAATTTCTCTTCATTTTTGTCTCCTAAAAAGAGAACTGATCTATTCTCTCAGATCCAAAAATGCGGGCATGAAAGGTTTTTAATGACAACTGAAAATTGTTTATAGAAGTTGCTCAGTTTGCAGAGTCTGCTCCATAATCATGTTAAAATTGTTGGAATAATCATAATTTATAATTAAGAAGAGGAAAGAAGAAAAGGTGGCAATATTTCTCATTGTTAACAGTGGCAAAGGTCTCCCCCTGAGACGAGAGGGTGTAGCTGTAGGGGGGTTACCAAAGCACCGAGCCCTGTGGCCCCTCCTGCTGCAGGACACACCATTGCTGTCGTTAGCGAGACTGCACCATGCAAGGGCACCCACAATGAAAATTTCACAGCACAGATCCAGGAGGAACTAGCCAGGCAGGTTCTGCTGCAACTATATTTAATGCTGTGCTGAGTCCTCTCCCACAGCCTGTGGCAGAAAGCTCGTGAGAGCACAGCAGTGCTTGGGCTGGCTTCCTTTCTGCGAGCTATCCTCACATGACCCTGCCTACTGAGGACAAGGCTGCTTTCTTTCCCAGCTCTAAAAATCAACAGATGTGCAAAACTGAGTGCCCGGGTTTTGATCACGGTTTCTGTAAATATTAGTTGTGTTAAATGCGTATCTTTCAGCCTTGATGTACTTTAAGAGTTGTGCTGTATTTTATTTATTTATTTCCAACAGACCTGACGGTAAATCCGAGTCAGAACTTTGTGGAAGAGCAGAAAACAACGCTCTAGCCAGCACAACTAACCTGTCTCAGCAGCTCCACTGTATTTGTGAAGACCGGAGGGAGGGAGCTGGAGCCTTTCAGCAGCTGGAGCAATTCCAGGCAGCAGCCACAGCTGTTGAATGCAGCCCTTTCAAACGCCCATTTTGTGCAAACTGAGCGAAGCACACACGCATGAGGAGTTTCAGGCTCTTTGTGTGGCTGTGAATGGGGCTAAAGGACCATCTGGAGGATTGCACTTCAGTGCTGGAGAGTGCGCTGAGCCTGCCATGTGCGTGGTGTTGGCAAAAGGCAGCTGTTTATTCTCCTAGGAGACGATCCATCTGAAAATGTTTCAAATACCAGCACAACATAGCCGTAGCAACCCACAGCGTGCGGCACAACCAAAGGCAGGGTGTGCTCTCTGCACTCCGACAGGATGGTGAAACAGCAGCCTGTGCTCGCTGGGTGCCACCCCTCCCTGCTTCCTCAAGATCTTATCCCTCTCCACAAGCCCTGCAGCCCATGCCGCTGTGCGGTGAGCCAGCGAGCCGGGCCAGACAGACGCTGATCCTTTTGCAGGATCCCTTTGCAGCAGAGGGATGAGCCTTTGAGCCCAGATGGGCTCCCTGCGCGGGGTCAGCTTGCAGTGCCAGGGCTGCCAGTGCCAGCCCAGAGGGCACCCAGCAGTGACTGAAGGCAGCTGTTTCTGACCCTGGGGCTGTGCCCTCGCCTGCTCACACTGAGAGGAATGACGGGTTTATCTTTACAAACGAGCTGTGAGTCTGCCGGTGGATAAAACTAGCACTGAGAGATAAAAGAAACAATGGGAAGGATTCCGCTGATTGATGAATGGAAAAAGATATTTGCATTTACAAACAAACGGTAGGTTTACTGATAAATGAAATTGGATATTGAAAGCTGAAAGAAACAATGGGGAAGACCCCTAAATTCCATAAGAATTAAAAATTAAAAAGGAGGGTTATACATTAGAGGGAAATCTTCGGTATCAGGGAAGTCTGTACCTCTCAAGTGCCTCAGCCAATGGGGAAAGAGAGAAGGGAAATGTGGCTGGGAAATTAGGATAAAAAGGAGGCTGCATCCTCCAAAAATCTGAGAGATCCCAGGGGAATGCCCCATGGCGTCTCCCTTTATTCAAATAAAGTAAAAGAACTCCTGTGTCTCCTTTTTGGACATAAACCTCTGATTTGTGCATTAATTTTCCTGGCAACACCAAGAGCCTAAAGTCCTGCACCTGAGCCTAGAGGCTCCAACAAGGCCCTTTGCCCACTCTGCACTCACAGCACATCTCAATCTTTCCAGCACTTGAGAAAGCTCCAGTTCCAGCAGAGCAGGATTACAGCATGGATCTATCCACACAAGTCGATTCTTGTCACAAAGCACAAGTGCTCAGGTACTGTTTGGTGTGCTTTGATTTGCCACCAAAGTGGAAAAGCATCACACACTTGTTATTATCTGTATTTGAAATAAACACTGTAACATCATTTTGCAAATACGCACTTCATCAACAGAAGCAGTTTCTCCTGCTGAACTCATTGCACATGCTTTTATTTATCAATATGTCCGGCATCAGTGAGCAGGAAAATCCAATCTATTCTCTTTTTCTCTATTAGTAACTAAATTCCCCTCTTGAGACTGACCTTTGCTACTTCATTCCTGTGATACAGACAACTTGTACTGCTACTTATCATTAATTTGTTTTGTTATCTTCCTTTTTTTGACAACTCTGTTCTCTTTTCCTCACCTGCATGCCAGGACATTCACACCATCTGGGTCTGGTTTTTTCTTCTCCCTCCAGACTTATTTTGCAGCCCATCTCTGTACTGTAACCTCTGACTTTGAACCTATGGACTACGAATGCACTTTACACAGATGTCCCCTGATGAGCTACCTACACAAGAGCCCATGAGCCCGTGTCTGCTTCCTGCGTTGGAGTGAGAAAGATGTAGGTGTCAGTGCAAAGTACTCAAAGTAGGAAAAAAGTTTACAAAATTACTTCCTTGTAAGTACTCTTGTCACCCATGGGATATAACTATTTCTGCACTTCCAAAGCAAATTCTACACTATTTAGTACTTTATTTACTTGCTTTGTTACTAGGTAAGACAGGTTAGTAATGGAAACTTCTCCTGGAGATAGGAATGGGGAACATCATCACCTAATCTCCTAACAAGTATTCAACAAACATTTCACGTGTGCAGACACCAACCAGGTGAAGAAATCAGGAGCTACAAACTGAAAAAATCCACTGGAGACTGAGGTTTTGGGCAGCTTGCCACGACCTTGTGGCAAGTCAGGCAGCCTTCCTGGTCACCACTAACAGTCCTCCTTTCTCTCCCATCCTTTCTGCTAGCAGCTTGGCTCCAGCAATCCTCAGCCTGCTTCCTGCTACCTTCAGGGGCAGTGAGTAACTAAGCTAACCTGGTAGCCGATTTTCAAGGTTCACCACATCCTTAGATGAGAAACGTTTTTTGTGTTTTTTTTCTGTCAGCAGGCATTTCCAAATACTGTTAACTGAAACTAGGCTGACATTCAATGCAAATAAATTTCTTCACAGTGCCCTAAAGGTATGCAAGTCTACAAGTGGTTTAAGAGACAGAAAAGGAAAAGAAGGAAAGGCTGCCCATCCCACTTGTGCTAAAACCCAATGCAAGGCAGCTGCTGTCCCCTCTGGCTGCCAACTTGCTGCAGGTTCTCTTGATACCTTGTTGAAAGTTCTGGGTTGCTAAAAGACCTCACGGTGCACTGCCCAGAGAGACGCCCCTGCCTAGCCCAGCACACCAGCCTGCAGTTAGAGCCTATGAAGGAGGTTTCCATGGATTATGACAACTAATTATCCCGTCTTTCCCTGAGGAAAATATTTGCTTACAAGGGAGGATTTTGACTGTCACTTCTGTCAGGTGTGCCACCAGTTTAACCAGCCCCTCCCTCTGGATCCTGTGCTGCACTGCCCCCTGTGCTGGCACTGCTATTGCAGCACCAGCAATAGGTTAAACCAGTGTCCACACTGAGCTGCTGTTCTGGCTGGGTTTTGTTGGTTTGGCTTTTTTAAACATAAGTTTCCATATCAGGTTTCTGGGTAGCCCTGGAAATTGCTGGGCTATGCAGTGGTGACAGGGACAGAGGAACTGAGGACGAGCTGCTATAAGAGCACTGTCCCCAAAGAAACCTTCCTCAGAGGAGATGGGAGCAGTCCTGATGCTGCCCAAGCAAAGGCTCGAGTCAGCTGCTGACAAAGGCAAACACAGCCCTGGTGAGCCAGGTGTCATCATACAGGTTTAAACCAAAGACTAGCCAAAGGGATAATGAGCTATGGAAACTCCTGCTCTTTGGTGATGCAGGCTGTGGTTTCACAGTGCATCAAAGCAGAGGCAGTGCAATCCCATTTCCCTCTCCCCTCTTTTACACCTGCACTACAGCCGGTTTGGACCCAGAGTAAGATGACTCAGGTCACTTATGCAACAGAGAACTGAACAAAAAGAACCCAATGTTTTCCATCAATTAAATAAAGAGAATGGCTCTTTACAAATACAAATAAGCACTGCTGCTTGCTGAAGGAGGAGCCAGGAAAAAACCCAGGGAGACTGAGCACACCTGCAAACATCACAGCAACATCAGATGGCAATGAGTGGCATCCCTACTCCTGCTCATGCAATCCTGGTCCGTGCACATTCATGCTGTTTTTCTCCATCAGCTGGTAAATTTGACTCTCTAATTTGAGGGAGGGTTGCTTTCTAGCCTAAGGAATCTCAGAAAGGTTTAAATACCTTATGTTCGCAACTCTTCATGCCACTGGGTGTCACAACAATCAGTTTTCTGGAGGAGGAAACAAACACAATTTGCTGGCAAAAAATGGAAGTCTTGGCTTGTGTATGCTAATCTGCACTGCATACTATCCTGCTAGAGGCTCAGAGAGAAAACTTCATTCCAGAGGCTTGTGGTCCAATGAATGTATCAGTAAGCCCCAACGACAGGTAGGAGACAGCCATGAAATGCATCTGCAGTGCCAGGAAGCTCAGCCACAGCTGGCAGGTTCTAAAAAGAACCAGGAGAAAAACATTATCCCCAAAAACACACACTACTTGGAAGATGACTCAGTTCTGCCAAGCAGTTAGCTGGATTTTGATTTAGTGATATGCTGGCTCGACTTATTAATCAGGTTTATAGTGAAGTACCTAAGAGTTACCATATTTAACACTGCAGCACAGAATTTTCATGGAAGATGATGATGTGAGTAAGACCATTACTACAGAAAAGATGAGTATGCTAAGAACATCTTAGTGAAGAGGAGCAAATACTGCAAATAACTGAGGAGTTTGTCAGTCACTTAAAAATGCAAGTTTATTCATATAGATATACTACAAAGGACTGGTTAAAATGTTTCATGGGATTTTCTAAAATATGAGAACCACAATAAACACAGTCCAGACTATTTTAAACAGCTTTGCATAAGCATGTGATGATCCTTGTTTTAGTTTGGGCATGAGAGCTTTACTGTTCCAACAGATCCTGAACTACAGGATGTCTTGCATTGTTTCCAAGTAGTTTGGGTTACAGCAAAACAACAGAACAGAACAAAGTGTTACCAGCAAGAACTGGCTGGAACAAGTTGTGACAGTTAAAAAATTTCCCATCTGAAAAAGCAAAAATTCACTGATTATAAAATGAAAAGCAATGTCCCTACCATTATTACCCTAGTAGCTTTTTTTTCCTAGAAGAAAACATAAATACTGCTATGGATGTGCTTCACAAAACTTGATCTCATGACCCAGTAAGGCTACTGTTTTACAAAACTCAAAATAGCAGGCTTTGCTTCTGTGCCAGGGAGAAAAATGGGAAAGTTATGTACTTCTTTTTCTTCAGATGCTAGAAAATGACAGCTATAGTTCTTTGATTTTACTTCCAACAATGTGTGCTGAACCAAAATACTTCTTATTTGGTAAACCTGGACATTGATTTAATGCAAAACAGGACAGAGAAGGTAAAAAAGAATGCTGCATATAATTCCATGTATTAAAATTGCTGTGATCTGTCTGTATGTACTGGCCCTATCTGAACACCCCATCTACCCTTGCCCTCACACTGTCATCAGCTTTACAGTGAAAAGGTACAGCCAAACATTGTGCATTACACAGTAGCACGTATTGCTTTTAAGATGTACCTGAAATCCTACAGAAGCTCACTACTGCCTGCCTTACCAGGATTGCTGTGTGTAAAGAGAGGCTCTCGTGAGTGGAGATTGGCCACAGTGACCACGAGGCGATCGAGTCTAAAATCTGCGCTGACAGGAGGAAAAGTGCCAGCAAAACTTCAGCTCTAGGCACGAGGAGAGCAGACTTCAGGCTGCTCAGGAAGCTAATTAGTAAAATGGGAAAATGCCTTTGAGCACCTAAAGAATGTGGTCATCAGTCCCAGCCAGCACAGCTCTGTGAAGGGAAAGTCCTGCTTATCAAACCTGATTTCCTTTTATGACAAGCTAACCCACCCAGCTGATCAGGGGAAGCCAGCTGATCTAATCCTTCTGGATTTCAGTAAAGCTTTCCATACTGTCTCTCACAGGACCCTTCTGGACAAAATGTCCAGCACACAGCTAAGTAAACACATCATGGGATGGGTGAGCAACTGGCTCCCCATTGAGCTACTTCTGTTTATAACACATACCATTACTGTCTTGGGGGCTCCATTTGCATGGAGGGAGGAAAATCATCAGAAATCCAGAGTTAATAAATACTGATTTACCTAAGCTGACTGCATGTACTTGGCACTTGCATCCTTACACTACACCAGAGATAAAGGGCACTGGTAATGTCATGTGTACAGTTACAAGGCAGTGCAGAACCAGTACAGGCAGCACCAGCGTGGGTCTGGTATGCAAATAAAACTCAATCCTATTCCTGTTTAACTACTTGTGCATTCACACTGTAACTGCATCTGCCAGTCTTCAGCACTGGCACAACAAACCACAAACACATGGAGCAATCCCAAGTCTGGCCTCACTCTTTATAAGCTCTACACAAAGGAAGCACCAGGGTTGTACCACACATACTCCAGCTTCTTTTGGAGTGCCAGGTTTGGAACAGCAGGTGATGCTAGCCACAGCTTAGCACCAGCCACAGCTGTACAGCCTGGCTGCAGGTGATACTTGCTCCAGGGTGTGAAGAATGTAATTATGTGTTATGTGTAATACATGGGGGTTTCCCATTCGGTCAGGTAACCCACCTGCATTGCTGCCTTATCTTCAGAAGCAAAAAGCTTTGACTATAAAAGAAAAATCCCCATTATTAATATGAAAAAAAGAACCACGAATTTTCTCTACAAGGAAAAATACTAGCAAAAATGTCATAAAAAAGGCAACATTCACCATTGCCTTTATAAAAATTAGGCAACGTTCACAGTTAATATATTGTAGACAGCTTATTTCATCATCTCTGAATACAAGATGGGATGCTCTGCTGCATTGCAAAACAAGGTATGAACAAACACCCACTGCTCTCAGAACCACCACCTGAGTTATACAATCCCATACAAGCTCCAAACTTTAGAATTAAAGGACTTGCTGGGAATTTGGGTACTGAATACTATGGAAATGTGCTCTAGTCATATGGGTCCCTGATTGCCATCTTCCCATTAATTTTTGTTCAAGAAGTCATTAGTGATGTTTTCCATACATTATTAAAGCTGATCAAGAACAAACCATCAATGGATGATATTTTGTGGCAGACTAAATAATGACCCAAGCCTACTCAAATTCCAGGTTGTTGTACAACTGAAGTATTGGGAAGAAAGGCCCTAGGGGTTTTCAGAAACTGAGCTATCGCTGGCAGCTGAAATAACACAGACCTTTCTAAATGCGCCATTAGCTGCACAAATGTGCTGATTGTTGCACAAACCCACACAGAATTCTCAGATAACCAACCCAAAACCAGAAGCAGAGGTGCTTATCTTATCTACACTAAACTATCTGACATGAGGGAAGCTGAAATGTGGAGGCATGAACAGAAATTCAAGAAGCTTTGTGAGCTCCACAATTCACTATACATCTGATTATCCCCAACTCAGTTATCACATAGGGTTAGCATTATCCTTTATTGAAGCCACCAAACAGTGAACTGCAGCTTCTTTTCTGCAATGAACTTGAAAAATACATATTCAAGGGGCTTTAATTGTAAAGCATGAAGAAAAAAATTAACCAATCTCAATTTCTGACAACTTATGAGGCTTTTCCCAAATGTCTTGAAAAAAAATCAAAGAGAATTTTGGAATAATTAAAGCCAGTATGAGAAGTGCACAGCAGAGAATGAAGGTAAGGAGTTAAGCTGCATTAACTTGGCATTCTTTCAAGGAGATTTGTGTGCAACAACTAAAACTGCCTGGTAATCTCCCCCTTCTCCTCAGTGCCTCCTCCCTCACAACTTCATCATTTCCCTGTTTACTGCTGAGGCTGAAACCTCTTCAATTGAAGTAAAACAAAAAGGGGTTTTTTCACCTTCAAGTTTTTGCAGTCTCACCTCCAAACCCAAAACCTCCGAAGGAATTGCTCCCCAGAGACTTTCCTGTTCAAGGACTTGGTCTCTTGGCCTTCTCTAGCCCCAACACTGCCCAGAGCCTCAAAACCTGGTAGGTGACTAAGCCAAAATCCCAAAGTACACTACACATAGAGTATTTTCCCTAAATAAATGTCAGCTTCAGAGCTGTTTAATTATAGAAGACATCTCTTAAATCCACTACTTGCACTGCAAATAAATCAGTCCAAAGGACTGGACTCAGACTCACAGCTCAAGCTTCTTCCTTCTGCTTTTGCCCTATATCCTCATATAAACCTGAGCAAATAAGGTCTTCCTAACTTCCCCACAATGAAACCAGTAATGTTGTAAGGCTTTCAACATCAGGCCATGGAGAGAACAAACATGAATGTAGGAATTATCTCAAGACACACACACCAGAAAAACTGATATTAACTTTACGCAAAGAGCCAAATAGCTCAGATGGAAAATACAGCTCAGAGCATAAAATTTCTCTTAAAATACAATTAAAAGGCAGGCAATTATCACAGAAACACTAAAAGTCATCAAGCATTTTGATGACAATTTCATAGAATTGGAAGTTTAAAAAATAACATTGAAAGGAGACACCAAGAATTTCAAAAACCTCTGTTTTATTTGTACAGAGTAAAATACATCATATAGTGAACACTGTTTCCCACCCATAATCTAAAACCATTATTAAGTGTTTTCTTTTCACCAAACATCCTGGCCAGAAGCACAGACAATGGAAATGGGAATGCTAATTAGTCTCTCTCTGCCAGAGCTACAAGGTGCACATCAATCTCTGCTTCTGTAAGGATCCTGAAAGAACAAAAAGAAATCTTAAATAGCTTAAATGATTCTTCCCCTTAAGCTCCAATATTACAACCTAATATCCATACAAATAAGTTTTACAGCAATGCATCTTTCTGCCCTTTAAAGCCTTGCTGCCAGTGCCACAGGCTGACATCCCAATTCTCTTGAAAAATAAAGGAAGAATGAAAGGCACTAGAGAGCAAGGAGATAACAAATGACAGAAAAATAACAGGTAATTGAGTAATGCATTTGCAAGTTGAGACCTAGTGAGAAGGCAGCTTGATCCCTTGAGTGGCAGGAGAAAAGGGCTCATGCAGCTCCTGTGTGCTTTCTCACAAACACTGTGCTGCTCTGTTGGTGTTTTGTATTTGGTGGTGTCTTCAGCACACACCACCAGATACAAAACCACCCACCATCATCATGTCCACCTTAAAAACATTAGGAAGGAAGCACTTAAAGGACTGAACCTGTAGGACCCAAAGGTTTGAAGACTCTCTTCAGTCCCCACTTCCCAAGTAGTTAGACTAAAGTAACAGCAGCCTTTGTTCCCAATTTTACTTTTTTCCTCTCTTCTTTTTAAATAAAAAGCTCAAAAACCCCCTCAATTAAAGACTAAAGCAGAAATAACTGAATCCCTCTGCAGCAAGCCAGATTTACCTAAATTTTAGGTAAGCCATACCTGGAGGGTTCTTTTTGCATTATAAAAACTCCCCCAAGTATTTCTCCCACATTTCATGCACACTCCTGCAGCTATACAGTGTGCTGTGAGCAGGCTGCCAAGTACACTGTATCCCACGTGAAACATTCCTGCCCTTCAGGAAAGACTCCCAGGCACTGCCTTGATGCACTGCCCAGGTGATCCTGGTGCACACAGTGTGCTGCAGGCAATAATGGAGCAGGGAAGAAATTGCAGGTGCCTTGCTCTCATGCTAGATGGGACTGCAGAGTACTCACAAAGTAGATAGTTCAGCCATTTTCAAATCACTAGTGATTTTTTAAATCCATGATCTTTTAATCTTACCCAATTTAAATACAGTTTTTCAAACTGTACAAGTCCATAATCTATTAACTACATATTTTAGATGTTAAGAAATCCTAATAAATAAAAGATAAGCATGAATAATTTAAAGATTCATTTTAGAAAAAGAATAAAGAATTTAAGGGTCTTGTAAATAGTCCATAATATAAACCAGACTCTACTGCATTAGTTAGTATGACTGATTTGGAAGTGGACTCCAGATACCATTACTATGAAAAATTTTTATGCCTCTAAGCACGAAAACATGTCTAGGCCAGATGTAACTACATTTCAATCATCACAGAAAGACATACCCTTTTAAGACATGAAAGAGATCACTTTTCTCTGCTAAATCCCTTAACCATGTCACACATTTTAAAACTGTATTATTCTTTTTACACAATGTTTTCTACCCCTACACATTTTGAAGAGTTGCAAGTAAAAAGCCCTTCAAAACTTCAATCTCTTAAATTTATCTCTTTTTCTTAATTTACAATTACACAAGAAGGTAAAACTAATTGCACATAATCAGAGAAACACACCAAGTTTTATCAACACTGATTGCTTACCTGAACTTAGGATTTTCCACTGTGACTACACCAACTTCTATTTCTGAAGGTTTGAAATCAATGGATAGTACAGTAGACAGGCATGTTATTGCTGTCTGAAAGATGAAAAAAAACCCTGTCATTAGAAAGAAAGCACAAATTCTTCTCTTCTTTTTTTTTTTTTCTCTTAATAGACATAGCATTAACAACTATTCTTCCTTCTGGTTTAAAGTTACTTCCTCTCACTTCAAAATCTCAGCTTAGAAATTCCAAATAGTTTCCCCTTGCTACAGAATACAGCCCCTCTCCAGTCCTCTCCCTAAAAGCCCAATCTACAAAAAGCAAAGGGACATGTTTTCATAGCAGAAAAAGACACAACAAAACCAAAACCTTCTATCATGCAAAGATACTGTTTGAAATACCTTCTAATATGAAGAATATTTTAAATGTCACTAAAAGTTAAGTCATACTGGTATCCCTAAAATCAAGCACTGTAGTTACCAAACACCAGCTACAGTGGGAGTGCTACAATTACAGAATCTGCTTCAGCTAACATAAAGCAAAAAAAGCAGATTAGATGACCATTCAAATACTTGCAGAATAGCTTCAAATGATTTTCTGGTTGGAACAGCTGTATTTGCTCTGGCAGCAATACAGAACTGTAGGGAAAGAGGGAATGCCTAACAACATTTCTCTGCATTGCAAGCCTACATGCAGCATATTCATTAAAAATACTTTAAACAAGTTTTAATTTCCTTCTGCTGGCCTACCTCTACTGTTTGTTCATATGTCCAATCAAATTTCTTCTTTACTTTCTTTTCAAGGAAACTGGTTGACTCTGTCTGTTTAACTCCTGCAGCTGTGGCCTTGAATCCACAATAGTAACCTGCTGGGTCACACTTGTATACCTGAGGGCCGTGCTCCTCATCAATACCAATCAAAATCATACCTGGAAGAGAAAATTTGTTAATTGATTTATTTTCCCCATTTTAGCAATTTAATTCAACTGAAGAGCAGAATGTCTCTGTGACAAAACATGCATACACAGCAGTACATCTTTGGGAATCAGTCCCATACCTGGAGATGTGATTTCCTTTTTATCTCTGATTTGCCATTTCTTGACAGCATCTCCTTACCAGGTGTACAGCCCAGTTCAGCAGAAACTATTTTTCTGTCATTCCCAAAGAAGGCATTCTCATTGAACATACAAACATTGTTGCCATGCTCAGTGTGTAGAGAACCACAAAGTCAGGAAATATAAAAGTTTTATCCTGATAGAAAGTTTACCAAGCCACAGCTCACATCCTGTGTTATGTGACACAAATGTGTAAACAATATTTCAATTACCATGTGCTTTTACTAGAAAGCAACTTTACAAACATACTGAAATGAATGGAAATATTAAAAAGAAATTTAGATTTCTTGTTTGTAACCTTGAAAAACAGTGCATTACATACCTTTTCATCTTTAAATTAAAAAAAAAATTCTGAAATGAAAAGTGGAAATATCAGGACATAACTGAGTCCTTGAATATCATCTGACTAAGTATTGTGAAGCTGGAAGTTTTCAAGGAACACAAACTGACCACATCACTGACATTCATGTGCTCACCCTCACTTCTTGATTTACAGCTGCATTGTCTCAATATGTATATTAAAAAAAAGTCAAAACCAATACTTGCAATAAAAACCCAAAACAGAACAAGGTCATGGTTTTCAATTATTTTCACTTTACAATTGTGTAACTTTTAACTACTAGTTAGAGATGATAAACTTCTGAGCAGCTATTACTAAAACAGAAAAAAAAGTCCCCTCATATTTTCAAAAAGACTAAGTGAAGAAAAGAAAAATGCATTTTTATTCATGTATTTTTAAAAAGGAATTTCCAGCAGTATCAAGGCATGGGAAATGTCAACGGAAGACAGAAAGAATCTTTCCTGAAAATTACAAGCACACAAGCAGAGGAGAATTGCCCCATCATGGAAACTGTGGTGCAACTCTGAATGTTGCCTCTTTAGTGAGAAGTCTTAGTGCCTACTATGATTACGAGAAGTGATTCATCAATTCTGAAACTATTCTCCTTAAAAAAAAACAACAAAACCTAAAACCCAACCAATGAAAAAGAAACTCAGACAGAATGTTTAATGAAAAAGTAATTGAGGAAACCTGTTAAGTGTTTTACCTCAGTTCCTGAACAGCCTAACAGTTTGTTTATAATTTGCTTACGGCCAAACACAAAAGAAAACACAAGTCAGAACCAAGCCCAGAACACAGAGATGACCAGGAACATCTACAAAAAATGACTCAACACACAATTTCTTTTTAAGCTGCATTTGCTGTTATAAAACAAGACATGTAGAAATATTTGCAAGGGAAATATTTTAGACACTTTTTCCTCTAAATTATATATACAATAGCTAAGTTAGGAGAAAAAATTTTGTAAATCTGTCCTATACATACTACTTAGATAAAAAAGCCACAAAACCTGCACAAAGATACCTGCACTCTCCATCTGTCTCTTTTACACTGCTGTTTACCCAGACACAGTGCACTGGGCTTGCATGGCAAGGTTTTGGTAGTGAGAGGGCTGCAGGGCTGGCTGCTGTGAGAAGCTGCCAGAAGCTTCCCCTGCGTCCAAAGGAGCCCAAGCCAGCTGGCTCCAAGAGCAGCCTGCTGCTGGCTCAGGCCAAGCCCATCCACAGTGGTGGTAGTGCCTCTGGGATAACATATTCAAGAAGGAAAAAAAAAAGAAGGACATTGCAGAGAGAGAAGAGAGGAGTGAGAATACGTGAGAGGAACAACTTTGCAGGCACTGAGGCAAATGATGGAGGGAAGGAGCTGCCAGAGCTGAGACTCCCCTGCAGCCTGTGGTGTGAGGCAGCTGTGGCCCAGCAGCCCATGGACACCCATGGTGGACAGACATCCACCTGCAGCCCCTGGAGGAGCCCACACTGGAGCATGTGGATGCCTGGAGGAGGCTGTGGCCACATGTGGAGCCTGTCCTGGGACAGGCTTCTGGCAGGACCAGTGGTGCTGTGGAGAAAGGAGCCCACACTGGAGCAGCCTGTTCCTGCAGGACTGCACCCCACATAAGGTGGGCTCCTTGCTGGAGCAGTTTGTGAAGAACTGCAGCCTGTGAGAAGGACTCACTTTGAGGAAGTTCCTGGAGCACTGTCTCCTGTGGGAGACACACTGGAGCACAGGAGGAGTGTGAGGAGTCCTCCCCCTGAGGAAGATGTAGCAGCAGAAAAACAATGTACTATGTACTGACCACAGACCCCTTCCTATCTCCCTGTGCCATTGTGGGAGAGGTAGAGAACCAGGACTAAAGTTAAATCTGTGAAGGAGGCAAGTGTTTTGAAGATTTGGTTTTGCTTGTTAATAATTCAGGTAATTTCCCCAAGGTGGATCTGTTTTGCCATGGTGGTAATTGGTGAGTGATCCCTCCCTGCCCTTATCTTGACCCAAAGGCTTTCCATGGTATTTTTTCTTCTCTATGTCTAGCTGAGGAAAGGAGTGATGGAGAGCCTTTTGCAGACACTTGGCATCCATCCAGGGTCAAGCCACCACAAACAGACACAGTTACAAAGAGCATCTCCTGCTCACAGATACCACTGCACAGTGCAAACACATCAGGACCCCCAAAATCTAAGGTGAAATAGTACCAGAGAGGCTACATTATTTCAAATGCTGAGTTAGTGGTAAAATCAGGGCTCCAGTTCAAGACCTACAACACTGCTCTTTCATCCAGCTGCTCATCCCCCTTACACCCTCAGTTACCCATTTTGAAAATGGGTGAGAATTTCTTCCATAAGAATTTGCAAAGTTAGAGAAGAAACAGTAAAGATCATTCTCATAGACTGTACTTACAGCAACCAAGGGGCCTCATTTCAGCATTCTGTGTATAGACCTGAGAAATATCTGCAATCCTTTTACACAGCATGTCCACAGGGATGTCATATCCATACTTGTACTTCCAGTTAGCAGCCTCATAGCGGGCTCTCTGCACCTGGGATCTGCTGTCAGCTAGACAAAGAGAACTAATATTAATTCCACTGAATATGTGCCATCTTTATTTCTAGCACTGCCTAAGAATATAAATTCCAGGTCCAACTTTACATTGTCTTTAAATATACCCATGAGAACTAGGTAAGTTCTCCAAAACCAGATTGGTGAATTAAATACCTGTCATTCCTGTCATCACACAACCAATATTTTCAGTAATCTTGAATAAATGAGTCACTGTGTTGGAATCCAGTAACTTGTCCTAAAGAGGAAACAGAAATAATGCAATAGCAAACACTGTCCTCGAAGTAAAAAAAACCAACCAAACAAAAAACCCCCAAACCCTGAATCCTCTTTTTTTTACAGCAGAGCCCAAAAGGACCCATAACAGCCACAAACTGTCTTTCAGGCTTCCCAATTTTTACTGCTGTAGGAATGCAAAGGAAGAAATTGGAGAACTGGGAAGAATAAAACCACAGATCTGGAGAAGGAGAACAAGAAGAACATGATCAACATCACAGTCCTTTTCCCTCTGAGAACCCACATACAAAAGCTTGCTCTCCTATTGCATGCTGCCCTTCAAACATAAAAGAATTTCCCCCCTTTTTCAACAGTACATCACCACTGAGCTGAAACACTCTCAAAAACCTATGAAAAGCATGCTCTATGTGCTACTGGTTTTCTCAGCAGAAATTCAAGGAATCAGGGAACTGCTTGTGGACAACTCAGCCTTTACAAGCCAGAGCAATGAATGCATGCCCAATACAGCAGGGTCAACTTATATTTTAGATTTATCCCTTCAACAATTACAGAGAAAACCAATATAGAATTACTTAGTGAGAAAATGTACAGTTGAGCACTACATGGAGCTAGAACTTGTAATATGCAGAAGGATAATTATTTATTCAGTTTAAGTAGCAATTTATGTCAGTGCTAATAAGAATAATATCAATATTGCTGAGTCTCACTGCATCTTTTTTACTCCTCTCCTTCCAGCCCTCCCCTCAAAACCAGACTACTTACAGGTACTTTCTTCTGTGTTACAATTACTGCAGAGTCCTTCCCACGAACAGCTACAGATGTAAGTCCACCTTGGTTTATGGCCTTAAATGCATATTCTAAAAAAGATACAAATGTTAATAAAAGACTTGTGTCAGAGACACTAGTAACAATTTCCCCCACCACACAAATCTCAAAGATTTCTGGCCTTTTAATACTTTAATACTTGTGCAACACTTTGTGTCCTTAAGCTCTTTAGTACAATGTGCATTGACTCTCTTCACAAAACCACTGTCACTGCTTCCTTCAAATGCTTCTTCTAACTTGACTTTTTGTTCAGTTCAAGCTTAACAGCAACAGAATAAGTTTTAGAACAAAAAGGCTGTTCTGAACTTGACCAAAATTGTCCAACTTTAATCTACAGTAACCATAAATTCTTACAGAATTCTTGACATGAATTTTAGTATTTTAAAGGATGTGTCTTTTCAAATTTTTTACCGATATAGATGAAAAGTGGTAAGATAACACAGGAGACAGGTTTTAACTATCATATTTTCTGACTTGACATTCAAACACTGCAATGCTTTTCTTCACTTTTTATAGTGAAAGCTACACAGATGCAAGTTAAAGTGTTGTTCATGTAAGTACAATGGATTAAGAAGCAAACACTAAAGTAACAGTCACGAAATTATCCATGAAAAAAATTTCTCCTGACTGATGCTTTCAAAAGCCTTAGGCACAAGAACTTTAAGAACCTGGCAATATTTGATAAACATTCAGAAATTCCTAATATCTGGTGGAGTGGTAAGTTTCACACAGCAGCTAAATGTAGGTGAGTTTTTGTGTTAGCCATGCATGTGAACCCAGAATTTAGAACATGTCTACAAACAGCATAGTAAATTGCTAAAACTATCCTAAAATAATGGGAGCAAGAAACTTGGCTATTTTAAAAGCTGCACTCAGACCTATAGAAGAGATTGCACAACAGAGGAGTAATAATCTGAAGATGAAAAAAACCCTCAAACCTTGCACATTAATGCTCAATCTGCAGAGTCATTGCTAGGGCAGGGCTCACTGTGGTGTATTTATGGCACTGTATTTACTACTCTCAGACATCAGAGCATTTACTATTTATTTATTTATTTTAGCATTTACTATTTATTTATTTATTTTAGCATTTACTATTTCCCTGTTTACTGGTTACCCAATGTGCCATAAGGGATGTTCCCCCTCTCCTCTCCCCCTGCACAGCTGTGCCCCCTGGGATGATGAGTGCCAGCCTGCAGCAGAGCACAAAGCCCAGAAGGCAGGAGCCAGCACTGCCTGCAAAAGGGCAATGCCCAAAGCCCGAGCACAGGCTCTGCACCTCTTGTCTGTTTGTCTGTACAGCCCCCTGAAGGCAGGGTGCAAAGCAGATGGACAGAGCCAGCCTTTCTGCACTGATGCCAGTGACAGGACCAACTCAGAGGTGACTGGAACAAACTGAAACAGGAGGCTCCACCCAAACACCTTACACATGTTTTACTGTGCTGGTGACTGAGCTCTGGAACAGGCTGCCTGTAAAACCCACCTGAAACACTCCTGGGCACCCAGCTCTGGGTGGGCCTCCGTGGGCAGGGCTTGGGGCCAGATAATCTCCAGAGGGCCCACCTAATGTCAGCCACTCTGTGCTTCTGTGGCACTGAGGTGGCAGCAGGGATCAATGCCTATCACAAACTGCGTTTTGCTCACAACTCCCAACAACCAGGCTTGAGAAACTGCAGCCCCTGATTCCCACCTCCACAGCTCAGTTTTCAAGCAAACAAGCCAAAAGGTGAAGTGGCTCTTACAATGTAACAAATCCGAGTTCCTAGTGCTGTTTTAACACTGTTTACTGCTATGTAAGTATTTCAGCAGCACTGCAGACGTTCCCTCTGAAAAGAGCAGTCCCTTTCTGTTTCCTGAATACACGGCAACAGCCAGAAATTTTACTGCAGTAATTTTTCTTTTCTCCCAAAACTCCACTGAGAAGAAACATCACCTTTGAAGACTGAAATTAATAGGTAGCAAGAGGACACTGATATTTTGAGGGATTTTAACCACAAAACTGTTAAGTTTTCTAATATGAAATCAAAGGCACATGAGTTTTTTGAGCTTTGGAAGCAGAAGACAGACCTAAGATGAAGTATAGGCATTTCAGTCCAATATCACTACACTGGAAATCTCTGTTCCCATACTGCCATATTCCAGAAAAAACTCAAGTTTTAAGGCAATTTTAGAGCAACACATGTTGCCCATCCTTGACAGCCCCTAGCTAACCTTAATCCAGCAAAGAGACAAAGACAAATCAAAACCACCTAGATGTGGACATTTGAGTGCAAGCAAACATGAGATTTCTGCCCATGCTGTGGCTAGATGCTGGCAAACAGGGACACCCATGTGGCACCATGCCCAAGTTACCAGCCTGGCTGTGATAAAGTGAGCTCATGCTTGCTTGAAGTTAACATCTACATATTTTTCTTCCTATAGCACATAGGTACTTAAAATAGCTTTAAGACAGCTTCAGGCTGTGTGTAGAAGCTCTCAAATACACATGCAGAAACTTGTTTCTAAGACACTGTTAAAAGGTATGGAGGTACCACACATTTCTCATACATCAACCTACTGGCTAAATACACCCCAGAGGCAGAAAACCAAGGCTCAGTTTCCTCTCTGCCACAGAATGCAGAAACCATTCCTAACAACAGCACTGTGACAGACAGTGGGAAGTGATGAGGACCAACCAGCCTGTTTTGGTGGCAGCTGAAGGTGGGAGCCCAGGAATCCTCTGCCACAGCACCACTGAAACCCTCTGTGAGGAAGCACTGTCCCTACCATCCCTACATATAAGGGACAAATAAACATTATAAATGCTCCAGATACACGACAGCATTCACATGTAGGTATCTAGTACAGGCACTTTCCTCATTCTTCCTTGCAGAAGGGACTGCTCAAGACTGGGCCACCTGTCCATGAGGCCTAATCCATACAGGCTTCTTCCTGAGAAAAACTCAAGGGCAGTCACAAAAAAACTACATGGCTGCCACGGGCAATTAATGCAATCTGACCCCAGCAAGCTCCTTTCTGGAGAACAGATGGATTTATGGACATAACATGCAGTGAATGTGCAGTGAAGGCGCTGCAGCTGGGGGAGGCAGCATCAGGATGATGCTGCAGAACAGTTCATGTGTCCCTGTTGAGAGGCTCCTCCAGGGGCACTCCCCAACTACTGTCCTGGCACACTGTGAGCTGGCTGTATCCCGCACAAGGGCACCAGGATGTGCTTCTGTACAATCTGGTGCACTGCAAAAATAGGAATAACAGAACCAGTGGCTTACAGAAGAAGCTGAAGCTTGGCTTCAGGTTATTCCAAGAAACCTGAAAACAAAGGATGGTTGCTGCTATCTCACAGGCCATGGAACAAGCGGCATTCAGGTGTAACAAGAAAGTGCATGAGTTACACGCAAGAACTGACTCTGTCACTCCGGCATGCAGGGTTGAGCTGTTCAAATCCCATTTCCAAGAGCTATCACAGCTCTCAGATCCCAAAAGGCAGCGCTCCGAGGCTTGGCAAGATTCACTGAAAGAAACACTAAAGGGAGACTGAACAGCCTCTGGAGAGCGGCAGCTTTGGTGTCCAATCATGGGAGATGGAACACCGGGGGCTCCGAGCAGGCCCTCCCGGCGGCGGGGGACACTCGAGAGCCATCCTGGCCCAAGGTTTCCTTATCTCATGCGAGGATCCCCTCCCGGGTCCCCACGCCGGCACGACCGGGACCGCCGCCGCTCCACGCTCCCACCAGGCTTCCCCCACACACGGAGACACCAGGCCAGGCGGGAGCCGGGACTCCCGAGCCGTGACAGGCGCCGCGTCCGCCCCTCCGCACAGGCCGCCGGCCGCGGCCCCGCTCGGCGGGGAGCGCGGGCAGGCCGGGCCCGTGACGGGGCAGTTCGGCGGCGGCGCCGCGGCCGGACACGCACCGACTTGGTAGAGGCGGCCCTCGGGCGAGAAGATGGTGATGTGCCGGTCGAAGCCGGCGCTGGAGCCGCGGGACATGGCGGGAGCGGCGCGGGCCGGGGGGAGCTGTCCGCGTGCAGGGCCCCGCCGCAGCCGCAGCCTCCGCCGGAGCGCTTCCGGGGCACGCGCACACCTCGCGCAGGCGCGCGCCGCTCCCGCACCGTCACGCTCCGGCACCGGCGCTGCGCATGCGCGAGCCCCGCGGCCGCCGCGCCGAGACGCGTCACGGAGGGCGCGAGCGGAAGGCGGGGCTTTGCTGAGCGCGAGCGGAAGGCGGGGCTTTGCTGAGCGGGCTACTGTGACAGTGGCAATGACACTGACAGTGAGGCTCGGCTCGGCTCGGCTCGGCTCGGCTCGTGGAACCCTGGAAGCCCGCCGGACGTGCCTGAGGGAACGCGCAGGCAACGGAATAAAAGCATCATCGCGGCATTCATCAGCACTGGATCAAAGTATCACCAGCCAGCCGGGAAAACAAAACCCCTCCTAAAATTCCGAACGAAGTATTTCCGCCTGTGCTCTTGAATGAGAGTAATTTTAAAGCAAGTACCTCAAAAAACCATGTTTAAGGTATTCGTAGGTAATTGTTGCCGCAGCTGCATTATAACGCGATGTTTAAAAGACTTTTCATCGGTGTCCAGTCCAAAGGGAATTTCCCCAATTGAAACTCGTGATTATAAGTTTTTTGCCTTTTAACATCTTGGAATTCCCCTGCTCTTTGTGGGAAGGCATTTTTTAAAAGCTGGTCATTAAAAGAGTTGGAAAAGCTGCATTTTGGTATCCACACCTCTACTTTGAAGTTATTATTAGGAGAGCTTATTCTTTGTTGAAATAGCAGAATAAAGGTGGATTTTGTGTATGCCATGCATTAAAAGTCTGTATTCTCAAATTTTTCAAAATACTTCTTGCTCATTAATACTATGGGAGAATAATGTCCTATGCATAACAAGACTCAGTTTGTCCCTTTTGTTAGGGACACACAGAACATGAACACGTATGACTGTGTCTGCTGGCTCACAACGGAGCCAGTCCTATCCAGTGTCTGTCTCCAAATGTGGCCAAAAGGGGGATACCCGAGGATTTAAGGGTTAGAGAGCATTTCATGATACACTCCCTGAATCCTCTCCCAGCCTCCAGCCATCTGGAGGGACTGCCCAAGGCAGGGATAGTGTCTGGTTATTTAGTAACCCTTCTGCTTCTCTTTCACAAACTTTCTGGTCTCCCCTTGAACCCACCTGTACTTCTTGAATCCACATGCCATGGCAAAGAGCTGGTCAGCAGAACAGCATGTTGTGTGGTTTTACCTGAAACCTCATCTTTTATCTGAACCTTCTATCTGCAAGTACCGCTTGATGCTTTTGCACTGACACAGCCAATGACAGATCCCTAGGCATTCCTTCCACAACATCATTTGTGATTCTTATGACCTCTGTAAGACCAGTTTCTCCAAGATGATGATCCATACCTTTACAGTTCTCTGATTCTCTGGAATGATTTTTTTTCTCCTGAGAAAAAGGGCATGAGAAAATCTAAGTAAATATCAAGTGTTCAGCCTGATTGCCAAATAGTAACCAAGAAAATCCTTATGTTTGGAATCAAAGACTCAGTATTTGAATTAGATAAAGAAAAGAGATAGTTCCTCAATTGCATGGATATGACAGGGTGGAAATGATGCTACTTTCAGGATATAGCTTCCAGAGTACAGCATTGTTCCAGAAGAGCAATCATGCTTTTGGTTTAATGTTAAATCACTACTGATGAGTTTGGCTATGGAGTCAAATTCTGTGTTGCAGGATCCTGAGGAAAACTGTTTCCACTGTCATCTTTTTAACATAGTAAGCAGTAAGTGGGAGATCTTGGAGGTGATAATAGCTGGAGTACAGGCTGAATCAGTTCTTTCTCAACTCTATCTTGCCCATGTGTCTGTCTCCATGTAGTATGCACCTGAAGAAGTCTGTAGGGTCATCACTGATGTTTCCCCTTTGGTTCCACAGAGGCCATTATTTCCTGTAAGGATCTACAGAGAAGTGTTTTAACAGCAAACAGAGAAAAAAAGACGTCACAAATCTGACATCAATGTTGTAATACCTTCCACTTGTAAATTCCATATTCTGTTCCATCATCCCCTAAATATACTAGTAATGTGTATTTAGGAAGTATTATTATTTAGAAGGCATTACAGTATCTCTTTAAGAACAGTTTTTGAGGTGAAACCCGAGTGATTGATTAGGGACATGTCTTGATTAAAAAGGAAGTAGAGGATGCATTTATTACAGCTATATGTGGATATTATGCATGCCTGTTAATGGCCAGGGTGAGGTAAAATACAGAATTCAATGACAATGAAATGGGTACCCACCCTGAAGGTGCAGTTTCTGCTCAGCCAGGGCTGACCTAAGGCAGAGCTGCTGCAGGGACCCACCTTCTGCAGGCTGACATTTGAACCCCACCCCACACAGGTACCAGTACTTGTGCCATGGTGCTAGCTGAGTGCAACAATGCCAGCTCTGACCTAGCCAAAACAGTTTTAAGACCCATCTCTGCATTGCTTTGGGCTGCAGGACCATCAGAGCGAGGACCAAAGGAGGGCTGTAACAGCACAGAGTGGCACCAGCTCAGGCCATGCACAGCTGCATACGGGGGTGTGGGAGCCTTGTACAGAGCAGCAGCTGCTAACTAAGCCCTCCTGCACAGGAGCAGACACACCCAATTTAAAAGCACTATTTCCACTTTCAAGGTGAAGTGGCAGTTCTCTAACTTAATTATAAAAGCAATCTTCTGACAAATTAGAAGTATTAAGGAATGAGAGAAGTAGATCCAATCCCTCTGCTTTTCCTGCTGGACTCCATAGGAGCTGTCATGTTCTGTCAGGAAAAGGGTCTGTGATGAACACTACCAGCAATATGATGAATTTAAAGCCAATGTTTTATGTTACCTCAAGAGGCACCCAGCTCCTCTACACTTTCTGCACAGTGTGAGGGACACTTCTGAAGGACATGACTGTATGCAAATCACACCTGCTGGTTTACAAACTCATACCAGAGGTAGAACATGTGTCAGGACTGTCCTGGAAAAAAAATAGCAGGGAACATGCTTGAATGCTGAGTCCTGAGGGAGCTTGTCACAGGGCCTGCAAGAACTCAGAACTGTGACTTCTATACAAAATATCTTGACATTTCATCTCAGTTTCGAACAGAGGATTTTTGTATGACACAGATGTGACAAGCCCAGGATATTTCATCTGAGCTTTATGTGGCATTTCTACATTTTGGGGGGAGAAAGGTTTGCATTAAAGTTGTAAGTGCACTAAACAAGCACATTTACCATACACACACTTACAAATAACTCAGAACAGTTTTACTGTAATTTATACTATTGGTTTGCTTTATAATTTGGGACAGATTTTTTAGAAATGTACAAGAATCAATTTTGTCCTATTATTGTCTTTAAGATTTTCTTTCTAGCTATCCATTTTCATTTAAAAAATACACGCATTTCCACCAGCAAACTATTGCAGTAATGCCAAATCCTGTCAGAAACGGCAAATTTAGGAGTGTGGAAGAGCCACTAAAAAAATCCCCAAATCCCACTGGCTCTTTCCTTATTCTTCCAAACAAATGACTGCTATATGTTTCTCTAACCAATCTCTTGCATTCTATGTTATCAAACAAACTCTAATTAGAGTGACGAAGTCTTAGGTCTGTGTGTGAATGGTAAATGCACCATTTATCCCCCTTAGCTCCACTGACTAGAGGTAGACATTGTGCAACACTTGTGCAAGCTCAGCACCACAAACTCTGAAGGTACTTTGCAAGTCTTGCTTAATTTCTTCAATGTACAGAGTTTATTCCAATGTAGATGAAAAGCTTGAGAAAAAATAAAAGATAAAAATGCCCAAACTCTAATTCCAACAGGAAAAAGCAAGTTTTAATTCAAATCAAAAATTGCCTGTAAAAACAGAAATCATGGACATAATTCACCCCCACTGGACCACCACTGTTGGTGTTAAGAGATGTATGCAGGAATGATTTTGTCAAAAGCAGTCACTCAATTTTCTTTAGTAACACACCTCACCCCATAACTGTCCTGCTGAATTCTCCTAGCCAGCAGCAGAGATAAAAAAAAAAAAAAAAAAGAGGCCACTTCAGCTTATCCAATTACATTCTTCATCATTTCTGGTGAATGCAGAGCCATTTTCTTGGTATTTGATATGAATATTTTTCCTCAAAAACATCTTTATAGGGAATATGCCATGTATCACCTGTGGTCTGTACCACACAGTCGTAACGCAAAGCTGGCTGTTGGGAAAAAACACAGGGAAAACATTTTCTTTTAGACTTTGTACAAAGTATTTCTGAAATATCAGTTACAGGTAGTTAGTTAAAACTTCCAATGCTTCCCTTAGAAGTCTCCACAGTTTTACCTCTTAACAACTCTCATTTTATTTTCTTATACAAAGCAAATTCTAAATTTTAGTATTGGAGGAAAAACTAAACTATCTTCTAGTATTTTGTGGTCTAGGTGCCATTATAAATTCTGTCTTCCATCTGCACTAGATAATAATGATTTCAGGATAATGCACTCAATTACTAGAAATGACAAAATGATTGTTGTTCTGTTCAGTTAAATGAAATCATATGGGAATTACTCAGGATGTGGAGTTTATAGGCTTGAGTGTAGGATTTAATGACATTAATGACATCTTGTATTTGTTCTCCCAGTGTGTCTCTTTACAGAGCTGACTTGCTCTGTCCCAAGGAGAAGTAAGAAAAGGGTTTATCACTAACACTTGCAGAAGCATCTGGTTGAACAGAAAGAATAAACAATCTTTCAGGTCTATTACATTGCAGGTACACTAATTCAACATGTATAAGACAAATACAAAAGAAACATTACTGGTTGGTAATTATGGTTCCCAGGACATACTATCACTCTATCTGGATAATCTTAGAAGTCTCCTTTACTGTGGTAGCTTTCAGACAAACTCAGAAGACAGCTATGGCTGGGAATATCAATCACCCAAATTGCTTGTATAGGAATTAAGATTTGAAAATTAGTAGTCCCTTTGTACAAGAGAAAGAAACAGCTAAAGCTATGTTAGCTTAGCTCAGGTGACCCACCATTCATTATCTGGCTCCGTACAAAGCAATGTATGTATGGCAATAAAGAATGAAAGGCTGTCATTCTTACAAACTGCTATCTCTGTAATCCTGAATGTTATTTTACAATTTTAACCAGCAAAGGAAGAAAATTAATCTGCATAGGTGCAGTATTCCTTTCAGCAGGCAGTAACAATACAGACAGAGCAGATAACAAAAGAACTGCATGTAGAATGTCACATGATGGATTTTTCCCTAGAAAAATCTTAACAGCTGCATTCCTGTTAATGTACTGTTCACAAGGATACATATCTCCTAGAAAATAATAGTAGTATTCTGCCATAACATGATATTCCTGCAGTTTCTGTAGCTGAATACTAACTATAAACCTGATTGTTATGGGCTTTCCCTCATGCAAGTTTACACCTACGCCAGGTTACTATTACAGTGAATGCTGAAATGCCTGTATTTTCCAGCTTCTTTAAAATAAAGATGAAAGAAACTCTATAATTGGAAGTACAATAATTTATAATAGTGCTGCAGAGGAGAACATGGGATTTCAAAGTGTAAAATAAATTAAAACATTGGCACTCAGGTTTTACTGAGGCCAGTAATGGTTTCCAGCACTGGAAATATTTGTATACATAAACTTTTATTTACATTTTAAACATTTAGGTAGCATTTCTTGGCTCTCTTCCAGTTTGTGGCATGCTTTGTGAATCCAGTGGGTTTTTGAGCGCACTGCTACAAATCCATTTCTTAGGCTTCAACATGATATTTTGGCCTCTAGGGTCTGAAATCATGTATCTTCAATGAATATGCTCTGTGTGTTTTCTGACTGCAGTGGGAAAACTTACCAAGAAATTGATGCTCCTTCCTGCTGCAGCAGGGAAGAACACGATCTGGTGGCCGCGCTGCCACTTGCGGAACAGGTGGCGTGTCACGCTGTCGGACAGACAGGCCTTGTGGTCCCGCAGGAAGTCTCTGCTGACGAAGCGGCAGTGCTTGCCCGAGCGGAGAGTGGCATACAGCAAGAAGGGGTCATCTTCAGAGCTTCACAAAACAAATGGAAAGGACAGACGTCATTCACAAGGCAGCGAGTGCCTGCAGGAAGTGATTCAAATGCTGATCAAGATTTATTCATCAGCAACACTGAAAATTCCCACCACTACTCTAGTTCCCTGTAAAATAAAAAATCGTTTACCACAGGGCACCAAAAGCTTGAGTGCAATAAAAATTAATCACGTGCTACTTAGAGCACTTTTTTCCTCTTCTCACAATCTGATAATAGAACAATATAATCTCCTGCCACAAAGATTAACAATACTGTGCTGTGTAGAACAAAACTGCTAAAACTCAACAGTGTACCTCCACACAGCAGCAGACCACAACTGCACACTGATGCTACCAGAAATTCTGTGGTTCAGGGCTCTTGGGTTTTATCAGTCATAAATCCTAATAAACCATACAGCTGTCCATATGATTCTAAGTGATGAAAGTCTTCCCAATGTAACTTTTTATGTACTTTTGAGGCAAGTGTAGCAAGGGATATGTGTCTTTCACAGACACAGATAAAGATACTAGTAATGGTACTAAAAGCTAGAGAAAAATGCACATAAATCAGGTGTTGGTCTCTATTACATTGAGCTGTTTTCTTCAACTTACATATTTTCAGCAAAGAAGAAGTCTGCCTTACTCTGCATCTCTTTCATAATTTCTCTTTTCCAATTTGAAGAGTTTGTCAGCATATGTTTGCGTCCCAGCACAAGCAATCGGGCATTCTCCTTTGCCAGGCAGTTGATAGCATCAAACAGCTGCAGAAAACAAAGCAAACCCAAAGCTTTTCTTAGCTGTTAAAACTGAGTGACATGGAATACTTTCATGTGTCTCACCTAGAGGGACTTCTAGACTACTCTCGTTTCACACAGTTCTTAACTGCAATGTGAATTAAGCAGATAAGTAATTAAATTCCCTAATCACAAAGGAAAAAAGGCACAACAAACCAATTCATTGAAGGAAGCTGCTCAACCACCCAGTAAATACAGTGCTTTCACACCCCAGCTCTTGCAGTTCAAATGACATGAACGACCTCGGGCAGAGCTGTATGGAGATGTCAGAATTTCCAAGTCAGGCGAGGGAATGAATCACGCTGGATTTACGTGATGCCCACGGTGATCACGGAGCACCGGGAGCCCTGAGCACATCGCCTCTCCAGCCCCACCTGCCGGAGCTGGAAACCTCCTCGGCCCTGCGGGGAGGCGGCAGGACATGGAAATCCGTGACCTCGGGACTAAGGCTTTATGAAAACCACATCCAGATCAGCCGCCCGCCTGTGAACCAACATAGCAGTCGTAAACTCGGAGGGACTTTCAGCGTCTCTCAGGGCTGGGCCTGTTCTGCATGAAGTGCTTCTCAGGACAGGCACTTGTGCCTGGGACTTTCCCTCCCTGCTTCACCCAGGCTGAGCTCAGGGAGGGCAAAGGTTCTGCCTTTCAGCATCCACGTTATTGCCGTGGACTGCCCACAAAACCGTGGCATGTCATTTCGACCCAGAAAGACAAAATAATTGTTTCTTGGGATTCATGCATCTATTGTATTTGAAAGACAAGGACAGTATGCTCAACGACCAGGGAAAGGTATTTTCTAACTTTTACCTGCATTTGTTACCACTATTTGCCAACATACAATCTCCTGATCATTCTTTAATCATTCCTGCTTTTCTAGCTACTTCCCTCTTCCTTGTTACTTCTTCCCCCTTTAATACCTTCAATTGCCCTTCTCTTACTCTTTACCCTCCTTTCCTCCTATTTGTGATCCTTCTCATTTTTTGGTATAATTTGCTTTTGATTCAGGGGCTAGAAAGAATTATTCATGTAACTTTTGTGTGCCATTTTACAATATGTTTAGTTTCATCTAGCTGCAAGTACCAAAAGAAAGAGGTGGCCCTATTCAGTCTTCTCTCAAGCTGCACAATCTCACTACTTCTGTTGTGTCAGATCTATATCACAACTACCACGAGCTCACTGATCCAACAAAAGACTTTTGTAGGGCTGAGCACAACCCAGCAGACAGACTTGAGTCAAAGGTTCAATGACTGAAGGGAACACATCGCTGGAGGTGGTGAGACAGGAAATGTGGGACTGCCCTTCACAGGGAGGGACCTGCAGATGGCTCAAATAAAATATGCCATGAATCTGGATCTGAGATCTGGGAGAGGAAGCCAGAAGATTTTCTGCATTAATAAGCTGTAAGTTGCTGTTGTCAGTATTGATTCTGAGGGACTAAAGGCTCTGTTTTCATACAGATACAGGATCTTGGTGCTAATGAAAAGCACAAACACCTAACAGTACCTATTGGAACTGACTTCCTGCTTCCAGGAGATCACACTGGATATTGGCTACACACGTGCACAATCTACTTTTCCCTGGTTAAAACAAACAAAGCATAATGTGAGCAGGAAAAGGCCAAATGCAATAACTTCTCATGCACTGAACCAGTCCTGCAAATAGCTGGATTCAAATACCAAAGGAGAATTAAGCTGGTTAATCTGAGTTCATTAAAGATAATTAAAGTTAGGAATGTAACTACTGCATCCACATTTCTGCACATTTTCATGTACAGAAGTCAACAGTGAAGAAATAATAACAATGAGTAACTTTAGCAAACCTTTAGAAATTCCAAATGAAAATATTTTTTCTTTTTGCCTAACATTTTGCTACATTAAGGAAAGGTTAGCAAAAAATAATGTGAAAAAAAAAGAAGATAAAAACCAGCAGCTCCACATACAGACTGGTCAATAGTAGCTATTCCCAAGTATTCTTGGATTCAGCTCCTGTAGGTCTTTCTTTCTGGAGGTTGTAACTAGTGGTACTTTGTACCTGTTAGTCATGTGGACTTTCTTGTCCTACATATTTTTAGCATATGAGGTTTTCTAGTGTGAAGTGCTTCTGGGAGAAAATTGAGACGTTGGCATAAATTAGCGACAGCAATGGAAAAATTCAAAGGCTTAAAATGTAGTGAAATTAAAGGGAGTCAGCATTTTAAAATTTTTAAACTGCTGCTTACATAACAACCCACTGTCCCTCCTCTACTTAACACAGAGATCAACCTTACTTACACAACTAAAATACAGAAGATAGAAATTACTTTTGTTTTCATGAAATAAAGATAATTTTGTTCTGCACAAGTTCACTAAAGAGCCTTTTCTCTCACTTTAGGCTTGGGCACTTAATGGAGGCGATCTACAAGGAGTCACAAAACTTACATGGGGGTTTCCTATGTGTGCCTACTCCCACACCTGGCTGCTTCTCAAGAAAGGAAGATGTGAGACACACTAACACTAGTTTCAGTCACACAGGAAAGTAACTGCACATCATGGTGTTAATACAAAAACAGCAGTAGTGATCTCTCATTTAAAAAGTCAAGGGTATTTTATTAATCTAGTATCTCCAGAAGTTGCATGAGTGTGCAAATGGAGCACAAGGAAGACAGGTTAATTACTCTAACTCATACCAGGAACTATGAGCAAAGCAGGATACAGATTTCCTAAGGCTTCACTGCCAGTCCCTTTCTGATCCCTAGATCACGCTGTGCCACGTGTCCCCAGTTTCAAAGCTTACCTTGAGGTAGCTTTCTCATTAGGTACTACTGGTAGATTCCCACTTGTGAAATGGGAAATCCCTGCACACTGCTGCTGGGAGGCACACCACTCAGTGATTCAGCAAAAGGTGACTCACCCATATACTCACAGAGCATGAAGAAGTAACCACCAAAAATATTTAAATCACATTTTTTATGAATAAATCATGTTTGACATTGCTTAAACATTTGGGTTCACTAACTGCCATTTAAAAGCAAAGCTCACCTACAGGTCATCTGCTAATAAGAGCAACAAACTGCTCTATTACTGCTCTTTTCACCTAGTGCTGTCTCCCACCCAACCAAAGCTATAAAAATGCACAAGAAACCCCAACAAAGACCACAGGTTCAGAGCTGCCATTGCTGTACTGTCAGGCAGGGCTGGGCATGATCACTGTCTCTAAAGTTTAGTCAGCAATTGGAGCCAGTCAAAAAAGGTGATTGTCCCACTTCACTTTTCACTGGTGCAGCCTCACCTTGAGTCCTGGGTACAGTTTTGGCTAGCACAATATTAAAAAAATATTAAGCTGTTAGAGAGCATCCAAAAGAGAGCAATGAAGATGGTGGGCTGGAGGTGAAGCCATATGAGCAGCACAGAGGTCACTTGGTCTGTTCAGCCTGGAGGAGACTGAGAGGAGCCCTCACTGCAGTTACAGCTTCCATGGGAGAGGGGGAAGTGGAGGGGCAGGCACTGATCTCTTTGGTGACAAGTGACAGGACCCAAGGGAATGGCCTGAAACTGGGTAAGGGAGGTTTGGACTGGACATTGGGAAAAGCTTCTTCACCCTGAGGGTGGTTGAGCACTGGAACAGGCTCCCCAGGGAAGTGGTCATAGCACCAAGCCTGACAGAGTTCAAAAAGCATTTGGGCAACACTGTCAGAGACAAGGTGCAATTCTTGGGGTGTCCTGCACAGGGCCAGGAGTTGGGACTTTGATGATCCTCGTAGGTCCCTTCCAACTCAGGGCATTCTATGACTCTATAAATGAATTCCTGTCATGACTACATTTATTTGACTTAAGAGTTTCACCATTTTTGGTCACTTTTTCCATACTGAAGATCAAGAAAATAAGCTCATTAAAAACCTGTTTACTTCAGTCCCACATACAGGAGAGAGACAGGATGAGAAGCCAGAGATTTCTGCCCCAGCCAGCTACTCAAGGAAGGCATGTGTGCTGCTTGCAAGAAAGGCAGGACTTTCTCACTGAGCTTGGTAATTTCACCAAACCACATTCAAGATCATTACCACAGCACCAAACACAAATGCTTCTTATATTCTCTACATTATTATGGATGACACAGTGTAAATTAGTCTCAAGTCCTCTTAAATACAGGGAAGGTATACATGTTTCTTGATTTCTCTGGAATTTATCTGTCCCTGATTAACACAGGCACAGCTATTTCAAAGGGAAAGCAGTGAAGGATGAATAAGTAACAGTCACAGAGATTAATCAGCCTGATTTACTTTCTGCTCTTAAGACAGTCAGCAGGTAACTCCCGGGAATTATCCCCTTACAACACCAAGGATCTCTGCAATACTGCAGAAACAATATTGTAGGGAATATTTGTGTCCTGTGTCACAGTAAGACTATTGAAATTGATGTAACACATCATCATGCAAAACTCTCCCAGTGACAGCTCTTCACACATCAGTGATGGCTATCACACAATGTTTAACATGCTTTAACCTGTCTGCATTGACTCTGCACCTGGAATTGACTTATCCTCTCTTGACACATTCACTCTCACACACAGAGATATGTCTTAACTCCCTATCACAATTCATTAAAATTTGCAGTTCACTTTTAGATGTTAGCTTTTACTCTTAACAGTCAGCACTATTAATCAAAGGCAGATTATTGATTGAACAGGAAAACTAAAGCACAGAAGCAGATTCTCAAGTTGATTTAATATAGATTGAGGATGGTACAGTAGCCTCAGTTTGCTCAGATGAGGTAATTCCCAACTACAGCTGTGCTACTTGCAGAGTAGTCTGTATTCAGAGACTGAAGACGCTTTTGCAGCCAGGTGCAAACTGACTGGTACCAAGGGTGTACCAAGACACCTGGTGCTCCTGCACAATCCATGTTCCCACTGCCTGGAGGACTTAGCTCAGTTGTAACACTGTCTGAATGTAAACACATTACTTTCAGGTCAAACTGACTACAACAATACTCCATGGACTGTGACCAAGCTAAAGAACCATCTTGAATCCTGAGTAGTAGGGAGAATGAACCAAAGTAACTGTAAATATACTCAGGTCAGATACAGAAGCAATAGCACAATTTATATTTTTCTGTATTCATGATACCCTGGCTGTTATGCCAGTAATGGGGATATCTTTAATTACAACTCCATTTGAATTCAATTGAAGATGTAATCTGCTCAAGACAATCCCTGAAACAATTCTGAATGTAGAAGTACATGTTTGTAAATAGTCTCTGACACTGCATTTTGCTATATTCTAAACTGTAGGTAAAGTTTCCAATTTCAAATAATCTTGAAGAGCCACCCCTGTCTTTTATTCTGCTGATGAGCTCAGAGAACATCACAATACAAACCAAAACTGTGTAAACCAATCTCAGATTTGGTAGGAGTTTTATGAATTTCTCCAGTGCAGATAGGGCGGGATAGGTGCCTATCCTCCCCAGTAGAGCCATATAAGAAAAGAAGGCTTTGAAATAGGTATTTTCTATTTAATTACAGTCATATCCTGCTCTGTCTTATTCCCAAAAGGCACAAGAAGTAATCTGATGGACAGTGAAGCAGTACTTCCTATGAGAATTAACAGAATCACAGTGGGATGCATGCAGAGAGTGAAGATATACACACACAATTTAAACATGGAATTAAAGTGTGTATGATATGATGGATGGAGAGGTAGGCAGGGGATCATCAGGTGGAAGAGCCATTTGCTTTTGGAATCTGGCTTTTTAGAAAGGACTGTCATCAAAAGATCTCAGCCACTATGTCAGACCTTACAGCTGAGAAACCTTTTAGTGTGAACATTCTTGCTCACACTTTTTGAATGTCTCTGCTTTTGAATGGTAATATTTTTATCATCATGATGTACAGATGAATGCAGTTCATCCACAAATAAAAAAAATAAAAATGGGTAGTGACAATAGTTAGCATGCTATTAGATGAACAATGCAAAGAGCTCTAGAAATTATGATTAAGAAGATATGGACATTTGAGGAATTGCTGAATTTCACAGTACAAGTTGCAAAAGAGAAGAACGAGCAATTTTTTCTGACTCTTACAATTCAAGAAATAAACAAATATTCTTCAGTTGTCTAACTGCATTTTTGGAAGTTGAATACTGCAAGTTACTTCAGTGCCAGTGAAGTTTCTAAATCCAAAAGTTTTGTTAAACAGCTACAGTACCTTTTTCTTTCCCAATCACTTACTGAAAAAGGTAATGTTGATTTCAATGTACAAGCAGACCCTTTGATGTTGTGTCAGCAATTATGAAGTAGGAATAACGATGGAAGAGGAGGGTGAATCTGAAATCCAAAGCAGCATTTTTCTGGGGTAGAGAGTGGGAAATGTCCAATTCACCATTAACTACAGCCCACTGCTAACAACTAACTTTTTCTATTTTAATTAAAACTTAACATTTTCTGTTGCAGTTGTGGGTTGGAACTAAAGCATTTTTTTCACGAATTTGAATTTTCTAAATGTTTTCCTCTCTAGAGTCATGTAAAAGGACAAAGGTATTTGTCATTTTCTGATCTTTGAGATATTTTTTCTCCATAGCTGATTAACACTGTATACTTTTACCTCTCCTCTTCCTCATCTTCTTTCTTGTAAAAAAGAATAAATACCAAGATCTTGACAATGCATAAGGGGCAGCTTATGTGGGTTTGATTTTATCCAGATATCTCCTGAGAGACTACTATTTTGTACCAAAACCTGAAGATTTACAAAATATTAAAAGGTCTTAAACCCCCCCCACACCAAGAAGAGGAGTTAGGTGATACTGCCTACCAGTGATTATACAAAAGTAGGAAAAGAAACATGTAAAACCTGAAAATATTCCCTTTGCATTTCCACATATCAATACTATCCTTTGTTCCCATCCTTGAATTCTTTCTGCTTGCACTGCTGTTTCTTTAACAGTATTTTCTTACTGATCACTACACATTACTTCATTGCACCAATATTACACATACATCATCCTAATATTCTTGAGGAAGAAAGTCAAATAAAAATAAAAATGTATGAGGTTTTACTTATTCTTGCATAAGATTCAGATGTGGAACTTTACCTGTCAGAGCCACTGACTGTAAATGGAATAATTTTCCCAACTGAAGTCACAGCTTCAGGGGTCTGCCTTCTTTCACTGGAAATCCAGTGTTTGCAATGACATTGATACTCTTGTTTTTCTACAATTATCAGAACAGTGTACACAAAGATTTTAAGGAAATAAGGGAGTTTCTCCTACCATAGAAACAATGTTAAAATATAGCCATAGGAAATGAACTAGAAACAACATAGCTGTTTGAAGGAACGTTTGTGAGCCCAATGGAGCTGCGCCAGTTTTAAGATTTTCAGCTGGGTCAGAAGCTGTATTTAAGTGCTGAAAATCCAAAATGTGACCAGAATCTCTGGGTGGTGGTGGTGGCAGTGGTAATGGGATGTTGTGAAAATGAAAGCACAAGCTTGACTGATCCTTTCCATAGATAGGAAATAACTCGGGGCAGGACTGAAATGGCTTTGTCAGACTGAAACTGACAGTTTAAAAGGTACTAACACTGAGCTCTCACCACTGTCCTATGCAGATGTCTGTACAGTGTGACTGATCTTGTCTGATGCTAAGTGTTTTCCCCATGTCCTAAAGTCCCAGACAATACTTTTGTCCTTTGAGGAAAGTCCTGCAGCAGCTGGGGACATCGCTGTTACAGCAGGCACAGGCACGATGCTGTTACGGGATATTAAACCTGTGCTTCTGCAGAGACATCCCACATTTTCATAAACTTGACAGCTCCAGAAACACTGTAACATAAGGACTATTTCTAAGCTCACAGGACAACAGACATCCAGGTAGAATGACATGATAACCAAGGAAACATCAGCAAACTGATGTTGAAAAAAAGCATCAGAGTACAACATGCAGCAAATATTTACAACACAATTTTCACACTGTCTTTCTGCTGTTTCTCAGTACTATTTTCCAGTTGCCTGCTACAGATTGTTATACAGAGGTTACCTTCAAAACTTCTACACACCTTTGAGAACAATTGTTTCAATAAGAACCTTTGCAGCTCTTAACACATAAATATATTAACAAACGCTACTGAAATGAGTGGTGATTTCTCTGTGAAGGTCAGAAAGAGGAAAATTTTCTTTAATATGAAAGAGAACATATAAAATGTTCTTCTTCAACACTACAAAAAGTAGTAGCAGAAGTAAACTAAAGCACAAAGATCTGAGATGGAGGAACAGCTGTGTGGTCAGAGTCAGACCTATCTGTCCTGGGCCAACCATGAAAGCAAGGCTTTCAGCAAGGAGGAACCCAGGAGGGAATCTTTTAATATTGCTGAGAGCATAACTGGTATTTAGCAGACTGGAAAAACCCCAGGGGACGTTCACATCCATCAGCACACCTTGCACCGCCAGTACCATGGGGCACAAGTTCAACTGCCTCAGCTGGATCAAGGCTTACCCTGGCAAGAAACTCACTGTTCCTACAAAACCAACAAAAAATCTGACGCAGTGTAATGCAGCTGATGTAAAATGTGGGTCAGCATTATTTATCTTACACAACCATTAGTTTTGATCATTGCAGACTCGTGCCATTTTACTACTGGTAACACTGCCAGCAGTGTCCATGCCTGGACATCCTAGGCAGTGAAAGTCTGTGAAAGCCCACCAGGATAGCTAAAATCCAGAAGATCTAATTTTTGTACTTTGATGCTTTTCATGTAAGTATATTGGCAGCAGTCTGCAATACTCAATAGCTAAACACTGGGCAGGTCACTGTTTTATCTGAAGCATTTTTTGTTAACTTTAAAGATACAGCAATTTGACAAATAGATGATATTGTCAGCTCCCACAAATTAATTATAGATGATATTTGACATTTGTCTAAAGGCTTGGCCTCCTGGGAACAACCAGTTATATGAAAAACTTTGCATACTTATCCATTTTTTTCCCCTTGTCAAGAGAAACAAGCTTGAGAATATGAAAATATGAAAGGCTTGGGCAACAGAAGCCAAGTAAGAACCACTCCCAAGCCCCAGCCCTATTTCATAAAAGGATCTATTTTTTAAAGCAACTTTTAGCTTGGGGACTCAGAATTACAGTGTCCAGAATTGCAGTTTTCATCCATATGACTGTATCAGCCAGCACTTTTGAGGAATTATGTTGCATCTTGCCCTCTTTTGTCCATTTCCATGGAAAAGATGGAGATACCCAGCTAACAACTCTGGAGCATCCAGGACTGAACATCAGAGCTCAAGTTCAAAACAGAACTATAATTTCAGAAGTGTTTGGTTTACCAAATTTAACAGATGGCAAATGGTTAAAATTGTGTTTTATTACTGGTTATGTTAAGGTTATGTTAATTAGGCTGGCAGACTAAATAGGCTTGTGGAAATGAGAGTGGGTGGGATGACAAAAAAGAAATCCCTAACCTATAGCATTCAAATTTCTGAAAGCCCATTTGGGAATGCCCGTTCAATGGAAAGTTAAGAGATTTCACTCTTTAAGGCATGATACGCAGATACATACATATAAACTAGAAGTGAAAATGTCAAAAGCCTCCAATTCTTTAAGACACTTCCTCTTCCTATTGAGATGTATGGCCATTCCCCACCAACAGATTTACACAGCTCAGTGCAGTGTTTTACAGGGACATGGAGTTTGTGACTTCTGATGATGAAAGCAGAGTAGTGACATTAATGATGGACGAGCCCAGGGTAACTACTCCCCACAGGGAGCATGGTAAATCACCACCAAATCACCATCACTAGGACTGTCTGGTTCTGCTCTATGATTACTTGCAACTCTCTTACTACTACTTCATTCTATTTATCCAAATGTGTGGCAACTTAGGGCTGTGGTGGAAGAAAACTCCTATCAACCAATCAGTCAATCAATCAAGCAGTAGTACAGGCAGTATTCAAGAAATAGGTATTCCAGTGTCCTTTTCTTAAGCTTGCACTGAGTGTAGAAGCTCAAACTCCAGAGAGCCACAGCTTTAACAGACACCTGCATCATACTTCCTTTTTTTTTAGTGTATAGTGTAAGCACTATCTGGTTTACCAAAGTATCACACAATTAGGAAATAAAAAAGGAGAGAAGGCACCAACAAGATCAGCATTACCACACTGGTAAACCACATAAGTCAGGAAAAATTAATGAATAGCAACTACATCAGGACCAGTGGAACTGAACAGGCTTTTAGCTGCTGTTAGAGAGCTTATGGCACACACTGTACACAGCTTGCTCAGCCATGCCAACTGGACTCCTTAAAAGCTCAAGAGTCAAAAATTCAAAATATTAGAGGCAGAAGAAATATTACTGCAAACTCACTGCTTCCTTTTTGTCAAGCATAGAAGCGAGCACGTAAGTGGATAAATGCTGGACAATAAGGACAGGCAAAATCATCACTAATATTTTCTGATTTATCTAAGAGGTAAGTTGGTATTAACCATGTGACAGAAGAACAGGTTCAGTTTTAACAGTCACTACAGGAAGCATTGTGCAATGAGAGGACAATACAGCAGCTGGAAATGGTAGAAACTATTCAGAAAAATTAGAAGAAAGAATTAATTCTTCATTAAACTGGTTGGAAATAGAGTACCTAATGATTACATAATTTTGACAACCTCTTTAGCTTTTGACTCACTATAACTCAATGCATATATCCAGATAGAACTCTGAAAAGAACTATTCAGATCATTAAAGAACTGACCAGTGAATAACAAATCAGGAAGAAACAGCATCACAAGCTAGCATCTCTGGGTGGAAAGGAAAAATCAGTAGATGCATGTAAAGATTAGTAGTAAATATGTAAAATACTTGAAATAGAGAATTTCTCATTAAGAAAAAGGTTTCCTAACAATGATATGGGGCAAATAATTACAATGCCAGAGATAAAATATTCCAAATGATTTTAAAATGTAATTTTGGGGCATCATATTTAGGAAATAATAACAGTATTATTACTATTATCTTCTACAGAGTAGAAGATTTGAATGTTTACTTTATGGAGATCTACAGAAAAATGAGAACACCAACACAAATTATGCCTTATAAGGTTGCTTGGTTGTTTCTTCATCTAATGGTTTGTAAGTACTAAGTTTTAAGAGCTCGAGTTAGGCATTTTTCTTGAAGGATGGGAGTGAAGATTTCTATTTACAAGAGTTACTTTGTGAAGAACAGCAGCAGCAAAGGCAGCCATCGTTATCTTACTATGTCCTTGGTACTGGTGCTCTTACTGCATCACTCCTGTTCCTCACATGATACCAAGCAACAAAATTGTTTCAAGTCTCAGCATGTACAATACCAGTTTAATGGCACAGCTCTGGTAGCAGTCCTCAGAGAAGTGACAGATACCTGAATGAGATCTCCTCCTTATGATAGCACAAGTCAACATATGAGTTTAATGTAACTTGCTCTAATTTAGATTAACACCACAGATAAAGGCATAAGCCTGAATTAGCATGGGGACTATTTTATTTTAACCCTAAGGTTTTTTGCCTTGCCTCATTTACCCTCCCTTATTTGGAAGAACTGCACAAATGCACCCTGAAAGAAAATAAGTAAAAAGTAGAATAGGGATAGCCTCTTCCCTTTTATGTCTGTATCTGATGTACAAAATAAATACCAGCAAAAGGTGAGATTTGCATTAAGAAGTGTTTGATACAGAATGTCACCTCTAATGGGCAACAGTATTTTGGGTAAGAAGAGCTCTTACCATTTTTCAGAAATTGTTTGAAACAGGAATTCTTGTGAATTGGTTTCAAGCAAGAATACTGCCAGCACGATTGTCATCCCCAGAATGGAATTTTAATTCTGGTGAAATCAGTCTCCTAGATTCAAATAGGAGTTCCTATTTCCATGTTCCAGACAACACAAAACAATCAGTTTATGAAGAGATTTAGATTAAAAGCTGTTTACAATTGTACTTGATTTTCTATGAGTCTAGATTAAAAAAAATAAAATTACTTTAACGTCAGTTTTAAACTTCATTGCAGGTTATAATAATTAATAATCTCAATTTAAGTATATTTACTTATACATAAATGTCTCTTCCAATCCTGCTTTACAAATAGAATGCAACTAGAGAAAAAACAACAAATGTAGCTTAATGGAATGTTGGATCATTAAACATCATGTCAATATGTGGAGATCCTTAGGAATAACATACTGTTCAAAAACCTAGGCTTTCACAGCTTCATAAATAAATCCAAATGGTCTTTAGGCCTTTGTTACATTGTACCTTTTCATCTTCAGATAACACAACTTTCAAACATGTTTTCTTTCCTATTTTTACTAGAAATATCTTATTAAATGTGAAAGCCAAGTGTGAACCAAAATTGGTAGCTTTTCAAGTATATAAATAAATCCAGGTGTACATGAATGAACACAATCATTGTCCTGAGGATTATGCTGCTTTTAAAACCAGTGAAACCAGCACTTCTCACAATCAAATCAAATATTTTTCTCACAGAGGACTGGATTATAGTAAGCCAGCCTTCACATTTTCTGGCCTGCTTCCCATAGACTCTCACTACTGTGGAGATTTTTCGTATGAAAATCACTTCTAAAGAAGCAGTTCAGTTCCCCAAAGATCAGGTTTCCAATTTGGAGGCCCAGCACACCTCTTACTGCCACACTGGTAACAATTCATGATTATGTGAAGCAGTTGAGCTGCCCAGAGAAAAGCCCCATCTTGAGATTTCTAAGGGACAAAGTGAAAACAGCAAGATAGAAACTCATCCAGTTCAGAAGACATGTTCATTTGACTTTATCACCTAGATTTTAGACTTCTCTACAACATGCAACAACCAACCTGCTTGCCACAGTTACTAAGTTCACTGGGACATGAACCATCAAGGCAGGTTCACTCTGCCCTGCTGAATTTCAAGCTTATATTCCTAGTGATTAGAAGAATCTTATTATGAAAGATGTGATGCAAATTCACTTGGTAAAAAAAGGCATGATTGGTGCTTGGGTGCTCCTGTACTACCATTAACTTTTGATTTGCTATTATCACCAAATACAAAGGTAAAAATCATAACACCAGATGGAAACCAACAGAGACAATTAATTTAACCACATGGGTTTTATTAATTTTATAGACAGAAACAAAGGCTGCAAATAGTAACAGGAGGCAACACCAAGAAGAATCTGACTCTGAGAGAAAGTAACAGGCAGAACCTGTCAAATTGTCTGATAGTCAGATTTCTTTAACTTGATCAATTTCTGCTGCATTATTCTCACCAGGAAATGGAAAACTAGAGCAGAAACCTCTGAAAAGAAAAATAATTGTTTACAGCCGATCGATGAGGCATTTACTCAGGGAATCCTGTCAGCTTCCCCTCCCCCATTTCACAACGTTGGAAATTTAAAAGTTTTGAGAAACTTTTAAAACTTTTTAAAACTCCCTGTATTCACAAGTCTGACCTTGTGTTTCCCTTCTTAAGATGTCCCACCTACCTCCTGCTCTCCTGTGGCAGTGCTGCAGAAGCAGTGAGGGACAGTGGAGCACACTGCTATGGGAAGAGCCAGAGTTGGTGGCTCAAGGTGTGTGGGCAACACAGACATTCCTGGGTGGAAGCATCCATGCCAACCAACTGCAGGATACTTCTGAAACCTCTGACACCCTGATGTCCAATACATCTGCACTTACAATGTACAGGTATACAAAGCTGAATATATTAAATGCCCTCCTGTTTCTCTTCTAGCCACAACCAGGAACTGCCAGGTTTCAGAAGAGCTGCAGGGAGAGGAGAACTTGCAGGCCAGGCCTTCCCTCGAGGTTCCACTGGCAACTGAGTCTATCTCCTTCAGCTCTCCTGGAACAGCCTTGTTCTTCTGCATCTGGTGACCCCAATTCTTGAGCTTGAGCTATGCTATTTTAGGATGGCCGAACATAGAAGGGACAGATTTCAGCAGATTAGTATTGATCTCTGAGATGTGCCTTCAGAGAAGAACTGATTTCTTCTGCTGGGATATCCAAGGAACCCCCAGAAAGTAACTGATGAGATATGGATGCAATGCTGAATATTTCACTCATGAATCTCCACCACTAAAAACAGGAGAAGTTTCAAGAATACCCCTTACTGCTTGATCTTCTTTCTCTTCTAAGATCATATTACACAAACATGAAGTGAAGGTGATTTTCAATAAAAACACCAAAACATCTTTACGGTTTCTGCAGTACTTACAGGAAATGAAAGTACAGGTCTAAAGAATGAAACACATGGTGCAAAGATAAAAATCTCTTCAGTCATGAACAACAGGCCAAATATTTTGTTATCATGGAAATGCAAACTTGAATCACCAGTAGAAGACAGGGGGGGAAAAAAAGAGATGGAAAAGGCTGAGAGCAAGTGAACAAACACGTCTGACTGCTTTGTTGAGCAGTAAGACAAGAGGTGGTCGGAGGCAGAATTGATGAACTGTCACAGTGTGACAAATAAGACCTCTGTTGGATGTATTGATTCTGAACAGAGAATGACTCATGGATCTACTTCATTCTTGCTTCATTTACAGACAGTAAAGTACTTGAACAAATCACAGATGCTGCCAAAGGAGTCAGAGAAGAAAAAAATTCTTTCCCATGGATGAGTTTTTGGGGTCAAATTTATTAATAACTGCTTGTTTTGTAGGACAGCTGAGTGGAGCTAATGTTTTGTACAAAGCATCACTGTCTCAATAACTGGGACAGTTGATCTGGGTTATTAAGCTAAGAGAATTGTGGGTCATAGATGTCCTGTTTTTCTTTTTTTTTCTTATTTTTAAAAATTTTGCCTTTATTTGAAAAGTTGAGGTTTTCTTGTATTAATAATTGTCCTTATATTTGGAAAATAAGCCTTGCAAATTGAATACAGTACATATCAGAGCAATGGCTCTGAGCTGAATTCACAAAGTGTCATTGATCAAGGTTCTTAAATTCTGTGGCCAAAGTTGGGTTTTTTCAAGAATTTAACAGGACCATTCACCATTTTCCTGTAGACTACTATCCTATGTCCTATTTTTCTCCCTTATCTTGATGAAACTTTTTTTCCACTACCAGCTTTCCTGTCAGGACTGCAACCTCTCTCTACCCACTCATTTCTCTACTGCTCATGTAGCCAGGAGTCCAGCAATAACTACTACAGAACTACTAGAATAACTAAAAGTATAATGTCAGTTTTAAACCTTGAATCTTCCTGTTAAATATAATTTTAGATCTTTAACATACAGAAAAAGAAAATGCAGTAATATTTAGACACACGTATTATTAATGCAAAATTCTCTTAGTCCTTTCCCCAGTTCAGAGGGCAATCTCCACTCAACAAGCCTGCTGCTCTTTCCCAGGAGAGACAAGAAAGAGGTGCAGAACATGAGGTGTTCCCTGCCCCTGCCACAGAGCACTCCCATTGCAGCAGCCACAGCCTGGCTTTCTATGCCAGCCTGTGAGGTGTGCAAGGGGCAGCTCTGGTGCCTTTGCTGGCAGGAGCTGACTGCTGCTTCAGGCCAGAGACGTGGAGTGCTGGCTGCTGCCAGCAGACTGGGATGGGAAGGAACAGCAAGGACCTGGCTTCCTCAGCTATTCTACAAGCCTATTGCAATTTATATGGGAATTACAAAAACTCATGTAGTCCATTTATAGATGTGCTGATTAAGTTTAGAAGGAACCACTTTGAATTATCTGCCAACAGCAAAAACTATTCCTTTGTGCATTGTCAGCCTTGAGTAACTCAGTCTGGAAGTATTTCACCAATCATTTAGATGTCTGGGTTTAATATAGAGATTAGAGAGGGTAAAGTTAGGGCAGAGCTGACCCCAACTACCAAACTGTTTGCAGAAGGGAATAGTGAGTTAGCTTTGATCCAACACACATTTGAAATAAATATTCAGTTACTTCTAACACCAGATGGGCACAGCTAAAAACAAGGGCCTGGCTGCATACTTAATTTACAACATACCAAACTCATTGTAAATTAAGAATAGCAAAATGCTCTTCAGACTGTTCCTGCAGACCATGCTCTCTCATCCCTCTTTCACCTCCCACCCTGCTCCTCCACAGCTCAGGGGTAGCTGAAGCAGAGCAAAATGTCTTCACTCCCCTTCTGCAATCCAAGAGCAGTCTCCAGAGCCTAGCTATCCTGCTTGTACTGGGACTCCCTCTCATTTCAAAGGAATACTTCTGCAGAAAATTGTCATAAACAGGAAAACATCCACTTAAGAACTATGTAACAGTTTGTTCAGTAGGAGAAACGGACAGTTAGTGCGTGGAAATTCCCTCTCTTGACCTTTACAAGGTGAAAGGTGAGAGCACTACAGAGAGCACCAAATGTGATTGTGTTGGGTAAGGATTTATGTAATTAGATACATCTGCAGGAAAGGATAACACGTCATGACACAGCCTGAACCAACTTTGCTTACTTAAACTGCCAGGACAGCTCTGTTTACAAGCCACATGTTTGCAGTACAGTGACTGACTCAGTCAGGCAAAACCCATCAGGTACAGCAGCAGCAGATGACAAGGCTGAACCATTTCAGACTTTAGGGAGATTTGGAATTTTTTTCTATTGACAATATGGCAAAAATACTTTCCATTCTACAATATCTTTAAATAAGGAGTCAACTTTAATGTTTAATTTAAAATGCTACAGTAAGGAAGCAATGGATTCAAAGGAGGTGGTGTCTGGTGTTGCAGTTTTACAGTCACTATGTGTGCAGTGCCTTCAAATCAAATGGGCTCACCATTGCCTAGCCCTCAAAAAAAAAAAATCTTTCTTCCTATCTTCATGCTGCATCCTTATTTATTTTTTTTTCAGGAATTGAGTAATTTATGCAGCCACATCATAATTTCTACCAGGAAACAGACCAAGTATAAAACCCACCTGGACAAAAGGGCAACTGGGGATTATATTTACAAACCAAGAGTGTCATAAATCAGAGAAACTGCCACAGGATGTTCCAGTACATCTGTCAAGTCAATAATATTCATAATGATTTGCTAAGTGCTGGCTATGAGGACTGAAGTTGCCTGGGAAGTCACATATCTAGCTTTTTAGAATGTCAGAACACTTTGGAAATTAAATGAGTAAAAATTTTACTTTCAACTTTTGCTTTTTTTCTGTCTCCTCTTATCCCTCAAGGTACATGTGCCTTGCCACTCCTCAAGATGCCTAAGACATGGAATTACCAATGTTAGGCTGTTTGAAACAGAGGAAAATTTCATCAATGTATTCTCATTCTAATCATATGACTAAGAGTTAGCTAGAGTCTTGTTCTTCAGCAGAACAGCTGCAGTTCTGGAAGCTAAGTCATGAAGTTGAATAGTACTTTTTGTTAAATTTAAATTAAGACCAGAATGCATTTAAATTACTGTGTTTTTGTCACATAAATCTTAGGCCTTCTCTTGTGTTTAACAACACCCTTTATTTTGCCATTCTCTCTAAATCCCATAAGGGACAGGTTTCAAAGAAACTAATAATTTGCAAATAGTAACACTTCAAAGTGTGTTAGAAACACAGCAACAATCTCATTTTCTCTTTCAACCACACTGCATACTAACTACATCCTCTAACAGAAAAGTTTATAAAACAATATCCTCACTGGGTCTAATAGATGCAGTAATCAATCCTTGAAAAGGACACAGACTGACCCACACTTGGAGATTCAAAATAATTTAGCTTTTTGACAAGTTAAATAATTCAGCTTCTGGCAGGCTGGACAGCTTTAACATAGGTCCTCAGAAACACTGCTCATTTACCACCTCTCTAGTCAAGCAGAAGTCACAGCACACCTCTCTTCAAAATGTTACTCTCATGCTACCCCAGCCAGCCAGCTTGACCTCAGTAGCCTTCACTCTTGGCTTTTTCCATCCTTTGTGTTCTGCCTCCCACTTCTCTCACGTTATTTCTGTTCTCCATCTTCTCAGTTCAGCACTGTGCTTCCCTGTGCACACTGAGGAGCTTCTCAAGGCAGGCTGTAAATGCCCCATGTGTGCCACTCCACATTTTCCATCTGGCTGTCACGGTGTGAGGACAGGAGCCTCCAGAAAAGGATGCTTTGTGGCAGAGCCAGCCTCAAAGGACAGACTACAGCATTCACAGATGGGAGCCTGCTTGGCAGCAACACCATAACCAGAAAACCAACACATCAACAGATTACTGCGGCCTTCCCCTCCCTCATCTGAAAAGAGTTTGGAGACAGAAGAAAGGATTGCTCTGCTCTGCTTTGTGGGTTTCTTTCTGTTTTTAGCAGTCTTGAAAAAAAAGTCAGAAAACAAGAATGCATGCTTCTTGTTAGAAGGATCCAAAATAAGAACAAAACTAGTCCTTTTTTGACATGTTACAACACAGAAGTTCAGAGTCATGAAGAAATAAAACAGGATCTGCCAGCATCCAGAATGATCTTGCATTTAAACTATGTTTCCACTTGGAAAAAACTATGAACTCAATAGTTAACACTGTAATTGTGTATAATGACATCTAGCATTAAAAAAAAACTAAAAGGATCCCAGTCAGCTGAGAGGATCAATGTAGGGAAAAGTCTTTAGTAGTCCATGTGTCTAGAAGATTATTTCTTTTGGGTAGTGAAGCAGCTATTTTGTTGTTTAGAGTGCAAATATAAACTTCCCATGCCAAAACAGGAACTATTCAGCCAGTGAGTATCTACAGGTCTATGGCAGAAATAATGGGCTTCTCCAATCTCTCATGTAATGACTCCATACTCCCAAAAAACAGGATCCAGAAAACAAGAGCAGAAAAAGACTGGCAGAAACCCCAATGATTAATATTTTTTGTGCATAACAAAATGTAATAATCATTCACAGCAACTTTACTCATAGCTAAGAGAATCCTCTTCTAGATAAGCTGGGACGAGCCCAAGTTACTGTTCTGTTGTGTAGGAAGGAAAGGTAGGTCCTCCCAAAATCCTCCTAATCAGTAAGCAGCTGGGATTCAAGAGAAATTTGACCTGTACCTATATGGAACAACATAAATGAAAGCTGATGCCTCCACACAGCCCTCCTGGAGTTCTTTGGCATCATAGATCCCAAAGTGCTTCCACTGCAGCCCAAGCTAAGGAGAAACTGAAAGGCAATTTATACTGTTCAGCATGCCAATACCTCCTAGCAAGATTTCTGACCAGAAATCAGGAGTAATTATCTGCCAAAATCAGGCTGGCTCTTTGCTTGATTGCCTCCAGTTTCCATTCAGAATCCTCTTTAGAGCTTCCACAGCAGGAAAAGCATGCACTGAGCAAGGACATTCTTTTCCCCTCCTCATCTTTGGCAGCACAGATCTGTCTTTCTACATGTTAAAACATTGTGCCACTATGTTCTGCCTGGAATTCTTCTCAGATAATTAAAACTTCCTCCCTGATCCCACCCAAACAACTTGTGAACTTTTTTTTGTTATTTTTGTAGTAAGAAAAGTGCTCTCTTTGTGAGACAGTATCTCATGCAACTACACTGCCACTCTGACACACTTTTCAGCAAATTTTATCTAACCTCCTCATCTCACTTTTATCTACATAGATCCGTATACATTACTTCCTAACAACAGCTTTAAAGTAATTCTTAGAACTAAAATGCATTTCTTGTAATGAACGAAAGTGAATTTCTTCTTTTATTAACAAGTTCATCTATAAATTAATTTTAATTCTGAGAGTGTGAAAATTTAAATTCTGGCTTTGAAATATGTGTGAGCAGCTACTTTGCTTCTCCTAATTTAGAGTAAATTTGATTGACAAAAAAACCCAATAATCTTAAGCCAATTCTTAGTGAAGTGCTACAAGGGAGTATCAAGAAGTCCCAAACATAGGTTTCTCACTGACAAAGGAGCAGGATTTTTCTTCTACAAATCAAATGGAAAGAACTGAAACCAGTTTGAGCCACCCTTGTTAAACAAGACTCAAGTCTCAAAGCAATAGGAAATTAAATAATATTTAAATGTGTACAGGATGTGGTTTGAACTAAGCAAGGGGTTATTTTAATGACAACTTTTACCAGCATAACTATATTAGACTAAATTTTCTACACAGCAGATTTACCCAATTCCCCCAAATCCGTATTACTATGAAAACTTACACAATCACATAGAGTTTCTGTAATTATGTTATTATTGACACCTTAGCTGTAACTATAAACACTGACTATATGAGGAAATGTATGACACTTTACAGCTAATACAGGCAAATATCTAGAAGAACCATCTTCCCACTAGTAATTTTTAATTTGTGAAACTCAGATAACTCTTTGAACTTCATTGTGAATGTGCGACAAAGTATCTGCTCATTTTCTCTAGAGGATAACTAATAATGAGGCACTCACTGTTTTACAATCAGTGTACACAAAACACTTAATGAATATTTAATCAGCACTTACATTTTCACACTGCATCTTTCTAGATTTTATGTGGGAAACATTGAGTCCATCAATAACAATATCAAACGGAAGTCGATTTTCAACAAATGTTTGAAAGGCCTCCAATTCCTGAAATAAATAAATAAACACAAGGGAATAATATGCTGAGTTTAATAGAAAGAAATCCCATTCAATTTTTATTTAAAAAGGAAACAAAGCCCAAATGTCTCACTTTTCCTTTGTTGGCTACACTTCACATCATTAACAACCACGCCAAAAAAACCCACCCCATCTTTTAAGCCATAACTCTTACATTGGATATGTCCAATAAAACCATTACAACCAAAAATTACATTACAACCGAACCTCAAAAGTTTGCAGTTATCCAAATTTTCAAAATTACAATCTGAGCTGTGCACTTCCATAAAGTTACATGCTATAGTCATTGTCCCACAGCAGCTGCTGAACAAAGCAACTTTACAGTCCAGTAGACAACTTCATCACTACTAGCTCTTAACATATCCAAATGAAAAATAACGATCATACTTAGGTTCTCTGAAAGAATGATGAAATCTCTGAATGCCAGTCAATATTTAAATAAACATCCATTTAGAAAGATAGTACTCCATCTGTGAGAAACACGTGGCTTTATGGCTAAAACCATGAACTTTCTTACTAGGTCAGAAATGTAATGCACTGATTGAGCAAAACATCCAGTTTTTCCTTCATAAGGAAATCACAACTGCTTTAGGTTTGAAAGTCTATAAGAGAAGAACAGACTACAGAGCTACAATAAAATCCTCAGGAATTTCTCCCTTGATTTTTGGGGAAAGATTTAGTAGCTTTTTTGCAGACACTTGCATAGGATTTGTACTGTTTGCTTCTGACTGTTTTTCATAAGACCAAGAACTCTGCATTATCCTGATGGGCAGTGACCTAGTTGCATAAATTACCTTTCTAGTAACAAGTAAGATTTATTTATCACTGACAGAGCCTTCACAATCCAGGCTATAAATTAACTTTCACAGGAACTCAAAACAATTAATATTTCATGCCTTCTGCAAAGGATTCAAGAAGTACTCTTCTAATCTTGCCTTCTTCCACGTAGCACTATATGGCAACATACATCTAAATAAAAGCCACTGCCTCAGCACCCAAAAACATACAGAGCATATACAATTCTTCCTTGGAGAAAGAAATGAAAGAAAGAATTCATTTTTCCAGAAAATACAACACTGTCAGGCAGTAACAAATGATCACTTCAAATTTAGTTGGAATGCTTATGACAAATTATACTAGGAAAAGGGCTACTGGTACTAAGAGTACAAACCAAGCAAGGTAAGATGGTTCACCCAGCTGTTAAAATTTCAGGAATAATTTCCAGGTGAACAGAGGTGCACCAGTCAAAAGCACAGCGGTAAGAACATGGACAACACAGGGCTCACTCTAGCACCCTGGAAATCAATCACCTGTTATGTGATTTTTCATTTCTCCATGGCTCAAATAAATGTTACTACTGAGAAAGTATAAAACACTGGACAAGGAAATTATCATCTAAAATAAAAATAAGTTGTTGGTACTTGTGAAGTATTTCCCCCACTCCTCTGCCCTAATCTCAATGTATTTTCCATAGATGAATAAAAATTCTCATTGCCATCTGACAGGGACACCAAGACATAGAAGGAAGTCACTAGGAAAGGCAGTGGCAGGGATAGCAAGTACAAAAAAGTGCAAAACCAAACAACATGGATTCCTGACTTCTGGGCTTACACCACCCATGGACATCCCCATGGTTCAAAATCTGGTGAGCCATCACTGCAATACTGGATGGCTGTCTGAAATGTGGGAGATGAAAAGAAGCAAAACACATGTAGCCCAAAGGAAATTAAGGTAGAAAAGCTCTGAGACAAAGATGAGTGAAAATAGAAAAAACAAAAGTGGAAGCAGGTGAAACATGTGGTAAACATTCCAACACAGCATTATTTTCTCAGTGCTAACAATTGGCAATATTATTTCAAGTAAATAGCTACAGTCAAGACATTTTTAAGAAGCAAACTGTACAAGTAATCCTGTCTTTATGGACTCAGTTCAATACAAACCAAGCACTTTGCAGAGAATTCTTCAAGTGGTATTTTACTTCAAGTGACAATGGTTATAGAGCAGTTCCTGAAAAGGTGGTTTTCCCTGACAGGCAGAGTAGACTGTTTTGTTCAGGGAATACTACAGCATGAGCTGGGGAAGCAGCAGAGGGGTTCAGTAGGTCTGCACTCTCCTCTGCCCACTCTTGGCTTGGATCCCTCTCATCTTCCAGAAGAGCAGATGGTGCAGGGCTGCCAGAAGGGTCCTGCTGAGAGGCACCAGGATAGGCTCAGCACTCCCCAGAAAGCATCTCCTGGCTCTCTGGGGTTTACTCCTGGAGCTGGGGGATGCTGCAGCTTTTTCAGTGTCATTCCTTTGGCCACTGCATGTTCCTGCACCATCTCCTCCTGTCCATGTCTCTCAACATTCTGAACAGATGCCTGCCAGCCAGCGTGCCCCGGCAGCCTCCCAGATCAGCTCAATGCTTTTGTTCTCTAGGCACAATCTGTGCAAAACAGGCAGGGAAGGTTTGCTGGTGGCAAGGAGACTTAATCAGGCAGGGAAATAAGGAGTTAATACCAAAGTGCAGAAGACAAATGGCCAACTTTAATTCATGTCACCAACTACAGAAGACTCCGATAAAAAGCCTCAGACAGACTAAAACTCCCAAGGGTCAGTTTATTTTCTCCTCACCACCCATATTTCCCCAGCTATGCATGAGAGTGTGTTCTTTCCTTTTCCAGAAAAAAAATACATCAAGAATGACAGAGAAGGTCTCCTCCCCTGAGAGACAGTTTTTGAGCTGCCATATTTCTCATCCTCTCTGGACACAGGGAAGGAAAAGGGCAAAGCCTGGAAATAAGCAGCAGGCTACCTCATCCAGACACAATATAAATACCCAAAGACTTACATGGTGTGAGTGTACTGGGTCTGGCTGAGCTGGAGTTAATGCTTCCCACAGCACTAAGGCTGTGTCTCCAACATTCCCCCTCATCAGTAGGCTGGTGGTGGGCAAAATCTTGGGAGGGGACATCTCCAGTACAGCTGACTCAACCTGACCAAAGGGATATCCCATCCACAAGACACCTCCTCAGAACAACACCCAGGAGAAAGAAGGGGGTGATGACAGGGTGTATATTATTATACATTATATTATACATTATTATATATATAATATACATTATACATATATTATGTTATATTATACATATATTATACATTATATCCCATCCATGAGACACCTCCTCAGAACAACACCCAGGAGAAAGAAGGGGGCAAGGGGGGGTGTTTATTATTATGACCATTGTTTTCTGGAGCAACTGCTATGCCTACTGATGCTTTACTTCCCAGGGAGTGGCTGGACATCACCTGGCAACGGGAAGTAGAGAACACTTTTTTTTTTTTTTTCACTTCTGCATGCAGCCTTTGCTCTTGCTTTAATAAACTGTCTCTATCCTGATTCACAAGTGTTTTTCCATCTCATTTTATACCCCTAACCTTGTCCTGTTGAGAGGAGTGATAGAGCAGCTTGGTGGGCCCTGGTGTCCAACCAAGACCAACCCACTACAAAGAGAGAAAGTAGATAATTCAAAGAATGCTGATCTTTTAAGGACTGGGACTTGTCTGGATTTTATGCAGCTCTTACTTCAGGCACAGTAGTAAACAGATGATTCATCCACAGTTCCCTAAAGAAATCTCCCCCATTAGCTAGCTGTTGGAAGAAATTAAAGGCTTTCTTTCTGAGCAGTAAATGAAGTAGAGCACAGCTGCAGTTAGGGTACAACTAATCAAGTGAACTCACACACAATGGCTATCAATGCAGTACAATGATGACATGCAGGTTGCAGAATCCTAGAATATGCTGAGTTGAAAGGGACCCACAGGGATCACTGAGTCCAACTCTCTTAGCCTTGCACAGGACCATCCCCAGGAGTCAGGTTGGCTTAGGCAAAAATAAGCAAGCTATACACAAAAGCTTACTCTTCCAAATGGAGACTGCAACGTGTGATCTACACACAGCCCACAGGTGGTGTATGCCACAGGAGCATTTACTGGAAACATCCTGCTCAACAGGACAGGGACACTTCTGATAAATTCCTTCAATAAGCCAACAAGTAACAAAATACATCTCTCTCTCTCTCTCTCCCTCCCTCCCCAGTCCCTCCAGGTAAGAGCACCAAAACAAACACAGCAAACCTTACTCTGACTTCTAACTTGGTCTGACTGGGTTCATCTCACAAAGTTTTTAAGGGAAAGTTCATTTTCCTTATGGACTCGAAAACATGACTCAAACAGAAGGAACTAAACTAAAACCATATTTTGTATTGCTTCATAAGGGTCAGGTTCTGCAGAGGAGCACTGCAATACAGCAGGGCTGTTACCTCACTGCAGGGCTTCCCCTACACACAGCACAGTGACTCCAGGGATATCCTGTTTCACAACATGAACAAAAGAAAAGGGAATTTTAAAAAACCCACCTGATTTCATTCATTGCCTTACTGGGAAAACAGGGGAATGCCAACTATATAACCTTTAAAAACGATTCACTGCACCTTTTGTTAAAAAATCTTTTCTTCACAAATGGATACACACTTGACTAAATCAACTAAAAGAAAAAGCCAGCTATAACCAAATCCTTGATGGAATTCATATTGATGTAAAGAAGTTTTAAGAGTTTTAAAATAATTTATTGTTTAATCACTAGGGTGTGGGTGGCTCAAGTCCATTCATATATTGGCAAAAGCACAAAGAGTTGCATTTTTTTGCATTCCACACCAGCTGGGTGGCTCATGCACTATTTCACCACCAGCTTATACTGGTATGTACTGGTACTGCCCCAGAAAGGGGTGTTTCCACCTTCTCCCTTTCCTCAGCCATTCATTCCTGCCTTTGTTTCCTCACCTACCTGTGCACACATCTCAGCACGTGGAGAAAGACCCAAGTGGATGAACTCAGCCCATACAACAGCTCTTGGTCTCCACCAGTCCCTCTGCTGAGGTTACAACACAGAGGACTGTCCTGGCATGAAAATGCAGCCAGGAAATGGAATGAGATTGGCAGCAGGTGGGACTACTGGGATCACCTCTTCCCACATGTAGCCCTGACTATGCTAACAGGCTAAATGATGAAACAACATTTTAGGAAATGTAACTCTCAGCCTGGAATGTTATAGAAAAGCAAGAGAGGTTATTTGTAAAAAGCCAGAACATTAGGAATCATTTTTTAAAAAAACAAGCAAGAAAAAAATTACTAGTTTTGCTACTTTAATTAATTCATTTAAAGTTTTTTTAAATAAGTGTACCTCCAGTCTTCAAAAATCTGGTTTACACAGCAAGAAGTATTTGAAAAAGCAGCTATCATAAATATGAAAATAGTACTATTTGGTAAGACAATACTATTTCAGCTTCTGTAAATATGTTTATAGATTTATAGAAAAGAAATATGTTTTTCTTCCCATACCAGTGTACATACAGATTATGAGCTTCAAGACCACAACAAAAATGAATGAAAGAATTCATTATTAGTATGTACAGACACTATGTTAAACACGATAACAGAAATAAATATTTCAAAACAAAGAAAATATAGCTAAACAAGCAGTAAGAGCAATGAGACTAATCCACATGAATATTTTGAAATCATTTTAATGTCTATAACAGTTTTAAGTGTATGAAAAGTTCAAAAGCACAGAAAAATAGAATCTCTTGAATATTTTTCTTCTCAAGTCTAAATAAGAAATATGTTGGCAACTAGAAATAAAAATCATGGCATTAGCTAAATTCTCAAACCAAAAAGGTCTACTACTTAAATGCCAAAACCCAAAGTAATCTAACATACAAAGGAGATACATGAGCAAATTCACAGAGGACTTACAAATACAAAAAAGGCTATTATATTACTGCCAATTTACAGAGTTCAAAAATAAGAATTTAAAAACCCCATACTAAAACGTATTCAAATCAGTGCAGAAAAGGCCTTTTGTCACTTCCCCTGAACAATAAAGTTTTTGTTCACTTCAGGAATGATGGAGAGACACTAGTTAAATTTAAAAAAGTAAAACTACAATGTTCAACGTGTATTTTTTCCAGAAGAAGTTACAATACTTTAAGCTTGTACAGCAGAAAAAGCAGTGCTTCCTCTCTTGTTTAATGACAACATCCTCAAGTGCAGGGAAACAGCAAATTCTGATTAACAGAATATTATACTGCACTTAATTATAATGTAACTACCCCTATTATCAAACAGGGTGTATTTTAGAGAAGTGAAAACATTCCATTTTTAACAGATTCATAAAATACAATGTTATGGGGATTGCTCTGTTTTCAGCAATGCTTCTTGGTATCAGAAGAAAAACACAGGAATGAATATTAAGTGTGAGAAATAAAATTCAGCTGTCCAGCTGAAATCCAGCCAGTTCTTTTTTTAAAGGCACCTTGGTGGAGCACTCTTAAATCTATTTGTTGCTATGCCCGATGGGTTTGAGTATTTGCCCTGCAGTTTCAAAGCTTGGAAATCCCCTTGAAACCCTTCTAAACAGGACAGCCTTTCTCAGTATTGTGTCTGGTATCTCTGTGTACTCTGGATTGCACACAATTTGTTTGGCCTCTGAGTTTACAAATAACCCCCGAGTCAGGAACTGCTGTGGCTGCAGCCTTGGGAGGCACTGTGAGGAACAGCAAGGTGCTTGCAGGGGCTCACTGTGACTGTGAGGAACAGGAAGGTGCTCCCAGGCGCTCACTGTGACTGTGAGGAACAGGAAGGTGCTTGCAGGCGCTCACTGTGACTGTGAGGAACATAAAGGTGCTTGCAGGGGCTCACTGGGACTGTGAGGAACAAAAAGGTGCTCACAGGCACTCACTGTGATGTGCATGTGCAGTGCTGCCCGTTCACAGCCTGTGCCCACAGAGGGCAGTGCTGGCAGGACTCAGCCAACACCCATGGGAACAGAGGTAGAGGAGGGAAATGGCACACTTATCCTGGGCTGACAGAACAGGACTGACACATACCCAAAGCCCCCCTTGGGTCACATAGGCCTTTGGGGCAAATCATGGAGTTGGAAGGAGAATCAGAGCTCTACAGAAAAAAAAAGTATCAATGTAAAAGGTAAGAGTTAGAGCCCAATGTTCAAGGTTCCTTCCAAATAGCAGTGCCTCATTCAGCTGCAAAAGAACACTGAGATGAATGGGCTACTTCCTCTTTGTTGTCCCCTGTGTGCTAGAAGAACATGTAAAATCCCTGCTTAGCCCAGACCTAGTGTGGGAATTCACATGAGCACAAACCCATCTCTTCCTGCCTTCTTGACAGCACATACACGCCTTCTTGACAGCACATACACACCTCCCATGAGCTTCCCTCCCACTGCACAACAGCCCTTTCAGGCTCATCAGAGGTAAGTGGGAGCCACAAAGGGAATGAAATTACAGCATTTGCACAAACACCCAGGAGCAGCTGCAACATGAAAAGTCATCACAGCAAAAGTTGATTCTGCCTCTCAGCACACCAATTATATCCTCTCAGGCTCAATGGCACAGCTCCCAATTAAATGCAGCCAGGGTAAACAAGCATCTGACAGAAAATACCACACAGAAATTTGGTACGAAAGGTGACAGTCTTATTGTAGCTGTCTTCTTTCTATGGCAGCCTGCAAGGTTACAGCTCACTGCATTAGATCATCATATGATATCCTAATAGACCTTCCAGAAGCTATCCATAAGGATCTGAATTGATGCCTGTTTTTAATGTGTAATATTTCCTTATCACAGATAATCAGTTTTATAGTTCATTCAAGCCATTTTTTCAACACATTTGTAAATAATGTTCACTACCATTCTGATGTACAAATCTATGTTTGATTTCTTTTTTCCTAAAACTAATTACAAAAAAAGACTTATTTGTTTTTAATCTCTGCGCAACAAATTACTTTTGGGGGATCCTCAACAAACCAATCTTTGCTCCTCATTTTCTACTCAGATCACATTTATTCTTAAGCGACAGAAACAAAATAAAGCAACGATGCTGTTGCAAAAGTAAGACAAATAACTATTCCTCAGTGAAGAAAAAAACAGATTCCAAAAGCATTTATATATTCAATTTGAAACACTGTTGGAAAAATATTTAAAGCCCAAAGCAACTCAAACTGTTTCCCTGATTAATCATTTCATTGCAGGAAATACAGATCCACTAAAGAAAACTAGTTAGGAGAAAAGAAGGAATACAAAGCTAAAGTTTCCTATTTGAATTACAGCCACTATAAAAAAAGTGACTGGAAAATCCCCCCCACCTTCTCAGATGTATTTACTCACATCCTTATTTAAGCCTCATCACCCAGTTCCCCTCTGGAAGCCCCTGGCTGCAGAAGAAGTCCCACAGTCTGACATACCTAAAATGGGCAGCATTTTTTCATCACCACATGTCTACTTCCACAGCACAAAGGCAACTAAAAAGTCCCAATTTTATTTCTGGAAACACCATGATAGATCATGACACTGTTTTGCCACTACCCCCACATCCATGTCCGAAATTCACTGAGGAAGCAGACCTTAAGCTGTACAAACAACAGTAAACACCAAGTGCATCTGCGCTCAGGGACTACCTGCTGATACAGAACTGGAATGAGATCAACTTGAAATTAACAAGTAGGTGGCCCCACAGTGATAAATGATGGAATTTCAGCTATCACACAGTCTAATAGAATCTACTGACATCAAAATTTAATGTAGTGTATTGAGTTTTTGTTTCATTAGATTGTATGCATTTATTCAATCAGGCTCTCCCACAGGGGGAACATAATTTCTACTTCTCTTCAGATTGTGTGTGAAGGTCCTGTTACCCAGAATTCCCTAAATTTCTCCACCTTCAACTGGTACTGCCAATCTAGCCCTGTCTACTTGACACATTTGAAATTTTCAAGCCATACAGGGTTCAATAAAACACAGCCTTTTGTTTATTTAATGATATTACAGAACACCAGTACCTATTACATACTTAAAATGACAGCTACATTTTTAAGGAGAATTTTATTCTCTTATACAATTAGCAGCTAGATCAGATCAAAAGTCCTGACCTGATAATAAGATCTGTGTGGAAATCAGATGTCTGCACAATAGGCTGCATGTACTACAAATACCCCAAGACTTTCAAGTTTCTGTAACTGATGAACATGCTCACTGTCTGTGCCTGCAGAAAGCCTGAAGAATAAACCTTGTGTCCTCTTCCATACTCTCAAAGCTGGTGAAGAACTGAGGTGCCAGCTGCAGCAAACAATACTCAAAGATAAAGCAAAGCTGCCCCGAGATGTGGTGTGGGCTCCATCTAGTGGGGCTCAGCTTTGGTCCATATCTCTACCACCAAATCTGTTATCTCCACTCAAAACACGTCAGAAATAGAACCATGGAATCATTAGAGTTAGAAAAAACCTCCACAATCATCAAGTCCAACCTGTGACTGATCACCACCTTGTCAACTAAGCCAGCACTCAGTGCCCCATCCAGTGGTTTCCTGAACACCTCCAGGGACAGTGACTCTATCACCTCCCCACATTACATGTTTTACCACCCTTTCAGTCAAGAAATTCTTCCTCATGTCCAACTTCAACCTCTGCTGGCACAGCTTGATGCTATGTCCTCTTGCCCTTTTGCTGGCTGCCTGGGAGAAGAGACCAAGCCCCCTGGCTGCAGGCTCCTTTCAGGCACTTGTAGAGAGCAGTAAGGTCTCCCCTGAGCCTCATTTTCTTCAGGCTGAACAACCCCAGCTCCCTTAGCTGCTCCTCCTATGACTGACTCTCCAGACCCTTGACCAGTTCCACTGTCCTCCTCTGGACATGCTCCAGCACCTCAATGTCCTTCTCATGGTCAGGGACCCAGAGTTGCATGCAGGATTAGGGGTATTGGCCTCACCAGTGCCCAGCACAGGGGGACAGTCACTGCCCTGCTCCTGCTGGCCACACTATTTCTGATACAGGCCAGTATTGCAGCGACCTTAGACGGTCACTGTGGTGAGAGAAGGACGAGAATCTTGTTTCTTGATCAGAAGGCTTGATTTATTGATATAAGATATATAATACATTATAACTATACTAAAAAGAATAAAGAGAGAGCTTGCAGAGACTGCTATGCCAAGAATAGAATAGAAGGAATCAATAAAAAAGTTCTGTGTTCAAGGAATCTCCCCTGAGCTGCTCCTGTGATTGGCCCTTAATGGTACACATGGAAGGAGGGCCAATCACAGGAACCCCTGCCACATTTCACAGCAGCCGATAACAATTTGTTTACATTCTTTTTCTGGGGCTCTGCTTCCCAGAAGAGGGACAAATCCCAAAGAAAGGATTTCTATGAAGAAATGTCTGCGACAGGCCAGGATGCCATTGGCATTCTTGGCCACCTGGGCACACACAGGATCATGTCCAGCTGCTGTCAAGGTCCTTTTCCACTGGGCAGTTTTCCAGCCACTTTGTCCCCAGCCTGTAGCACTGCCTGGGGTTACTGTGACAGAAGTCCAGGACCTGACATTTTGCCTTGCTGAGTTGGCCCTGACCCACTGATCCAGTCTACCCAGATCCATCAGCTGAACCTTTGTGCTTTCCAGCTCATAAACACTCCCACACAACTTGGTGCTGTCTGTGACCTTGCTGAGGGTGCATTTGATCCCCTTGCGCAGATCATGAGCAAAGGTGTCAGACAGGACTGGTCCCACACTGAGCCCTGGGGAACGCCCTGGTGCCCGGCTGCCAGCTGGGTGCAGCTCCTTGCACAGCCACTCCTGGGCCTGGGCACCCAGACAGGTTTTCAGCCAGGGGAGAGCACACCTGCCCAAGCCATGGGCCACCAGCTTCCCCAGGAGAATGCTTGGGGAGACAGAGTCAAAAGCTTCACTGAACTGACAGAACTGCAATATACTGCAGCGTCTGAAATTTCACCCTCTTGTATGTTTACCGTGACCTTTGAAAAGCTTGATACTGTATACTGTAATTATAAATATGAAAGTATATCTTTAAAATTGAGGAGTAGTTGATAGGTTGGTGGGTTGTAAAAGTTGACAGAACCAAACTATAACCAGTTCTTTTACTTTTTTGCAAGCTCAAGATGTATTATTTTGTTCTATTCACTGTGTTTTATTCCATATTTAAAATTCAGTCTTCGGAACATCAGCATTTCCATTTTGCAACATTTTAATTTTTAATGTAAAAACCCCCCATATTTTAATTATCTCAGCATCCACTAACAGCTGCCTGAAAATGTAAGAACAAATAAAATATGAAAGATGCTGAGATTTAGATGCAAATTATAAACACAACTGAATACTTCACAGGATAAACACAGGATATATAAACACACAGGATACATCATGGCCTATCTAATGACCTACCAATGTGTAAAGCAAAGGAAAAAATTTCTGGTGTTCTCAAAGTGCCTCAACATTACTTGCATATTATCCTTCTAGCCAATGAACCTGAGAGTGTACAAGACCTACCTGTGGACTTGTCTTTCTAAAAGTGTCAGCTCCATGTATCACGTCCTTTATTATTCTCTCACTGAGATGACTGTATTCCTCTTCGGTAAGGTTACTGTCCTCCAGCTGATGGTTGCAAACTGGGCATTGTCCACTGCAATAATAGTGAAACAAGAAAACAGAAGGAAAAATGCTATTAAATAAGAAATTCCTTAAATATTACTAACGTATCAAGTGTCTGTATATGAGCACAATTCTTTAAAAGAAGCCCAACACAGTACAATCATCAGAAAATCAGTTGTACTCTTTCTGTGATACAACCAAAACCTGTTAAACTCACTAGCTATTATATTATTTTAATTTTCTTGAAATCATTTCAATTTTATTCAAATACTTATGCAAGTAGGCTACCTCAAACTGGTTTAGTTCAAAATAAAGTGTTCTTACAGTTCTAGCAAAATAACTACTATGGAACCACTTGTCACTGTTTTGTTCACAGGTTCTTAACCCATGATAAAATGTGAGGTGATTTAAGTTAGTTTAGCTCTCAAAGTCTTCAACTGTTTACAGACAGTAAAACAGAAAACAGACTTACCTCTCAGTCAAGACAATTGACTTTAGAATTTTTAAACTCTTAAAGGCTGGAAAAGGCTGTCTAAAATATGATGAATTATTATAACAGAGTAGAGTACCACACACATTCTTACATAATAATAATTTATTTTATAGCAAACAACTCTTAAAAGAGTGAGCTATCCTGTTCTTTCAAGAGCTTCAAAAACTGTGGGCTCTACATGTGCTTTTACTTCACAGTATGCAATATAGAGTATTTTTATAAACCACCTAAAACTCCCATAATCCATCGGAGGCATCCTCATAATTAATACATTTATAACTGCCAAATTGCTACAAAAGCATAAAACAAGGTTTCAAAGAGAATAACATTTAAAACAGCAATTTACAGAAGTTAAGAAAACTGCATTGTGATAGAAACACACACCCAAATATACCTGTGAAAATCTAAGAACCATTTTGTCTACACTGAAAATGAGACAGGAAGAAATCTTTCATCTGTAAAAATTAACTGCAGTGTGCAAATAGTATCAGTTTTCAAAAAGACAAGATTTTACACACTGCTCTACTACACATCTTGTTAAACAACAGTATCATAAAGTCAACAAAAAAGAAAGTCTTTAAATCCTAAACAGGTTACAAATAAGCCACACAGTAAAATGGCACCTCTTATTTTTTACTGTGTTTTTCTGTCTTGGCTCTGCTAAGCTTAATTCTTTTTCAAATGTACATACTGGGTCTTGATTATTGTACGAGTTGAAAACTGGAGTTTGTGAAATCATATGTCACAAAAAGGTTCATATTCTCAAGGACTGAAATACTTTTGTATATAAGGAAAACCATTTTTTTATATTTTTGAAGGAATAGATCAATACAGACTAATCAAGACCTCACTTATAAATAGAATGTTGCATTTACCTGTCTTTAATTTTGGTCAGGCGTCCTCTCCAGTTCCCTCCTGGTAAACTAATATGTACAGAGGGAAAGATAAAAAAATTAGCTAGGCTCTTATTTAACAATATCCAAATTACATGTAAGAAAAATTATATTTTGGTCAAATTTAGAAATAAAAAAACCAAACAATCATCCACCTTACAAAGAAATTATATAAAAATCCACATTAATTTAGTAACACCTGGAAATATTTTATAAAGAACCAGCATTTAACAACATGCAAAAAACTAACACTGTCAACCTCAGCAGTTTATGCTGTCCTCAAATTTTAAGAGCCACACAAACAATCAGTGTGCACTGACAAGTTCTAATTGACTGCCCTACACATTCATAAGCCATTCCAATAATGGTAGCACATTCCCACTGCCACATTTTCCATCCTAACTTGTAAAATGGCTCTGAAGCTCACATGAATCAAAGCCAAAAAATCACAGATGGGCTCACACCCAACCTCATGAAATATGGATGGGCTCAGGTGAACCCCATTGTGCACGTGCACTGTAACTAGTTGAAATCTGCAGTCTGACAATCACTACTCATGACAACAAACCGTGTGAGCAGCTAAATACTGTGCTAAAACACAGAGCCTCCTATGGAGATTGTACAGAATACTAGGAGATGAACAAAGTCAATGCATTTAATCTTCATTTTACCTAGTGGAATTTGCTGCCTCTTTCCTTTAAAGAAAGAAACTATCTAACTTTCAATTAGCTTACTATGTCTATACTCCAATAAATTACAGGAAAAGCCCTCAAACACCAGTCAATATTCCTTATCTAGCACCCCAGAAAGAGATGAAGTCAGCTATTCTGAATTGCCATGACTCAACATGATTTCCTAATTTTTGTACCAAGGAATAATATTTAACAGGTAAAAGAAAAGGTGAAATCAGTAAAAATTTTAAACTTTCACAGTAATTTGTGAGCAAAAATAAAATGCATCTTTTCATGGCATCATGTCTCTTGTGAAGAAGCAAAAATCAAAATTAGATGTTGAGGGGTCTCAGAGCTGATCTGTGGGATAATCTGGATCCCTCCTCCTCATGAACTGCATCTTGCAGTTGAAACTTTATTTACCTTTCAAACCACAGCTTTATACTCTGCATAAATGTTCTGTGAGGGTATATTTGGTTCTCTCTCAAATATAAGAGGACACCAAAGAGCTCTTTTTGTAGCTCAGCACCTTTCATACCCCTGCTGAAGTCAAAAAACGACTGCAGGACGTGCAAGGTTGGGACCACATCTTTAGCCAACATCTCACTGTACAGTTCAAAGGCCAGTTTCATCTCTTGGTGACGGCTGGCAGCTTTGATACAAGCTTCATAGCACGTCCGTGAGGGAATCATAATCTTTTTTACTTCTTCCAAAACAGTCAAGGCCATTCTCCACTGATCTGAATTGCTCAAGCCCCTGATTAGAAGGCTGTAAGCCCCGCTTTCTAACATCTTGAACCTGGCCTTCATGATGTCGTACACGTCCCGGATTTCTGACACCTGTCCCTGCTGCACGCAGAGGGTCAGGTACTTGACCAGCATGTTGTAGGCAACGTCACCGTTGCGCTTTGCCAGGTGCGTCAGCAAGGACTTGGCCACATCAATGGGGCTGTTGCACCTGATCATACTGTTCAGCATCACCTCTTCAAATATTTCAGGTGATTGGAAATCTTCCCTTAGTTTGTTCCATTCCTCAGCCTGCAAAGGTTTTTCTGGAGGTTGTACATTGCTAAACCGATGCCTTGACACAAAAGGACTCATTGACCATTTCTTTGCAGCTCCAACAGAAGAAGAAAAGTGGAATTTCCCTTCAGGTATTTCTTTAGTCTCCTCATCCCATCCTTTTCCTTCTTTGCAATCAATTTCAGACCTTTTCTTGGCAGGTAAGGCATCAGCTTCTTTGGGGTCCACTGGTAAAGCAGTGCTGGAAGATGTCATAGAACTGAAAGAGTTAATTTTTTCCCTATTAGGGATGCTGAAAGAGGCAGCAAACAGTTGTCGGCATCTTGAGACAGGCCAGAACATGTGACATTTCCACAGCAAAGCCTGAAAACCCTGACTCGTTTGAGAAAAGAGCGCCATCACAAGATCAAATTGTCTCACTATTAGCTCACTGTATCTGATGAAGTTATGAAATTAAAAATACAGTTTGCATGGGGATGGTTATCAATAAAAGCCCAAGGGCTGTCAAGCTGTATACGCTTCTGTTTCCAAATGTTTGTTCTGGGAGTCCTTTTTGTCTCTTATGGACACAAACGATGGTAAAATCTTTTCTCATGAAAGTCAATCTCTTAGACTGTGAGGGCAATCATCCAAAATGAGGGCATCTTTCTTTCTAGAGAAGATGTTTCACATATTCCTGTTTGTTGGTTACAGCAGGGATGTGTACCGTCAATGTTGTACGCAGAAAGGCAACGTTGACGCAGCTACACAAAAAGCACAGGGTTTTTCTTCCTGCCTTTGTCCAAGTTAAGTCAGGAGATTTCCTAAAAATAAAAATAACATCACGACATCATGACCTGCTCCGTGGTTTTCTGTGATACTTCCATCTGGACGCTAGTAAACATGAAACTCGGGATAGCTCAGGTGATGATTTCAGGTGAGAAATCCCAACCCTGATCCTTCAAGCAACCCCAGGAGGGGTTCCTACATTGCTTCCCTCACATTTTCCACCTGGTGACAAACTTCCATTTAACTTGTTTTCCCAATCCCAAATCCTTGGTAACGCAGCTGCCAAAGAGGCAGAGCAACACGGCGGGCAGCAATTACACTGAAATGCCAGGGACACGTTAGATTAGACAGGTAAATAGCGGGAGGTCCGCAGGCTGATTCGCCTTGCGAGGAGACTCCGCAGGTTCGCCGTCCCTCGGTGCCCCACAGGATCCCCCGTCCCTCACTCGGTGCCCCGCGGGCCGGGCCCGGCCGTAAGGCAGAACCCCCGGCTTTCGGGACAGCCTTTCCCGCTCGCCCCTCTCTCCCTCATCCCCCGCGCGGGTCCCACCTGACGCTGCGCGCGGCGGCCATGCGCGACAGGCGCGTGCCCCACGGCAGGGCGGGCCAGCTTCCCATTGGCCGGAAGCGCGTGGAGGCCCCGTGCCCGCGCGTGGAGCCAATCGCGTCTCAGCGGGAGGGGCGACACGTGATCCGCGGGCCCCGGTAGGAGGGACGGGGCCGTTCCGCCATGTCGGGTGTGGGCAAAAAGCTTCGAAGGGCAGCGGCGCGTCGTGAAGGGTAGCGCGCATGCGCGGGGAGGTGGTGGCGGCGGGCTCTGCCGATGGAGTGGGAGCGGAGGCTGCGGGCCCGTCTGGCTGCGCGCCGCGCGCGTGAGTGCCCTGGGATCGGGAGCGGGCGGGGAAGCGCCCCGGGCCGTCTGCAGTCACCGGCGGGACCGGGCGGGGCACGGCCGGCGGGGTGAGCGTCGGCCTCTCCGGTGCTGCCTTGCTTCGCCCTGTCCGCACTGCCGCAGGGGCCGGGCGGGTCCCGCAGTTGCCCTGCGGAGAACCAAACTCCCGCTGTTCAGGGTCAAGGAGCGGTGAGGGCGGTGAGCGCTGGGCGCACGGCCCCGCCGCAGCCGCGCCTGGGAGTGCCTGACTCGCGGGGGAGCGCGGCCGGCGCAGGTGCGCAGCGGCGGCCCCGAGCCGGTCGGAGGGCAGCCCGCAGCTCGCGGCTGTGTCTGAGGCAGCGCTGCTGCTCTGCCAGGCAGCCTCGGCGAGCTGCTCCGTGAGCTACTGCACACCTGGCAGCGAATCGGTGTGTGCAGTCATTGAAAGAGAGATGTGCCCATACTCAACATACTTACGGGACGTATTCTTATGTAATTTATGTGATTGGTCTGTGCTCCGATCATTTCCACCTCATATTTGTGTTACCAAACATCACAACTAGATAAGCCCCAGTATTAACACTGTTATTCGAGCCCCTTTTTACATTAGAACTCTCTCTGGAGTACAGCGTGAACATTCTTTTCTATGTTAATCAGCCAAAAAGAGTGAACAAGAGCTAAAGGATGAAGAAATGGAATTGTTCACAAAATATTACATGGAATGGAAAGGAGGGAAAAAAAGTGACAATGTGTCATATGCAAACATACCACGATTTTACTACAGGGTAAGTGAAGTGTCCGGATAAACTTTTAACAAGAGGCTATTCTGTGTTACAACAAAAATTTATGCTCACTCACAGGGACCCTGCAGCTTCAGAAGCTAAAGTAGATTGAAGTCTGAGTGATGTGAATTGCTTAGTCTAATTTTTTGTTTTGTACAATTGTGAATTTCAGCAGTTTTAAATAAGTACTGAGAATCTTATCGGGGTCAGTGGAATATTTTGCTAATCAGTCTGCTTGGTACAGATACCAAGTTGTCTTTCAGAGGCACTTGAAGTTCTAAATAAATTTTGATGTACTGGTGTTACACGTGTGTAATGTTACATCTTCTATTTCCTGCTTAGACACGGTGGGATGCTGCCTCATGAAAATGGTGGGGCATTGCTCTTGCAGACTAGAGATGGATCTGTTGCTTGCATCATCCATCAGAAATGCTTGGTCCAGCAACCTAGTTGTGAGCATGAATCAGATTGGCATGGGAGCACTTGTTGACATCTTGGTATTGCTGGTACTCATCAGCGTGACTGCTCAGCTGCTGCCAAACCTCTCATGGTCACGTATTCCTTAGGGGCTCACACTTCTGCCAGTGCAGTTCTCAAGTACCTGTGTTTCAATTGATGGGTACGTGTGCAACTCTCCAAGTTCCAGTGGTGCTGTACAGTTTGGCATGTAAATATTGGCAGAACTTTCACACTAGGTGTTCTTTCATCTTATTTGTTGGCCAGACAAGTCCAGTAGACTTTCACTCTTTGGAGAGTCAGGCCTACCACAAAACAGAATGCTCTGTTTCTCCCAAGTAAAACACAGCAGTAAATGTCTTTTATGTGTGAGCCCTCATACCTAGCAACCTTGGGAAAGTGCTTACTCAATGGGTTATCTGGTGTTAGGTACTTCTCTCTCTCCTGTTAAAGATGTCCTGCTTTAGGTAAGTGCTTCATTATTGAGATGGTTTGAGGCAGTGAGCAAGTGATATCCCTTGTAGCAGAAGCAAGTTTGGTAGACTAACTATTTTCTGTCAAGTGAACAACTTCAATCAGTGTGTGACTCAAGACTACCTAAGAATACTTGCTGGATGTGTAGTTTTTGAATGGTCCTGTGCTGAAAATTAAAATGCCACAATGTTTGCAGTTGCCAGCTGAAGATGAAGTCTTGCTTCAGAAATTAAGAGAAGAATCTCGAGCTGTCTTTCTGCAAAGAAAAAGTAGAGAACTGTTGGATAATGAAGAGCTGCAGGTAGGAAAGTCATTTCTGTATGTCTTGTAATGGCTTCTGAATGGATTTAGATGATCTGCCTGCCTGCCCACAGAATCTTGTGGTAAGGTGCTCTGTATTTGGGCACACAGTATTTGGTAAAGCTGAAGTGCTGCCTAGCCTTGGGCTGGTAATGCCAGTGTGAAGCTTCCTTGTTATGATGTATGTGAGGACTAAATGGATGGCTTCCAGTTCTCCAGCACGTTGCAGTGATTTCTTGGTGGGCCCAGATGATAAAATAAGTTCTGTTTATATATCATTGAGAGAGACTCCTAAAATGGATTATTTTATTACACTGCAAAGACAAAAGGGGTGTGACCCTAGAAATGCTTGTGAAGGAGGGAGAGTGTGCATGTGGAGTGTGTGTGTGTATGTGTGTGTGTGTGTTTAGCAGCATTTAAGAGAGTGGAAGTAGCACACACTGACTTTTTTGGCTGAATGACCATGTGTCCTGATTTACTGAGAAACCCTTGCATCAAGCCCACATTTTTGCTGAGTTTCTTAAATGCTATATCTTAAGCACGTTGACATCTCTGGAGAGATATCTTCTTAACCAAATATAAATACCTTTTAAGAATCTATGGTTTCTACTGGACAAACATCAGACATCACCAATGATTGGGGAAGAAGCAATGATTAATTATGAGAACTTCTTGAAAGTTGGTGAAAAAGCTGGACCAAAATGCAAGTAAGGCTTTCTTCTCTTGCTCATTCTGACTAAACCTAAGTGCTACTGTAGCTTTCAGTTGCTAAAATAGATGGGAACAGTTTTAAGGTGAGAAAAAAATCATATCCATGTAGTTACTGATGAGCTGGTTCCTTTACATCCTTGCAAAGGTGTACTCTGCCTCTTGTAATAGAGGTGCCTAAAAGAATGGTAGTGCATCCTTTTGAAGAAAAGTTTTTATCAGCATGAACATTTTTAGGTGTTAGTGGTTATGTAAATTAACTGGAAATCGTGTCTCCAGTGGTATTGCCCAACCTTCCCTAATATCTGCTGATGCAGAATTTCCTACCAGATGTGCACAGCATGCAGTGAATGGTAGTTCTTTATCCTCCTTTTGGAGATGGCAGTTGTGCACATAGCTTTGTGATTGAAATTTGGGCAGAAGCCAGTTATTTGTCAGTACTGGCAATTTGTTTATGTGCATATTGTTGTAGAAGATTGGAAGCTACCAAGCACATTGTACTGAAGAGAAATTGAATAAAAGCTCTCTAAAGTTGTACCTCACTGAAAAGTCTCATGAGCAGAAGAGGTGGCTGCTTTTTATGTTGTTACTTGGTAGGATTCCACCTGATGAGTGCAATGTAGCATATTAACACATTCTGTGTTAAAACATTATTTTGCAGGATCTGTAAATGTCAAATACTATAACTGGATCTGTCAGTGCAGTGTAACCAGGTGTGTGTTTGTTTTGCAGGCAATTCTTTACAGCGAAGATCTTTGCTAAATTGCTCCATAATGATCCTTATGGGAGGATCTCTATCATGCAGTTCTTCAATTATGTCATGAGAAAAGGTTCGTGAGCACTTCTTCTGTGTTAGAAGTTGTTTCCTTTTAAGGCTTTTCCAGCTTTATTTGTTACTTGATGTTCCCTTCAACAGCAGTGAGATCTGTCCTTAACTACAAATGCTGTTTATTTTGAGGCTTGGGATGTTTTCCTTGTTACTAGAAGGTGGGAGTCAATCTTACCTCTGAAATCCACCTCTCCCCAGTCACAGATATGCTTGATCTGTTTGTAATACATACATGTCATTCTGATTTCCTTTATTCAGGCAATACTGTGAAGTGCAAAGCAATACAGTTCCATGGCAGGTGTGATCTCAACCACTGTGATCAGGCAGATAACTTTGTTTGCTGTTTGTATTTCTACATTGATATCTGTATTTTTTAACTGTGTGTCAGATATGTTAGTATGTTTCTGTGCTTGTCACTTACCATCCTTGCAGCTATTTTTTATTATAAATGGCCACTTGGGCTGAAAAATGCCTTTTTTTTTTCCTTTTTTTTTTAATATGCATTAGATGTTGTTTAAAAATACTGGGTTGGCTAGCAGAAAGGAAGATTGTCTCATTATCTTTTGCCCTGGCTACTGTGTTCTTAGCTCTGCTAAAGCAGATCTAAGAGAACAGCACCTTTCTCTGAGCAGCTCAGCCTGCCTAACTTAGTCTTGTAGTGCAGGGGATGAGAAATGTGTTGAGCAGGAAGCATGATGTGCAGGTGTGCACAATATCCAAGGAATGAGTAATAGACCCATTTCCAGCCACAAACCCAAAAGCTGCAGGATGGGAGACTTGTGGCAAAGTCTGTTAGGATTGTATGCATTTCAGAAAGGCCCACGCAGATGGACAGAGGTTTTTCAGGGCTTGTTTCACTCAGAAGTTTTGAGTCTTGTGTATTTAGGATGATGCCTTTCTTCTAAGCAAACAAATAGTAATTAAAAAAAAGCCACCACCACCAAATCATTTCACGTGTGATATATTTACCTTTAAACTTAAGCCAACAATGAAACAGCCTCGCTGTATAATGCCTGCTGTCTGACTCTCAGCACACCAGGAGAAACACTTACCTTGAGGAGTGAATGTTCTGAAGGACAGCTTATATTGCATAAGAGGAACTTTTGAGCTGTTTCTTCAGAAAATGGGAGTTAAATTTAATGTTAAGCATGTAAATAATAGTTTTTATTTATCTAATTTATACTGCATCACTGTTACAGTGCTTTGACAATGGCTTCAAGCACATTGTCCTGTAGATTTTCCAATTAATGTGCCTTCTCATTACAAAGACATTGTGTGATTCTAATTCTTGTCTTGTAACTCAGAACTGAGGGCCTGACCTTTGGCTGTAGCTGCAGTGTCTGGTGCTATACAAGGGATTGAGAAATCTATCTGTGTATGACATAGTGCAGGTGTTTAGTGCAGTGAAAATGCACTGCTGCACATTTCTCAGTCAGTGAGAGAGAACCAATCCATGATTCCATGTCACCAACTGTGTGTGCTTGCAGCCTGGAAAGCCTGGGCTGCATCAAAAGCAGCGTGGCCAGCAGGTCAGGGGAGATGGCTCTCCCTCTGTGCTCTGAGACTCTTGAGACCCCATCTGGAGTCAGCACAGAAGACATGTGAGCCTCTCCTGTGGCCACAGGCTGAGGGAGTTGGGGTTTCCAGCCTGGAGAAGAGAAGGCTTTGGGGGAGCCCTCATTGTGGACTTTCAGTACTTAAAGGGAGTGTATAAAATGGACAGAGTGACTTCTTAGCCAGGCAGTGAAAGGACAAGGAGAATACAATTTTGCAATAGGTAAGGATACAGTTTTATATTAAAAGAGACATTTAGAGTAGATGTTAGGAAGAAATACTTTACTCAGAGGGTGGTGAGGCACTGGAACAGATTGTCCAGAGAAACTGTGGATGCACCATCCCTGGAAGTGTTCAAGGCCAGGTTGGATGGGGCTTTGAGCAATCTGCTCTAGTGGGTGGCATCCCTGCCTGTGGCAGGGGGAGGTTGGAACTAGGTGATCTTTAAGGTTGCTTCTAATCCTAGCCATTCTATGATACACCAAATAAAATGTGGTGTCTGCTCAGCCATTTTTCACATCTAGTTATTATAAGGCAGTCGTGGCAATGGTGTATGTTTATATTATAAATAGTATATATTTATGAAGTGTATATTTATAGTATACTGCAAATGACTTAAAAATTTAGAGACTGAAACAGTGTTTCTGAGCAGTACATGACATGGCTTTGCTTAAGGCTCAGAAGAATGGGAAGAAGCACTTAAAATCCAGCTGTGCCTGGCCTCAAGAATAACATCAAATTTTGGCATAAACTCAAAAGCCCCATAGGTTTCTTGCATTGTAATTCTGTTTTCTGTTTCACAGTATGGCTTCATCAGACAAGAATAGGTCTCAGTTTATATGATGTGGCAGGACAAGGCTACCTCAGAGAATCAGTAAGTGAATTTTTGATAAAGTTAATGTCTCTCTTTAAATCAAATGACAGAGCATCAGAAAGATCCCAATTTTTTTCTAGCCTTGTCTTGTAAAAGCTTATATCATAACATAGATTTGGGGTGGGCACGTTTGGATAAATTGCAATTCACGTATTCAAGAGATGTTGTGGTGAGAGTGGTGCTGGCCTTTTAAACTTATGGGTAGTTTTCTGAAAAAAGGATTGTATCTACAAAGATTTTGTCATTAACACTAGATTACTAGATTTAGTAGGATATGATAAAAATCACAAATTATTCTTCAGTGAATTATTCTCCTTTCTAAAATGAGGTAAATATTATAAAGTAAATAAAAATGTCCTAGTTACCACTCATCTTAAAGAAAAAAGATTCATTGAAGAATATTAAGCAATGGGATAATCCAATCAGGAGTTATGCCCCTGATATTTGAAAAAGGTACAGTGGAATGCATTTATATTTATCTATAAATATTATGTACTTTGTTAAATTCTGATTCATTCATAGGTTGTTTCAGCCCTAGAATAACATGTGCATGGATGTGATCTGGGATTTCTTGCACATAGACAGAAGCTTTTTTACCTGCTTTCATGCTCTTTTCTGCATTGTTGCAGGACTGTATTTTTAACAAAATACACTTGAAAGCCAGGGAAGAATATAGCAAACATGGAACAATAATAATGTTCTATGCTTGTTTCCTTTTCTTAATTCTGCAGGATTTAGAAAACTATATTTTGGAACTCATCCCTACTTTGCCACAACTGGATGGCTTAGAAAAATCTTTTTACTCCTTTTATGTCTGCACAGCAGTTAGAAAATTCTTCTTCTTTCTGGATCCTCTCAGAACAGGTAGGTCTCTTAAAATGCTTCCACTGAAGCTACTTGTGTTTTCAAAGCAGTGTGTAGTTGTCCTGGTAGGCTTTTGTCCAGCATTGAAGGATATTCTCCACTGAAGACCATGACTCTTTATTGTAGTCTAATAATCTACTTTTACAACTACTGAATTTCTGTGTGATACCTATCAGCTGAGGTACTACAGAATTATCTCTCAAACACTGACAAATAAGATTCTGTTTCACCACAATGAGCCATTAGCAGTAGCTAATTTTTTAAGCATTTAGGGTGAATAGAAAACGCAGCAACCAAAAAAACTGCTTGTCAGAACATCCACAGAGCTGTGGAAATGCTCAGGATGGTTAGAGGGAAGTGCTTTGCCTGTGATTAAATCTGTGTGCACTGTGTAGACCCACTAGAAGAGGTGTGCAGCTAGGTCTGATAATGCTTGTTACAAGTGTAGCTCCCTCCTAGGTCCTCGATTGAAGTCACAAACTGCATGTGTTTCCAAGGGCCAGCTGTGCCCCTTGTAAAGGTCAGGACTGTGTGGGCAGCAGCCTCTGGCAGAGGTAATTGCACACGTTCTAAGTGCCATTATTGTGCACAGCTGTTAGCACAGTGTCTGTGCACCAGTCAGAGCTGCACCAGCACAAATGCATTCTGCTGCCTTAGCTTTTTGTCACAGCTGGAGTTCTGGAGGTGTAAGAATACTGTGTCACTTAGGAGATTACTGTTTCATCAAATGTTTTAAGCATGCTTGCTTTGCATTTTTATTTTACATTTTGAGTAGTTGATATTGAACATTCACATTTATTTTAATCTAGTTTTCTGGCATTTAAAGCTTCAGGATAGCTCCTGCCAACATCAGCAGTTTTGTCCAAATATTTTAAAAGGTATTTTATTTTATCTCTGAAATTAGAGCCTTAACCTTGATGTTAGACATGGGTTTTGTTTAGCTTTTGTTCCTTAAAAAGGCATCTTTTTCTGCTCCAAATAATTCTTTCTTAAGTAGAACCTAGATGAGAGTAGTCAAATGGATGTGGTGGCTGAGCAACTGTTAAAATGTATTTTCTTTTCCTTGCTGCAGGGAAGATAAAGATACAGGATATCTTAGCTTGCAGCTTCCTGGATGATTTACTGGAGGTAAAAGTCTCTAACATATACTGTTGCATTTTAATTTACTTTTTCTGAATTCTAACTTTATGTTTCACTTAGTTAAGGGATGAAGAACTTTCTAAAGAAAGTCAGGAAACAAATTGGTTTTCTGCTCCTTCTGCATTAAGAGTTTATGGTAGGTTCCTTTATATGCCAGCACTTTTCTTCTCCTCTTTCTTGTATGACTTAGACACATTATTACTGCTGTTTTTCCTCTGCTTTTGTCATGTTAAATCCTCCTGCTAACTTGTCTTTTCAAATCCTCTGTTCACCCTTTCAGTTTATCTTCCTGACTTTCTTTATAATTTTGGTTCTCTGCTGTTGCTCTTTATCAAAATCTGTCACTTTGTTGCACAAGGAACAAGATTCCTCTGTAACCTTCTCTTCTGGCTCTGTTCATGCCTTTGCATCCTCTTCAGCTCTTTTTTAATGCTTACAGCATATTTCTATAAAGTAATATGCTCTTAGCCTTCTGCTCCTCTCTCAGTATCCACAGCTATTCACTTACATTAGAACTGCTAACACCTCATTATGGAAATCCACTTCTCTCCCTCCATGTTCTGTACTTATTTCTGATGCTTAATGAATATTATTGTGAATCTAGTAAATTCTCACTTAACTACATTAATTTTATTATGGAAATTGGAAAATTTAGCATTTCATTGTCTATTTTTCTCTGTTGAAAGAATTCTTTTCTGATAGAGGTATATTATGGTTGGCTTTTTTTATCTCCTTGCTAGGTCAGTACTTAAACCTTGATAAAGATCACAATGGCATGCTCAGCAAAGAAGAGCTGTCCCGGTATGGAACAGGGACTCTGACCAACATATTCTTGGATCGTGTTTTTCAGGAATGCTTAACTTATGATGGTGAAATGGTAATTGCATGTTTGCCCTTTGTCCACAGCATAACATCTTTGGCTTATTGAGTTGAGAAATGTCTAATAGTCAGTATCTTTAAAGAGTAGCTTGAGGTGAAGGAACTTGTTTATCATTGTGCACTCAAATGATCATGCAATATATTGGCAAGTTAATTTTCTTAACAGCAAGGTGATTGTAGTGTGGCCTAAAAAAACTTGCTTGTTTGAAAAAGCAGAGGTGATAGAGAATCCAGACAGCCTAGGATAAAGCCACTTGTAGATTGAGTTACAAAAGTGCCTGTTGAAAAAATGTATAGATCCAGCAATACTTTCTAGTTATATGTAATGCTTTAAAGAGAAGCAAAGACAAGTGGCACACTTGAGATTAGTGCAAGTTAGCTAAGCTGTCAACTTTTTCATGAAGACAACTATGTTTTTCATCTTAAGCTTTCCATAGCTATGAACAATGAGAAGTCTAACTAATTTAAACACCTATATCTATATTGTTTGAAGCTTTACTTAGTGTTCAGCCACAATTCTTGTCTGCATTCAGATGACTGGAATGTGAAGTGATAAGTTACAAATTCACCATACAGCCCTTTTGCCCCCTGTGCAGTTTTTTTGTTAGAATCACATAATCCCTGAGGTCATGAGGGGTCCTCTTGGTTGTCCTGTTATGGGTTTGTACCAGTGAGTTCATCTCTCTTGTATGGGGGAGGCCAGGCCAGGGCCCAGTGCCTGGATGTAGCACCAGCAGTGCTGAGTAGAGAAGGATCCCCTTCCTCAGCTTGCCACCAAAGCATTTCCTGGTGCAGCTGAGGGTGCTGGCAGCAGCCTTTGCTGCAGGGGCTGTTGCAAAGCTGCTTCCTGACAGTCAGCCCCCAGCTCTGCAGGTACAGGGGGTTATTCCTGCCCACATGCAGCAGTTTGCACTCCCTCTGTTGAACTCAGTGAGGCTCCTGGTAGCCCATTTTTCCAGGCTGTCTCTGAATGACAGCACAACTCCCTGGTGTTACAGGTAAACAGGGTAATTATAATACACATGGGGCTGGAGGAGTTCTGTCCTTGTCACAGCTGTGTCTTCATTGGGAAACCAAGAATCCATACTAATGAAAAAAGAAAGTGTGATACTTATTTGGAACATTAACTAATGTTTCTTGCATGTAATTTGCCAGACCACTGACTCTGGTTTAAGGATTATGTAATTGGCCATATAGTTCATTATTTGGTACCAGCAGGCTTACTGCCGCCAGACATTTAATCTATGATAATGAAAACATTTTATATGTTTTTTCTTCATTCGTTGGGTATATTCAGCAGTTTAAATATATAGTAAACATTGTTTAAAAACATATATATGGCATGTTTCATTTGGATTTATGCTTGGAATGCTATTCTGCCACTAAAATGGCAGGATTTCCTGTTATAGCAGACATTAAAAACTAACTTTTCTGTGCACATTAGTGGTAGCAGCCATTTTCTATTTCATGTTGTCTTTTTCAGAAAATAAACTGATCCCCTAGAATGAAATAGCTGCCAATTATAGAGGTCCTGCTTGCAAAATCAATTTAGAAAGAAGACTGTAATAAACATGATTGTATCTACTTCTAGGACTATAAAACCTACCTGGACTTTGTGCTTGCGTTAGAAAACAGAAAGGAGCCTGCAGCTCTGCAATATATTTTCAAACTGCTTGATATAGAGAACAAAGGACACCTGAATGTCTTTTCCCTTAATTATTTCTTTAGGGTAAGTCTCTTTATAAGTAGGCCATTTTCTGTGTTTATAGTGTTACAGCCTATGTGCTTCTGCATGCAGATCTGCAGGAAATCACTTTAAATTACCAATAGCCACAGGCAGGCTAGTAATGATTTCTAAGAAGATTTAATTTTTTTTTTTAAGACTAAAATTGGAAAGATTTCAAAAGGTATTTTCAGTAGTTTATCTGCAGTTGAAATTAACTGGTTTGATTTTGAGTAGGAAAACTATTTTCTATTGATTTGGGGTGGGTTTTTTTTTAAATTGAAAATTGTCCTAAGATTATGTGATGATTACCTGTTAAAATCTTTTATGATAGTTCTAATTGATTATTGCCCATGGTTTTAATTTCAACTGTAATACTGAAATTCACTAAAAGAGATGAAGATAATGAAATTTATTGATAGGCCTATACAGCTGGGGGATTTTTTCATTCAGTGCTTTGCTTGCAAAACGCTTACTGCATTTTTCATAGTCTGCATTTGTACTTGTTGCTTCTAAAATAGATTTAAACTAAGCCTAATTTTTTTTTAGTTGCTGTTAATTTTCACTTAAGATTGTCAAATCTTTCTCCAAACTGGGGTTTGTGTGTGATGGCTTTTGTTGTTTTGCATTTTTTTTTCTTCTGACTAGTGGTGATTTTGGTTGGGAAAGGGGGCAGGTGTTTTTTTATTCCATCTTGTTTTTCTCATCGATACCTGAGATATCTTGGGAAGTGCTCTGCAGTAAAACAGTATTTTTGCTGTGGATGGTTCCAGCTGAGTTATGAGCTTGATGCTTTATTCATGTGCAGGATTCCCTCAGTAGTATCTATTCAGACACAGGGACAAACACTCCAAATTTTGTTATATGGATCTTTGTATTATAAAATAATAATGTCCTGTGCTTAGCTGTCTGCTTGAAGGATGAAGAACAAGGAAGAGATTTCACAGAGTCAGTAAAGCATTCAGCTCAAGGCAGGATCCTATACACACCTTATTTCTGTGTTGTAACGAGTCTCCTTTGGGACATGGCACATTTGAAGTTTTCCTTGAAATCTGAACAGTTCCTCTTGGCTCTGTGAATGATTGATTGCTTTTCTGCCAGCATTAAGTGTCAGTAGGTCTGCACCTACAGAGGCTGTGCAGCTTGTGCTAGTGAAACAGTTTGGTTTGCAGGTGTAGGTTTGGTGATGCAGATGTTTAAATAGTACCACATTAAAATAATTGAGGTGTCTTTCTGCTCATTGGTCATTTTCTTTCTCTCTTTCCTTAGCCTGTAATTCATACTGTGTCAGAAATGGAACCCTATGGTTCAAGTGTATTAATATCTTAAGTTTTGAGTGTTGAGGGTTAATATGCAAATTGCTGAAACACTGGTCATAATAAAAGTGAGATTCATATCATATTCATTAAGAACTCTGAACTTAAAGATGTGTATCATTGATAGTGCCTTAACTCACCCTTGCCTCACATATGGAAGAAAAATTATTGCAAGCTGTACCATGAATGCTTTGTTAGAGGGCAATACAGCTTAAAATGCAGAAGCATTTAATAACTCTTGTACGGTGTCAGTATAATACTGCACTAGCCATTCCTAACTTCTCTTTTTTCTAGGCCATTCAGGAACAAATGAAAATTCATGGACAAGAACCAGTTTCTTTTCAGGATGTCAAGGTTAGCTTTACCAAATGGACTACTGTGTAAAATCTGTGAATAAGCATTTAATAATTTAATTGTGTTACATTATAATTTCTAGGTTGCTGTATGTTTACTTGGAGATTACTAGAAATGAGCTGACTTGTCCTGCTCATAGATTTGAAAATGCCTTTCTAGTCAGCAGTTGCTCTGTAAAGTAGTAACTGGTGTGTTCTAGTAGCTTCCTTAGTAATAGACAAATTACCTGTTAAATACATGTTGCTGTTTCTTACACTTGAAAGTACTTGCTAAGTCCATTTTACAGTTCGGGGGATCATTCCTTGGGGGACAGGTGCAGACTGGTGGCTGAAACAAGCAGCCTATAAAACTGATTACTGCCTAATGCTTATTTAGTTTCAGTACTTTAAAAAAAAGTACAAGAGCTTGTACAAAACTTAGCTCGTACGAATGAACTGAGATTCATTTTGCCACTTTGAGGCTGAAGCCTCCCCAGAAAAGCAAATTTTTATTTGAGATGTGGGAGCTGAGGACACTGCTCTGAACTGTAGCCAGTCAGTCAGTGTGCTTTGTGTCTTAAATGCTTTGGGGCTTAACAGCTGCTTTTTGTGAATTGGTGTGGGTGGCACTAGTTGCCCAAAGATCATTCTGTATAGGGTATGAAATAGCCATTATTCTGCTCATTAATGTGTGGGGCTTTTCTCCCAATTTTGACTTGTCTTTCATAGGATGAAATCTTTGATATGGTGAAGCCTAAGGACCCTTACAAAATCTCCCTTCAAGACTTGATCAATAGCAGTCAAGGAGACACTGTTACCAGCATTCTGATTGATCTCAATGGGTTCTGGACCTACGAGAACAGAGAGGTCCTTGTGGCCAGCGACAGTGACAGCGCTGCTGACGGTGACGAAACGTGACTGCCAGTGGGAGCAGACTGTATCCACAGAGATCTCCATCTGATGGGCCAACTGCTGGAAGCTGGAAATGTTCATTATCTGAATTAATTCCTCTTCCATTTTACTTCTCTCCCTTCCTCCTCTGCTCCACATATGATATAAAATGTGGTACATAAACAAATCACAAATCTAATTTCTGAAACCAAAAAAGCAAGTGCTGTTTAAGGGCAAAAAGAACCTTTTTTTTAAATAAATATTTTTGAATTTTTTTCATGTGTACCAAGCCCTGTTCTTATTTAAATACCTTATTCTACATGTGAATTTAACCTGAAAGTAAGAATGTGGTTCTTGGTATCTTCAGCACTGGCCTGAATCCACTCACCCATCCCAAGCCTCCCTCTCCATCCTGCATGGCTTCCTCTAATGACAGCACTGTTGAGCATTCTGTTGTGAAGGCAAAAGTTTTCAGTAAGAAGGAAAGAACTGAGGCCTTTTTCTTCTATGCATGACCAGCTTTAAAACAGGGAGGATAAGTAAATTATTGAAGTGGATAGTTACCTAATTTTAGGAGGTTCATTGACAGAAATAAAACTGCACTAGCTTTAGATCTAGTTAAAACTACTCCAAACACCTGTACACAGGCTTTCACCAAGTTAACCTCCTGTGCAAGTATTTTATGTAATCTATCTTAATCGTACAACTGAGCTACAGCAGTAGCAGTTACAGCTGTGAAACTCTCTTAATCCTTAAGTAAGCCACAGAAATGTTTCAGCTTTCAGACAGAATTACAATAGCTCCAGGCCAGAAGTGTTTACAATCCTGCATTATTTATTAGTTTGAGGTAGTGCTGAACACATGAGAGTCTAAGGAACGGGTAGGAGTAAAATGATATTTTGAAATCTGGTGCCTGAGTATTCCACCAGGATGTGTGACTTAGTAAAGATGGAAACACTAACCAGGCACACACACCTGTGCACAGGCATAAAGTTTCAAAGACCACACAGTTTTAAAGGAAAATCCATAGCCAACTTCCAGTTCAAAAATTATATTAAATATAAAATAACCAATTAATGCATTTACAGAAAAATTAAACCAATATGAAAGTTACCACTTTCATACAGTTTGCAAAAAAGGAAAGATTAAGTTAAGGCACAGTGAGTAATACAGTATTTCATACAAAGAAGGCAGTGAGAGCATTTGTTATGCAACAAATAGTAGGGAAAGGAAGTAAAAAAAAAAAACATACTGACATTAATTTATTGGAAGAAAAGCAAAGTCTCCTTCAGCTGTCAAAGTATTACTCAAGCTATCTGATGTTTTCTTTCTTTGATGCTATATGAACTAACAAGCTGGTTTTCTGTGTATTCCCTTGGTGATCAATCAAGCTCTCCCTTGCAGACATCCAGGGCAAAGGAGTGATTTTACACTGTGGTCAGCACCCTCTGTCTTACAATTCAGAAAAGGCAAAGGATGGAGTATCAAAGCAGATGGACTACAGCTGATGATTGAATCTTCCTCCTCAGATTTTCTGTAGTACTGGAGAGCTACAGACAGATGAGAGGAAGCATTTGTGCTGTACAGGACATTAGTTCAGGCAGAGGGTCATCTGAAATACATGATTAATTCCAGAAACTAAGAGCCAAGGTACCTGGCCTGTGGTGTTACATCAGGCTCCTCAGTTGGCACTGGGAGCAAGGCCAGGGACATGTCATGATACCCAGCAACCCAATTTCATTAAGGACTATTTTAAACTTTTTTTTATAAATCTCAAAGACAGAAGTAATGTTCTACATGGTAAATAGTGCAGGTTCTCTGCTCCTTTACCTACAACAGCTGTCCACAGAAAATGACTGAGGCAATGACACCTGATTGTTGCAAAGTAAACTATTCACCTTTTACAAGCTACAGGTACAGTCACTGCAGTAAAACAGCTTAATTGGTATTAGATGTGGAGCTGCACTTCATTTAGACAAAAATAAAAATTTCTGGTTTTGTAAGTGCAGTATCACAACACATATTTATTTAAGAGAAGGAAAGAGTCCTAAGTTTGGTTTTGTTGTTTCTAGTTATGTATGTGTTCTGTGCTAATAGGATGAAAATTATCTGCAGTGGCACATCCCTTACTGGCAATTTAACATTCAACACACAATTTCTTTAGGTTACTCAAGTACACAGACTTGTGTAATCAATGTCCAAAAAGGTTCATAGTTCTAGACTGGTACTACATAGAGTGTACCATGTACTTCATATCATTTAGCAAGACTTTAGTTTCTTTTTCAGACCACTGAGAGCATGCATTCAAGCACATGGGTCTCTTAATTCTTGGGCTTGAGAACATCCTAGACTGATGTTAGTTCTGAACTTTGCTACAACAGCACTGGATGGAGCAGCTGAGCACTATTGGCCTCCAAGAATGCTGGTACTTGTTAGTAAGTTCTTAAGGACGCTTATAGCCTCCTGGAAAGTTGGGATTTTTTTTACTTAATTAACAAAGAGTCAGTGGACCCTTTAATTAACATTAAATCTAACATTATTCTTTTGTGTTAACAACAGAAAAAATACATGCATACAACAGTGACAATAAATAGGGGGAATAAGACTATTATAATTACCTTTGAGTTACAGGATATTAATTCCTATTAATCTATTCATAGAGAGCCAAGTTGCAAACAATGTGCAAATCAGGTTTTCAGAAGTAGGAAACAGCACTGCCTCTGCAATTCACAGGTGTTAGAGACACAGCAATTCAAAGAAAAGACATTTCTACTTACTTTACACAGAAATCAGCTCACACATTCAATTTTAGACCAAATGTTTGTAGTGCAATTTTCATTTTAACTGAAGTGCCAATTTGGCAGAATGCCTCAGCCTTTATTAGGCAGACTGGCTGAACAGACATTGCCTAGCTCTCTCCTGATCAATAAGAATGGTAGGAGTTGTATTTCACTGAACAAGCATGATCCTATTTTTCCTGTTTATAGGCAGATTGTGACACCTGACAGTTCTTATTTCCTACATTATACAGAGCTTTACACTTAAGGAGGGACAGGAACTACATCTTGGTTATTTTCCGCAGTGGGTGGGCAATCTCCCTCACTTTCAAAGTTTACATTCACAAATGAAGAGCATGCTGTTGCTCCAGGCTGGTCTGTCTGGACAGGAGCCTCAGCTTGTGGCTTGTTCTGCTGTTCCTGATGCTGCCTTTCTGCTTCTTCTGACATCTTGTTTTCCTGTTCCTCCTCTTCTGCCTAGAAAGAGACAACCAGATTCATATGCTACTATTTACCACTTAGATTAAGTCTTTCCATAAGAGCATAATAGTTACAAGGTAAGGACATTTGTTGCACTAGAAAACAGTCACTAGTTGATCATAAGATAAGATACATTCCAGAATTCCACTCCCATTATGGAAAAAAAAAATCCCCAAAAGTGAAGGATTAAACTGTGTTAAACACAGAAAAAAGACACATATCTAAATAAGCAGTTTTAGTTAACAGCAATAGTGATAGGTCTACCTCCTTCAAAGTTTTTTCAGCTCTCAATTAAAAAAAAAACTAATAAAGCCTTAAATATGTTTTCAATCTCTTCTAAAGGAAGATTATAAGGGTTAGGTTATTTTGCCCAAAGCACTGGCTATTTATCAGTATTGCCCCTTTATGCTTGAGAACAAACAGTAACCTCGTGTTCAATTTACCCTTGAGACTGTGTTGAACAAGTTTTAGAGTTGGAAAGCGTATTGCTAGCAGCAATACCCCTTTTTCAGTGTTCAGCAGCTGTCCATCCAACTTTCTCAGTGTTGACTTAAAGAATGCATGGTACAAGAGAAACAGAGCAGAGGTCAGCACCCACCCGTTTCTAAGACTGATGAGCTGGAGAGAAAAGGCTGATGGATAAGAAAGCATTAATCATGCATCAAATGAAAACTGGAGGCAAGCTGAAATTGAGGGTCTAAAGCTTCATTTTAATGCTAGAATACAAATTTTATTTTTTAGAGTACCAGGAAAGACAAGTTGGGAGAGAAGGAGTGCAAGAACCCTAGGTCCCACACATACCTCTCTCTTCATTCTGTAATACTCATCAATGGCATATTGGTATTTTGGTGTGCTTATTCCCAGAACCGATGCAATCTTTTCCCCCAGGAAATCACACACTAAAAAATAAAGGGAGGTTTACACAGGATTAGTATCTAGAAGAGAATTCTTGTACGTTTTAGTATAAAAATTATCACCATCTTTCCTGAATGGTTTTCTCTAGTCCTACTTCACTCACAAAATACCACAAAAACCTGTGAGGTTAATGTCCTTATAGGTAATTATTAGCTGAATATACTAATAATTGCTCTTTAGGATAAAGAATGAACAAAAGAAGAAGAACATGAAATTCAGTGAAAATATATATGGTGATAGGGTTTGAATTCTTCTAATTTCAGCTTTGGATCTAAGTTTGTTTTGCTAGGAACCAGTTAAAGGGTAAGCCTTGAGCTGAACTGAAACTGAAAATTAAGGTTAGACAAAAGCACATGGGTACCAGCTGTACTGGCAGTTCAATCTGGTGGCACTAGCAAACAGACAGGATTTACTGACACAAGCATACCTCAAGTCAGTTTTAACAATGTTCTGTGTTGCATACTAACAGATTAATAAAATGTTTGTTTCAGTTGTCTCAATTTTCAAGCTGTAGGCTACATTCAGTGCTACTTTGCTAAAATAAATAGGGCACAGTCAGAAGTATGGAGCAGAGGTAAGCTTGTCAGTCTCTTTACCATGGTGAAGGCTGCAGATAACACTGGTCGAGTAAAGGCAAGCAAGAAGTCAAATATTCTGCACTTCAAATTGTAAATCTGCCCCAAGGATGCAAATGACTTAGTCATCTTAGGGAAAAAACCAGAAGTCAGTCACTGACTGCTTCAATGAACATTCAGAAAAATGAACTCTATAGATATCCTGGCATCCTGAGTGCTGTGCAAAACACCAGTTCAAATTACAGAGGTAGGAGCCAAAACTGAAATGCAAAGAAGAAAGGACTGATCTTCAAATTCATAAAGGACTTCTAAAATAAGGAAAAGCAGTATCTACCCTTGCATATGAAGAACAGATGCATCAAGGAATATAATTACACTGTACATTAGAGAAAAGACATTTCTAAAAATAAGGATAGGTTAACTAATACAACAGTCTGCCAAAAAATATAAAAATATTCAAAATTATATGTACAATGACAGAAACTCCAAAATAATTGTGGAAGAAACCCAATAAAGATACTTTACCTTGGAAAGAACACAGACTCTGACAAGCATTTTTAAAACTTGGCAAAATTTTAAGAGATCCATGAGTCAAACAAATGTCTGTGCAGCAGCCTTGACAACAGTCCTGTTTATTTTGTAACCTCAGAAGTTCACAGTATGGCATGCAACCAGATATGTTCTTGGGATACATTCTCATTGTCTTCAGAAAAACTGTCAGTTTAGTTACACCAGCCAGCATTCTTTACAGGTAACATCACACAAAATGGTTCCATACAAAATCTAATAGAAAACTGATTTGTTCCCTTGCCAACATCTATCTATCTCCATATGAAGAAAAAGGGGGGGAAAGTGTTCGTCAAAAGAGTACTTTCTGTTCATTTTTCCATGCAAGAATTGTTTATTAAAAGTAAACAAAATAAATCTATAAATGCCTAAGGCAGGAGAGTACAACTCCACAGATTAAATACAGTTCAATTCATACTTCTGAAAAAGCAACAAGTAGAAACCAAAGATAATTTACAGTCTGTCAACATGACTTTGTGACTTTCAGTATTCCCCTTCTGATTTACCCAAGAATTAAATAAAGCAATACCTGATAAGGTGGATGTGGCAACTCGCAGCATGTGAAACCACAAGTAGGGCCCCCATGTGAGTGTTGTCTGCAGGAACAAGAGCAGTGTGAGTACGCACAGCTGTGTGGCCACAGCACAAAACAACACATGCAGAACTGAAAACGGCTGGAGAAGAAAGACCTGCAATGTTTTCTGTTTTCCAGCTACTAGCATGTTTTTGTTTTAAAATAAGTATAGACCAGACAAGTGAAGCAAAGTATCACCATAAGATATAACCATGGTTTACCTCTGGGAAAATTTCTTTCACTGCTTTTTGTTTCCTGCTTCCAGACTTGGGAAATGACAAGCAGCCAACTAAATTCTCGGCTAGAAAAAGCTTTCCACAACTTTCTGCATTCCATCAGGCCAAGAGGAGAAGTGAGGTAACAAAGTAGTCCCTCATTACAATAATGAGTGAACTGCAAAAGACTGTTTAAAATCAAACCAATCCTTCAAACGTCTGAGGAAGAGGCTGCCTTAAAACATTTACAACCAAACAGGAATTATCCCTTGAAATCACACCTGGAAAAGAAAGCCAGGAGCCCTGAGTGGGGGGGAGTTACAGCAGGTCTGAGGGAGCGATGGAGCCAAGCAAAGCAAAGCCAAGCAAAGTGAACCACGAGGAACACAATGGGAATAAACAGGGCTCAGCTGGGGCCACCTCAAACATTTGCATGTGAGTGAGGAAGTTTCTGTGAGGAGCCTGCACACCAGGGCACACAACATGGGACACAAACATGAGGAACTGGAGACCTGTGTGCAGCTGCAGGGGTAGGATCTCATCAGGATCCCAGGGATGCAGGGAATGCACCGAGTGCTGCTGTGGAGGGATACAGGCTGCTCAGGAAGGGCTGGCCAGGAAGACAAAGAAAAGGAACTGCTCTTTGCACGACTGCAACAGCAAAAATACGGGAGCCTCCACATGAACTGATACAAAGATACATACACAGTAAATTAAAGATTTATAATTAAATTAATTATAAAATAATGGGTGTGCACAGGCTATGCTTTTCATTGAGGGAAGAGACTGTATCTGTTTAAAAAAAAAAAACCAAACTGCGTAATAAAAGGGGGAAAAGCAGATTCCAAGCAAATGGGGAAAAAATTGTAGGCTTTCCCATTTGTGAAAAGGCAAATTCAGCTTTCACAGTGAACTAAAATATGTTTATAGTTAACAGGCTGTTGTATTCAGGTGAGCTCTTTGCTCCATATTTCCCCTCAGAAAGGATCTCTGTAGAAGTACCTTTCTTCTGGAAAGTAACAATTTAAAGTGTTAGCTTTTATTAAGTAAAACACATGAGCTCTACTCAGCTATGTAAGTATTTATAAGTTGCTGCTAAGAACTGTTTGGTAGTAACCTTTTTCTATGATCTTCTTTAACAGATATGTGTACAGGAACAACCAATACTATTTGAAATAATACAGCTACAGAAACTACCTGGTATAGCCTCAGTATATATGTACACAAGCACTAGGCTTTGGTGCTTTCCTAGCATCATCTCTGCAAATCAGTGCAGCAAGAAATTGTCTGTCAAGCCACAAACTCAAGTTGGGCAGGCTGACAAAAAGCCAGATGCTATATATTTTTGGCAGGGGATATGGAAAATGTCCTGCCAAGGTAAAAGTGTAAGCAAAACCAGCTGCTATCCTACTTACACAAAAGCACCTCCAGCTCATTGATTATGTGCTCAGTTGGCAGAAAGGCTAACGAGGAGTTTGTTCAGTTGAAGAAGTCAAAAAAAGTGCTGGAAAAGCTTGTTGCCACAGGTGCAAATAATGGCACTGACAGGGCTCTGCACAATCCTTCATGATGAGGTGACTGGGTCAGAAAGCATTCATGCAGGGCACAGGACAAACAAGGGCCCGCTGTGTGCTCTAAGAAAGAACTTACAAGAGCCCCCATAATATTTCAGAGAGAAAGGACAAGCTGAGCTTCAACGTGACAGAAGTAAGTCAGACCCAGAACATTCGAACAAGTCTGTGGTAACACAAACGTGGGAAACAGCTGAGGCTCAGCAGACACAGAGGTTCTACTGCTACTCTTCCCCCTCCACAGCTAAAAATCAGTTTGGTACACTGGAAGCGCTTCTAAGTTCAGCTTTGTGGGAGCCTCTGCTTCCTGACCAAGCCCAGCCAGACATTTCTGCATCCCCGACAAGCAAGGCTTTGCCAGACTCCTCAGTTCAAAAAGTAACTTTCTTTCCAGCATCTCAAAAGGCAACATAAAATCATGAGAGAGGCTACTTCACAGGAAATGAAGAGGAGAAAGGACATGGTTTGGAGAGTAAACCACCAGGAACAAGCAGGAACAAGGGAACACATCCAAGGCATCACCTTTTTCCACACATTCCCCCTCTATCTCTTCAGGGTAAATTTTTCACTCTTCAGGGTAAATTTTTCACTCTTCAGGGTGCCTTCCCAGAGCACCTTGGAGAGGGAAGCACAAAATGTCAGGCAAGAACTGGTACTGGGGAAACTGGAACCATTCAAGTGACATGAACAGGGCTCTTAAGCAATGGCCCAGTTCAAATTAATCAAATTCATCCCTGTCAGTGAAGTAGCTTTAATACACTGAGCTGGAAACTAGAAAACCATACCCAAGTCAGGTCCTGCAGACCTGCAGAACCACATACCCAGACACTGCATGTCAGCTTCCTCTGGCCAGCCAGAGAAGCCTTCATCTCCAGTCTTTAATCACCTCAAGGATGCAGTAATATTGTTTTTCTTGACAGGAAAAAAGGGACAGTATGAAACACATACACTGTTTATAGTATTGCTCCTGCAATCAGTCTCTTTAGTAGATGTTTCTACAATGTTTAATTATATTACTCAACTATCCTGACTTTATTTTGTTGTCAAAATGGAAACCATAATGGTTTTGACAACTGATTTTTAAATTACAAAAAATCTAAATGTATCATTTTAATTTAAATAGGAATGCACATAATGGATTCAATCACTGATAAAACCAAGGGGCCTCTGGTTCAATAACAGAACAGGATTTTGTTTCCTAGTGTGGGACTGCTGAAGGGAGCACACATGTTCTCTTGAATTTCTGAATGCACCATGTTCCGAAACAATCCACACACGTTTTTGTTTTCAGCCCTAATAACACTTAAACTTTCAAAGGTATGTAGGGTTTCTTTACGTCAGAGAAAATGGCAAAATGAGAAAAATAATAATATCCTGATTTAGGAAAAACCAAATCCTGTATTTAATAGTTAATATACACCACCAAATATACACTTTTTCATTTTTTACACTGTGCCAAGATAAAGTTTAAATTAATTTGTTAATTAGTTTAATCAATGACTGTTCAATGCTATAATAGGTCTTTTGTGTAAGACCATGTAAAACTGTGGCATCTAAGACAAGCCAGTGAAAACAAGATCAGGAACACACATGTCATACTCCATCAAGAGCTCTACCATATTATGAGTTACTTGGTCAGTGACTGTTTTTCTCCTTTATCCCCAAATTCTTAAAAGAAAACCAGAGTTTGATGGTCCTCAAGAGACAAATCTTTGCTATTTGAAGTTAAGGCCCATTTAACCACAGGATATCAAGATAACCTTCCTGCAAAGAAGTGTTTCAATCTTTCTGAGCATTGAAGGTTAATAAAATCAAATCCCTCCTGGAGCTTTGTTGCAGATGTCTTCTTGGGATGGATTCCAAAGTTGTCACACCAAAGTCATGCTGCTCACAGTCCCTCTGTGCAGACTCACACTCCACCTTCTGCCCACTCATCTAACAGGTGAACGCAGCAAAGAGTTTACACCAATAAACAGAAGGATTATCTTCTTAATTAATACAAAATGAAGTTTTGGTGGACAAAACCCAAATGAAAAAATATATATAGAGTGCAAACATCTACATTTTAGGACAAAATAATCAAAAATACATCTATGCTACTAAAGCATTTGAATTTCAGTGTGAGAACATTCAGATATTACTGAATGCTACTATCTGAAAAATAATATCCTGTGTTCTGGATTAAAAAACTACAAAAGACAATAGAATGAGCACCCCAGTCCAACAATGTTAATGAACTGAGTACTGACCTATTGAAGCACTAGAAGTTCTTTCAAAGAAAATTTAAAACCCAGTTCTTTTTGAGACTTGTTTTGTTCGGAGTAACAGGAATCCACCACACCAAGTGCTCTGGTTATGGTATTACCAGGATATATACATACTACTTTGTTAGTAAGAAACACATTAGCATTGTCTGCTTAGCTGTAAAACACAATTAAACCAAGGTACTTACTGAAGACATTTCTTTACAACACAGCAAAATATTTGTTTCCCTTAAACTCCTTCAAAAACTGCCAGGAGGCTAATACCAGCAGAGCTTTGATATTTCATGAAGAAAAGTTTCTATTCAAAATACTGAATGTGCTTTTTCTGAAAATAAACTGGTCCAGAAACAGCTATTACCTGAAACATACTTTTTTGTATCCCAACTGAGATAACAAGTTTTAGACATGCTGGTCTCAGCAAACTGACTATTTAATTGCTTTTATAGAAATCCTAAAAAAAAAAAACATTTTAAAAGCAGCTGTTGGCTAAAACACCAAAGCTCAGCTTGGACTAGCATTTCTTCAATTGTCTGGCTCAGCTGGGATACACAAAGCATGCAGGAGATAAAGTAAGCCTCACTTAATGGCAACCCCTGCTCTAATCAACTTCATTCTGTCCGAGGTAAAAGGCAATACATAATAAGGCATAGAGTGCTCCACAATAAACTACCCTGGTTTGGGGGGTGCTTTTATTAAAAAATGTATTCAAAATTAAGGACTTAATAAACTACAAAAGGAGAATAACGCAATCTTAACTCCACCATACAATATTGGTTTTGGTACTCAGAAAAGAAATCCGTGTTGGGAAAGGAGGGGAACAATCATGCAGCATTCCTGGCTGCTGTGCACACTTGAGGGCTCTTTAGTTAAGTGTGAGTGTGCACAGCAGCATGCATGTCTCTGTCCCCACAACACCCACACCAAGGCTTGTGAGCCTTGGAACTCTGCTACTGTCAGGAAACAGCACAAAAAATACACACATCTTGTTCCCTGATCATTGTAATTGGGAACAAAAATCTCTCAGACATCCACAGATATCTGACGTGACTGCCTAGTGGGGAACAGACCTCACTCTGAAGATACCTGAACATTACCATAACAGGCAGTAAGTTTCACAGTTCCTGTTTTGATTTGAGAAGGAGCAAAAACCCACCCTAGTACCCAGCAAGGCAGCTTAACATCTCACTCATTGTTTGTGATTACAGTACAGTTCTTTTCCAACTATATACTTTGTGTGTATTTAATGCTGATAATATCCCACCTGCCATCAAGCTAATGTTATTTTTTTTTTGTTGTATACAATAACTGCCTACCAAGAAAGAGGGCAATGCCATCCATCCATATAAAATGCATTGCAATAGCTTCAGCTATTCGTGGAACCCCCAATCCCACCTGAATTCCCACAATCTCACTGGAGCTTAGTCCTCAACCCACCTTTTTCTTTCTTCAAGATAAGCTAATTTTACAGAGGGGAAGAGAGGTACTGCTTGTCAGCCAAAGCAAACCTCTTATGGTCCACCAGCTCTTCAGAAGAGCACAAGCAGAAAGTCAAAACCTTCAGTCCCTTCAAGAAAGCCAAGCTCTCCCAGGATGGATACACATACTAATAAATACAGGGTCCACTACTGTAGAGTAAATAGAAAGCTTCAATCACACCATTCTTAATTATGGATTCCCAAACAAGGGTGCAGGAGTGTCAGGTAGAAAGCAGGGCACTGCTGTCCATGCACACAAGGTCTCTTCTCTGAAGTGTGGGAACCAGGAGCTCCACAGCAGCGCCTGCCTCCATTCACAGGCTGAGCCACATCCATCAACACAAATGAACATTACTTACATGGACTAGGCAGCTCCTTTAAAATCTGGTCTTTATGTATCATGATTTAGACAAGTCTTCCTTTATTTCTGCGAGTCGTCTGTTTCTTTCCCTCCTTTACTCTTTTAATTATATAAAATTGTTGTTATGGTCACCCTAAATTACAGGTTTAATTCTTCAGTGTCAACAAACATAAGGGAAAAATGTCTCCCTTGCAATATTTTTTTAAGCAACAGTATAAATCAAGGTATCTACTTGTATCAACACAGCAAGTATTATTAGAAGAGAAATGCAGGAGAGGACAAACTATAACTGTGAAGAAATTAAACCCATTTCTAATCAATAAGGCTACTTTAGTGGAAGAGAACTTCAGGACACAACTTCCCAGTAATACTTTTCACAGATTTCTGAATCTCTTAATCCAATCAAATTATTAGAATTTATAATACTAAAGACTGTATCAGATTTGTGACACAAAAAAATTAAGTATGAAATGTTTATAGGTGCCCAGTAAACCAGAAGTAGTTATTTATCAAGTAAAATACCTACAGGATCCACAGGTGGCAACAGGTCTTTTTTCTCTTGTTCATCTTCCTCTTCATCTGTGCTATATTCTTCCATTGTTTCTCCACTTGCAAAATGAATAACCCTCCTTGGAATTTTCTTTTTCTTTCCTATGACACCCAGCTCCACATTCTCAAAGCCACTTTCTCCCTTTGAAAGTTGCTATAAAGGAAAAAAAAATCATTATCTCAAGTGCATGCTTCTGGAACTGGAAAGTTCCCCCTTGACAAACTTAATGAGATATTTAAAATATCTTAGATTAATTAGCATTTACAGTGGACACTTATTAGAGCTTGCCTGTAGATAAAAGACTGAAACATTCTTGTTTGCAGATATGTAAAAACCAATCCCTTCTCTAAAAGTAACAAACAGGTTTCTTCTGGGGGGGTCATGTTTCATTAAATAATTTGATAAGCACAGAAATAACAATATTTATTGAATAAATATTTAATATTTATTGTTGAGTTTGGAATGAATATCTAATGAAATTAATCAAGTAGTTCATGGGCTGTAGCTGCCTCCTTGCAAGCTCAGACAGACACCTCTAGCACAAAAGAGGACTGAATAACTAAGCAGCCAGGCTCAAGCCTTAAAAAGATGCACAGAGGAATCTGCCCCTGTGGGCCTTCATCAGCAACCATGAGCAGTGCAAGGGATCAGGGTAAAAGGACAACACTGAGTTTTGTGGCTAAGAACATACAAAGTGAGGAGTCTGGCTGTGTCCTCCAACTGCTGAACGCTACAAAGCGGCCTTTGGGTCACAAGAATTAAGACTATATACTTCTAGTTCAGAAGCCTGTCAATAAATCCCTAGGCTAGTCACTCCTGCAGGCAGAGAATTTTAGTAAGGTTTTGTATTGCAGCTATCAAAACAGAGCCTTCATCTTGGTACAGCTTTTAGATGCTGCTGCATCAAATGCACAAAACTGTGCTGAAAACACTTCTGTCATATAGAGAAGGCCAGAGAGGGTAGGAAATGCCAACCACATGATTTTAATGTACCATGAAGGTTTTTAAAAATGCATGAGCTCATGTAATTTGAAACTGTATCACAAGGAATGACAGGCAGAGTGCGTGCAGAATCCAGGTTGCATTAAATGCATTCCAGTTTCCAGCATCTTCCCTACACAAACCTAATAATCTCCACAGGACACAGTTCAAAATTATAAATAAAAATACACATTTTATCACACAGCTGTAAGACATCCCTTTATCACTGCAAGTGCAGCATCACCATCCTCATCCTCATGCTGGATTACACAACACAGCTTTGCAAGGCAAGCAGCTTGGTTAGCCGGGAAATACAGTGGGCACGGGGGAGAGAGGCAGCAAAGGGTCCCGGGGAGCAGAACTGCTTCCCTCAATCCAGCCACGGATCGTTCCCGTGCCCGCGGAGAGGAGGAAGGCCGGCAGAGATCGTGTGCTGAGTGAGCTCCAGAGCGCGCAGAGGGAGCGCACCCATCCATCCACCAGAGTGCCCGATTCCCCGCACCGCCGCTCCGCAAATCTGCAAGTCATCCCAGCTCCCCAGCACCTCTCTGGCCCGGCTCGCACGTTCCAGGCATTTTCCTGGAGGAGCACAGCAGAACCCAGCAGCAAGTTTTCAATGGGGTAATTCGGCTGAAACAGTATTTTCAGGCAGAATCACATTTTCACGCAGAAAGACAAAACTGACTATCTGGGGCCCAGTGCAATGTCTCTGCTGTCTATCAGTCTTGGGAACAGAGCAAAGCTACAAAAACACAAATGCTGAAAACAGCGAAGCAACCTGAGCCCAGGGAGCGCTGCTTGCTGCCCTTACAAAAGTGCCACATCCCGGGACTCCGTTCTGTATCTTTTTGTGCAAAAAGGCATCACAGAATCAGCTTTTCATGAACATTCCACACTCCTTTATTGGCATCATACAATGACACTGTTTTTATATTTAGGCACAGTACTGAAGAGCACTGTTTCTTGCAAACACATTATAAATATCACTGTGATTAATAATAGCAAGCAATGTGAGCCCCTCCTTAAGAGGTCTTCCAAAAGCACAGTCTCTTAATCTGGTTTTGGCTCATTTAGTGCAAATGCTTCAAATATTTTAACTTTAAAAAAATGTGATTTAATATTTCAGGTTTTAAAAGCAAGCTTTAGTTCTCTGAACACCCTCCCACATACACTACCTACAGCAAGCAACTTCACATAGCTGGTACTGGTAGAACATTTCAGACAAATGCAGTAACTCAAGGCAGTAAGGATTCACCAAGGAACAGAATCTGCTTCCCTTAGTAATCGGGCTCAAAGTCCTACATCATTAAATAAAACAATGCATGTCATCTGTTGTTTTGGTTATTACCTAGTCAACAAACCTGTGTGGGTTTTAGTCATCACTGGCCTTTTAAGTTTCACCTGCACAGCAATAAAAGCCATCTCTCCCAGGTGTGAGCAGAAAGTTCAGCACCAATAAATTTTATCTTTCCAAAACTGTGGTAATGCAAATTTATTCTAGAGTTATCAACTAGATTCACTTTATAGCTCAAAGGTTATGGTACTTCTTATTTGACAATTTTTACTTTTGATCCTCCTTTACAAATTTGATCTTCTTTTCCAATTTAGGAAGTTTTTACAAAGACCTTTCTTCTAGCGCATGGCTTTAGTCAGGTTTCTGACCTCATTTTTTTTCCACAGGCTCCTCCTTCTCTAACGCATTATATGGTCTTGAAAGACTCAGCATTTGTGGCCATGTCACAGAAGTATTTACTTTGGCTTCTATTCTGGCAACTGTTAGACACCAAGGCTGGCCAGCCTTGTGCTTTTGCCACTCTAGCTAACACTCTTAAGGCACTCGGTAAACACTGTGAGGCAACTTCCCCTTTCTTTTAAATGTCCCCTTGGAATCTTTCTTGGCTTTATGGCACACATACAAACCTTACCTGTCAGGCAGTCAGGATCTGAAGCTCCTGCTCCTTGTTTATCCTCTTTACACCTACTCTACCTCAGCCTTTGTCCAGAAACAGAGACAGAGCAGGGAATCTTGACAGTGCTGATAAAATACCCAGCACAACAGAATTTTAGTCCACATATAAAATGCCAAAATAAATAAACTACTGTTAAGGATAAGGTGTGCCTGGACACCTGCAGGCAAGCTGGGAGAGCTGACACAAGTAGTATTAGGTGATGCAATAACATAAAGTTTCATGAAGGAGACAAAGAAGAAAAGTAAAATGAAATAGGGAGACTAGGCTATTGACTTTGGTATCTTTTAACCCTGCATTTCACATTTAACCTGTCAAATGCAGGAATCCTTGTAAGAGCTTATCACCCAAAGCACCAAAGTGTGTGATGCCCACATTCCCAGAGAAAGATGAGTAATTCCATTTGCACAGATCCACTGACCAGATACTGCTAGTCACTAGAAGGCTGGTAACAGCTAATGAAAAATTAGCTATCTTGGCTGTCTTACTGATTTTTTGGAAACATTTTTTTCTGGCTAGGGTTGAGGGGGAGGAAGGTTGTTTAGGCTTGAGCGATTTGGGTTTTTTTCATACTGCTGGTTTGACTTTCCACCGTTGTGTTTTAACTGAAATTAAACAGCGTAAGTCTTTCAGAAACAAAAGACAAGATGACAGAGCCGGAGGACGGCAATGAGAAAAGACACCCTCCCAGTAAGGCTCGGAAAGGCACCACGAGCGGGGAAGGGGCAGCGGCAGCGCCCACAGCACCGGGGCGCCGCCGAGGCCGGAGCGAGGAGCGGCAGGACCGGAGCTCGCCGGGCTGCGCTGTAATTAAGAGCTGCTGTCCCCGATCGCCTCCCACGCCTTCGCCAACTTGACAGCACGGAGGGAAGTGGAAACCTGTCTCACTCTAATATTTATCAGGCTCGTTTGTCAGAGCCATTGTCCGCCGGCGAGCAGGAGACACCGGAGACACGCGTGTCCGCCGCGCTGTCTGTAATTACAGCGCGCTGGATGGACGGGCAGACGGCTGACAGACAGACAGACGGACAGATCTCCTCTCCCGCGGGCGCGCCACGGCACCCCGCGCCACAGCGGGGACCGGGGGCTGCCCCAGCCCCGCGCACCCCAGGCCGCGGCCGCCACCCCCGCCCCGGCCGGAGCCGCCGCGCCCTCGCCCCGCTCCGGAAGCGGCTGCGCCCGGTCCCGCCGCCCGCCCGGAGCGGCCGGGGAGCCGCCCGCGCCCCGCTCACCTGCTCGGGCTCCATGGCGCCGGCGGCGGGCGCGCAGTAGAGGGTGATGGCGGCCAGCCCCTGTTCCATGCTCCCGCCCGCCGCGGCGCCGGGGGAGGGCGGCAGCGGGCCCGCCGCGGCCCGGGGAGGCGAGCGCGGCCGGGCGGCACCGCCCGCCACACCGCCCGCCGGGGCGGTGCCTGCGGCCCGCGGGGCCGGCCGCGAACAGGAGCCGGCACCCGGCCGGCAGAGACTGGGGCACCGCCGCCACCGGCTTCCGTCATTTCGCTTCTCCCCGCAGCCCGGCATTAACCGGAGCCGGGAGGGAGCACACAGGAGAGGCCAAGGGCGGCCGGGCTGCCGGGGACAGCCGTACAGGCACGGAGGCGGAAACGTACCCTCACTGCGCTGAGGGAAAAGCGCCGTTCTGGGGCAACACGCACATCATCTCCCCAAAACAGAGTGAAAACCTGCAAAATAATAGAATAATATTTTAAGAAGCAGACGGAGTTCCTTGCCAGTAGTTAGGGGGCTTACTAGCCCAGGACCACCCTTGCTCAGCCTTGCAGGATTGGGTGATGGTTCAGGTAACTCAGCCCTTTGTAAAGAACGAACGAACCCTTGAATAAGAAAGAAATGCAGACCAAGAGAGCCCTGGCCCCTGGGCTGCGGCTGGGTGAGAAAATAACATGCATGCCCAGGAGGGTGGGAGAAGTATTTGCCAGGTAGGAGATTTGCTCAGCTGCTCCTGGAGAGAGGTGGGAGCCCTTCTGCCTCCAGTATGCGCTGATCCCAGCAAAATGTACGTTAGTAAATGTGAACTACCAGTGAAAACAGCTGGAGGTGGAAGCATCTGAAACATTCTTTTTATGGGATTGAGAAGGGAGCAGTTTTAAATTTTTTTGGAGGGGGAGGGGGTTGAACCAATGGCTGTAATATGCACTTACATGACAGCAAGAGCCGTCTTTCAATCCTGCATCATTAAGAACAGTTCCCAAAAGATTACACTCTATAGCACAATATGGGCTCTTAGACACTTTCTTAGTCATATCATCAAAGCATAATCCAGAGCCCATGACAAAAGCCCAGGTAAAGCACAGACGCCTCAAACTTACACTTATACCAGCATAAGGCAGAAAATGTTCCTTGTGAAAAGGGCTGACATACAATGTATGATTACAGAAACAGTAATTACAGAATGAAAGGTTAGACTGTTATTTTAGACACTACAGGGCTGAATATCTGCTTAAGGGATTACAACAAACATACATCTCTTAAAGTTCCAAAGAAAGAAACTAATGTTAGGATACATAAATATTTCTTACCCTCAACAGAGTATCCATTCTGTTTAGTGAAGGACTGGTTAGATAGTGTAACAGCTCCTCAAGAGTATTAAATCATCAACCAACCAACTTGATTTCCTCCACCTCTGCTATGGTCATAGAAGCTGTACAGTCATATTGAACCTAATCTTTCACCTCCCAGAACAATTGGCATTTGCAACTTGGACAAGTTTAATAAATTTAGCACATTAATGTTGAAAGTCCTATGGAAAGGTAAAGAGTTACCAAATAAAGCCATAGCTGTTTGTGTGTGTGAATAGTTAATTGTCCAGCTTCCATCACACAGCTATCCATTGACCATCATAACCATTTCCTCTTAGCAGGCTGCTCAGCAGCAGCCTGAGCTCAAACAGCTCACACAAAAGCTTGTCTGACAGCAGCAACAGCTTTCAGCAAGATCTATACAGGAAGACAAACCTCAAGTCTTCTAAGCACTTCTAGTAAATTTCGCTTGACCCTAGCTCTTCAAGGTTCTTGTATGCTAGACAAAATTTTTCTGCAGACTTCTCTGAAATGCCATAGAGGGTGAGGACAAAAACCCTAATGCAAGAAAATGGTGCCGGGAGTGTTGTTACACGTTTGCCAGGAAAGTGATATTTGCATCAAGCTATGAAAGGCCATGTAAGTCACCAGTCCATTTAGATGTGCTCCTACACAGTTGAACTCTTGTTCTTAGTGCCTCCATCATGGATGTGGTTTTTTTTCCCAGGCTTGAGATCCTCAGGCAATTTTTCTAAGCCTGCTCCCAAGTATTTCCTACCTGGCTTCCTAATGTAAGAGCAATATACACTTTGTTCATTCCAGCATATATCTTAGAAATACCAATTAACACATACTTTAAAGGAAATGCATTCTCAACTTGCCCTTGTCTCTGCCAACACTCAGCTAGTGACAGCTCTCCTTGTATCTGGTTGCAGTTTTAGTACTTTGGAAATGGTGAACTAAAAGTTAAAACTAAATGTAGGCCACAAGCTGAAAATAGAGTTAAATTGTTGGTAACTTGACAGTCTGACTGAGCCTGTCCTGGAGCACAGTGCTTCACTGTTCATCCTCAATATCCCTATTCATGGTTGATTTTCATCAAAAGCATTAACCATCCACTCTCCCCTAGGGACTGCATTTCAAACCAAGATTTCATACTCTTCCCTGCATAGTTTTGCATATTGCATTGGTTTATACTGCTCAAGAACTGAAAACACTATAAAAAAGAAAAATCAGGTTTTAGTAAGCACACCACTATCAGCAGCTTGTTGTTCACACACCAACAAGCTGGTGATATGCAAGGACTCATTATTTTGTTGTATTTAAAATACAAAGATTCAAATTAACTGATCCTTGTGCAGATTAATGCAGTGCACTTAGGTAGATGGCATACTTGAAGATTTTTCAGCATCCTCCATACCATTAATACACATACCATTAATCAAGCAGGAGATAGTTTCACATTATAAACTACATTACAGCATAGCTCATGTTTTATTGGTGCAAGAGTCTAATGTCATATACGAGACATTCCCTGTTAGCTGCCATCTCAGAGAACTGGCTGACAGAGGGACCCACTTGTTCTAACTACTGCATTTAACTTTTATCTGGACAGCAGCAATAGGTGTCCATTTACACACTAAACACTGCAGTATATTAAAATTTATAATACACCCTCTTACCCTAAGATAAGGGTACAAGAAACTATGCTGGATTTCAAGGTTCATCTTGGTCTACCTAGTTTCTGAATTGTGCCTGTGGATTCTACCCTTTTTATATCAACAGAGTAAACTGAAATATTAAACTGCTATAGGAAATTAAGATTAGAATGTAGCTGAGTTGGGGCAATATGCTCTGACAAATACAGCAATCTCTGTTTAAAGTTCAGTAGCAGCACAGAATTCCACCTATTATGCTTTAGAAATTACCTCCAGAAAAAAGGAACTGCTTAACTGGCAGCCTGGTATGAAGATTATCTTCATTATACAAGACAGTTTGGTATCTGCACACTTGTATTTTTTCAGTCCCTTGATTCTTTGTGTATAGGGGAAGAATGATGAAATTCTATATGACAAAGTCTTGTACAAACCTGAGCACAGCACATCCACATTCTAAAACTGCTCCACAGATGAGCACCAACAGCACATTTTTAGGTACTGAGCTATTCTTAGCATATTTATGCCAAACATGAGCTACAACAGTCTTTAAAAAAAAAAAAAATCAAACTAGGAAAACAATCTCATTACACACTAAAAGGACAGTTAAAAGGAACTGAAGACACAGGCCATTCCCTTGTTTATAACCACTTAAATTTTATTTTACAGTATATTTGTGACATTTTATGTTACTATAACCAAAGATCAGGGTTGTTTACAAATATAATGGCTGCCATTTGATGTAAATGATTAAAAAGTGTCTCTAAATATTAAAATTTTACATCATGATTTTGTTTTATTAAATTGAATTGCTCTTTGTGCCATCAGTTATTAGTGGAGAGGAACTAATTTAAGCAAAAATAGTTTTCAGAAATTAGATGTAGAAACTGAGAAGCCTGGGTAAGATTTCAAAAGACCACTCTCTCATCACTGTAAAAAGGAAGAAAGCAAATTCATTCACTGAAGTTGCAATGAAGAGTCAACCAAGTCCATTTGTATTAAGGCTTCTTTACATATTATTGAATCCCATCATGCCTTTCATATTTCCAGCAGCACCTTGTTGAAATTGTCTCATCATTGACTGCAAACCAGCCATGCCACCTGCAGAAAATAAGTGAGAACATGGAAGTGTTAATGAACTGAGGCACAGCTCTCTTGCTTGAGGCATCATTCCTGTATACACACACTTCCAGTAATATAAAAAGGCAGAAGCCCAAACTGTCAAACCAGGTTTAAACAGCTATTGAATATAAAGAATGGAGTGAGTAGTTACAGAAAGGTCTGCAAAACATCAGGCTTTAAGATGATTTGTGCATTAAGAACTAGACAGAAGAAAAAACTTGATGGAATGACTATTATCAGTCAGTAAGGTTCAGTTGTGGGAGACCTTACTTAAAGTTGCTCTTGTCAAATTTAATCACTTGAGCAAATCTTAGAAGACAAGGGAAGGGAAGTCTAGGAAGATTTGCTTTACCACAGACATCCTTCACCATTCCAAGCACTCGTTTTGAGAGCTGAATCCAAATGAAAAACTACATTAAGCACTGCTAAGTGCAAACTATTTGGACTCAACTTTCTGATTCTTGTTAGAAAACCCCAGAAATACTCAATATTGATATATCCTGCAGATAGTCCCTCATCCCCTTCCTCACTTCTGTATTTCAAATGCTCCACTATAACTGACAGTCCTCTCTTGAAGCTATAAAATGTCAGCACTTACCCATATGATGAAGAACTCTTGGATCCATCATCTTTGCCATCTGCTGATTCAGTTTGGCCAGCTGAGATGGGTTTACGTTCTTGGACATATCACCACCTAAATAAAAAGAAAAGAGCAATCATAAGAAAGTGGATTAACAAATGGTGCTAGAAACAAAATAAATCCAAATGTTACCTCCTAATTCTAGATTCATATCCATGAGCCCATTATTAGAAGTTACTACCTCAGCCACTAAAAGTCCATTTAGGATGAACACTCCCTGCGCTCCACAGACCAGACTGAAGTGTTTGTACTGTAGTAGCAATCAAGTCTGCATTGACAGAAATACAGTAGCTTTCCTTGCTAAGTTACACACTGGTGTCATGAAGAACAGCGCAGCTCTTACCAGTGAAATAAAAGAAATTTCAAACATTGTGAAAAAGAGCAAGCTACAACTCACTTTCTCCCCTCTGTAATCAGTGTTTTCTCATTTCCTCTGTGTACACACAGCAAGTGACCTCCCCCCTTAGTTAATAAATTTTAGAGTGGGGTTTTTGGTATTGGTTTGGAGGTTTTTACCTTTGAAAAGCCCTTTGATGCCTCCCATCTTTTTCACCATCTGTGCAAACTTAGTGTATTGGGTCAACAGCTCCTGAACATCTCTGGTAGAAACACCAGAGCCTCTTGCTACTCTTTGGATTCTTCCTGGCTGCTTACTGAAAACTTTGGCACCATCTGTACTGTCAAGTTCTGCAATTACAGTGTGGAAAAGAAAATCCATTGAGTCACTGACATTAAAAACTGTTACAATTGGTAACAAACAGCAAACCTGTTTTCACTGTTGAGAATTTAATTTTGAGACAGAGAATAAAAACTTAAGTTTTAAAAGTGACAATGCAAAATTTTACATAATTCACTGAGGCATAATATTCTAGGAAGTAATACTAAGAAGCTCTTATCTTCATATGTTAATCACTGTGATAGAAAAAAGCTGTGTGAATAAATTATGCTCTTGGGATACTTGGTCTAAAGCCATATTAATGGGTTTAGCACAAAGGTAAGAGCATACTACTGAAGGAATTTTAGGCGGAATAGAAACAACACTTAGAATTCCAGAGACCAGGTTATGTCACCAAGTAAATTTGAGGGTGAGTAGGAAAAAGACAGCAATGTCAGATTAAAGATTAACATACCTTATCAATTTGCAAGTATAGCATTTATAATTCATGAACAGTTACAATACAATGACTAAAAGTACATTGATTTCCAATAGAATGGAAATTATTTGAAATCCCACCTACTCTACACAGGACAGAGCAGCAGCAGGAAAAATATCTCTAGCTATTTAGATTTGTTAAGAAATTTGGAGACACGTGTACTCCTTGTGATTCCCAAGAATGTTAAATATTTCTTGTCATTTTCTGTCATTGTACATGCTGCAATATGAATTTTTCCAGAAACATCTCTCTAAATAAGCTTGTTCAACAATCAAGAAAAAAAAAGAGGGTGAAATTTGTATTACCTTGATCATTCATACTGTCCATTATAGTCATGAGTTTCTTTAGCCTTGCCATTGATTCCTGTTCATTGCCTTTACTCATGAAGTCAGTTCCAAAACCAGGGATCATGCCCTTGTTTCAAGAAAGGAAAACAAAAGCTAAGTCAGAATAGGCAACGCTAACTTTATTAAGCAGAAAGAAATATAGACAGCAACTGTTAGTTCAGTAGTTGCATACTGCAGTAGGCAAATACTTCCACTTTTTTAAAAACAGAACACAGATTATAACAAATTTCAATTAAGAGTTTTAAAATAAAATTATTTTGGGGATAACTAACCAAGATCTGACTGAATGGTCCCATTTTCATGATGTTTTGGAATTGTTCATACATATCTCTTAATGTAAATTGACCTGAAGCACAACAACAAAAGAAAAGTTAGCGAAAGTCACACCAGCATTTTGCTCTTACTCTCCTTTTTTAATTACTCTTTATTCATAAGGTAAATATTATACTACATAAATAAGTAGATAAATAAACCTCCTCACTCTTCATATGGCTAAACAGTTTCAGATGGCACATGCTGAACCATTAAGCTAGTTTTTCTGCAGTTGTAGTCTGACAGGCTTTTGTTTGAAAAACACAACTCAATTTACTTGGCTGCCACATTTACTGGAGGAAAAAAACCTGTTCTTCACTGAGCATGAACAAGTTGTTTGTGTCTACACACAGCACAAATGAACTCAGTGGTCTCCGTCACAGAGCGCCTGCCACGGTCAGGTCACTGTAATGCTCCTGCAATTCAGATCCTGGGAATAACTTACCATGTTTTAGCTTTTCTATGAGTGCTTCATTATCATCCAACTTCAACTCATTTACTTTATCTATCAATCCTTCAATATCACCCATACCTGGATAAAGAAAACAGATCTGAAATTAGCATTAAAAAATACACTTTGACTTTCCATTATCCAATTCTAAGTGTCTTTTAAGTACAGTTGTACATTGGACATACCAAGCAGCTTGCTGATGAAAGGCTGTGTTTTGAAGGGCTCAAAGTCATCTATGTGCTCGCCAGTTCCAATAAAAATAATAGGACTCTTTGTGGCAGCAACTCTGCAATAAAATATATTTTATGAAATGGCCTCTCAAACACCATCCATCTTCTATACTATAATCAGCTAGGTATCATCAACACTGTGCATTCTGTCTGAAGGATCTGCCCTACTCCTCACACCATTACTGAAAAAACACCCTGCACTTGGATGTTTAGCTCAGAGTAGTTAAAAAGATTGTTCTCTCATTAGTATTTTATAAAATACAAACTCTGTTTGGAAAAAATCAGAAATAGAATTTGCTAATTTTCATTGCTGAGTTTAAGGAACTTGAGAGGAAAGAAAAAAAACAAATCATCTCCAGTTTATCCAAATACTGGGCTATTACTGATACTAATGACAATAATGTCAGATGACAGGCATTGATTTCAATTTCTTCAAGGTACCTCACACAAAAGACAATCTCATTTTCAACACAGGAAAAAGCTCCAACATAAGAAAACTCAGAACCTTTCCACCACACTGGCATTATCTTTTAGATAAAATTTAGTTTCCAGTCCACAGACAGTACAGGGCAAACACAGCACACACAAAGCACACAAGCATACGACACTCAAACAACAGCAAAATGAAAATACCAAAAGCTTTAGTCTTCCAACACTATGCTACAGATAAAGCAAAATACATATGGCAGTGTAGGAACTCTAACATTTCAGGTCAAAGACAGGCAGGGATTTAAGCAAGTCAGGGGCAGTTACTTTGACTGTTTTAACAAAACATCTCAGCTCCAGACAAGCTGTATCATTGAAAGGCAGTTGAAACAATCATAAAAGGCTGAAGATAAAACGTAGCATTTTCTGGTCAAAACTCTGCCAAGATACAGGACATGTAAAGTCCAACAAGAATGGAATTTGGGTAAGTATGACAGCAGAGAACTTTTCATCAAGTTTCTGGACACTGCCACTCCAGGAGTTTGATCTGTATTATAGTTTTAATGTCACACATGATGAGGTACAGCTTTTCCCCTTTTGGAAAAAATCTCTTGAGATGCAAAGCTCTTCATTGAAGTCATATCTATTGAGCCCAAATGTATCTTTCTGGAAAAATGCCTAATACACAATAGGCAATGAATATTGCTTGATGCAGATTTCAGAAGACAAAAGTCTGATCTGTGACAATACTGAAAAAACATCCTATCACTGAATGCTGATGTTAAGTATCATCAGCAGGTGACCCTACCCACCAGAAGAAGGATAAGAATCTAAGTGTGACTGTGACTGCCTTAGGTTCTGTGCAGTGTGCCAGTGACACTCCCCAGGACAGGTCTCTGTGAGCCACTAACACATTTCACAGCTGGCTGTGCACAGCCAGATGTTGGACACTGTTATACCCCATTGGCACTTACGCACTAAGGGCTCCACCTCCTTTGGCGTGTCCATCCAGCTTAGTGACAATAACAGAAGCTACATCTACTTTGTCTTTGAAAGCTTTAGCTTGGGCTTCACAAGCTTGGCCAATGGAAGCATCCATCACATAAACGATGTTATCTGGTTGCTAGGAGAAATGAGATACACAAAATCATTTCCTGCTTCACTAAACAATATTCATGCATTATTATCATTATTATTATTTAGGTTCAGTAGCAGAACTTACTGCAATAACAGTATATAAGAGCTGTATGCTAGGGTTTAAAACAGGACCACTGTTTTATGAACAGTATTATCTAAGAACCATTTAAAAAATTCTGATGCTGAATGACTATATGATTCATCTACAACATAAAACATTACAATTTAATAGGTTTGTGCTTATTAGTTATGATTCAAGTGATTTTAGCCAGTATCTTGAGCCAATAAGATAATTAGTATCAACAAGCGCTTATTAGATAACATCTTCAATTTGGTTTTACATTCAGATATTTAAGACACCCATTCCTCTAAAAATAAGTTAGCATTACCAGGAATTGTGTGGGAAGTGTCACATTGTTATGCAAGACCACAGAGTCAAACAAATAGCCAGACTTTTTAAACCCATAGAAACAACAGCTTCATTTACATATCAAAACTCTTGAAAGTTATCCAATCATCTTCTCTGTCTCAGTGCAATTATTTGTGACAATCACAGAAAGTTTGGTATTCATAGTTAAAGGAAACCAGACCAGACTGGTTCTTTCATCTAGTTTTTCAATGCAAAGATCCTGAAAAGGAAAACTTAAAGCAGAAACAGCAGTCTGATTATATGCAAGCATCCTCGAACAGAAGAAGAGAAGAATTAAAACCATCACAAAACTAACAAGCACTGGTCATTTAGCCTTTGCTTATTCCTATCTGTTTGTAATTTCTAATATCATCTAGGAGTTAAAGCAAAATGCACACAGAACATTAGGATAAAGATTAATTAACTGCCATCAAATGACAAATTACTGTATTTCTCAAAACTACTCACTATGGCATTAGCAACTTGTAACATTTCTTCAAACAAAGAGTCTTCTTGTTTGTGACGTCCACTTGTATCAACAATGATGATTTCAAAGTTTTCATTCTTAAATTTCTCAACACCTTCTGAGGCAATTATTACAGGATCCATTTCTGTATAACTGATCAAAAAGAGAAACAAAGATTCAGAATTTCATCGTTTGACTATAAACTTATTAACTATAAGTCTTATCTGGATTTCAAGAGGGAACTCCTCTTATGTAAAGCAAAAATCGGTTACAAATACGTCTTCCTAAGCCATTTAGCCTTACTGCTCAGTGAACTGAAGCACAAAACTTGAAGTCTGTCTCACCTGCTGGAAGCTGCAGTAAGCTCTACAAGACCCTCTCTCAAACAGGATTTAGCTGAGCACCTAGACAGTTCACCTTCAGTGAATCTTAGGGGAAAGTTATTTACTGCTTTATAAAAAGACGTTTCAGGTCCACCTCTGTCTCTATTTGATAATAAAAATTAAGCATCCAAAAATCATATCCTTTGATCTGTGAGATACTTCTCAAAAATCTGGCCATGCCTGGTAAAAGTCTGTGAACTGATATACATTGAGTAAGCACCACAGGGAATTATTCCTGGACACCTGATCTCTTTGTACACTGTCCTACCTGCTACTCCTGGCAATATACTGAACTGGACAGAATTTTCATCTGATCAGAGCAAGTATTACCCAGAATATATTATTAAAATGAAAGCAATTAGGCCATGCTAGATGGGGTTTAGTGCAAACTGTTCAGAACAGAACAATACATAACTGGAGTTGAATTCTTCTCTTAAGTGTTTCTGGAAGATGCTTACCTCCCATAAAAGGGAATTCTTGCTTTTGTGGCATTCTGCTTTAACTGGTCAAAAGCACCTGTAAGACAGGTATAGTCAAGGGACTACTTAAGGAAATCTTCAAATATTATAGACAGAGAACTACATCATTAAAGCCTGTGTTACCTGCTCTGTATGTGTCTGCACATATTAGACAAGTCTTCCAGCCTTTCCTCTGATAGAAGTATGCTAACTGAAATGAAACCCAAAACAAGTAGTTACACCAAAGTCCCACTGACACGACACTTCTAACAGCCTCAGGTCACACACAGAGGATACAGACTTAAGCCAGCCCTTCAATGAGGCCACAGAGTAAGACTGTTCATGCTTAGCATGGCCATTATTTAGGAAAGCATATCATAAATGATTATTAATGGCAAGATGAAAACACCTGCTTGACTCTGCTTCTGATTTTGATTTCTTGAAATGGCAATCTCTAGGAATGACTACAAATAACTCAAGCTCCCATTTTACTAACTCCTGAATTCTTCTTAGTGTTAATACTGCAGATTGGACTAGCATGTAGAAACTTCCCAATGCAATACTTCAATATCCAGTACCATAATGGCTACAACTTGTACAGCTCTATATTTTTGTACTTTCAGAGGAACAAAGATATTTCCATTGAAAGGACATGTTTTAAACAGTGGACAGAATCCTTAACCTTCCTACAACACTCAGCTTCACAGCTGCTACATATATTCACAAACACTGAACAAATACAAACATTCAAAATAAAGTTCACCTACATAAGCACTAAGAAAGTCTTCTGAAATCAGAGCAGGCTATGCTGAATATTTCACTATATGTGCACTTCAAAAGGAGATGACAAAAAACAATGAAGACGTGTCTTTTTTCCACAGGATAATTTCTCCTCACAACTTGGAATGTACCAAGCTCTGTCCTGGGGTGAATGAGTGAGTCAAGAGCTTATGGTTTAAGATAAAAGGGCAGATTGGTGAGGGTGATGCTGTTGTGGGTGTTTGTTACAGGCCACCTGATCAGAAGGAACAAGTGGATGAGGCTTTCTATGGGCAGCTTGAAGCAGTCTCAAAGTCACAGGCCCTGGTTCTTGGGGGGGACTTTAACTACCCTGACATCTGCTGGAGATGCACAAACAGTCCAGGAGGTTCCTGGAAAATGGAAAGCAGGGATTACAACCTCCTGTCACAGGAAGGGGGACAATCCCACAAGGAATGGTGTGCTGTTTGACCTCACACTAACAAACAGGGAAGGCCTTGTTGCAGATGTGAACGTATGTGGATTCAGAGCATTCTTCTTATAGCCTTAAAAAAATACAAACACAAATTTCCTCAACGAGTCTGGGGCTGGAAGAGGTTTCACATCAACTTACACTTAACTGATACCTTGTATCTAATACAAAGGCCAAATTCCACTGTTTTTCTAAATATGTAATGGCATGAACACCCATTCTTAGTATTTAGTCTTAAATCTAGAAAGTGAACTACAGTGCTGTGGTTTAACTGAGGTTTAAGTACAAGGACAAATAAAGACTCTCTTATAGGGTACTGTTTCATCAAGAATTCAGTTTAAAAATCTTTGAAGGAAGTCCTACAAGTAATAAATTGTCCCAAAAGAATTTTACTTTCAACATTCATTTCATCTCAGAAACCCCTCTGCAAACATATCTCTACATGGTAGTGAGTTAGAACTTTCCTACTAACAAAACCAGCACAGATCACAAGCCAAACCTACCTAAGGAGCCCAGTGACCACCAGCTTCCCCAAGCAAAAAAAAAAAAAACCAAACCAAAACCAACAAACAAATCAAAAACCATGCAAAGAGATCCACTGCACTTACCTTTGAACAAGTTGTTGTTTTACCACTTCCTTGCAAACCAACAAACATTATAATATTCTGTTTTCCTTTGGTAGGTGTCCATGCCTTGACTCCAGGATCTACAAGCTGAAGAACAAAGCACAGAAGGCACAGAACAGTTGTGTCACAGTAATGCTAGGTGCCTGGTTTCATATTCAAAGGAGAAAAACAGTTTTTGCGCAGTTTGATCTTCATTTGGCTTAGATTTTTGCTCATTTACAGTGAACAACAACAGTCCTTCCAAGGTATCTATAATATATATGGCTCTGCATAATAATTCTGCAGCAACAACATTGTTAATTTCTTTGTAATGCCAAGCATAGCCAGGCTGAGGCCGGTATACATGGCACAAGGGTAACAAGCACCACAGAAAAGTGACCTCCACCCCTCTTGTCACTGCTCAGGATGGGCTTCTTCCAGTGAGAATCCTACAGCATACAAGGCTTTGTAGGGTTGCTGCCTCACTTGTGAAAGGAGTGGAAGGTAGATACATTCCTGAGAGCCACCAGATCTGTGGGCACAGACTACAGAAGAACAAATGACTACACTGTAAATTGGAAAGAGGGCAGAATACAGATACTCAAGTCCTGATTTGACCAAGCAGGCAGATTAATGAGAAATGTTGCATTGAGCTGCTGGGTTGTTGTTTACCACTTCTCCAAAGGCTTATCTGTAGTTGGAACATTAGGGTAGCAAAGGTGTATTCTGGGACAACCAGAGGCAGGCTAGAAGCTAGCAGTACTTCACTCTTGTCTTTACATTTCAGTTGAAGAATAAGAACAACTGAACTCAAAGCTTAAACTGAAGTTAGTTTGAGACATGCCCAGGATGCAGTTTCAATGAGAATACTGCTGTTTACAGTACTGCAGTTGTGCTGTCACATCAGAAAGCCTGACTGCAGGTACCACACAACCACCTAAAAGCTTGCCTTGCTACTGCACTACTGCCAAGCCCAGACTGTACAAGGGAAGTGATGCAATGCAGAATTTTGAAGTCCTACCTTAACAAGCTCTTTAAAGACTGCATGCTGGATCATTTTCCTTTTGTTAAGGCCAGATGCCATTTCTTCAAGATCAATTGCAGACCTGAATTTGAGAAAAGCATGGAACACCAGCATAACTAAAGCATAACTTGAAACCAGTAATAGAGTTTTTGGAACTGCAACAGCACCCTGATTTGTTCTGAGTTTTCAGATAGGATGTACTTAAGAAGTGACATGCATTGGAGACATTCTTATGCAGAGCACAAAAACAGGTTTCTAAAATGCATCTTTCAGACTTGTATTTACTTAAGTGAATCTGAAAATAGGCAAAGTAACAGTGCTAGTCACATACACAGATTTATTTACAGCCAGCACAGAACATGTGAAGATTGTGTGTCTAGGAAGTAATGAAGAACTTGTTTATCAGACAGCTCAACTGATGACAGCAAAAGAATTTTCAAACAAGCCTGTAACAGAAATAAATGGCTAAATTTGACCAAAGACTCTTTTGATGGAACTGGCTAAACATTTGGTTCAAACAGCTGTTTTCCTGTTCAAAGTAAACTGTGTGCTTCTAAAAAAACCACAACATATTAAGTTATAAATTAGTTGTTCTTTTGTAGCCTCAAATTACAAGTTTTACAAATATCAAAAGTTAAATGCATTTTGATTATTTCACTTACTTGACATTTTCTCTGAGTTGCTTCACAAGTTTGATATTAACATCAGCTTCCAGTAATGCTGTACACACTTCTTTTAACATAGCATTTAAAACCTTTGGAATATAAAAGAAAAATCAGAAAAATTGTTTTACAATACACAGAGATTAACTAGGCCACTATTAGATCAAAATAAGAATGAGAAAGTCTATTTATGATATAACCATGGTTTTCACAAATTAAATGCATGTAGTCCTATCATGAAATCAACTGTCACAAAAAAAGTCTGTGCATTTGTTCCTACATAGAAACAATTTAAATCTGAGAGAGAAAGGTTCTCAATTGTAACAACTGCACACTATAGAACACTAACACAAAACACTTCTTACTGCATTATGGCTCACAGCTCATATGGCAGCAAGAACTCCCCTCTGGGTACTCCTTAGGGAGTACACCAACAAAACCTCAGATCACACCACCATTCTGTAACAGCCTTCCTTAGCCAAAGGAATTCCTTAGCCAAACCCTGCTACTTGAATTTTCAGAAACTGGACTGCTGCTCTGACTGTATCCCTTTTAGGCAAGCAGGTGCCTCAGCTGGAAACCCTGTCTATTCTGAGTTAAGATTTTTCTGAAAGTAACACCTGCATAAACGGCCTCGTTTTCACATCTTGAGCTCTTGCAGGATAAGTTTCCATTGCTGAAAAAATTAATTTGGCTGTATTTGATTCAATTAAGGATTTTTTTTTTCTCCTGGCAGAAGATACATTAAAACATTTTCTCTATGCATAAGTTTAACACTACAGCTCCCAATTAGCCTATTTTTTAGTTACTTTAAGCCACACATCTTTCCACCTGAAAATAATTTCTAGCAATCTGTGTATTCAGAGACTTTGAAATCATCACATTAGTTAGTTTTCCATCTTGCATTGAACTCCTATGACAGAACACACTGAGTTCTATTTCCAAACTCTTACTTAGAGAAAATACAGGCCATTCTAAGCCAAACAAAATTCCAGAACCACACACTGGTTTGAACGTAAGGGCAGCAAACACAACACATTCCTCACAATTCAGACAGCAAAGCTTACATTTGTTCTTCCACATTTCAGCTTCTAGCACCTAATACACATCTGCATAGTCTGCCTGTGCCCACACACACACAAATCAGAGCAGGCACCTACCTTCCATCCACACTTAGGCACACACTGCCTCCACAGGACACTAATCTCCCTAAACACAGCTCCAGGCTCAAGGACCCTTTGACCATGGGACCCACCATGTCTGAGGTGATGACCCACATATAAATCTAGTTTTAATTTCTGGCAGTACTGTCAGGGGGTTAAAACCTTTAGCAGAAATTTTACTTGAAGATAAAGAAAGTGTAGGTAGGCCACTTCAAGCTTCTCATCAGCCTGTGAGAACTTTTTACCAGTGCTGGTGCCATGACACCTGTACACTACACACCTCTTCATTGATGATCGTGGCATTGCTCAGGGAGCGCAATGCTGAAGTTATTTTTCTTCCAAGATCTGCCAGAACCATTTTGGCGGCTTCAAGTACGACTCAGAAGGATCTGGAAAAAAATTTTTAAATAACATTTTAAACTAGTTGAAGCCATGCTTTCACAAAGTAATTATTCAAGTAACTTTTGGGTAAGAATCCTGCTTTGCACTCCAGAAAGTACGTAAGTTTTACTTTTTAAAGTTATTTTTAGGAAATATTGGCCTGCAGTTAATTTTAGGCAATCCTCATGGCCTACTTAAAACCAGATACACCACACTTCAATTAGGAAGGATTTCACTGTGTAAAATAAATGTGCATTGAATTCACCATGGAAAAACAAACAAAACAGTCCAGACAGACTTCCAGAAAGAATGCCAGCTGCTTTTTATCCTCTTATCAGCAATATGCTACATAACAGAATAAAATCAAGCAGAACAGCCTAGAAACACTGCATCTTGCAAGGACAGTATGGCCAGAAGCAAAATATTTTGCTAGCAAAATTCAACATTATTTATCAGTTGCATTTTATCCAGCTTTCATTAATCAAGCTGAATTTCCCATTTCAGTAACCCTAGAAACATACTTGCATTTTAATAAGCAAAATTAATACTGCAGTTTTTAATGGCTGTATTGGAAAAACAGATTATTTTTGCTCACTAGAAACACAAATCTCACATATATGCCTAAATCATACCAAAATTTACACTTGGAAAACAATAAAAAGGTAATTTCTGAAGGGTACATATTCTAGTCAACATGCTAAACCACTCCACCCCCTACATTAGGTGGCAAGATATTCAGGAGCACACAGGGTCGAATCAGCAATCTAAAATTCTGATTAAGGACAAATCAAAATGTCTCTGAAGAGCAAAAATTTGCAACACCACAGCTACTGCTGAAATGAAGCACTTCAAATACTTCATGTTTATCTTCCACTTTCAGTGTTGCTTTTCTGTACTCAGCTGAAACTACTTCCTAGCTGATAGCCTAAATTGGAATCTCACATTTGATCTCCTCCTTTCAGTACTGAAAGCCAAATTCTCTACAATGGGAGTCTCTGTAATCAAAACAGATGAGAGTTTCAAAGATTTTTGGGGCTTCCCCCTGCCTCAAGTGAGAAGCAAACAGAGAAGAAAGGCCAGTCCCTTTATTGAAATGAAGAATGCATCACTAGCTACATTCTGATTTTATTTAATATACAGGTCATCAATGTGGCTAACAAAGCAGCTCACTGCATACACACATTGAGATTTATCAGCTGCACAAACCCCAAAAAGCACGATTTAAGATGTTTTAAAATGTTAAAACGTTTTATTATTTGTAAATAATACATATTCCAAAAGAGCTAAAATAAGACTCCCACATAAGCCAACCTCCAGATTGCTTTGTCTAATTAAGAGTTTCTATTGTTACCAACTTGGTATATAAGTTGGTAAATAGACCAGCAACAAAACCCCAAAAATACCTGCCAGTCTAACCCACACTCCCCTGACACTAAGGTCACAATGCAGAACAAAGTCTGCAGGAGCTTCAGAAGACGTAGGATAAATAAATCCAGTGTAAGTACAGGAGTTGGGTATGGCAAATGACACAAACATATTTACACATTTTAGATTTAATGTACATTGAATGTACAAGCAATGATATCCATTACAATGCCACCTCAATATTAATTTAAAAACAAATCTCTGTTTCTTAAGGAACTCTGCCAGTAGAGTATTTGCAAATACTCTACTGTTCTATTAGTGTACTCTACAGTACACTGGAAATTGATGTACAATAGAAATTGATGTCCATCTTCTTACATTGCTGGAAGGGGCCTTCTCCATGCTATCTGAAGTGGTAAAACTCCAAGGTTTCCTTACAAGGCATACAAGTCATATTATTGCAGAATAATTCTAAAAAAGCATTTTAATCATCAATAGGTTCTACCAAACAGTCTCAGCAAAACAGATGTTCAAAACGTTTTCCAGATAATTTTCTGTGATAATCACAATGTGTAAGAAAAAACAAAGCCTCCAAACCTTTAAAAACAGTGCTGCACCTCAGTAAGCTTTGAGCTGCTAAAACAGCAACCAGTGACAGAACTTAAATATAAAACTTGGATATATTAGCTAAGAAATTTGATAGAATGACCAACACACAGTCACGACAATACTAGATATTTAAAATGAGTTTCCAGAGTTCTACAGATCTCCAAATACAGAAGGTTAATTACATTCTAATAAATTAATGTTTCCTCTGCAGAATTCCAAAAGCTTCTTCCAACAGTCTTACAACAGGAATAATTCAAATCCTTTGCTAAGGAGATGAGTTTAAGCATTTTTATATAAACTGCTCTTACTAGCACATTAAAAAATCCTAAGTCATCAGAATTTCTAAGGGCTGCCAAGTACAGAAATTAACAGAACTTGTGACAGTCCATCCAATTTGAGAGACACACTCCAGACAAAAAGACACACAAGATGTTTTAGCAGGTAGCCAGCCTGGGCTGGCAGATAGCCATACAGGCATTAGCAGTACTGCAGTGCAGAAGGTGTATGTGCTGGGCAGCTGCAGCTCTGGGCAGCTCACCCTGAATGCAGCACCCACAGACACACAGAGCAGGGCTGAGCAGGGCAGCACCCACAGACACACAGAGCAGGGCTGAGCAGGGCAGCACCCACAGACACACACAAAGCAGGGCTGAGCAGGGCAGCACCCACAGACACACACAGAGCAGGGCAGCACCCACAGACACACAGAGCAGGGCTGAGCAGGGCCATGAGCTGCTCTGTGCAGTCTGATCCCCTCCACCAGCAGCAGCCTGGCACCGCCACACTGAGCTCCCAGGCCACGGTCTGCTGCTGACCCAGGAGCTCTGTGCTTCAGCCACAAACCGGCATTGCAGGGACGAAGGCACAGCAGGAATAGTGCATGTCTTACTAAGGCACAGCAAGCCAGCAGCGAAGCAATTCTGAGGAGACAGACTGCCCTACCCTGCCCACACACCCAGCACAAACCTCCAACCAGATCACTCTAGCTAAACTAGCAATATCTAATCTACAGGGTTTTGGAAAAAATATAGGCTTAACAGGTAACAGCAGTTTGAACAACTGCTTTGAAAGATAGCACCTGTTTAAAAAGATATTAAGCAAAAGGAACACTTAAAAACTGTACAATAAAGTTGCACTACATGTACACATACACGGATTAAGACCAACTGCAAGTCTAACACTATAAGGGAGAAGCGGCTGTTTCATAGTCGGGAATGCCCTGAGCTACGACAGTTCCGCTCAACCTCAACTCACGAGTTTCCACCTTCTAAAATTACCCGGCTGACGACGGGAAGGCGCCCCTAAGGCAGCAGCCGGGAGCGGCTGTCTCGCTTGCGGCCCAATGCCCTCGTTTCCTCGGGAAAAGTGATGAAGGCAGAGTCCGGTGTACGAGCCCGGCCGCTGCCTTGCCCCTGGGCTGGCCCGGACAGCGGGCGGACCCCGGCTGGACGCGTCCCGTCCCGGTGCTGTGGGCGGCAGCGGCCGGGTCTGGGAGGCCCAGAACTGCTCCCGCGGAGCCCCGGCGGGCTGAGGGCACCTCTCGGACCGAGCTGCCGCCGTTCCCCGGGGTCGGCAGGCACCGGTGCCTCCTCCTTCCCCGCCGGGACCGGGCCGAGGGCTCACCGCGGCGGGTGGCGGTCCCGCTTACAGAGCGGCTACGGCGGCAGCGCGAGCACTCACCGGGAGCGCGGCGCGGGGCCCGCGGCGGAGCCGTGCCCAGCCTAGCCCGCCGGGGCGAGGCTGCCCAGCGAGACTCCCTCCGCTGGATCGCGAGGAGTGACGGCCGCTGCCGACCAGGGAAACGTCAGCACTGGCCGTCGCCCCACAGGCCTCCGTTGGCTTCCGTTTCCGGGGCGCGCGCGGGACCGCTGCGTCGTTAAGGTGGCGCCGTGTAAACGTCCCTCGCGCACCCCGCGCGGCACAGGCGGGAATCGCGCGGCGCCGCCTTAGGGCGCGGCGGGAGGGGCGACCGTGGGCGGGGCAGGGAGGGCGGGGCAGGGAGGGTAGGGGCAAGGAGGGCGGAGCTCGGAGGGCGGAGCTCCTCCCCCGCGGCCGCGCCAGCAGCGGGGGGAGGGGCCGGGCGCGGCGCCAAGCGGCAGAGCGAGCACGAGCAGGGAGAGTGCGCAAAAGGGCGGGGCCGAGCATGCGCAAGGGGCCTCTTCCGGTCGGTGTTGCCCTCCCGCATGCGCGCGTGCGGGTGGGCGGGCACGCGGAGGGCGCGGTTCGTCCCGCGGCGCGCACGTGCGTGATTCGGCGCGCGTGGCGCCCCCCCGCGGCGGCGCGCGATGGAGCTGGCGGCGGCGCGGCGCGCGGTGCTGGCGGCCGTGCGGGGCACGCGCGCCGCCGACCTGCCGCGCCTGCTGCACTGGATGCGCAACACCCGTAAGCGCCGCACAGCGGGGCCGCGACCGCACCGCACCGCGGGCCTGGATCGCCCCGCCATGCGGCAGCCGGGGCCGGGGGAGGGGGGAGCGGACCCTGGGCGAGGGGCGGCGTGCCCAGACCGGGGTACCGCCCCCTTCCGGGGGCACGCGGCTCTCCGGGTACCGGCGGGTACCGGCCCGGCGGCTCGGCTGGAGCAGAGCGCGGCCGGTGCCCTCCGTCCTGCCCGGCTCCCATCGGGGGCGGCCGCGCTCGCCCGTGCGGGGCTGCCGTGCCCTGCCATGCCACGGGTGCCGTTCCGTGCCGTTACTGGTGCCGTGGCAGGGCCGGTGTTGTGGCGGCGCGGCCGGCAGCGGGGCAGGACGGGCTGCCCCTCAGAGCCCGCGGCGCACCGGGCGTGCGGAGCCAGGCTGCTCCTGCTGCTGCCGCGCCGAGACGGCTTTGGGGCCTAGGCTTGTCTTGTGCCGCAGCTTTACAGGCGTACACGGCAGCCTTTCAGGAGTTTGGATGTAGCGGTTTGAGCTCATTTACAAACGCTGCTTTCCGCACTTGATGTCACCTTAAGTGAACATAGCTTTCTGTTTACTCCCTTGTTTATGCCTGGATGTAATTTCATCAGCGTGCTGCAGTCAAGCGTTCTGTGGCAGATGAAGAAAGGAAATATGGGTCAGTGCAGAAGCTGTAAATTTGCAACTGAACCCAAAGGATGACACGGAAAACCTCATCATAGGCAGTGCGTTAAAGCGATAGTCACATAGTACTCTGCTGAATAAAGTCTAAACCCTGCTTAGTCTCAGGAGGTATGTGCATTTTTCCATTGCAGATAGGAATCTGGAAGACCCCTCCAATTTTGTGGCCCAGTCTCAAGATCCATTTATGTGTGTGTCCTGTTTATTAATGATTGTCTCCTGGGGTGGTAAACCTCCCCTGATGATCGTGTGTTGGCAGAAATTCATCATATGATACAGTACTTCCCCTGCTTTGCTCAGGTTATGCTTCTTGTTTGGGTCTTTGCTCCAGCACGTCCACTTTAGGGCGAAAACAACTTCCTAAGGCAGCACCAACCCACAGGGCCCGTGGCACAAAGGGCAGCTCTGACAGCCAGGACTTGTCCAGCTGTCCGGGTACTTGGAGCTGCAAGCTCACTCCGTGTTGCCCTGTGGTTTGTGGCTCCCGCCGTCACTCGGATGGAGAGGCAGGACCGATCCTTCTCAGGGGGAGCAGGCCCTCTGCTGGATTTGCGGGAAGAGAAGCAGCTGGGAACAGCCTTTACTGCCTGTGACAGGCACGCAGCCCTCCCTCCCAGACGGGCTCTTTCCTAGGAGAGACATTGCCAAATGTTCCAGAGCATCTGGGAGTCGGCCTCCACGACTAGAGCAGACATGGGCCTCCCTAGAACGTGAAGGCTGAATTTTGATGGAAGCAGTTAGTGTTACTTGCAATTAAACATTCTTACTTTCTGTGTGTATGTTCACATACCTATGTGTATATCTATCTACACATGTACTTGTCTGCATGTATATAGACATAATGCTAAAGCAATCTGCTATGAGCAGTACTGCGTCCTTCCAGTTCTGAGGTCTTCTCTGGACACTTCCTTAACAGTGCTTGGGTTACTGTAAATAATCTTGTTAGAAGTGGTTTTCTTCTATCCCATATGCTCTAATATATAAAAATCTCATTGAATTCCTCATGCAATCTTTCCTATTGATTATTCACTTAACATAAATCATTGCAGCTCCTACACACTGTATTAGTTTGTGTGGTGGTGTGCATATAGAGCTTTCTCAGCTTCCTGACCCCTTTACAGATACAGCAAAGCACATGGGAACTTACTAGTGAAACTTGAAATTGCTGAACTGTTTCAGTTAGGAAACTAATACTTACTGTTTTCTCTGTTTGAATTCTATGATCATGTTTTACTACTGCCATAGGAATTTTCAGCCAATGTTTTGAGCATAGTTTATGTAGACTCCAAAATCCTTTTTCAGTGAATACATTTTAATATTTTTTTTTATGTTACAGCTTCCAAACTTCCTATAGATGGTTTCTGTGAAAGATGATATGCTATGGTCACTAGCCTTTATTATGATCTCTCAAATATTTTTTCTGAATTTTAATGATCTAGCTTTTTGCCTAGGTCTTTCAGTGAAAGAATTCATATATTCTTGCCTCATATTTGCTCTTCATAGTTAAGATGCAACCTAAAGAGTAATTTAGGTTCCAAATCTTTAACTACTTTGTGTGTGTGGTACATCTGAGCAATCTGTGTCCTTCTATTTTTATACTGTTTGCATCAATAGTGATGGCTGCTGCTTCACTATGTGCATCATCTTTAAACATAATTAGCTTTACAGTTGCCATTCAATGGCTTTTCAGCTCAAATGCTGCAGATCAGGGAACAGTGGACAGGGCAGTCAGGATCAAGCAGCAGTAGTAATGAATATAATTTCATTTCTGTAGTCTCCTTGTGAGGCCATCTTCAGAATCTTTTTTGGTTTAGGATTCTTTGCTTACAGGCTTGGGCTCTGATAATATTTTATGCTAATTTTCTCTTTTAAAAAATGCTCATTGTTAATATCCTGGCTGTATGCTATTAATAAGTATTCTGAGAAATCAAGTTGTACTTTAGTAATCTGCATCCTCGGCATTTGCTTACATGTTGTGATTGTATTTTGTGAATTGCTGATGCAGTATAGAACTGTAGGCAACCACATTTGTTCCAAGGTGTGTAAGTTGGAATGTGTGACTTAGGCTAATCTTATTTCCCTGATTGCCACATTTGTGGAGACATTTAGAGCCTGTAGAATTTGGCCTCCTGCTAATGCTTGTAGAAGTTGCCAGTGGAAAAATATCAATGTTTACCCAGTTCTTGTGCTCTCTCAAGGTGCTGCAGTCTCCCTCTCTAACATACATATATGTTTACATGTAGATATATGATAAAAGAGTGGAAATTAGAAAGCTTTATGCCTATGTGTAAAGACTTTTCATTGTTAAACAATCAATATATGTTTCACTGCCTCTTTGGGTCATTAACCTGTTCCTGTTTTTCTGATCTCTTTTGTCTGGATGGCTATGTCCTGCTTTATTTCTAGTTTTCACCCTGATGACAGGACTAGAATGCAAGATCAGTATCTGTACCTTACTGGTTTTATTTTCTTGCAGCATTGGACAGTAAGTGAGCAGAGGCATTTGTCCTGCAGGTCACATTCCTTTAGCTTTTTTGCATTTTCCTCAGAGATGCAAATATTTTCTGTGATGTCCCTAGCATAGCACTCTTGATGACGCTTCTCTTAGTATTGTTTCTCTGAGCTGCTTCTGTGGCTGCATACTGGCAGTAACTTTTAGTGTGGCTTTTTTTTTCCTCTCCGATTTGTTGTATTTGAATAATTATACTGCCCATTTTAATGCCTAGCTAGTCCTGTGATAATTAATAGTGCTTGGACTGGGGATAGTGAAGAGCTGGTAGAGGTTTCTGTTGCTGGACCCTGAATACAGCTAGGGAATGTGGTCTTCTCTCTGTGCATAAAGAAGACTGTTTTATGGGAGACATAAAAAGTTACCAGATCTCTGTACCACACAGAAATAAAAGTCTTTGGTGATACAGATGTAGGAAGGAAACAAAACTCTGATGAACAAAAGAAAAAAAAGGTGGTAGGGATGGGGAGATAATATTGTGAATGAAAACTAGGATAGGATAAATGGAAATAAAAATGGTATCTCCACAGATAAACTGTTTTTCTGTGAGGTGTCAGTTCCCTGCCTTTTCCTCCTGTATCCCATTCCTGTTTCTGTCAAGATGTTGAGCTTATACTTTTACCTCCAGCTGAGGAGAACTGGGCATGGTTCCAGTGTTAGCTGGAGTCAGGCTTTTTCCTTCTTCACACCTCTCTCTGAATTAAATACATGCATCCTTAGAGTAAAGTCCTGCATGAGGTGGATGACCTTAAAGATGAGTGTTGTTGCAAAGACCTTAGTTATTACTGTAGCTTAGTTGGTGTTTTCTCAGACACTGAAAGCATGAAATGTTACTGACAGACTTCCATGGAAGATGTGAATTGTTTATAGTAAAGTGAGCTATCTTACCTAAAGTAAAGCCTTACATATTTTGAACTGAAAGAACATTGAACATATTCTCACTCCAATGATTTCTGACTAACCTTACTTGGTAATTACAGGAATGTAAGTGAATGAAAGATTCTACTAGGGTTTTTTTTCTTTTCTATTTGGGTTTTTTTTTCCTTTTCTTATGAATGTGGGGTTTTTTGTATTGAGAATTTTAGAAATTCCAAATCTTTACGTGTGATGGAATAAGACGTTAGTGTTTTAAGGCAGCTGCTTAGCAACACTGCTTGGCTGTTTCACAATCAGCCAGCTCTTCCCACACACTGCAGTGAGATGTACGTCATTTCACGGTGACTTGCATTCCAGCTTTTCTTTTGAGTTTGTCTTAGATCTTAAAGAAAATTAAATAATAAGAGCTGGAAAAAGGAACAGGAACCTTTCGTGTCTTAACTTTTTTATAATAGCATGATTAATGCTTTAATATCCTTTTGCAATAACGGTGTTCCAGAAGTTCCGGCTAAGAAAACCTGGGTGAAGCCCAAGAGCTAATTCAAACCACTTGGGAAACCCCCCTGACAATCCCCCTCAGCTGGGTCCCAGCATTTGATGTAGAGCTGGGGCAAATTCCCACGTGAGCCTCCACTGCCCAGATTTCTAAAATTTTCAGTAGCAGAAAAGGTTACATTTGGTAAGAATGAATGCTGGAGAAGATAACCAGTGAATTGACCAAGCTATCTGTTTACATGAGCAGCACCACAGGAATCAGGGGAAGTAAGTACAGGAATCTGAATCTTGAGTTTGAGACTGAAGTCACCAAACCACTCTACCTACTGGCACCCACTGAATGCATTTGCTGTACTTAGCGCTTAAATGCAGATTACAAAGCTGTCCCTCAGTCAGTGTCAGTGAAGCACAGATAAGGTGGTAAGACCCTTTACACTTCTTGTGTTCTGTCATGGGGTCTAAGGTTGAAATATTTTTCCATCATGGGTAAATATTACTGTTGTGATACTAACTTCTAAATTTTTTTCAGTTCATGCAACAGTGTAATAAAACACTCTACAAACCGTTTCCAATCTATGCATTTCCTGAGAGAATATGAAGCTAAGATTTCAAAGTGATATACTGGTCTGAATTGTTGATTGTTCCTGCAGTACTCAAAATATTCAATATCAAGAGTATCACTCAAAATAGTAATTGAATAATAATCATTGCAAATCTTCTAATTTAAGGATAAACAACATATAATTAAGTACAATTTTTTTTTTAATGGATGCACTTGTACTGGGAGCAAACCAGCTTTTTAAGAGGTTGGAGTACAATTTAGTCTTGTAACTTGAAAGTTGAGGGCAATCAGTGCTGTAAATTCAGGTTTTTAATAGGCAGGGAGGGAAGAGTATCTAATAAAGTCAACCTAACTGATAATGGAGGATGTGCTGCTTTAGAACAGTGTTCTGCATACAGAGAAGAAACTTTTCATCATACTCTTAGGAGCAGACCAAGTGTGTCCAGCATTTTCTTGTACTTTATTATCTAGGAATTAGCATGTTCTCTGACCTGCTAGAGTTATCAGATTATAATTTTCACAAGAAAAGAAGAGGAAACAGGATAAGAAAAAACTTGATTCTTTAAATGTTTCCTTTCAGTCTGCAGATGAAACTAAAGTGGAACGAGTATCTTTAAAAAGGATGAAAATGTGGGTTTCTGCAATGTGACAAGTATAGTATGTGGTTTTGTGTTTGTGTGAAAAAGAAATTTAGTACAAGGCTTCGTATCCAAATTTGTAGAAGTGATTTATTCAACTGAAATATCCTTTCAGAAGAGATAAAAATAGCATTGCATTTTCACATTAACATTTATTTGTTGAAATGATACCATACCAAAAATCTTTTCCACTGTTCTGTTTGATAAACTAAAATGGGATGTTACCTATAATTGGATGAATCATCAACTGTGGGAATTGGCATTAATTTCCTTTGTTGTGAGAAGTGATACTGGTGTGAGAGAGGTCTCAGGAAGAATACCAAATACTTCTAAGTTGTTAGTCATTGAAATGTAATAATGGTGGGGGCAACTAGGGACTGTGAAACAGTATGAGACTTACCTTGTTTAAAATTGAACTTCAAAGCTTCTTTCAATTAACCAGTGTAAAAGACTTAAACTAATAAAATGAACTCTGGTTATATTTCTGTTGGAAAAAGCCAATTACTTTCTACCAATAACTATGTATGCTTTGGGACAGAAATAATATTTAGAGCTCCTGAGGTACTTGGTATACTGAGGTCACATATTGCTTCTCAAATTATTTAGCCAAAAAGGGCAATACTAAAGTTTTAGGGATGTGGTGCTTCTTCCTTTTTTTGGTTCTCCAGTATTATTTAAAAATGCTGAATTACTAAATCAACCTTGTTTTAAGTAACACAGCTGTTAATATGTGCTTTTCTCTTCTGTGAGTCGGAGTATATATCTAGAGGACCATAAGGTGCTTGCTGCTGTGGTTGCCTTTGCTAAATTCTCTTCTTTCCTTCAGGGACATGTAATCTTCTGTTGTCATTTGGAAATCACACATTGCTTGTCTTCAATCCTGTATTTTGCAGTGCCAGGATGTTCAGATGTTGGTGTAGCGGTGCTCTCTATCTGGTGCGAGGCTTTGTGATGTTTTCTTAGCTTCTGTAGAAAGGCTGACTAGCACCAGGGTGATAATGAGGCTTTTTGCAACGTGTTAATTAAATTTTATAAATGCATGTTGAGTAAATCCAGTGGAACCGGTTTTTGAAGTAAAATACAAACACTACACACTCAGACTTCCTCCATAAACAAATGATTGTGATTCATCTTGCAGTGTTTCATGAACTGTACATTTCTTTCCTGGTTAGTTGTCTGTGCAATGAACACAGGTTGGCTTGCACACTCTCCATTTCATGTTGTATACATTTCATGTATGTAACAGGTACTAAAATGATATATAAAATACTTTTCTACTTTTGTTTCTTCTTTGAAGATTCCTTTTAAGGCGATACTGAGATTTTCAAGAGTGAACAATTTGTTAAACACGAGGGTGGAGTTGATAAAACTGTACCAGCAGAGATGCATATTTTCATATTTGGCACTGGTGTTTCCTACTTGATGGCAATCTACAAATATTTACATACTGCAAAAGTAAATGAGTTATTGTGGTAGCTGTTGCCGTTTCGTGCTTTGACAGGAAGGAGTCCTGACTCTGTGTGTCAGAGTTCAGTCACAGACTATACACACAGGTGTGGAGTGTTGCACACACAGCTTCTGCTCCAGCTGCCATTTTGTCATCTCAAATGCAGTCTGTTCAGATCTCCTTCTTTTTTCTTCCTGCTTATTGTGCTTTAGAGTATTAACTGTTAGTTAGAAAGGAGCACTTCCATTTGTCATTTATTTTTCAGGGTCAGTGTTTCAACATTTTTTTCTTTGAGATGCACATGTGTTGTCCTTAGGACTTGTTTTGTACAGAGCATACAAGAACTCGTGTGTGTCATACTTTGTGTCACAAGGAGAGATCAGAGGGCCCTATGCAAGGTGGTCAGCATTGTGCCAGGTACTGCACAGATTGAACTCAGGGCAGGGAAGGATATTCTGGGTTAGAGGAAGATGGATGTGCTGCCTGTGTCCCACTGAAGGTGTGTGTTTCTGTTCTGTGGAGCTGGAACACTGAATGCTCTGGAGAGCTCTCCATCACTAATGTTGGCCAGGAAAGGTCACCCAGGGCATGAGGGAGCAGATCCTATTGACACACTAGATCTGGGAGGAAGAGAGCTGAAGTTCTGTATTTGCAGTGTGACGTGGCTGGCCTGGTGGTCTAGGAACACTTCCTGCATTTTATTAAATGCTATATATGAATTTGATACTCTTAACAGGCACTATAACAGCTGGATGAGCTCGCTTGCATAGTAATAGTATTGTTTTAAAGCAAGTGCCAGATGTAGAGGCTTATTGCCCACAGGCACTGATCTGTTCAGCTGCCAATATCAGCTTTCTACTCTCTTGTTCTGGCTGTAGCATGACTTTTCCCCTTGCTTCTTCAGAGGTTATCCACCTCAGCAAACTGGTGCCTTGGCACTCTGAGGGCATATTGGGGTGCTGATGGTGTCAGTTAGGCTACAGTTAGATTTGCCCACCTTCCCTTCCCATAATACCTGGGTTTACTTCTGTGTTGTGTCACATCCATAGAAATCTTCCCTGAGCTGATTGGAAAGATCTCTGTGCTTCTGGGATGTTCATAACAAATCTGCAAATTGTTGGATGGGCTGTGAGTTTAACAGGATGGGTGCTCATTAGAGGTTTCAAATTAAAATGCTGCCAAGCTGGAGCTGCTGCATTGCACCTGTTGTGTGGTGTTGCTGCTGTTGCAGCTGCTGCCTGTGTCTGTGTTCCTTGCTGCAAAGTGTGCATCTCTTAGGAGCTGAAGTTCTGGAGAACCTAACTGTGAGCACTTTGGAGCAGTAAATTGCCTTCCTGAAGTATAACAACTACCAGGGGTAATGGCCCATCAGGGCTTTGGAGCATTGCTGCTGTATGTTTAATAAATTATAAACCAAATATATCTTAGGGAAATACAGATAATTTAAAGTTTCTGCTGCTTACTACAGGGGATTCAGGATTGTCTGTTTGGGTCCATTTTTGGATGTGTTGAAAGAATCATTTACATTTGCAGTCTAAAGAAGAGAGCCTTTTGCACCAATGAATGATGCTTTCTCTAATCATATTGTTCTCACTACAGTGCTTAAGCAAAAACCATTTCAGAAGCATTTCATAGTTTAAAGGTTTGCAGGTTTCTGATTCTTATACTAGTCTTAAAATTTCTCAGTCTTTCTAGCATTTCCTGTGATCCACAGGACAGATTAAATAAATTAGCATAGAGAAACTTGTAGTGTGTTCTGTAGATTTATTTTGAACCTGTTTTCCATCAAGCTTTTCTGTACTAATGTTCCCACCTGGAACAGCAATGCTAGCAAACATTGCCTTTTTTTAAAACACCTGTAAAAGCTGTCAGATTTTCTTTTTGTGAGTGATGCAGCAGTCTACATAAAACAAGAAGCAAACCAGAAGGGGTGGAGAAGAGGGGACATACATACTCGTCTCACTTTTAGACAAGACTCAATGGATGGGTTTGGTATATTTTTTCAGGATTAGATTAGTGGCTGCTTTTTGGTAGTGGTGGTTGTCTTTGACAGGTTTGTAGCTTTGAGCTGAGATCTGCCTTTGTTTAGAACCAGTTCAACATCCTTCAAGCAGTGAGATATCCGGACAAAAAGGAATTTCATCTAATCCTTCTTTTGAGGAAAATATAACAAGAAAAGAGCAGAGTACAGCATAAAGCAGATCTTGTGCTAATGCCAGTTAGGAACATCATACTCTTAACAAGAAATTGGGGGATATAAGCAGGGTGTTGGCCTGCAAGATGTGAAAACTCTGGTATGAGCAAGTAAACCTTTAGCTGGAGTTCTCAATACTGCAGGGCAGAAAGGATGAGAGTCCAGGAGATCCACAGGGAGGTGTTGAGAATCCTCACACACTAGGAAAGAAAAAAAAAAACAGGAACAGTCTGGGTAGGCAAATCTTGTTTTTTCTTGGAAAGGAGACTGATGTGACACATGATGAGTCTTCAGGGAAGTAAATAGTTACTGTATAATAGAAAGCAACAAAGTTTGCTATTTCCATTGTGAGTGGGGCAGAAAATACAAAGTAGTGGCAGAGGACATCAAAATCAGTAATTAAGAAGGGTTTTCCTTTCTAATAATAAGGGTAGTCAAGCACTGGAATAGATGGCTAAGGGTGGTTGTACAGTCCCCAGCATTACCAGTCATTTTTAAAAGAGCAGTTTGAAGAAGTAATGACACTTACTGTTGATTGAGCCTTGGAAGAAAAAAGGATTAGTGTCTTCACATGGTTTCCTTCTGAATCATTTTTCTAGATGTCTTTTAAAAAAATGAGCTAAAGTAATGTAGGAATATCCTGGGAAAATAGCAAAAAATTACTCTGTGGCTTTGCAAAAATGTATTGGTTTACATTTATTCCTATTTTCCTTCTCATTTGAAATATTTTGATAGTTTAGGTGATGTAAAATGTATTGTGAGTTGAACTGTTGAACTGTGCATTATCCCCAATTTTTTTGTACGTTTATTAGAAAGATCATGCATATAAAAAGAAACTTGTATTAAAAAAAAAGCCTGCATTCAGGCAACTATTGAGTTTTGTAATTTCTCCAATAGTTCAAAAACATCTTTGATGTTTTTTATATCTTAAACTGAAACAATATCACTTTGGTGGCAGCCCAGACCATCATATGTGAGTTATAAATTTATAAATATGAAAATAATTTGAGATCTCAGAAAAGTAGTGCATTTATTTTACGTGGCAAAGTTATTACAATCCAAATCAGTCATTGGCTGGAAAAGCTAACAAAAATGCATGTGAATAAAAAACCTTATCCATCTGGTGTTGTTTATGTCTTGCAACTGTATTGTACTGGTCATCACTTAGTCCACATGATCTGCATATGATTGTTCAGGGGTTTTTGTTTGTCTTGATTTATAGATGACTTTGATGAGCTTGTGGTGAGTAACAATGATGTTGTGCTCAGAAATATCGCTGAAGATTTGCGGAATCGTTTACCCATCGAGGCAATGTTCACTTCAGAACATCAAGCTGTTCAGAAAGTAAGCTAATTGTTATGGTCTGATTTTTGACTGAACCACATCATTTATTCTGATGGCATTTTAGCAGTAGTTTATAATAGAAAATGAGCATGGATTGACATATAGGAAATCTCAGTTTGGTTCTCAGGTCTGTTGCTCTATGTTTGCATGACTCCAAGAAAGTTGCTTCATAGTTTTTAATGCTTTGATCATATGTTATTTGGGATAGCTTTCATTCTGTGTGGTATGGCACCTGTCACAGTGATTCTTCAGTGCTAGCTCCATAATAGACTTTTAACAGCCCCCTTAAAGACAGCAGGAACATAAGGCCAGTGTTTGCTGTTGCCATAATGTGGGCAGCCCCGAGATGATATCCAGCTCTTTTCAGATTCTCATGCCTCAGAAACAGGTGGGCTGTGAGTCCTGTGGGAGGAGAGTGCACCTTTCCTACTTGACCTGTCAGTGTGCAAGGAAAGTTAATGCATTTCCCAGAAAAGTGATGTGTGGCTCTTCAGTGGGAGAAGTGGATTGGCCACATGCAGCAAGCCTGGAAAAGGGAGGAAAGATAAGTAGGAGGATGAAGATTATTCCCCTTGAAATTATGAGAGGGCAGGCATCTCAACTGGTATATTTTTGATTGAAAGTGACACCCATGTTAATTAGGGGTGCTTCTAGATAGAGGCATAAGGCACAATGATGGAAACAGTCAGTTGAGGCTGAGAAGCAGAATTGACCTTTCTGCTAAGTTTAAGTTACATTCTTCTCATTAAAAGAGGAGGAAAAGCTTCTTTTACCCTGTATGTTCTCTAGCCAAGCAAGCACTAAAGAGACAAAATTCACATAGGCCTCCCTACTCAGGTATCAAAACCAGTTTGCTTTTGTTTGTTGACCACCACTTACTGGTTATCTCAGTGGAATTTGATAACCCAGTTTACATGCAGGATTTCTGTAGCTTAATTTTTTTTTTTTTTTTTTTTTTTTTTTGGTAATTGTTGCATAGGGAAAAGTGTGGATCTCGGGGATTTTGGGAAAGGTAGGATGGTGGGACAGTTAACATGTGACAGTGTAACTGAAGTTAAGAGACTTGGTTATGCCTTTCTAAGGTTTTGTTCCTCTTCTCAGATACACCAGCATCCACTGCCCATGATTCATGTTGATGCATTCCTTTATGATGATGATGATGTTGATTCATTGTGTGAGGAGGGGAAAATGAGTAGGAGCTACTGCACAGAGTGTGGCTCATACAAAACTGCATCTTTAGGTAAGTGTTCTTTCGGGAACATGAGAAACAAATTGAGTTTAACTAAACTGGTTTGTGCAATGACTCAGCTGGACATGACAACATCCAGCTGATGGGGGATTTTGTCCAGACTGCTGCAATATACAGGCCAGAATTATTTCTCATAACCAGTGGAAGGAGGCTCCTACACATGTAAGTTGAATTAATTTGCAGTGTGAGTGACAATTGTTGCCCACAAAAACTGGGCAGGTTAGAGGCAGGCTAATGTACCACTGGAGAGGAAGATGCAAGAGGAAGACAATACTGTAGAGTCCATGCAGTAGCCTGCATCTCCTCTTGCATGCTGAAGAACAGTGGAAAGCACCATCTGTCTTAAAGCTTGTGTGTGGTGGTACAGATCAGTGCTGTTGCCAGTAGAGCACAGCCATGGAAGGAATAGTTTATATGGAGAACATTCCATTCATTAAAACTTTGGAGTTGAAATTAAAGCTGTTAATATGTCTGCCCACAAAAAGTTTTGCACAAATTGTGTTTGCTACGTTTCCTTTTTCAGTTAAACAGTTCCAAGATACTTCGTTTTGTATTCTTTAACATACTGTGCAGAAAAAGGTAATTCAGTTTCATGAAGGATTTCGAAATTCTCCATGTAAGGCAAGGAATCCTCAGACTTGGGACAGGCTTCTTGGCTGATTACCTCTGATCTGCAAACCCTGCCCTAGTGCACTAGTGCAGGCAAGAAACCACACAAGGTTTCAGTGAAGATAATACTTCAGGTTACTATTTCAATGGTTAATTACACAGTAGTTAGTACTGCCCACCCAACACCTTTGTTCTGTTCTTATTTCCCAGAGTTTATTTCGCATTCCTTTTCCCTCATGGAACTGAAGTTTCTTTATCACCATGTACTGCCTGACCTGACAGGAAAGGTAGTGGTTGACGTTGGCTCCAGGCTTGGTGCAGTGCTATTTGCGGTAACTTCCAGCACAGGAATTCATATTTTTTTACTGTGACAAACATTTTCCCTCTTTTCTGACTGCCTACTCTCATTACTCAATATTGGATGGGTCATTCTGAGAGGCACCTCTGATCTGCCTCTCTGAGAAGTGTAAGGTGCTGTTTACTAGCAATTTCAGTTCTTCCTCTGTTGCTCACAAGAGGGAATAGAAATGATCCTGCTTATGGAGAGGAAAAGTCTGTTGTCCAACAGAGTAGCATATTGCTGTCACACATGCTGCTCTTTTGCTCATTCCTGCTGTCTCTTTCATGTCAGTTTGTCCTCTTATGTCTTGACCATGCCTATATATTAGTTATGTTAAATTCCTTTATGAAGCTGATAAACTGTTAAAATATACAAAGGAACACTTTGATATGTATTTGTCTCCAAAAACATATTGTCCTGCGCTGCATTTTAAAATGCACATAAAATACTTCATCAAGAAACTTGAGTGCAATTTTGATTGCTTTTGGCATGGCTGGTACAACATATGGCCAACAGCAATGCAAAACACACATTACTACTTTCTTAAAAAAGTCAATGTGTGTTTAGGGCTCAATCTTGCAAACACTTGAGCATGTGATTTTACTCATTTGAATAGTCTAATTTTGGGATCACTCAAATGAGGAAAGTTACTCCCATTTGTAAATATTTGCAGCATTGGGTCCTTAAATGGTAACACTTTGGCTAGGCTGATTTTTATTTTGAAGTATTCAAATGCTTGTATTATTATAGTAGAAGATACTTTCAAAGCACTCTTTCACAAAAAGAGTTCTGCTTTGTAATATGGTCTTGCCTTGGAGGAGGGGTGACTTCACAGGTTGCTTTTCTACTCTCTGAGTAGAATGGTTTCAAAAAACCTTGAAAATGAAGTTGTACATGTGGATCTCAGATATTCTGTATCTTCAGCATTGTTTGTCTTTGCCATTGTTGGCAAAGTGTAATTATTCTGCTCAATGGAGACAGTGGCACTTAAAGCAGTATCTTTGTTAGGGCACTGTATGCTCAAGTATTTGTACTTCTTTTCTCTAACATTTCCAATGGCTTCCCCAAATCTAATCCCCAAATCTTAGCCCAAAACTGAACTATTTTTTGGGCTTAATATTAAGTGATAATGTAGCTTTTTGTTTTTTGCATATATACCTGTATGAAGCATCTGAAAATGTCAGTAATACAGTAACTAAGAGAAGCTGACAAAGACTTGGTATCAAAATATCCCACTATATTATTGGTATATTGTCCTCCATTTTCACTCATTTTGGCTTTGTTATGTCTCATGATTTTTTTCTTTTCTCTTGATATTTTCTTCTTCAATTCTCCCAAGTAACAAAAATGACATGTAGAGTCTTTTCCCTTCACACTATTTTTGTAATTTGTTTTGTACATACACCTTTTTTCTTTCTTAGACTATTTTCCATCTGTTTTGCAGTTCAAGTGAACTTGGAGCTTTCCCTTTCTTGTTTTTTTGATGTGCCATTTTGGATCTCTTACTAACATTTGTGACGCTTAAGTAGGAATTGCCAAATCAGGAGCTTAGCTTTGAAAAATACTTCAAATCCACTGAAAGACATTTCTCAACTCACTATTTTAAAATGTTTCTCTAATCTTAACGCGTGTTTAATTCTCTTCTTTTTAAATGAAAAATTTGAACTTGTTTTAAAGGAATCACAGTTACTGAATTTCCTTTTCCTAATGTAGGGTTATCTTTATAGCTCAGCTTCCCAGCTGTATGGAGTAGAAATGAATGCAGACTTTTGCCAGTTGCAAGAAATCATGATTACAAAGTACGAGTTCATTGACAGAATAAAGGTAACCAAATATATGTTTTAGTTTTTGTATTTTTAACTACTGTGTACAAGGTATCTGGTTTGAGTGAGTGGCTGGTAAATCAGCATTCTGAGAAGTTTCTGCTTTAGCTTGTTTTGATCCTAAACAAAGGCTTTGCATTAGGAAATAAAAACCTTATAGTAAAGAGGAAGAGGGAAATTATCAAAATATCAATCACTTAGCCTTTTTCCTGACTGGACTTACCCGTTGGCTCACACAAAACAGATAAATCTTAGCCAATTCTCCCAGTGAAATCAATTGCCACTCACTTCTGTGAAACTGAGTGTATAGAGAATTTCTGTCACAAACACTAAAGTAAATGTCTGTGATTCACTTTTGTTAGCAGAAAAATGTTTTTAGGATTTGCAAATTTGCATCTAAGGATACCTAAAGGACTTAGAATTATTCATATTTCCTTTCATAGAATGCCAGTGTATATGTACCTTCCACAAACAAAATGGGTTTCAAAGAAAGTGCTATCATTATGGGAATCACTTCTCTAGTTTCATTATGGAATAGCTACTAATATTTTAAAGAGGAAAAAAAAATTCCTTTCTGGACCAGACCCATGATTTTATTACCAGCCAAAGTTGGTAAGTAGAGTACGCTGAATAGAATACTGGCTTTAATCCTGTGTTGTATGCACGTGCTCTTGAATGGAGTCACACAAACTGCTGAGTATGGTAATTTCTTGGGTATTAAGGTAACCCAATTTTAACCTAGAAATAAGTAATAGACATATTTAACACAGGGTAAGCAATAGCAGTGGGTTGCTCAATTCAGTCACAGTTGCTGACAGGTTATCCATAACCTTTGGGTTTTGTGTATGTTTTATGTTCATAACACTTTACTGTGATGAAACTGAAAGTACAGTTAGGAGCTCTGTCAAGTTAATTCAGTGGAGCTGGAGATCTATAGGCATGCTTTTCAGCCCTGTATATTTTTATTATAAGCTTTTATGTATTTTCTTCACACCTTGTAATTCTGCTGAAGTATTCATTTTGGAGCATAAAGATAAGATAATAGGTTTTCAAAGCAGTGCCGGAGGACTTAGCTATTTGAGTCTCATTAAATGCTAATTTAGTCATGTGACTCCTGTTATCACACTGCTTTGAACATTTCAATCTTATATTTTTATTTCACCCCCAAATGAATTCTCTCCAGAGGTACATACCAGGTTGAAAAATTGTGAGAATCCAGATGCTGGTCATAATTCATGGCTTAAGTTTGAAAAATATTTTAGAGGCTCTTCTACATAGAGATTGTTTTTTCAAGATATTCTGAATTTTTATTAGAATATGCTCCTAAAGGATAGCAAAGTGAAATGGTATCTTTAGTGGCTAAATCTCTGAGTGAACCTTGTGTTTCTTTGATCAACACTTGGTTTTTTAAAGTACATAGAGGGTTGCTCAGCATCTTTTGCCATTTGAGGAAACATTCAGCTACTGGGAGGAAAGTAAACAGTTCAACAGATCTTAGGAAACTTGAGACCTCAATTCAGAAATTGCCTGTAGTCATGAAAGGCTTGGTGTGTATTCCACTGGATGACTGGGCAGTTTTAAAATCAGTTGCTGCCTCCTCTGTTGTGCCAGCGCACAGCCAAGCAGATCAGAGAGCTGGTTCAGCTGAAACCCAACCCAGCAATATTGGGGTTTTGACTGGAGCAGTATCTGGGTCTGGCTCACTGTGCAGCCAGACATGCTTATGTGGTCCCAAAGTCCCCAAGAGGAATGAGGATATGGGCAGAATGAGGTGCTTAGGTCACTTTGGTCAGTATGGTCACCTACTCTGTAAATGCAGAGTAATTTCAGGTCAAGTCTTAAGTCAATCATTCAGGTCAAGGAATCAACATATGTTAAAGATTTTCCAGTAGTTTAAGCATCTTTCTGAATTGTGGTTTAAAATAGTAAGACTGCCATTAGTATCCTATCCTGTGCATAGGGTTATTCTTCCCCAGATGTAGGACCCTGCATTTGCCTTTGCTGAATTTCAGAAGGTTCCTCTCTGCCCATGCCTCCATAGTATCAGCCACACCTCCCAGCTCTGTGTCATCAGTGAACTTAGAGGCCACATCTCCCCTTCATCCCAGTCATGTGTGGGTAAATTAAACAATACTGGATCCAGTACTGAGCCTTGGGGGACACCAGTAGTGACAGCTTCCAAGTAGACTCTGTGCCAGTGTTTATGACCCTCTGGGATCTGCCATTCAGTCAATTCTCAGTCCTCACTGTCCACTCATCCAGCCCTCACACCCTAACTGTGCCTGTGAGGATGTTGTGAGAAACAGAGCTGAGAGCCTTGCTGAAGTCAAAGTAGACAAAATCCACTGATCTCCCCTCACCCATGCAGGTAGTTGGTTCATCACACAAGTCAATCAGATTTGTTAAGCAGGACTTTAGTGAATCCATGCTGACTACTACTTATCCCTTCAAAAGATATTGCAGTTTGCATTTCTCATTAGATTTGGGATGCATAATAATAGAATATCCTGAGTTGAAAAGGACCCACATGGATCATTGAGTCAGATTGATAAGATTTCTCTGTCTTTAAGAGGAAATCAAACACATCAGAGTGTTAATGAGCATCCATATTCTCCTGTCTCACTTGTTTTGAAAAATGACATGATGTGCTAATATCCTTTTTGGTAGGTGAAAGTAGATGAAATCAAAACAGCTCCTCTTGTGCTGACTGGAGAGGCAGCTGTTTAGTAGGATCCTGCAGTGCCACTGAGCATCCTGCCTTTCCAACATTCCCAGTCCCAATATGCATTGTGAGAATTCAGCTGTCAAATCTGGGTCTGTAGTGTCTTTTCTAGCTATAATCCTTCAGTAACCCACTGACCCTATGAGATGCCTTTTATTATCCTCAAAATAGCTTCAACTAGCTTAACTTCTTTCCTGAAATCACTGGACATTTGTGATAAAATATAGGGAAGTTGAATGTAACAACATTTATGGCACATAGTTCTAAACAAAAATTCAGATGTACTTTATTTTACTTAGCATAATGGATTGAGTATCTTAATTAGAAGAGTTAAATCTGATTAAAAAAAATTGAAAGGTTATTATGGTTGTATATGTGAGTTTTATCTACTGTGAAGCCAGTGAAATACCTGGTTTTGTGACTGGTTCAAAAGGGTGGTAGCAGCTGCTGTATTAGGCTGACAGGCTTCATGACTTCTCAAAGGCTGTATTTGTCTCTTAATTTATGCCTTGGGAAATTTCTCTCCTTCAGGTGGTTCATGCAGACATCTGTACTCAGCCCTCACTTCTGCAGAAGGCTGATGTTGTTGTAATGAATAATGTCTTTGAATATTTTCTTGACAGACAGGAACAGGCCAGGTAAGCTCTGTGTCCAAACGAGTTACCTATTTCTTTGTAAATATCTGTGTTACCTTGTGAATAATGGAAAACCTTAAGGTTGTGCTTTTTGAAGGCATATACATAATTTATATAAGGAAATTGTTTCATACTGTCTACATCTAATTGTTATACTTAACTGCTAAGGTGTTCTGGCAGTTGTTTATTGTTGAACCCACTGCTGCTTTGTTTACCCAAACCTTGGCTTGAATCCTTGCCCTGATATTTTAAATAGTATCTTGCTGCTAAAGAACCTGAGATTACTGTATCAGCATAAAGCCTAATCTTCAGAAGTAAGAGTCACTGACTGGTGATGTCAGAGCTTTAATATATACAGACAACAAAGCATGGTTCTGAATGATACTGCTAAGAGATATTTGTAAGGATGTGGTAGCAAACAAACATGTGGCTAAGGTTCTCTTTCAGGTACAAGGCACTCACAGATGAGCTTTTGCTAAGCCAGCAACATCCGTTTAAAGTGTAAATAACTTGATCATCCTAAGTTTAGAATGGGCAGTCAGAAAAAAGGAGTACCTGTGTCTCCACTTGGTCCCAGCCAAGTCTGTCATTCCGTACCAGCTTCACCTGCTGCCCTGGATACCAGGTGATAATACCAACCAGACGGGCACAGAGTGGATGGGTGAAGGACAGTGGGGGTTTCAAAATGCCAGGAGATTTATTTCTAGGCACAGGACTGAGAATTCATTTGATTCTGTCATAACTTGGGAATAGTGGTTTAGTGTTGCATTAGCATGAAGACAAATGACATTTGAAGAATGCTGGAAATTAAATTGTTTTTAGTCTGAATTGCTGTGCTGCAAGAAATGATCTTACTTGCAAACTCAAAAAAAAAAATTAAAAAAGGAATGCCGGAGGCTGTATTAAAGATGCCTTAAGAGAAGTACTTTGTCACGACTGTACACGAAGTGTGTACATAAAGAGAAGCTTGTTGTGAAGGTTAATAAAGGACTGCACTTCAGGACTGGATTTTCTTCAAACCAAAGGGGCCAAATGTCAATGTTTAGTCCTTGTTCGTAGTGAAGGTCTTGACAATACCAAATGATATGCATGTATGTGTGAGAATTATAAAGTTACAAAACCTAACATTATAAGACCATATATTCCCTGTGTTTTTAATTCAAAGCTTGATTTTATTACTGCAAATACATTTGCTTAGATATTAATAATGACTGATAAGCATGTATTGCAAGTCTTTAAGCTTAGACTACCTCTGGCCAATAAACTGCAAGTGTTAGATTCATTGTATATCAAATATGTGTGTTTTGTCCCAAAAAAAAAACTGGTCACCTGCCTTTAAATATGTTTCAGAGCTTGGGAATTTATTGCTTGTAATGTGAGGAAAAGAGGGTCCTTATTAGTGACAGTTCCAAGTCTTGAGGAATCACTTTCAAAGCTCCAGGTAAGTTCCCTCAGCCTATTTCAGCTGACACATATTGTTATTTTCTGTTAAAGTGGCATTTCTGTAGTTGAAGTTAGCTGCTTGCCAGTATTGCTGTAAGGAAGGATAAGTAATTTTGTGCAGAGATTAAAAGGTGGAAGACTCAGGATTCTGTTTTGAGGTTGACCACCAGCACATCTCCCTGTACGCAGATTGTCCTCGAGTGAAAAGGAAAATCCCAGCCTCTATCAGCAGGCTGCATGAATCATTCTATTAACATGTGTATTAATGAGGCACTGTGAGCTTTTGGAAGTACAGATTAGTGAGAGATGTGCTCTCCCAACTAGCCAAGTGACTACCATCAGGCATCCTGGATCAGTTACATGGCTTTAAATTGCAGCTGGAAGCAAACATAAGAGCAGTGCCTCTTTCAGAGATGTTGAATGCTCTGTGCTGGGCCACGCTCTGCCCTCTGTCTGTGCTGCCATCGGTCATCTTAGATCATGTGTGTGATACCTGGGCAAATTATGTGGCCTAGCTTTAGTTAGGAAACAAAACACTGATCAGACATGACAAGGTTATGTATATAGTGATTTTCTCACAACAGTAGTTAGTTTTGGAGAAATTGAATCACTTGTTGCCTGGATGCTGATGGGTGAAGTAGATCCTCAGCCTCAAAACCAGCAGTGGTGTCATTTGAACTTTTCTTGGAGCATGCTGTAGTCACAGAGCAGCTGAGAAGCCCTTTGTAGCCTTAATACAATGCTCCCTGTGTGTAAAACAAGAAAATACCTGTGATTCTTCCATTATACTATTAGCTGCTCCCTCAGCACATCTGTCAGAATGTCACCCTTTGAATTAGGGTACACAAATGCATAAAGGCAGTTGTAATATGCTAACAAAATATCTAGACTATTGACTGAGATAATTTTTAAAGTTATCTTTATTATGTCCTATTTGAGTTAAAATGGCTTTTCCAGAAATTAATTTATCACTGCCATATAATTTGGAATGACTAATCTCTCATATTATGTCTTGCCTTCTTAATGTTGAAACTCCTTAACCTTGAAATTCCTGCTGTTTCTTAACATGGTGTTGATTTAAGGATCTGCTTTCCTTGTTTCAGACAGATGTACAGCTCAGTCAATGGGTTGAAGAGGTGCAGCTGAACTATGATGTGTATGTGGAAAAGGATGTTGACAGAGAAGCGCTCGAACAGATTCATTTATACAAGATTCTCTAGTACCTGGAAAAATTTACTAGTATTCTTATGATATGTATTTTGAGCCTAAAATGAACTTGGATTGATTTGTGTGAATAAATCAGGTCAAAATTAATATTGTGGTTAATTTGAATGATGTATGTGTTTTTTAATGAAAAAGAGTCTTTTGAAACAAGTTTTCTTACTGAGGCATTTTGTCTCAACAGGATATTTTGACTTTTAATTTAGGAGATATCCTCATGGTTTTTTTTTTTTTGCAGAAATGTTAAAAAGAGCATCTATATAGCAAAGCTAAAAGAACTTTTGTTCATCAGTAGCATTATGCACTGCCAATGTTTGCTAAATATATCAAAACTAGGAGCAGTGAATCCTTATTGATGTGAATGATAAGAACGCATTTAGCGTAATATTACATAAAAGCTGTAGTGCTGTTTCATTTTGATATAAAGCATTTATTCTTATCAGTAACAATATTTATTAACAGCATTATCTTTGCTGTTCCTCCTGTGGAATTTTTAGGTTTTCTCTCCAGGTTCTGCTTGATAAGCAGATTATCTACTGGCATATGTTATGAGGGAGGCAAGTTCATCCATTTAGTTAGTTGTCCTTAAGGTGGGTATTAATATATAACACTGAAGGACACCGAGGAGCCATGGAGAATTAATACAGCAAATCCAGGATGATGGAACTCTTTTCCTGCACTTCTTCTGTGGATGGTAGGAAGTGTAATAAGGGGTTAAGAAACTGAAAATTCTGAACAGGTGTCATGGCTTAGCAGAGGCTTGGTGATGGCGTAAAACAGTGGAAATTCGTAACAGAGCCTCCTCAGAGAGAAAAGATCCACATACGCCCACCACATTTATATTTAGATTTTACGTTCTAAGGATGTAAAGCTTTTAGTCAGCTGAAAAGTGTTTTGGGTTTTAGCAAACATTAACAATCCCAAGTGCAAAAATACTATCTTCAGGAGTTTTGGACTAAGCATGTTGTGAATTTAGAAGCACTGTTAAAAAGTTTGCTGCACAACTTATGTCTAGTGTAAATGGGAAAACATTAAATTGGATTTCAGTCTTCAAATGATGTACAGGTCCGTGACTTTGATAATACGTGCTGTAAGCAAAAAGGATCAGTGGCCTTTAGGCACTCACCAACTCAGTAAATAAATGGGACTGTAGAAAGGATAGTGAGTTTTAAGAAGTCTTACTTTCATGTCCTGTTCAGAGTGGCAGAGGATGTTTTAACTTGAGTGATGCTGAACTGCTGCTTAAATACTGTGTTGAATCTATTCTTCATGTGTTTAAAAATATAAAAAGATGGAAAGCTTTTCTTAAAACATTAATTTTATTGGTCATTTGGTTGTCAGTGAGACAGGTGCCCCTAGAATAGAAGCCTAGGAGAGGCCAAGCAGCAGCATGGAGGGGTAATGCAAGGCTAACAGATCTGATAAGGAGAGAATAAAAAAGAAGAAAAGAAATGCATGCACAGTTCAGAATGAGGAAATGAGCACTGTAGTAATCAGTACAGTGGAAGCTGTGACTGAATTGTGGTATATAAATAGGCTGCTATAAAAGGAAAACTGAATGGGTCATGAAAAGCTACTTCATAACCCTACTACCATATGAGAAGAAAACACCATGTTGGAATGTTTTTTACTTTTTCCAGAGGTCCTGAAAGATCTCCTGAATCAATTGTCAGGACTTGGGGCTCATGGTACTGGGTATGATCTGTGCCCTGCACCTTGTTTTAGTAATATGGGAACTACAACTTTCATTGCAGTTGGTTCTCCTCTTCATGCTGAGTCTTCAAATACTTTTTTTGGGTGTTGATCTCAGATTAAAAGAATTTCAATAGACTGGAGCAGATCACCAGCATATTTAATGACATCTGTATCCTCTGACTGAAAATAGCATGCACGCATCTGGAGCTCATATGTAGCAGAGGGTGTAAAAGGGAAGCTCCCCCTGTCTTTTTTAGACATCAGGAGAAACTCAAGAGGTGAGTTAAAGCTGCTGAAATATATGTTTTCATCTCCTGCTCTTGATGGGTCCTCAGTGAAAATCCTCACATTGACACATTCACTGAGAGGAGGTGGTGGTAATTCAGTTTGGTTTTATCAAACTCATATTAAGAGATATATCTCCTCTGTCCTTTTAGAAGCCTCTTCCTAACGTGACTTCCTAGGGCCAGAGATCACAAGGCCATTCTTCTGGATGTTATGAGCTGCCTAACTCACCTACTGAAGAGCTAGAAACAATGAGTGTATCAACAAGGCAGTAATTGTCTCTTTTCCAGCTGGCCCCTTTCAGTCCTGTTACACATTCCCACACACAAGGGCAGCAAAGGTAAATTGTGATGTAGTTTGCAAAACCTCATGTGAAAGGGGGCAAATCAGTCCTCCCTGTGCAGGCTCAGAAGACCTCAGACATCAGCAGAAATCCTCCCAAGGGTGTGTGTGTATTGCCTCAACTAAGGTTTTGCTGTTTCAGCTTGAGGAAGCTGCCAGAGTATATTCAGCATATTGAGTCCTTGTCTTAGTTCTGCTACTGCTGAACTGGTATTTGGCCAGTGATTGAACTTTTCTCTTCCTTGGTGTCTACAGTGAAAATGAGAACAACAAATCCAGAATCAGAGCAAGGTTGTAAATTAATTGAGCATCAGTTGCTTTGAGATTGTCATATAAAAAATGTTAAACAGCAGAGCTCTTCTTTGTAAAGTGACCTAATTTAAAAAACCTGAAGGGCAAAGACAATACCAGTACCTCTCTGAGATACTTTCTGGCTCTTTCCTTCACCTGACAGCATTGAAAAGGAAGCACAGCTTAACCACAGTCCAGTGTTGAAAATGCATAAATAATTGTTTCCTAGAGCTCTGTTTTTACACTGCCCTTGCTGTTAGCTGGCCCCTGATGTTGGGAGGAAGGGAGAGGGGAGATCTGGCACCCAGATTTGTGGGCCTGCGTGCAGGGCAGCCCTGTGACAGCTGCTGGAGATGTCACGGTGGCTGCCACAAGCTGCCAGCCCTCGCTGCCCCGCACAGCTCTGGGGCTGCACAGCTGGTGTGTGCTGCCACTGCCTGTGAAACCCAGCTCTGTATGGCCTGACAGAGGTCCCAACCCCTGCTGCAGCAGCAGTACGCTGACCAACTGTAAATCCAAAAATTTCACTTTTGTAGGCCTGAATTAAAAAGAAATTAATGAGGGAGATGAATATCTGCAGCACTTATAATCGCCAGGAGTTCCTGTCACACATGGAAAGCAGCTCTGCTATTCCCCAGTAGCATAACTTCCCATGCAGTACCCTGGTTTCTGCAGAAAGAGCCATCTGAAATTTGAACCCATCAAGAACTAGTAGTAAAAGAAGTACTCTCTAGTAGTAAAAGAAGGAAAAAAATACTCTGGATCCACTGTAGTAGCACAAAAAAATGTCAAGATATAAGAATGATAGATTCACTTTGCAGACAGGACATGTTGCAAACATCTTTACTTGAGACTGTTTTCAAAAAATCACCAAATGCCTAGTGAGAACAGCCTGGCTCTCAAAGGGGTGTCATTTTCCATGTGCCTTTTTTCACAGTAAGCAATACTGGAAGGGGCTAATGCCCATGCTTAGGAAAACTTGACAGTGGAGCAAGCTTGAAAAAAACCCAAATCCAGCTCCTTCATTCCTCACCGTCTGTATCCTCCTCTCTTTCCTAGGTTTCTCCTGTCTCTTGTCTCTTCTCACTGTCTTTTCTCTCGCTGCTGCCAGTGCCAGGACCAGCCATGGTGCAGCAGGAGTGTGCCTGAGTGTGGCTGCAGCCTGCACGTTTTCTCTGTTACTGGAAGACAATAATAGAAAATGTGACTGGTAACTTCAGCTGAACAGCTTCTAGGACTCGCTGCAGGCTGGAATAATGACAGAAACATTTTTAAGAGGTTGCTTTGCACTCTCCAGGAATTCCTGGTGGGAACTCCAGTGAAAAGAGCAGACCCTGCTCCATCTCATCTCTGAGGCCTCACAACAGACTCAGACTCTGGCTGCCCCTGCCCACCCTTGGTAAAGCAGGAGTTGACATGCACAATGCCAGTACTCTTTGCCAGCATTTTAACAAATGGCCTCTCATATGCCCTTGGGCTGTCACAAGCCCTATGCAGTAGAGGGAATTGTATTTGTAGAAATAAGTGGGAGAAGAAGGGGGTGCTGCTTTTCCAACAAATGCATGTTAAATGCTCCTGGAAATGTCTATACTTCCACACATTCATTATTTGAGAGCAGATTAATGTGGCACAGTGTTTTGGGGAAGGAAGAGAGACTGAACATCATGCTTAAGTGCACATGTTTTTTAAATACCTTTGCAGAAACTCAGTGCAGCTTGTATATCTTAAAAAATTGACATGTTTGTGTCACCCTAGGGGTGAGTCTTTTCCAACAGGAACAATGTAGCAGTATGTTGGAAGGCTTAGTTAGAACTGATCACCTCCAGTATCCCTTGTAGCTTGTAATGTAGGAGTTCTCTATGTGAAAACATGCTGGAGTCATTCCCCATCCAAGAAAGAGATATTAAAACCCCGAACCCAGAAGTTCACTATTAGTTGTCTTTTGTACTAAGTTTTTGCTTCCCCCCTTTATTTCTGCTGCATGACTTGTGTGATGGCCCAGCTCCTCTGGCAGTTGGGGTTCTACTTTACCTGGACACCCTGTCTTGGGGATTTTTGCATTCATGCTTCTCTGGAGACTCCTCTTCTTCCACTTGGTGGGACAGGAGAACAAAAGAGTTTTCATTCTTCATCACAGAGTGCATCAGAGTTCCAGGTTCTCCTGACCTGCCCCTCTCTCTGTGAAAGTGGCTGTGATGGCTTACTTTCCATCACCTGGCTCAAGCCCCACCAAGCACCTATGGGGCAGGGGGGAGAGGGAAGGTTCTGAATCTTTGCTCAGCTGTGCTTCCAGGGGTTTACCCAAGCAGGGAAGGCAGCCAGCCAAAACTGTCAGCCTGAGCTGGAAGTAGCAAGGATGGGCAAAGTTGGCAAGAGATTTCATGCCAAAATTTGCAGTACAATAATTTACCAGAGTTGCTGGCAGCCCCAGCAGAAATCAGGCCCTAATTATTTGCAGCATTGTGTGAGCATATGTATTGTGTATGTGTGTATATATATCCAGCAACATAGTGAGACTCTGCTTATCCTTGAGAGTCAGCCATGTACGCAAAGGTAGAAGAAAGGAAATAATATTTCCTATCTTCCAGATGGGGCATTGAATTTTGTGTGGTTATTGTGATTGTGTAAATGAGGTAATTGCACACACGTGATCTGCTGTAGGATTGCTGAGTGCACTCTTTGTGGTCAGTATTTTTAAGGACTTAAAGAGCATAGTAAAAATACATAGCCATTAAATAATCTCTATTTTTAAAATTACATTAAGAAGATAAGTAGTACACAATTTACTGGGGGTGGGGGGCAGTGGTAAAGGAGGGGAGCAGAACATTACTGATGGCTTCCTGGCAAAACAATTTAAGACACAAGCACCAAGCTGACACACAGATAAACATTTTAAGGGCACTGGTGTAATGAAGAATTTGGGTGGAGCTGTCTGCTTCCAATTGCTTGAACAAAGAAACTAACAAAGAAAAAATTACTAATTTTGATAGTAAGCTAAACAGAAAGTTAACAAAACATCAGGCTTAGCATCTTAAAATGAGACTAAGCATGAAGTACTTGCTGACTAACTAGGGTTGGATGCTGAGGAGCAGTATTCTCTACTAGAGATCACAGATGCCTACATGTTTTCTTTCAGCCCTGTGTAAGGTGTTCATGCTGAGAATGTAAGTAAACAAGTATATCAGCTTTGTCATTTTGAAAGCATTTTGAATAGTAAGTACATTTCAGTTAGGAGCTGTGGCAATTAGGGAAAACAATTATTTGAGCTAGTAAGCTCAAGTAATCTTGACCTACTATGCTACACATATGCACTAGGGGTGTCACTCTCAGAGGCCTACACAGCAGCATCTTGGACATTTCCACTGATTCTTTCCCACTTGTGTATGTTAGAAAGACTGAACCAGTGACTGGTAGGTCATTGTCAGCTCTCCATTTTTGCCGGGGCAATAACCCAAAAGGTCATCAGCAAAAACATCCAAACCAGAGCCAGGCAATGAAGGGGTTGCCAAGCATTCAAGGATTTTATGGTCAAAACTGCTGCATGTGTGAGCACAGCATGGGGTGTTGCAATACTGCGAGTCTGTGTTTCTTAATGCACTAACTGAAATTAGTAAGGACCACCACTATTTGTTTAAAATCTCTGTGTCATAGTCTGACTCTCTATTTCAGTGTCATCAAGGTGTCAGCCAAAAATTCTGAGGTGGCAGTAAGATTTGTTATGGAAGAATCCAAAATATGTACAGCTTTTGGCCTCCTTTTGGGAAGGGGCTGATTGAGGAGTACAGTACATGTTGTTGGCCTTTATTTCTATTTAATGACTCATATTTTGGACCTTATTCCTGTTTGTCTTTCGATGCCAAACAGAAATTACTATTTAGGTCAAGCTGCTGTGTGGTACTAATAGAAGCAGACATCAGTTTTGTTGATGGATTTCACAGCTATGCGTTTTGCAGAATGAAGTTCCCTCTCTAGGCTACTTCTGACATTTAGCTGTGATGGTGTTAATACTGGCTTCCAGTGCTACCTCTGCTATTTTACTTGCACATGCTCAGCTGGGGAATATAGCTGGGAAGTTACCTTTCAGCTATAGCTTTTTTTTTCCATGCAGACTCTGAGTACAGCATCTTCTGCTCCCAGATCCAGCTTTCAGGCCACTTCATGCTGCTGCTGCATGGTCCCAGCTCTTCACTTTTCAGCTCTTCCTATGCACTGCTGTGATCTGTGATCCTCTTGGCCTGCCTGTGGGCTGCTGCCAGCTTTGCTATGTTCTGCTTCTTTTACAAGGTTGTTTTCTAACTCTGACTCCCCTGGCTCTTGCTTAATGCTTCCTGATGAGTGACAGCTTTGGAGAGGAGCCTCAGCTCATGCCCTGAGGTTTTCAGCCTGTGTTCTGGTCCATGCCTCTACTCAGATGCTGGTGTGTCTCTGCAGTGAGGTTTGCTGCACTGCTGCCCTGGAACCAGCGCCTTGGGCATGCATGGAAACAGGAGACCTGCTAGCTTAGGTGCCAGAAGGCTGGCACCAGCAAATGGGGGTGCTGCAGGCTTCTCATCCCTTCCCATCAGGTAACAGAGTCAATTGAAGTATCTCTGCAATACAAAGCTGACACAACTTAAGAGCCATCATGACCCATTAGATGGTCCATGGGAATTGGTAGATAAAATTAAAGAGGGGTGGTTTGGCTGACTGCTGGTGTAACTTTCTGTGTGCAAGACTTCACTGAATTTCCTCCAGTTCTCATCATCTGAGTATTGATCTTCAACTTTGAGCATCAGGATTTCTGAAGACAGATCTTTAAACCAATTTATGCACAGAGCTACAGCCAAAGATATGAGTTGAGAGAGAAAGTATAAAAATGGATCTAAGGTACCTTTGAATTTCTGCATTATCTGTATTACTTTGCTTGCTCTGATTAAATGATACATTAACTTGCAGAATAGCCAAACATGAGCTGGTTAGCAGTCCTGGGGCCTCTACTACCAGCTAATGTCTAGAAGGCTAAATGTACCTCTTAAGGCTATTTTCTTCCTTTCCATCCTCAGATTTTTCTGCAGGTAAGAGGAAGCCTAAAATCACTTGATTTTTGTTCACTTTCTGAGAGGGCTGTGCTAACAGGAACAGCATGACTGAGCACAGCCTGACAATTAGGTCTGGTTTTACTTACACAGATAACAAGATGGTTTCTGTGAAATTTCCCAATCCCTTTCAAACAGATCCTCTTTTACAGTACATGTATGATATAAAATCCAACACTGCATTAATTTTCTCTTCCTGGTTTTGTCTCTTGTTTTTGTGTTTGGTTTTGTTCAGTGGTGTTTTCTTTCCTGGTCAATTGTTTCACCCAAACTTGGCATGCAAAGTTGCTGCCACCCTGAAACTCTCATAACAGAAGGATGTTCTTACTACTTACTGCTTTGAGTTGATAGTCCTGCTCTGAACTAACAGAAGTTAGTTGCAGCACCCACATTTAATCATAACTGTGCATATGGTTCAGCTCTCACAGATAATAGGGATGAGTAGCTAGAAAGATGTATTTTACTGCAACTTCGAAGCAGACCATTCAACCCAGAGCTAATGGCCTTTCAGAAATAAGGATTTATTTTATTTTACTGTCTTGTAGCTACAGTGATAAGGTATTCAGACTTGGGATTATTCCTTCATCCTTCCTGCAAGTGGCTGCAAAGGACATGAAGGGAGTGGAGAAGACAGAGCTGGTCAGGAACTAATTCTGTCCCCTCCCCATGTAGGCCTTAATAGTAATGAGGGACCTTGGCAGAGAGGAGAGCAGACAAACATCCTGTATTTGTGGATGACATCCCTGCTCACAGCCTAAATTAACTGTCAGAGATACCTAGGCTCCAAAACAAGTATTTCCAGTGCACGGGAATGGGCTCACCTTACTGCTGTGATCACAGCACAGGAGAAACAAGGCGCAAACTTCTCAGCATGACCAGAGCAGCCTGGTGGCTGTCTGGTGGGAAAAGTGGTCATACACTGCTCTGTGCCCCAGAGAGGAGGTAAAGCCTCCAGACCCAGCAATGACCTGAGCCTGGTGCTAAACCCTGTCTAAACAGAGTGCACTGCACCACACCTGAGCCCTTTCCATCACTCCCAGCCCTGAGCAGCCATCTGTCTGTTCCTGCAGCCATTGGGTTTGCTAAGTCCGTGAGGACTTCTCCCCATAAATTCCCACTTTGCTTTTGGCATGACCTAGACTGTTTTCTCTGCCCTGCCTTGCAGAACCATCCCACCTCTCCCAGTCATGCTTCCTTTACTCTTCCTACAATGTTTTCAGAAATGTATATGAGCTATTACCTCACCCCTTGGTGAGGGAAGTTGGAGAGTACAGAGGTCAATAGACTGGGATCTCTTTCTGCCCAAACTGGTTCACCTGGATATTGGTTCCCAACCAGTCTTCCTCTGAGGTTGGGAAGGGGCAAGGCAAGAGGAAAGAAGGAGAAATCAGGAGCAGGAGGGCTTGTTCTGAAAGAATTGGGGGAAGACTGCTCCAGGAAAGAAGTCTGCCTATCTGTCCCTGGGAGCTGGGGTGATGCACAGCTGATGGACAGTCATCCCTTTCTCCTCTGTGTGCTCCACAGTTCCAGGACAGTTTTAGGGCACTGGGCATCCAATCAAGAGGAAGAGGTGGATTAGGGGGAAGAGGAAGCAAGGAGCCAGCAAAGGACTGGCAGCACCTAATGAGTGTGTAGCATGGGATATCAGTTAACACTCCTCCTTCCATGGGGAGCAGCTCTCTATGAAGTTCTGGTCTTCCACTGCTATGCTCATTGCCCATAGAAGATCCTGAGCTGGAAGAGACCCATAAGAACCCTTGGATGCACTTGTCACCTGTGTTTTCCAGAGAAAGGCTTTCCAGACTGGCTGTCAAGAAGGCTCTTTCCCATCTACACTGCACTCAGACCCTGGTTTTTAAAGGAGCTCTCCCTGCAAAGCCAAGGCTCAGCCTAATACTTTTAACCACCTCTACCAGTGTTTTTTTCAGAAGCCATATTTATGACAATGTATACATTAGATACAGATTGCTTAATTTGCATAGGTGCCAGACACAGAGTTGCACGAAATTTGGCAGGTAAGCCCAGACACAGAGGGTGTGAGTGTTGCAAGAGGGAGGAGACAGGGCCCTTGTTTGTGTTCCTGTGAGGATTGCTGCTGGCAGAGCAAAATGGGTTTAACTGGAAACCAAAAGGTTTCAGATCAAAGCTGTGAAAAGGCTTTAAAAAACATTCTGCTCTCCTCCTGCACTGCACCAGCACTCTTATTCTTTGCTTTAAGCAAAAACTTCGACTGTGGTCAAATTATTATGCGTGTGAAGAAGGTGCCACACGAGGCAGCTGCAGCAGGTTTTGGCAAATCAAGGAAGTGTGAGACATCCTGGTGGAACCTTGTCAGGTTTAGCAGTGATGGTTTCACATTGCCTGCCCATCTCCCCCACCTCCCTGCCGGGGTCCTTGCCCGGGCAGTGGCCAAAGCAGGGGCTTGCTGCCTCAGCCTGTGGAGAAATTGCCCTTCTCAGCATCTGCTCGTTTGCCCTGCTGCTGGGACAGACGGCACTGGAGAGGGCACTGCAGACACGGGGGAGCTAAAGCGTTACAGATTGCTGCTGTTCAGGTCGGCAGAGCCCATCTGTCAGGGCCTTTAAAATGCATCAGTCCTAAGATGGAGGTTTCCAGTTCAAATCAAGCAGCTTTACTTTGATGCTATTTAGTAGGATCTGCTCATAATGAACCAAAACCTTGGATAGGCACCACTGCCTAATCTAGCCAGGCCGTTCAGTGCATTAGCACAGGCAGCTTGCTGCTCTTCCCTGCAGAGTGGAGCAAGGTGGGGAACACACCTCATCCCTTCCTGTTCACGGCCCAGGGCTTTGTCTTAAGCCAATAACAATGGTGGGCTTGTGCAAAAACACCCAGCTGTAAATGAGAATATCCCTTGCAAATGCTCGAATCCTACTCTGCTACCTGGCAAAAGAGATTAATATTCTGTGACTATGATACCTCAAGAAGGGGAGATATGTTAGAGTTTTGCAGACCCTTTGCTCATGAATGAGAGGATCTATGTAGAGTTTAAGATGTCTCAAATTGTACACATTTTATGAGTTTTCCAAATGGAGACATGGCAGAAATTTGCTAAAAAGCTAATTGAAATTTTGCCTGTTGGCAAAAGGCCAACTACAAGTAATTATATTGAAGGCACCTGTTGACAAGTGAGGTTACTTAAACCCTCTTTGATTTGATCACTTGTCTTTGGTAAGCAGAAGGCACATCATTGGACATTTTGCTGTCTGAGGCTGACAGCAGATTGGAGATGTGGTTATCCGCCTTCACTTACTCCACTCTGAACGCTCCCTCTCAGAGGCTGAGTGGGATGGCCATAAAATAGGGAGGATGTGGTTTCTGAATTCTGAATCATGACAGTTTTCACCCAATACTCTTATTTGTAGTAATGTAAAAATTACAGCCTGGTAATTAGACTGTACTTGGTCTCAGGCTCTATGGGCCTTGACACTAGCTTTTTAAATTTCAGGACTAACCAGACTAATCAAATTTAATTTTTTAATTAAAAGTTCTCCTAAACTGATACTCAATTGGAGGTCAAGCTGAGCAACAGCGTTTTGGAAGTCATTCTGTTACTTACACTTCTGTTTGCATAGTTCAGCTGGTGCTTGGGTCACTTCTCTTCGGCATCTGGGTAACAGCAAGTGAACAAAGCCTCGAGTGATTAGCAGTGGTTGCTGCAGGACCCCAAGAGGTGGCTTTTAGAGATCTCTCAGCAGACTTCAGTTCTGCCTGGTGACAGGATTGTCTTGGTCCCTGACCAGGACAAAACAGGGATGTAGTACATGCCACAGATATTCCCCATGAGAACTTGTGCTCACAGCCTGAATTCTGCTGCACTAAGCACCAACTCCAGTAGTACATACAGGATTAGATATTGGTGTAGGACCTGACCCTCTATGTATGACCCTCTTCTAGTCTTTTCTCAAGTTAGCTGACTCATATAAACCTGTTACTACTGTGATATTAACGTTTTTCCTGGCTACTGTTCAGTTTATTCAGGCTTTAGACCACTCTTGCTGCGAAAGCTGAGCAATACTAAAATGCAGAAATATGACCATCACAGTACATCATAAACTGCCTACACCTCATGGAAAAATCTGACAGATGCCTTACTTAGAAATGCTTTGGTTTAGGTGTGTCATTCTATTTGGTTTCCTTAATATGTTGCTATGAAAACAGGGTCATGGTTTAGAATTTAATCTTCTCTCTATTCCTGACTTCAGTTGTAACCTCTGTCCACGTCAAAATTAGCTGGAACTTCATCTTTACAGCACACACCAGGTTTGAAAGAGATCTTTTTTTTTTCCCTTGTAAAGATCTGAAACCTAAGCAGAAAAATAATCAAAGTTTTCTCGTCCTTTTAAATTATTCTCAGTGTGAATTGATTTTGTGGTATTGATTTTAGGAATACTATCTGTAAGCAGTTATATTTTGTGCAATATACTAAATAGTAAAAAAAATGGAGTGCATGCATTTATAAAAAATAGAATACTTCATTTATACATATAACACATGCCCCTATATACACAGACGTAATCATAGAAATTCTGTAAATCAATGTAGCTGCTGGTTACATTATTTCATTTATTTTCTATTCTATGTTCTCACTAGAAAAGATGATAATAACCTTGCAGTTGTTTTTTTCAGTGTAGAACAGCATATACATTTGAAACTTACTGGGAAAAAACACCCCATGAATTTCCTGCATAGCTGAAAAGGTGAGTAAGAAAATCAGTGAAAGATGCATTGCAGCATCACACAGAATAAACCAGGCAGCACTTTAAAGTTCCATATTCACTACAGGAAGGTGGATTTAAATTCAATGTCACAATGCCATCACCTCCCCTAGCAGAAATGATGCCTTGTTTTGTTTTAAGGTTGTTGCATTTAAGCTATTAAAAAAAGAACCCCAAAAAAAGCAAACTTTCCCTGGATATTTTCTGCTTCTTCCTTGCTTCAAAAGGATCCAGGAAATGGTAGACGTAGACATACTTCAAATCCAAGTGCAGGGCCTGATGAATAGGCTGCTGCCCTTTGCCAGGGAGACCCAGCAGGGAGGGCTGGACAGGGCTGGTGCGGGGATGAAGGGCTCCTCGGGGCTCTCCCTGGATGGGGCAAGAGCTGCATTTATGCATAATCATTTCCGAACTGCATATTTTCCACTCTTTTATCAGTTGTCTGCTATTGCTTAAGGGTTCACCTACATGCTGGTTTTGGGATTCATTTACCTGTAGATAGGTTCAGAAAGAGGTATGGGTATAATTCTATGGGTATAAGCTATAGTGCTAAAAGCACTGTTAGCCTAGCAGAACTATGTTCACCCTAGCAGGGCAGGCAGTCACTTTATTTATATTCTTAAGTTTAAAACAACACAAAAACATTACAAAAAATTAAAGCATTGCTGAGAGCAAAGAGATGAGATGAATGAGTTATATTGCAAAAGCTGGTTGGTATACTTTAGTGTTTATAGTGCTAATGTTGGTACTTTAGAATAATCTGCTTTGTAACTTAAAAATAAATTCATAAATCTTTCTGTTTATTTTAGTTGTGATTATTTTGTCTTCAGCTCCCTTGTCAATGTGTGGCTGCTTAACAATAATTAAACTGCACCTTATGAAATGCATTCATCCAAGATGGTTTCTTAGAAATCTTAGCTTGCCATGAATTGCTTTAGTCCACTTGGTATTGCAGGTTGGGACTCATTTGCCTCACCACAGCAAGGAGAACAATTTAAGTAATTTCACTTGAGGTCTTGGTTAGCATTTTTACCACCATGAAATGATGTAAGAATTAAAGGATAACAGGAAACTCCCTCAAATCACATTTTCAAAGGCATTTTCCAAAAGTGGCCATGTTAGTAGACTTTATTGTCACCAGAAAGCCTCTGGTAATCTTACAAAGCATCTGCAATGAATAATCTTCTCCTCCCCCATCCTTATTTGTTGCCAGAAACAGCTTATAAATGCTCAGTTGAAGATGGTGCCAAATTTTGCTTTTAGGCACAGTTGTAAATAGAAAATATTTCCATTGATTTTGGTAGAATTATTCCAGATTTACGCAGATACAAGTGGAAGCCAAATTTTGCCTCATGGGGTCTTCCCTCAGGGGTGCCACTTGGTGCCCTGATCAGCTCCAGAGCTGCTGCCTCTGGTGTCAGTGGAAGGCAAGTGCTTCAGCTGAATCTGCCCATAATTTGACAAATTATTATAAACAGATTTGAACAAATATTTCTTTACAAAACAAACTGGTCAGCAGGCTCCAGGCTTTAGTCTCCTGATGCATTTTACAGGAAATAATATCAAGTTAGCTATTATGAAACTACCCCCTCCTCACACACGCATAATTGCTTCCAGCTTGCTGATTATTACCCTTTCTTTAACTGATAGAGTGAGAAGAGAAATAAAAATATCTCCATACAGTAGGCCAAATCCTCATCTGGTATAAATCCACATAGCTCCATCAAAGTCAATAAAACTATCTTGATTTACACCAGTCAAAGAGCTGATGCACTATAATTTTTTTACTTGCTTTTAAAAATAAAACCTTATGTGATTGTGTAACCAACATTACAACAGAAACCAGCATTTTCTTTTGTGAAGTTAAACGTGCCCTCCCTTTGACTTGCAAACATTTTCACTTAGATAGTCCTTCTATAGCTTTTTTTTCTTTTGCCTTCTGGCAGAATGCTCCTACCACCCTTGTGTCACGAGTGAGGTACAAACTGGACTGAAAGATAATCACACACAGAATAATCATTTCATGGAGTAATGAGGACAAAGAATGAAATGCTACCACTACTCTTTCACCCAAAAGAGGACAGACAGCTGAGCAAAGCACAAGATTTAAAAAAAATTATTTCTGACATTCTCTCTGATCACCATTCTCCAATTAACAAACATATATTAACAGCACCAAGAAATTAGTAATTCTTACTCAGGAATGACAGTACTGTAAACTACTATTATAGATTAAGTTTCTTGAATAATCTTTAAAATAATACAATGAGACTTATTACAAGGTTTACTGAAGCTGATAGAAACTCTCTATGTGCTCTCTCTGGACAAACATTTCTAAAGTCTTTTTTTGGTGTTCTCTAGGGGCTGTGAAACACATGGTGATTTTTTTAGGAATACTCTTTGTCTCTTGTACTTCTCAAAAGCAAAGCAAGCTGTTCACAGCAAATCTTTTACATGCATTTCAGGGAGTTCTAAGCATTTCCGTGAAGTATATTGTCAAATAAAGGTCTGGTCTTTCCCAAGGTTTCATTTTTTGGCTGGTTGTTTTGATTGATGTGTATATTCAGAAATTCAAGATAATTTCAACAACATCTTGAAAAATTTGGAATGATTTCATTGTTAATGCTGACACAGTTTTGTACTGCTTCAGCAAAGACTTTTAAGAAAATGTACATTTATTAATTCTTGGTGTTTAGCAGCCCCTAACAGCATGCTGGTAGTTTTATTAAAGTTAATGGTGATATTTGCAGGACTGCAGCCTTTAATTTGCAATTGCTTTTTTGAATACTGTAAAAAATTAAAGTGTAATAAAAAATGCATTAGCATGAATTTCCAAATGTTTCCATTCAAAATGCAGTCAAGATTAAGCTTGCTTTTAAATACATATTCCATTGCTTTGAATAACATCTTGAAAATCATTCTATGATGTCTGGAATTCAGTTGCAAAGTTGAATTGGAATTCAGTCACACATTCTAGTCTCTGTTTTAATACATATTTTTTGATTCATAGACCAGTCTGAAACACATTCAGAACTGACTGGAAAAGTTTTCATAGTAAGACTTGAAAATTTGCATATCATATTTGGTGGATATAACTACACTACTTATTTGGATTTTGAAAAGATTGCTTATCTCCATTACACTGGGAGCCCTTTAGCTTTGGGATCCTGCTTTCTCTGAAACCATCAGTTTAGACTGCAACCCTTATTTTGTGATGAGGCTTTTCCACCTGGTCAAATGAATGCATGACTGAGAGGCTGATGCAGAAAAATTAAATTCAGGTCCTTTATTCCCCCTCTGTAAAATATGACTTGAAACATGATCCCTGTAGAAGACAGGAGTTTCCCAAGTTCTTTATAAGCAAGTATTTATAGGCAGGCACTCTCCAGATCTGTGCAGAGGAAGTTAAAAGAAAACAGAAATTGACAGTTGGCATTGAAAGAGTGGCCCTGATGGAAAGAAAGGTGGTGGTAGTTCTTGGCAGACAATTCTGTCACATGCAGGGTAGGCCAGCCTTGGGTAACATGGGTAAGGAGTATCAAGGCCTGTTGGGGACAAACAAAAGCTGTTCAAAAGGTCAGGTCCTGTCCTCCCTGGTACTGATGCAGACAAGTTGCTACAAAACGTAGACAATGAATCAAAAATATTCTACTTAGCTAGAAAGTGCAGTCTTTCACAGGGCCACGGTTCAGGCTTGCAGGCTCTCAGGACATTTCTGGGGCTGTGGGAGCTTGGCTTTCAAGCTGATGGTTCAATGACCCAAAACAGGAAAGAGGCTGCTCTCTACAAAGCTGGTCCCATTTCCTACATAACCATGGAGCAACGGTCTCATGCCAGTATGGGCACTGGCAAGGGTGGAGCTTTTCCTAGAAAAATCACAATTGTTCTTTGAGGAAGTTGTGCCAGCTGATACTGAGATGGATGCTCTATGCACAGGCCATTTTCCAGCAGGCTGAAGACCAGAGACCTGGTGGCTGTGGTGCCCCATTTTGGGGAGACTTCAGTCAGACTTCAGCTCTGATTGCTGAAAATTTGTCAGAGCAGGGTGCTTCCAATGACATGCTTCAAGTTCAGAACGTTTCAGCAGAAAACGCAAATGTAACCAGTTCCAACTCAGGGTTCTTTTCTCTAAGCATAAATCACATATGAAATAAGTGTAGGGGATTTAGGTAACATCTTAGACTGCTTTTATTTTATACACTATGGCAAAACTTTTATTTTATTCCAAAGTGTAGCAACAAAGATTGAAAAAGAACACAGCACCGTCTTGCCTTAAGCATGCTGAAGCTTTGTGGCATCTTTAGACTGGATTCTTGGCTTTGGAGACTAGAGAAACCAGAAAGTGTACTGGAAGTGAAGTCAAAACAGCTTGTTACCCAACTTGCTTTTTCCACAAAGTATTGAAATATTAAGAACTCAGGCAAATAATGCTTGGATGCAACTCTCTGTTTGTGTTGAGTTCCATTTGTTTGTCTGAAGCCAAACTGGGTGAATAATTTTGCATTCTTTATCTTAGCAGTCAATTGTGTGGTTCTGAAATTTGAGTAAGATAAGATCACAAACAAGTAAAAGCATGTGTAGGCTGAAAAATCAATATGTTTCAAAGTAACAGTTGAGAAACAAATTATTCCTGTACTAATAGGCTGAAAACTGGGCTTAGAGATTCTGCTAGAGCTGATACTATTGCTAACAGTAAAGCAGTTTAAAATAAATTTGAGCTGCCTCCATAGTTATGTTAATCATGCCATCACCTAGAAATAAGGTGGCCAGAAGACTAAAAATGGTAACTGTAGCATTAAGGATTTTTTAAGCTTCTCAGTTTTTGCATAATAATCAGATCTTGACAACTGTAGTTCTTTTTAACTACTCATCCTGAGGTCTGCCCTTCCCATTTATCCTGAAATTTTCTAATATTTTACTTCATTATTCAGAGTACCTTCTTGCTAAGTTATTTTTCAGTTCAGGAGTCAAGGTCATTGTCAGCAAAGAGTGGCGGAATTCCTGCTAACTTAATCATATTCAGATCTATACCATGCCCAACGTCAGAAAGCCATTAATAACTAGCTTATACCAACCCAAGTCTGTTCTCTGAGTGATGATACATCTCAAAAATAGTTTCCTGTAAATGAAATCTACATTTCTGTACTTAATTGTTACTTTCTAGGAGTCACTCTTTTGGTAACCTTTACACTTTGCTGAAACAAAACACTCATTGCCCTTGAGAACCGCCTGAATAAGCAATACCTAATATACAATTCAAGAATAATCAAAGGCAATAAGTGAAAACTGTAGGCTAGCAGCAATATAAAGGTTCCCTTTGCCACCAGAATCTGCCTTTTCCAGCCCCTGCTTCATCTACAGCATTTAAAATGGTGTGGAATTCAAACACCTGTTCAAAAATAGAACTTCCAGTCTCTGTGTCTGGTGCATAATTCACCGGGACAGGACTAAACATCACCTGTTCGTATTTCTATCTATATGCTGAAGTCTCCTGAGTGCTGACTTGGTCTACAAGCAACCCATACATGTACTGTAAACATCCATGTATTTATAACACAGAACCCCAAAATTCTCATCACCTCAGCAAATGACTGACTTCTTAGAAAACTACACGTGCAATAGCAGTCTCATCCTCTTTGAAGGTATTTGTTTCGTTAACAGCATTTTTGAGAGAAAAGCTGTGTTGACAGGAAAAAGGACAGGCTGTTGAGTTATGGGCCTGTGGAATGATTGCGGTAGGGAGGACTCAGCAGCAACAAGTAGAACTGTAAACTAAGATGATTGTCAATTCAGTGCTTTGATGAAGCCAGACTGACTCAAGTGGCATGTTGAGGCAACCACATAGAGTCTTATCCGCTTAGTTCTACATAAATGTATTAAAATTAAAAAAAAAGAAAAACAACACAAAAAAACCCAAAAAAACAAAACAAAACAAAAAAAAAACCAAAAAAAAAAAACCCAAGGAAAAAAACCCTCAGAAATCAGCAGAGCTACATCTTCCCAGTGTGGATTATATTAACAGTGCTTAAGATGGAGTTTGGACTAGAGGCCTCAACACTTGAGAAGCTCCCAGTCCAGACTCTTTGATTTTTATGAGATGGGGAGAACTGCTGATAAAGGGATCTGTGTAACTTACAAAATCAAAATCCTCTCATGCGATGTTAAATGGCTGAGGAAAGAGTAGAAATGAAAGACTGATCTATTTTTTAACCTGTTTAACAATGACTGTAAATAGTTTGATCTACATGCTCCTGAAGTTCTGAATTTATTTTCTTGGAAGTTTTTCAACATCTGTGAAATCACTCATTACTTGCCAATTACAGTGTAACTTAGAATAATGAATGACCACAGACATTCTAGAAGAAAAGCTGGCCACTGAGCATACATATTTAAAGGGAAGATTGTGACTGGAAGGTGAGAAGCAGAAGTTGGGAGGGATCAGGACTGGCAGCAAAGGTAAGGCCAGGCAGGGACAGCAAGTGGGACTGGTGCATACAGTACAAAAATGTGTTGTGTGAAGATGAAAACCCTTGGAGTACTGCTAGGAGCCTCACACATACTGTGTGAGAAGCCACTGCCATTTCCAAGGGAGCCGGGCTTTCTAATCTGGAGAAGCCAGAATGAAACGTCAAATCTTACCAAACTTGGCAATTTCTGTTAGAATGTGGCCTGCTCCTGTTCTAGGAAGAGTTGTGGTGTTGTGAACTGATCCTATCACTTACAGGTTAGTAATTTCTAACCTTGTCTTTCCAGCACATTGACTACTTTTAACTCCGTGACTGGGATCCTTCTGGACCAGTGACTGGAGCTTGTTTAGATTCCAGAACTGGGATCCCAGCCCTTCTGAGGTCCCAGAGGTCCTTCAAGTCCCTCTTGCTTTTCCAATCCAAGCCAGGTTGCACTGTATTCCTCTCAATGTTTGCAGGGGCAGCAATCCCCAGCCACATACCCTGGGGGAAGAGAATGGGGAGAGGTTGTGGGTAGAGATAGCAGGAGGTACTTGTGGAAAGGAGAAGGGAGCCAGCACTGGGAAGAGCAGGACTCTTCCTCTGCAGGCCTGCTGCCCAAGCCATCCAAGGGTCAGTTCTGTGTAACAAGCCCATTATCTACCTGATGGGAACACCATTTAGCCTGTGCCATTGGTACCTGGGTTGGAGCTTTAGGTCTAGTCCAATGAAACCATCATGAAGTCCCTACAATCAAATTGATGGCTAAAAACCCCTCTTTGGAGCTGTATTCAAAACAAAAACACAACATGGCATTAACAAGATCCAAATGGAAATCATACAGTAATACAGACATGGTCTTTATTTTTTCTACCAAGTTTAATGTGGGCCTGGTTTGAAATGTACTACAATATGCATTACTTGTTATGAATAAGGAAACCATTTATGACAGAGTACCCAATGGCATCTGCCATTACAAGTGACTTAAAAGCATTCTTAAATACTATAAATATCCCAAGGAATTGTGAATTCTGTCTCCCACAAAAACTTTTTATAACATCAGAGCAAGCTAACTTTTGATGTACACTACTGCTGTGAAGCTGGATATGACAGTTCAATGCCAAACTGTGTTTCTGATTGATAAGGATGCAGTTAAAGTAACATTAACAATTGATTTTTTTCTCATGATCTAAACTATTCTGGAACTATATGTTCTAGGCAACTGTAACAAGTTCAGAGATAAAAGAAAACAAAACCAAAACCAAGCTGAAAAGGGTGACATTAACAGAAATGTTATAAATCTATAATTTTTGAAACTGAGTGATGAAAGGCAAGGTGAAGTTCACCTTGTACAGATAACATCTATAGACCACTTTCTTTGCAAGGTGTCAGAATAGGGAGTCATCTAAATCATCTGGTGTGTAACATTTTTCTTATCTTTTTCTGAGACAAGGTGCACATCAAGTGATAAGGAGATGGAGCAAATTAGAAGGTGAATGTTGAAACAATGAAAAGAGTAATTTCAAACAGGCACCTGTGTTGCCTTCTAATTTTTTGGTGGTCATGTGTTCGTCCCTGTTGCTACCTAACCTTCCAAAACAGGATACAGAGGAAAATCTTTCTTTCAGGGTTTCATGCACCTGCAGAAAAAGAGGACAGAATGTGATCATTTACACCAGTGAAGCAGCTTTAAACAGGCTGAAATCAGCATCTTTCTCAGGTGTCTTTGATCAGTTCCCTTCTCAGTCAAACACAGAAAGAGACAAGCCTGAGTCTGGAGAACCTTAGCCATCATTTCATTTTGCTAAGCGTGCCATACAAGTTTATGATGTCTCTAGATAAGGGGTTTTACGTGTTACCTACTACACTCTAAATTATTATAGTCCTATCCCTGCACTGTTCAGGCTGCTTACTGCACTGGCAACCAAACAGGTTTAGTTTGAGGGTGTGAAGTCCTCTTTTTCTCATAACTGGCATCACCTATCTCTTAGATGCACATTGAGTGTTCCTCCCATTAAACATCTGATTGTTGTAAAAGGAAAAATAACATTTTCTTCCTGGCATAAGAAGTTTTTATTGGAATGTTTGAATTAATTTGTCTATTGGTAAGATAATAAGGCAGTATGAACTCTATACCTTCATTTCAAGTTTTTTAAATAAACAGATGGTAAGAAATGTCTTCTTCTCAAACCCTGTGCTTGGTCCTCAGGTCCATTCACTGCCCCAAATGACTCTTTCTCTCTTTTCTTTCTTCTTCCTTTTCACACAGTGTAATACACAGTCAGCTCCAGGATTTGTTGCTGGTTATAAAAGGGCAAAGGTTTTACATAACTCTAGGCAACAAGAACACAAAACCAAAATTTCCATCCCCTTGCTCTAGGCAACTGCTAGACAGAGGGCTGGAGTTTTTGTTCTGTTTTGTTTTGGGACTGGTGGGGTTTTTTGCTCCTAGAGGCAGTGTCTTTGCTCTTAATTCATTCACATCAACCTGGGAAAATCACAGGTACTGCCTGGACTACTTCTTGCTCAGGCCTTCAGCAATGGCTCAGCCCCTTGCTTTGGAGAGCTGCTACCTCCACGTTTCCAGAGCAAGCACTGTACAAAGACACACAGCTCAGAGCAGACTCCAGTTAGCCTGAAAGAAGAGACAGGAGGGCAGCCAGATGCATAAACAGGTAGATGACTGTCAACAGATTAAAACTTTTTGATATTGATTATTAACAATTTTCAACATTGTAAAATGTTGACTCCTTTTTATTACTCCACAAATTGTCATTACTTCCTTATCAGACAGAAGCTTGAGAGCATGTTTGTGTAAAACAAGCAACAGGAATTCTAAAATAATATCTTGGAGAAAAGCAAACATGCCCCAACCCTATTAGCTATCATAAAATAGTTTTTCAATGCTTATTCTATCCTATCTCCAAAGGTGAAGAATTAAAAAACACAAACCAAAACAAAAAACAAAACAAAACAAAATGGAGGATAGGAGAAGAAAGATATGACAAACATTTTCTTTAATTATCTTGGAGTTTGTTTTGTTGTTTAAAGAATTAATCAGCTGTTCTTAGCCCAGGGGGAGCATTCTGGTGGCAAAGATACTCTGCAGTGCAGGTCCATGCTTCCCATGCCTTTTGTTTCTACGTTCTGGGAGTCAGAGTTCAGAAGCAGGGAATCGCACCCTGTCTCAGCAGGCCTAAGCCTGGCAGAGCTGTTTCTGGAGAAGTGAAAATACTTATGGCTGGGGCAGTTAAGCTGGCTCTAGACCTGTTTTGAACTATTGGAGTTGTGCCAAGGACCTGGCTCAACTGATAGATTTTGTTTTGAAGTTGCATAAGTACAAACCTGCAAGACTTGATTATTTTTTTTTTGTACAGTGGTGCAGTTCAGATAGGATTATTTAAATAGCAACTACAATGGAACCCATATAACCACCTTTTATTTTACCTTAATTACATTCTTGGGTGCTGCATCCTTGCTTGTTGGCCTTTGTGTTCTGATCTTACAACTGCTCCAGTGTTTTGACATACTGAGCACCACTGAATCTTTAAAGATTCTGCCCATGTTCCTTCAGAAAAATTGTAGACTTTACTTATCCATATTATTTTTATTGGGAAAAGATAATCAGGTTTCATAATGAACACATGGGAAATTTTAGTATGATTGAACTTATGTGGGTAGCATTTCATCCTTCTGAATACTTTTTCATCTTACTGTGGACTCTTCATTCAATTTCTTTAGAAGTTCTAACATTTTCCCCCATGTAGACAAAGTTCAAAGCTTTTCCCTTTGCAGGCACTTTGCAAAGGCTTTAAAACATACTCATCTGGAGAAATTAATTATCTCTTGAAATACATAGTTATTGATTGCCAAAGGAATTAATACATTACACCTAAGTGTAAAGGAAACAGCGTGAAAGTCAGCTGACAGAGATGGATTTTTATCTTCACTACTACTGTAGGAGGGAAACATAGTAGGACACATATTTCAGATACTTCAAGGCAAATCTTCCTTTGGTGGGACAGGCATATACTTACACCAGTCATTTGATACAGAATTAAGCAAAGTTCCTACACAAGCCAAATCCAGATAAAAGGAAAAAGTAGTCTATGCACAAAGCTTTCTCTGGCTCATCTAAACCCCTTTTTACTCCTACTTAACTAAATACCTTCAAAACTCTGTGTTAATGTGCTAATGTAGTGTTTACACCTTGTTTCTCAGTGTGTCCACCTGACAGTTCTCAGCAGAGCCACTAAACTGATGCCAGAATAACTCTAGTTAAACTAGCTCATGGTCTGGTCTGCATGCAAAGCTTATGATACATCTAAGAGTAGGACTTAGGAGTAGAATGTGCTAAAAAAAATCAAAACAGTTCTGTTCTGCATTCCCTAACACTGTGAAACCGTAACAATTTACAGGAGCTTTTATCTTTCCCTAAATCCTTATGAACTGATAGTTTACAAAATAAAGAGAAAGAAGGGACAGACTTAATTTTAGAACAAAGGATGGTCACATGCACAAGGTCTATACACCATTGAAATATGAATCACTAGTAGATTCATTCTGGTTAACTGAAGAAACAAAGTCCAAATTATTCCCAGGAGCATTTTGTTGTTTGACCCCCACTGGAACTGATTACATTTTATGACTCTCAGCAGAAGGACCTCTTAATTTCCGTGAGGTTTTATATATAGCACGCAGTGATGCGAGCGCTGGACGCGATCTGGCTGGTGCAGGGGAGCAGCACAGCCGGCAGTGCTGAACCCAGCGCTGTTTCTTACCCTGTTGGCTAAAGGGGTGGCCAAACCCAGCGCCCACAACCCCCAGGCTTCAAAGTTTTTACCTGGCTTGGAGCCAAGAGACACTTCCTACCCAATTTTGGCCATGAAGTTGGGGAGGGCCGTGGGCCTCCCTGGAGCAGGTGGTGAGCTGCTCCATGGTGTGCTGGTGGTGCAGGCCTGCTGTGCAGGGGCCAGCAGCAGCCCCAGCACTGCCTGGGCTCCTGACACACCATCTGGGGACATGCCGGACAGACGGACATGTGGAGGAGGCTGAGGGGATGGACTTCCCATGGCAGCCACAGCGCCGGGCCTCCTCCTCAGGCAGCAGGCCTGGGCAATGGTGGCCTCCAGCCCTGCACACCCCTGTGAGATGGTGAGTGAGCTGTGGGGCTGTCCCTGCTCCTCAGCCCGCTCTGGTTAAGCTCTAACTGTCCTCCTCACCCAGGGGTGAGCGAGTGGGTGCTCCAGCTCCACCTGCCATGAGGCCAGCCCTAATGGGCAGCTTGAGGGCCTTCTCCTGTATGGCTGCCATGGCCCACTACAGCCCCGCCATGGATGTCACAGACCACTAGAAACCCCCAAGCTGCTCCTGGTTTAGGCACAAAATATGTAGTTCCTGAAAGTGGTTTTTTCCAGATCTCACCATTAGTGCCAAAGTCCGTCCAAATCCCACTGACAGGCCAGCCTGTGAAACAGTGCCCACCAGGGTGGCAATGTCAGCCTAACAGAAACAAATTAATGGCAGCAAATAAAACTCCTCTGGCAGCACTTCCTCATTCACACAGTCGGACTGAGCTTCACCAGATGAAGAGCACTGCTTCTGTTTGGTTCTGCAAAGCTTTTTGGAAAGCCACCACTTTTTGTAACCAGGTTTTACATGAACGTTAGAAGAATCCATATGTGTTGGACTCAGAGATGGGCTGTACTCGCAGCCTGTTGGGGAACTCATTGAGAATCCCACCACGGACACAGACAGGAGCTGTGTTTCCTGGCATACCTTTCCCTTTCCTCCTCCTGCCTTTTCGACAAACTGTCCTCCTGCCAAGGATATTCTTTTAGACGGTGTGAAAGAATTATTATTGGGGGCGGGGGGAGGAAGTATTTTATTTCAACTTGTGTCAGCTGCTAAACATTTTTATCCAAGCATGTGCGCATGCAATATGCACAAGTATTAGATAATGCTGAGGGTTGTAACTCCTTTTGCTGCTAAACTCTCAGTTGCACAACAGACAAGAAATGGAGAATTGAGGTCATGCATATACCTTGCATGGTTGAAAACCTATCTCTGAAGCAGGAAATTCTCTCACTGAACTTCACTTTTGTCACAGAGGCACAACACAACCACTCATAAACATTAGAAAATAAAAATCAAGGCAATTCAGGGCAGTAATGGGAAGGCATGGGCATTTTTAAACTTCATCTGACCTTTTAAATCTTTCTTCTTGGTACTGATTTAGTGGGGATACTTACTGATATAAGGTGTAAAAGAAATATCTTGCACATTTTCTCCTTTTTTCTCATTATCAGCTGCACTTACTTCACTGTACCTCAAATGAGTCAGTGGTACAGAGTGTAAGTGAAAGTTATTTTAAGGAGGGGCCTTGTCCATTGCATCCAATAAGGACTAGACAGAGCTGTAGATGATTCTTTCTTTTTGCACTAAAGGAAGATTGCAGTTATAACTAACTTTCTGATTTCTGGGGACAACACAGTGGTTAGTATGCTGGTTTAAGTGTTCTTGTCTCTGTAAATCTGGATTTACATGCAATGTTTTCCAACATCCTGTAATTATAACAAGGATGAAAACCTTTAAAATGTATTTTAGGCTGAGATATTTATGCCAATTCAACCTTAAACATGCATACATTTAGAGATATATTATGATACATTGAATCACTAGAAAGTGTTCCTATAGAACAATAAACTGTGTGGATATAAGCATTTTTGCAACTTTATATCTCTGTCCACACTGTAGTCTATAAGTTCTATGTGTGAAGGCAGTCTTAGGATTGCCCTTGTCTTTGCTTTTTGTCTAAGAACTTCTTGGATGACTGGAAATTACAACTGAAATAATTGTTGCTTCTTAATTCATAAGTTTCTGAAACTAGCAATTTCATTCTATCAATGTTTACATTTTCCTCCTTGCTATGAATGCTTAGCAACTGTATGGTAACAATCCAAATAACTTTCCAGCTGTCCTAAGTCTGCCAAAGAGAGCAAGACTAACATACGCACTGGATTTACCACCTTTAAAGTTTGTTTCCTTCAGTTCTGCTCTACATGCATGCTTTATATAAAACATATTTATGAGTGCTTGACCTTTAAGAAATTTAGAAATTCTGTCAGTATCTCAGTTTCCCTTGGGTGTGAGGCACCAGCATGGATATTGTGGGCGGTGGTGTCCACCTAAAACATGTCCATCCCTGGATCTGTGGGAGAAGGGAGAATGATCATTCGGGTTGAGCCTGAGGAGCTTTTCTTTCAGAGGATTTCCCTGGAGTATAGCATTCCCCAAGAACTATATTCTGTGGCTGTGATGTAGTATGGTTGGCTTCCCTCAAGGTATAGGACTCAGCAGGCTTGGAGCATCCTGTGAAAGCTCAAAACCAAAACTGAAGCTTGCTTTGTACACAGAGCAAGCTACCAGCTAACTCCAGCCCTTGTCTGCCTTGGCTGAAGTGCTCTGAGCATGAGCAGAAGCATCGTGGTGGGGCTGTTCCACCTGTGCACACCCTGACTCACTGCGTGTGGTCAAGTGGGGAGACATCCAGAGTCTTTTTCAGCCAGCTACTCTCTCTTTCCAATTCTGCTCTTGTCTGGGATCTACCATCAGAAGAGTGCCTGGATAGTTAACCTCTTTGCCTTAGCTTTGAAGGTCTTCTGTTAGAGATGAGTAGCAGGACAGAAGAAAATAAGGTGGAGGCCAAAGGAGTCTCATATTAAAGGGATAAGTCAGAATACTGGTCACGGTTGTGAGTCATCACATTTGTCAAATGAATGACTCAAAGAAAATCCAGCGTGGTCTGTATTTGATTGAGCAGATGTATATGCTTCAGATTGACTCATCACTGTACACTCTGACTAAATAACCCAGATCAGCTACTGGGCCAACTTCTCTTTATGTGCTCCTCAACAGAAATTGCACTGCATGGTATCATTTCAATGTGCAAGAGGGTTTGTCTAATCTCAGTATTAGTGACCAAAAACCCCTCAAAAACTAAAAGCAAACAAACTAACAAGTTGGGACTGTACAGTCATATAATAAAATCATAAAGCAACATCCTTGAAATTATTTGTTCTACTCATCAACTAGACAGAGAGGTGTTCAATGTAAGAAATTCAAATAAGATGAATGCAAACTTAGTAAAGGGTAGGTTAGAATTATTCAGCTTGAGAAAATTAAATCTTAAATTTGATTGTACAAAGAATATCTTAATCATACAGATCCAGGTTTCAAGCACACTGATTCAGGATATTTAAGTCTATTGTAAAATTGCTCCAGTAGTGACAATGTGCATATGTAGCAAAAATTAACAAATCTGCCCATCATTCAGTCTTCATTCATTCAAAATCCTTAATCAGCCATCATTCATTCTAAATATTAGTTAGCAATAGAAATTCAGCATATTTTAGTGTAAGAAAATTACAGTAGTGTCAATGCTCTGTATCCAGTGCACTACAACTGTAAGAGAGAAAACGCGGTAGCAATCCACTCAGAGCTTAAGCTGGTTTCAGAGACACTATTAGGAAATGAATAGTGGTTTCACAACATCATTTTATCATTTTGTAACCAGGTTAGAGGCCAGTCATACATGGTCATTGCTGTAAAGTAGATAAGGTCAGAGTTCCTCCCCACTAGTATAAAGTTATCAGCTTAAATACCTTTAATAGTATTTTCTGAGAGAGAAAAAATAGGATGTGATTAAACTTTAAAGGAACGTATCTCTTAATTTCTAGAGTTCCACAGATATTAAACATGCAATATCTGTTAAAAGCAGTGAGAACCATATGTCTAAATCCTATTAAACTGTGAAAAAAATTAAGAATGTGGAATGCCTTTTCACAGAATGAATCCAATGACATAAGAAACATCCCAGTGCTCCCCGAGGGCTTTGTGGAGGGATGGGCTCTGCTGTACTGGGTGTTATTTAAGCTCAACAAGGGCCAAAGCAGATTCTGGCCATGACTTACTGCCCTCTATGATAGCAACAAACCCAACAATTATGCCTGCATTTGCAACTGTGGAATGCCTGTCTTAAGGTTATTAAGAAACTACCAAAAATTGTGACCACACCAAAAATTCACTGTCAACAGATTTTGGTCCTTTACCTTTATTTGTGACTCATGAAAGCAACAAAGTAATGAATGCATCCAGCAGCTGCAGAATAAGGAACCTCCTGTTCTTGTGATTACAGAACTACTTTAAAAGTATGTTGAAATATAACTGCACCAGAATGAAAGAAAGATTAAATGTGTTGTGAAAAATCATGTGTACTTCTTCCATGGCTTCTTTTTTTGACTGAAGAATGTTATTTATAAGTGAGTATGTTATTAAACACTGAACATAGCGCTTTACAGCCAGTAAAAGACAATAGACCAAATGTTACTGTTACTCACAGCTGGAGTGGATTGATAAAACCAGCACATTGTCTTCGTTCACATAGTTTAAAGTCTAAATAAAGATATATGATCAAAAGAGTGAATTGACTTAGCAAGGTGACAGAGAAAGGGCAAAAGGTGAAAAAAAGCTGTATCAGTAAGTTATAAAATGCATAAATGGATAAATATTTTGCTGGCTGCCCTAAGCTTTAAAAAAGTGATCTAGGGTTAATGTTTACATTACACAAATTAAGCATTTTCAAAACAGCATTTGGAATGGGAAGGGGTGACACCAGTCCCCCAAAATCTACTCAGTGCATTAAAATGAGTCAATGCTTGCATATATGTTATATTTCTCCCTTTATATATGATCCAGTAAACTGTGAAAAAGGTAGGTGTCATTGCTATCGTGTCATTTGACAGAAGAACTTACTAGCAATCTATCATTTACACATTTTCACATTTATCTTTTCAACCATATGTTTTTTTACCAAAATTATAGTTGAGAACCTAGCATACCATTCAAGGTCCAAGGATATTCTTCATTAAGAAATCAAATTATTTTTTCTCTAAATTCAGCAAAACCTTAAGAGAACTAAGTGGCAACTTTGGGGAAAAAATTAAAAAGAACAAAAAAAGCAAGAGAGCTAGTGGCTAAATACACTGCAGAATATACTCTCCCAGTTGCATGATAATATAAGTAAAACTGAGTAAAAATTCTCCTTTTGCACTGTTCCAAATATATAATTTGGACAAGTATTAGTTATTCCAACATAAATTCAAGTGTGATTTTTAAACTGACAACCCTTTTGTAAAATATTGCATGGGCTCTACTTTCTTTCAGAATAACAACAGTCACATATGGAATTATTTTGTAATGGACATAGTTGAATAAAAATTTTGGAGCATCTTTGTGTAAAGCAGCTCCTGGTAGTTTAAAGAGGGGAAGAAATAGGATAAGGAAACGAATCTGTAATTCGGGAAAGATCCAGTGAAAATAAATTTTAAAAAATTTAAAATTGTGGGGACTTTGAAGGAGCAGCTGGGCAGGGGTGGGGGAGGCTGCCCCAAGCCTGGGTTGACTCTGTCCCTAGGAAATTGTTCTACCCTTGTAAAGCACAGAGACCAAGTGTTTTATAAGATTTTATGTTCCAAGTACAACTATTTTTAAAGTTCTGCGAGTGAGAACTGCAATCTCCCTGACTAGGGAACTATGTTTAATATATCTGTTAGTGTATAAGTCATCTTCTAAAAGGAAAGCAGCTTCATTTTTGCTGTTTTGTGGTAAAATCCACATCAACAACCCCACTGAATGTTACCAATCATCCCATTCCTGCATCTTGAATTAAAGCTACTTTCAGTAATTTGTAAAAGAGTGCCAAATTATTGTAAAAGTGTTAAAGTAGAAGAAATTTGTGTTAAAATAGAAGAAATATTCTCGAGGAAGGAAAGTAAGCTCTTTCTGATGTTTCGGAATTATTTTATGCTGATTTCTCAATGCCCACTTAGTAGACATTTAGCTGGCATCATAAAAACCTGTTCTACGTCCTGCTGACCTTATTGGAAGAAGAACCAGAGCCTGGATTTGTAGATTTTAAAGAACAAAGGTGAAAACTAAATGAACTGCTCCTCTCTGTCCAAAGAACATGAAAACACAGTGCAACCCTATTACTCAGTGAGGATCTGTTCAGTGGAAAATCACTGAGGGAATAATGAGGGGGGAAGAACACGAGGAGGAGGAAAAGGTGAGAAGAAAAGAGAAAGAGGGCAAGAGAGAGCGAAGAGGAAAGGGAAATTTGCTTTTGATGTCACAGTTCTATCAGCTCATGCATTTTTCATGGATACCAACTAGTGCTAAAATAATGCTGTGCTGACAATACAAGCATGAAAAAAAGCAGCCAGGTCCCCAAATATCATGACATTGGCTTAAAAAAAATTTATAAAAATTTGTAACTCAAAGCTTTCTTTCCCTTCTAATTCGTAAGCCTTTTGGGGCTGCCTATTCCAGCATTTCTCTCAAACTTGAGATTTATCATTTTTAAGGTGATCTGAGGTTCCAATTAAATTCCATCTGCTGAAGAGCTTAAAACAAAGCTAAGTGTTGCAAAATCGCTGCAACCCTGAGCTGACAACACTAAATGTCATAAGCAGGCGTACTACACAGTTTTGAGCACAGTTGACTAGAAATTACCAGATGTTAGATACAAGTGCATTAATTAAAGTAGCATTTGTGCCCTTTGCTAGAAAGAAAATAAAAACTGAAAGGGAAGCCAGCTGGTAAAGCAAAATAAACTGGTAAGACTCGGGAGTTAACCTGGTTTGCAGTTCAAGCTTTGTAAACTTAATTTGAGGTAGTGAACATTAACATTTTTCAGTGTTTTTTATTAAAACCTGACCTTTTAAAATAAAGTAATTAATGGATTGTATGTATACATTCTTTTAGGCTTCAGTCACACATGCTACAGCAGCACCGATTGCTGCCTTTACTTGCAGAAGAAGAAAAACCATGCACAGGTGCAGGAAACAGCACCGGACCTTTATTTGCAGGAACGGCATTTTCAGTTGAATTATTTAGGTATCAGCCTTCAGATATTAACCACCTCAATAGTTCTAGGGACTTTCTGCAGTTACTCTGTAGATTTTTTTAATATAAACACTTCACTTAGTTCTGGTTAATTACAATGGATGTGGACTTTCTGTGGTTTTTGTCTCCCCACCTGGCTAGCACTCTTAGGAACGCAATTAATTTAATACTCCAGTTTTAATTACCAGTGACACTGTAAATGCATTAGTGTTTAAAAAAAAGGTAATGAAAAATTAATACATTAATGAAACCATTTAATGACATTTTCGGTGAACTGGAAGGAAAAGCAATGTTAGGGGCCAACGTACAACCCTCACGCTCATCTTAATTATATACAATCGCACTTTCTGCAAAATACACCCGCACGCCCCCGCCCGCGCCGATAGCACCGTGGCTCGGGGGCTGTAACTGAGAGAGCAACGCGCCCGGCCCTGCACTGTCAAACGCCGAAATCCGCCGGGATCGGCCCCGCAGGAGACGCGCCGGGGCCCCGCTCGCAGGGCAGGTACGAAGGGCAGAGAGGGGTGGCTGCGGGGCCGGCGGTGGGTCCCTCCGGGGCCGGCGGTCTCACAGCTGCTCGGCGGCCCCTCGGTACCGGCTGCTGCCGCCGCGGGCGGAGGCGCGGGCGGGCAGCACCGCCCGCCGCAGGCTCGGCCGCCCCGCCGAGCCGTGACCGCCGTGCCGGGGTCGCCGCGCTAGAGCCGCCCGCAGCCCGGCCCGGCTCGGCCGCAGCGCCTTGCCGCGCCGAGAGAGCCGCCTTCCCCCCGGCAGCCGGGCTGCGCGCACCCCCCGCACCGGAGGGCTCCGCTGATAATTCAAAAATGGAGGATGCGCCCTCTCAGCCATTAATTAATAATGTAGCTCGCTGTCTTCCTGTGTGACACACGCTGGAAGGCACCGAGCGGCCAATAAAGATGTAGGGGAGAGCAGGGGAAGGCTCCTCCCCGCAGCTCTTCCTGATTGAGGGCTTGAAGAAGTAGATCAAAAACTTCCCAGGAGCCGGCAGGGGGGGGCGGGGGGGGGCTGAGGAAAGGGAAGAAACGCGGCGAGGGGGACCGCGCTCCGCACCGACCGAGCAGCGAGCAGAGCCTGCGGCCGCACCAGGTGGGCAGGAGGGGAGGGAGCCCCGCAGCCCCCGCTGGACAGGCCGGAGGCCGGGCTGCCCCCCGCGCCGCGGCCGCGCTGTCCCGCGGCGGCGCAGCCCGGCAGGCGCCGGGCCGGGGCGAGGCGCGGGGCGGGAAGGGCGAGGACCCCAGTTAGGCAGCGACCCGACAAGAAGGGAAGGAGGGAGATAAGTGGTCGGCGCTGCCCCTCCTGGGTGTTTGCTTTGCGGAGAGGAGGAGGAGGAGGCGGAGGCGGCGGGGGAGTGGAAGTTGGTGTCCGGCCCGGCGTGTGTGGGTCAGAGGCGGGGGAAAGGGGGTGACCCGAAGGCAGGGGCGCCGCAGTAGACAAAGCGCGGCCGGGGTATCCCCGAGCCGAGCACGTTGCGCGGCTGGCGCGGGGGTTGCCGCCTCCGCCCGCCGCTCGGCGTCATGGCCCCATTGTGAGGCGGGCGGAGGCGGAGGAAGGTGCCGCCGTTGGTCCGCGCGCAGTCCCAGGCAGGCAACGGCGTGTCGGGCACACAAAAGGCTCCGCCGAGCCGCCACCGCCGCTCCTGCTCGCTTCTGCTCGCTCCTGCCTTGGCTCCCCCGGGAGGAGGGACACGCCGGGCCCGTTCCCTCCTCCCCGGGCTGGTGGGCGCCTCTGCCTCGCTTAATCCCTCCGTGTTTTTTATTCTCCCCCGTACCCTCTGAAGCCGATCCTGGGGCAGGAAGAGAGCCGGGAGCGGGGCAATGCCGCTGCTGCACCGAAAGCCCTTCGTGAGGGTGAAGCCCCCTGCCGACCTCCGGCCGGACGAGCGTGTTTTCTACTGCAGGGTCACTAACGAGATCTTCAGGAACTACGAGTAAGAAACAGCCCCGGGTCGGTGTCCGCGTCCCTATGTCCGTCCTGCACTCCCCCGCCAACCCCCCCGCGCTCCGGCGGCGGCGGGCAGCGAGCGGCTGGAGCCCCCAACGCTCTGACACCTGGGCGGGCAGGGAGGGAGGAGAGGGGATTCCCCGGCTCGCTGCGGGGAGCCTTGCCGGGGGGTGTGAGTGGGGGACCGCGGCTGGCGCCGAGCCTGTGCCCTCGCGAGGGGGATGGGGGAAGAGAGGGCGGATCTCTCGCCTGTGGCAGGGATTCCCCTGCCCCTCCTCGCCGGGGGTACCCCGCAGCCCCCTTCGCCCTCGGGGAAGGAAGACAGCCAGCTCCTTCCCCCTTCCTTCTCTCGCTCCTTCCGCGGTGTCGCCCCTGCCCCCGCCGGGGAAGTGAAAGTTGCGCGTGTGGGAGGCGGCGGGCGGCAACGAGCGTCTGCCGGGCTCGGGCTCTCCCTCCCGTCCGCCCCCGCCGGCAGCCGCGTGTCGGCGGCGCTCGGCGCTAGGCCGCCCCGCGGAAGGGGCCGCGCCGGGCCCGCGTTCAGCGGCGCAGCGGGGCCGCCCGCCCGGCGTGTGCCGGTGCCCTATTGTTGTGCTGACGGCCGGGCGGGGGGCACTGGCTGCCGGGCCCGCGGGGCTCCTCCGGGCTGGGCTCCCCGGCCGGCTCCCGCCGCGGTTAACCCCTTGCTGCCGGCCCTCGCCGCGCCGCCCAGGGCCGCGCTCGCCCCGCCTCCGCGGGGAGCTGCCGGCTGCTCCGCTTGGAAATGGCCGGCGGGCAGCGCGGCGCGGCGCGGGGTCGCTGCACCTGTCCGGCGGGGCAGGGGTCCCGCCGCCGGAGCTCTCCCGTGCGGCACAGCCGGGGGTTTAACCCCGCCTGAAGCCCAGCGAGCGCACCTGTCACCTTAGGAGCTTTTTTCCTAGCGAGGCTTTTATCGCTTCTTCTATCGCTCTCACATCCTTTATCTATTTTTCTTTTTTTTTTTTTTTTTTTGTTCCCCGCATGTACAAAGCTGAACAGGATAGGTGAAATTCCCGTTAACGAGTGAAGGCGGATGGCATGGGTACTCCCGAACTTGCAGCCACTCACTTCACCGCTTGTAAGAACAATGGACAGAAAGTATTAGCAAGACGTTTTTCAAAAGCCGATAAATTACGGGTTTTCACCACCGGTCTGATCCAGCAACATTCCCACCTACAAAAGGCCCCCACATCCAAACTATATTTTTTTAAAGATGTGCAGACTAACGAGGTTAAATCTAAAATGCTTTTAGTTTGCAACATATGAAATAAAAGCACACCTAAATCTTTTTCATGTTTAGACTTGTTTTTGTTGTTCAAATACACTCGGCTTAATAAAATTTTAAAGAAGCTGGATTAGGTAACTTTGAAGGGTAATACCTTACTTTTCCCTGAACTATATACTCTCAGGGTCCTGATTATGTTGTTGGGAGTTCTGTAAGGAGTATTTTCCTTATAGGGTGTATAAGAACCCAACAAGGGAGAGGTGACAGCCTCCTGTTTCTGTAGGAATTAAGTCACCCTCCCCCAGCTTCTGATATTGCTTTGCTTATATTGATATTGATTTGCTTATTCTGATAAGCTACTTTTCTGGATACAATTATCACATCATTAGACGACACTAATGTATTTGTTGACACAGGGAAATATGTTTCAGGTACATGTAGTTTTACTACAATTTCGGTGTGAAAAGTACCCTTTTAAAATGTCTGTCTGTCCTCAAAATGTTTGGTGACTATTTGAAGTACTCTGACAGGCATATTTATACTGCAGAGGTGTTGTCAGTAAATATGAAAGACCAAATTCCTTGCTTAACCAAAGTTCAGGAATTAAGGAGTAAATTTAGATGTGTTCACACAGGCGATCCCTAGAAATGTCAGGAGGTGGTTAGCTGAGAGGTCAGGCCTTAGAATGTGGTATTTGGGAAGACTCCACAGAAAACTCTGTTGTGCTTGTTTTTTGTGTACGGGGGTGTGTGTGTTTTTGGTAATGGGTTTGTTTTTTTCTTGGTTTTGTTTTCTGGCCCTTTTTGTTAGGTTGGATAAAATTGGTGCATTGGATTGAAAAACGTAGTACTTTCTTCACCTAGCAAAATGTTCTGGCACAGATGGGTTGTAAGTTTAGGTTACTGTTAGTTATGGCATAATCTGCTGGAGAACATAAGGCTGGTCATCTTTTAGACAGTTTTAAAGGTTCTGATCCTTTAAAACATCAGCTTTCTCTGCTGATTGATAATGCCTTCTGGAAACAATATTACCTATTTCTTTGCCTAAGCAAGGGCAAGTAGATTAATAGGGATAGGGAGGGCCCACTGCTTTAAAATTGTATTAGCTGTTTCATGAAAGAAAGCCATTGTCTAAGTCAGACTTCTCTGAACCTACTATTTGAGGGGAGAATTTAAAAATTCCACAGTCCAACTAGATGAAGAGGGCTGTACAGATATATATATATATGATAATCTGAATTCACCCCCTACATCAACTGTATGAATGCTTTTAACTATTACAAACAGTTAAGACTCAAGCTGGTTTTTTGTTTGTTTTTTGTTGGGTTGTTTGGTGGGTTTTTGGCAGAGCACAAATTTAGTGGTGAAAAGCTGCTTTCATGCATGTGTCAGCTTTAGTAGAGTTGATTAGAAATCACACATTAGTATTACTCTTTTCTATATAAGAAATGGTTATACTAATATGAGAAAAATTTGGCAAGACCAGTATTTTGTAAAGTGACTTTCCTGTAAAGAATGTACTTCCTCTTTAATTCGAAATACAATCACATAATTTTGTAATCCTTGCAGAAGGGAGAGCCATGTCCAGTTATATTTATCCTCAGTAACAGAAACTGGGAAAGCTGATGTTTTCCATGCTTGGTTACATTCCTGGTTAGAGGGACAGACCAGCAAGGGGAGTCTGTGGGGTCAGAGTAGGAAAATCAAGTACGGATGTGCATGAGATGTATGGAATGCATGAAAAACATAGTGAACCAGTGGGATGTTGCCACCAGTCTTTGACACCTTGTCTGTGACAGTTAATAGCTGATACAGATGTGCAGAGAAAGCTACTACTAAAGTGTGGGAAGTCTTGTATATGAAGATAGTTTGAAAAAGACAATGATGAGTAGTATAGACACAGTGGTAGGAACGTTTCTCATTCTAGAACGTGAGAGCGGGGAAGAGCAGTTTCTCCTCACCTTCAAAACTTAGTGAAACTTCTTTAGAGGCTGACCTGTAGAGCTCTTGGTTACAGTCAAATGGAGATCTTTCAAAAGGCTTTTTAAAAGCCCTTAGTTAAATTAGGTGAATTTTCCTCGTTTCTTGGAGAGAAATTCATCACTTAAAATGTATTCCTTAATGCATAATTAGCCTACAAATATTAAGGAATAAATGTATTTATAATGTTTTTTTGTTTGTTTTGTGCATTATTTGTAATGCAAGTTCTTGACTGCTTCTGGAGACCAAGAGTATAAGAAAACTCTGATCCAGAATGGCAGAGTTAGTATTCTCTGGTTACCCTCCTGTGGTACACTAAATTACTTGTTCTAACATATGCTAAGAAAATGAATGGAAGTAAATATTAGCAATAAATGCTCTCGAAGCACACTAAAAATATTGTCAGTCTTAAAATCAAGAGGAATATTTGGTTAGTTCAAGAAAAAGCTGTAATTACTAGGCTGATTTTTATATCCATTGCAAATACAGTCAGCACAGAGGTTGCCAGTAATTTATTTCTTGCTTCTGTTAATGACCTGCCTCCTATCAAATACCTACTGAGTAGTGGCATTAAACTACTACTCAGTGATTTGCTGATAATTTTACAGTTTGCCTTACCTTGCATAGAGAACTAACTAATTAAATGAAAAGAGGCATCCAGCTGAGAAGTTGGTGTTAATTACAACTACAAAGACAAATTAGTTTTTAGTCCATGCTGCTCGAGTAGTTGAGCTGATGTGGACACCACCAGGGTGCTGCAGTTGCATTGGACTTCTCGAATGCAGATGCATCCATGCAAGTGATCTTTGTGCATGTGTTTTGTATGAACTTCTCCCTCCATGTTGCCAAGAGCCACAGAGATCTTGAACCAGCAAGGGAGCCCCAGAAACCATAATACCCTAGATAAAGACACAGGTAATGCTTGAGATGTGATGTCGCAGCAGATGCTCTTGCTGTTGTGAGGTTAAGTTGGGTGTGGAATATGATCAAGGGCATTATCACCCTTGAAGTAAAGGGAAAGGGTATCACTGCTGCTGCTGCTTCCTTGGTTTGGTAGATGTTGTGTCTTTGTCAAGTGTTTTGTGATAAGTGATGTCCCCTGGAGAGAGACAGGGACAGAAGGAGTATATTTAGTGGTATACTGTGGGATTTTGTTTTCTTTCAAACCAAGTTAAAGTGAGATCTTTAAAACATTGCAGTGAAACTCTCCTAACAGACTAAGCCACAGATGGTTTTGATGCACTGTAGGTAAAGATAGCTAAATAATGCTTGCAAAATGGAATGTAGCTGTTTTTCACACTATTTTTTTTCTTCCCTGTAAATTCACAGCGGAAAAATCCACACAAAACAAAAGAGGAAATGATGGAGAATGAAACTAGATACACAAAATATGCTCATGTGTAAATGGAACATATTTACTTCAAATATGTTTCAGTTAAAGTATTCTTAGCATTTTGTACTTGTAATAATCATGGATGAGGAATTTTTAGAAAGAGGTTTGTTGACTGGGATTTTTAAATTAATTTTTTCATTGTTTTTTAATTTTTTTTTCTCCTTTAAGTGCAGTGCTGCTGCTTTAAATAGCATGACTGCCCGGTGTCCCCTCACAAAGAATAACAGCAGCTCTTAAAGGGACACTGTCTCTGTCTCTCCCTTGCTCTCTGATGCCCCTTGCCTATTTTTTTTTAGCTTTACTTTCATAGTTTTTAAAAAATTACATTCTGGTACATTTTTAGTAACTCTTTAGAGTGTTTTTCTATTTCCTGGCTAAAGATAGTTATCAAGAGCCTCTTGGGTAAGTGAGACACAAAAATATATTTAGAAATACAGCTGAATGAAGATTGAAGTAAGTGCTACTTTATCCATTGAATATCCATCCATAAAAATTACTTTATTCTAATACAGAAATATTGAAATGTAGGGCAAGACAAGACCTGAAGAGATCACATTTCATCTATTCTATCACCTCACAGAAAAACCCAATCTAAACTCACGGAACAGATTTTTGTCAAACCTGTTCTTTAATATGTTTAAATAAATATAATACACAATAAAGATGCACAAAGAATGACTGACAGCCATCTGTTCTTCATATCTTGAAGAATAGTTTATCTAATTCTCTCTCCTTTGTTCTTGTCCTTTTTGTCTTTAGAGTAAGCAGCCCCACATTATCCATATACTGTCAAATATATTAAGTAGATAGCAGGATAGCAGATGATATAAAAATCTGAAATTCTGTAGCTATTAAATATTATTCAGATAATTCATCTATCCCTTCCTCTTCTGTCCTTCTTGCAGCTGATGGTTCTTCCTAAAGCATATCTTGCTCAGAGGAATCCTGTGCTCATACAGAAAGGATTATCTGAGCCAAGACCCTTCATTGTCCTCAATCTGAAATTTCCATTTTCATTTACAAAATGTTATGGTTCATCTGTCCATCTGCAGTGAACACTGTCATCTGCATCAGTGTCACCGATGAACATTTGCCACCTTGGATTTGCAGGAAGACTGCAAGAAAAAACTGACTGTGAACTGTCCATTTCTCTTAACCTCATTACTACAAATTATTTGAACATATCTATCCTTTTAAAAATGGGAACAGTGTGATTTAGTTTTGGGTTTTTTGTGAAGGGAATGAAATGAAACTTCAGTATAGGCATCTGATGTAGCATGCAATGGACTGAGAGTACTGTGTGCTTTGAAATAGCTATGTTGGGCTGATAAAGCTTTCTGAGCTTGGTTTGTCACGTGTATTCAGTACTTATCAATACTAGTCCATTAATATTTGTAAAGGCACGTAAAAGCATTGTCTGAATTGGAGCATACTGAAAGGTTGCTTTGCTGTCTGATCACTGATCCATAGTATATGATATGTTTTAACATGGCTTTGTGAATTGATGCATCATCTACTTCATTTAGAAAATGTTTTAATAAGCTGCTGTTCTTCTGACACCTGTCAAAAATGGACAGATTTTGACTAAAGAAAGCTCTTCATTCTTGATTCCAATATAATAGCTAGTAAGCAAGCAGTAACAACAATGCAATTTTAGCCTTAATTGGGAATGTGTAGAAGGAGGAGAATCAATATTTACTAAAGGAACTAGGGAGGAAAAGAATCTGTAGAAAAAAATATTTCAGTGCTTTTTTGTAAGAGCTATGCAAACAGTGAAGGAATAAAAACTATTTAGTGAACTACTTGACATTAATTTTTTGCCTCTCCCATCTTTTAGTTTGTGAGTTAAGGCACTCAAAATCTGGAACTTATTCAAGTTGCAACATGTTTCTGTGATCTTAAAGTTATTTCGTGTTTGAACAGTTTTAGGCGCTCGTCTTACAAATATTTGTGGAAATGGGGGAGATGCGAGTATGATATGACACCTATTAAACCCAGTGTGCTGATTATTATGCAAAAGGCTTCTTATACATGAATATTTGTTTGCAGCACGTCTAAGTCTTGATTCTCTTACTGTAGTCTGTAATGAGAGGAGACTTTGGTTGTACAATAGCAATTTACCATGCCTGAAAAATGTCAAATACTCCTTGATATCTACAAACTGTAGCGGAGTAGAGCTGCTTTTGCATTTTGTGCTGTAAAAGATATTTGCAATTTGCTGCTATATTAACTGTGAGCAAGTTTAAAATGTTAGTCAGAACTCAACTGTTTTCTTTTTTTCTTCCCCCTCCGACCTTTCTTCCTTTCCAGTGATTTTTTTGAACGCACCATTCTGTGCAACAGCCTTGTGTGGAGCTGTGCTGTCACAGGTAAACCAGGACTCACATATCAGGAAGCTCTGGAATCAGAGAAGAAAGCCAGACATAATCTTCAAAGTTTTCCAGAAGCACTCATCATTCCAGTTCTCTACTTGGCCACCCTTACGCATCGCACCCGCCTGCATGAGATCTGTGATGAAATCTTTGCTTATGTCAAGGATCGGTATTTTGTTGATGAAATAGTGGAAGTACTTAGAAATAATGGTGCAAGGTAAGTATATTTAAAAATACTAATTTTTGTTTGTGTGTGCATTTTTGAACCCAAATCCCAGGGTAATAAACTCCATCAAACAAATACATCCAAGTGAGGTGTGATGCTTCAGCTGGCGATACTATTACTGCGCTTCCCTACTTTAATTAAGGGCAGGATTATGTTGCTTGCTTGATACCTTCCCTTAACTTTGAAGTTGCTGTGGAGATATAACAGTGTTCTCAAGTCTTGACACTGTGTATTTTTTGGTCTGTGTGGTGGATTTGCAAAGGAATGTGGGTTTTTGTGAAAGGTGGTTTATTTGTAGAATAAGATTTAGTGAGAAATTAGGGGAAGATACAAATTTAAAAAACACGCAACAATTTTGATGAATCATTCAGAATTAATGGCCAAACTAGTGAAAGCTTAAAATAACTGATAAATGTTGGATGTTTACTTCTTAGGTAGTGCAAAAATTGTGATTGCATTTTCAGTGAAGTTGGGAATTAATTGTATAATATTTATAATAGTTGATTATCTGGAATTTTGGTTGATAGGAGTTTCTTCCCACTCATAGTTAATGTTATTCTTACTGTTATACTGGTGTATTTACTGCAAATGTTTTTATTGCTGTCTTAGACCGATTAAAACCTTGGAAGAATTTTAAGCTTCAGATTCATTCTTTCTCATATCATTGGTACATATGCTCTATAGCAGAAATAAGCTTGAGTCTTTGTTTAAAGCAGTTTCTAGGGGAGGTCTAGAAAAGGTTCATATTTTGTCTAAATGAGTTTACAGTTTTACCTGATTGAGGCTTAAGATGTGAAAAAACATGCTTAGCTTGGATGTACCTGCAGAATGGGTGCTAAAGCCTTTGTGGGTTCAGCTGTTGCTGCTGGGGTTTTTGTTGTTTGTAGGGTCATTGTATTTTGCTTTTTTTCAGGAGGTAGGTGACAGCTTACACTTCAGAGCAGAAGGCACTCCTCTGGGTAGCCTGATACTTGGTGCATAGACTGGTGTTTGTTGGGTGATAGGAGCAGGCTGCTTCAAAGTGGTCATTGGAGAACATTGGAGTTATTCTGTGTCAGTTTTTGTAGTGGCTGATCCAGATATTATTTATGGCAAATTTTGTACCGCACCAGGAAGAAAAATCTCAATGCACTGCAGGAGATAAGTTGTAAGGGAATTGGTATGGTTATGTACATAAGGTCAGTGCTTAATAGCAAAGCTTTCCTTCTCTTCACTGCTCTATTCTTTTCAACCAGTAAAGTGCCAGTCTGCAAAGCCAGGATGTGAACAGCTTCAGTAGGGTTACTGCCTTCTGTATCGAAAACCTGTATCTCTCTTTCTCATCTTTATACTTGTCAAATGACTAGACTCAGGATACCACTGGTATTGCAGTATTTTGCTTAGAGAATAAGGTGTTTGTTTGTTTCATTTGTTTATTTAGGAACCCAAATATTATGAACTGTCACTGTTGTTCAGCTGTTCTTTTTCTTTTGCTCAATGAAATGCCTTAATATCTTCAAATGTAGAAAACAGTTTCCAAAACAATAGCAAAAAAAATTGTTGTTCTTCTAAAAGTTTTTTCCCCTCAAGAATAACTCTTTCTGTTACTTTTCTAAAATATTTGCATGTGTGCATTGTAGCTTTCCAAAGATGTTTCCAAAGGTATAGCTGTGATATCACCTTAAGAGAGTGCTGCGGGTTTTTTTACCAGCTTTTAATTCAAACTTCTTGGTTACCTGAACTTGTATTGAGATAAACACAAAATTGTTAGATGTGTATGTTCTACTTTCACTGATCAGTGCATGTATAGGATATAAGTTAAATTTCTTGAGCCTCTGAGATGGATACCTTTCAAAAGATTTAAAGTTTCAAATAAAATTTATTTCCATCACAAATTAGCCTGCTAGAGATTGCATGTTTTAAACTACATAAGTATAAATTGGTGTAAAATGAAGAATAAAAAACTTTCCTTAGCTGATTGTATGCCACTGATATTGCAGACAAAGGTATAGTAGGGAACTAGTTCCGACCTTTAATACTAAATCCAGGAAACACTGCAAATAGCATGGTAATGCAGAGGGACTTTGATGCTCAGAGGTACATAATTAAAGAATACAAAGTGGGAGGAGGTGAGGTGTAGTTATTTGTGTGCCAATTAACAGTTGACTTTGCCCTGCATGTTGAAGTACTGCATTGGGGATTAAGTGTACCAACTCACGTTACTTGTATATAAGACGGCTTTCTGCAGAGCTGTTTGCATGCATTTGTCATTTGCAGCTACCGTTTTGGGATCTTTTCTAGAAAAAGTTACCACAGTCCATCTATATTGTAATAGTATCCTATGAGAGCAACAGAATTTGGCAGATCATGAAAACCCAGTTTTTTTGTGGTGTTGTAAATTCTTCCGCTGCTTTTAAAGTTTTTTGCACACGTAATATCAGCAGGATTTTTTGGTTTTCTGAGCTCTGTGCATCATTTAATTCCAAGCCATAATGCATATGTAATTAAGGCTTGTTCAAACAATTTAAATATTGATATTTTATAACTCCTGACTTTGCATGTGTAATATACTCATAAGATAGACTGCAGCTTTCTAGATTTTGAACAAAATAAGCATTAGGGAGCCCAGTCACTAGAAGGCTTAGCATTTTGGCTTAATATAAATGTTTTTTTATCCTTGAGCATATGAAGTTGTCTGTAACACTGCAGGAGATGACAGCTGATTTGCAAAGAGAGGACAAGTTCTTTGTTCAGAGTCTAGAAAGATGATGGGTTTTTTGATTGTATGAAACCTGTGTGTTCTGGTTTTGCAGTGTCTAATGCTCCATTACTTTTTCTCGTCTTACGTCTTTTCTGGTTTCTAGCCTTTTGCTATGGTGCTCAGTTTTGAATTTGGCTAATTCTGCCTTGTTACTGAGGTCTGGTAAGAGGAACTCAGGAGAGTTTGGGATATACTGTCCTCTTCTTGTTTTGGTATGTCTGGTGTCTCCAACAGCTGTTGTCAACCAGAAACAAATTGCAGATAAAGCCCCCCCCCCCCCCCCCCCCAATCCTGCCATGTTCAGGTGGTCTCTAAAAATTATGGGTGCATTTTGGTAATCTGTTAGAAGCAACAAGGAGATAATTCTGCTTGCTCTTTAACCCTTTCAAGTGATGCATTGATTAAAAATGACCATCTTTCTTGGTTTGTGTCTGACTTTTCTGGCCAAACTGTGGCTGACTTTTCTCCAAAGTAGCAGCTGTGCTATGCTTTCAAACACAAGGTGCTCAGATTTCCAGTTAAAGAAAGTTAGGAACTGAGTAACAACATTTTCATAATACTGCCTTCACAAAATACAAAATTACTATTTGAAATATTGGTCAGAAACATTATAGAATAAAAAGAGAAAACTTAATCTAAAATTAAGTTTAAGTTGCTAAAGAATTGAAACTAGTTGATATTGCAAAATATTGTTCATTAGAATGTCACATTGCAGTTTATGGAAAGTAGTTTATTGAAAAAGGCATGAAAATTATTTGAGATTTTATTGGGGGGAGGTTTAGAGCAATATTTCATGTTAGCCATAGTAAATTAAGATGTAAAATAAGCAGCAAATGTTTTAGCTCACACTTTATTGAAGGAGAGGAAATATGTTGATCACATTACTGGAATTGCTTCCTATTTTTGACATTTAAAACTGGAAGTTCAAGACCCATCACGTACCTGTTGGTCTTTTGGTTTTCCACAAGGAATAGTGTCTCTTGCAGGAACCTGTCCATTTGTTGCTGTCTCAGTACTTGAAACTTGTGAAATTGATTTTCAGCATTTTGACATCTGAAGACAGTTAACTGAAAGCTGAAACTATGTGATATGGAAGGCCTACCTGAAAATAGTAACCTCAGCTAATGCCTCAGACATACTAAAAAAAAAAAAACCCTTAAACAGCTTAAGTTGCTCAGCAGTAAGACCTGTTCTTTTCTGCCTGAAGTCAGCATCATGCTTTTTGGATTTTTAAAACTGCTTTAATTTGTTGGAGGAAAAACTACATTTACAGCCCATGTAAACAATATATTGTCATTTATCACCGGTATTCTGAGTCTGGGTGCTATCACAAGAAGTAATGTCCTGCTTTATGAGGATATATAAGTGAGCAGTTTGATAATTAGTTAATTAAACTATAAGCTTTTGATGTGACTTGAGCAGTGAGGAGATCTGACAACTCTACCTCCACTCTTGAAAATAGCTTATGTGGTGATGTCTTCCTTTCCCCATGGGGAGGCTGGAGCACAACCAATTCTTGTCCATCAGTTAGTTTGGCACTTAAGTAAAAAGTCAGCCACTTACAGACTGAAATAGATGGCTTAAAGGTCAGTGTGTAAGAAGGAAGAAAATAATACAGAAAGGAATATCTTTTTTTCATTGAATTTGACCACTAGATGACACCACTGCAAAAGAATACTTGCCTAATGTCTGTGACCAAGCAACACCAAAATGCTTTTAAAAATGAGCCTACTTGCAGAAGTAAGTAGTAGATGATGTTCTGTTAGGAAGATTGCTGCATCTGATCATACATTTGAATAGGTTAAGATCCTTTCTCTGCTTTGAATGATCTGATGTTGACAAATGTCAAGCTGCAGGAAACAGATAATAAGAGATCAAACTTCTTTTAACTCCTCAGTTGTTTTCACTGGTGTCCCAGTGCTTTAGGAGTGTTCATTTAGGAGTGGATTAACCATTGCATTAGGCCAATTAAAAGATTTGCATACTGTTTTCATGTCTGTAAGTTTTAACTGGGGCACAGGAAGCATGTTGCTGGTCAAGACTGTAGCTGATAAGGAGTCAGGATGGTGGAAGATAATCCTTGCAAGAGATAGTTATAGCTAATTTTCCAACTTTTCTATTCAAACTGGCAGGTTGCTTATATCTATCTGTCTGTCTATCTGTAGCTGTCTTCTGAGTGCTAGAATGAGTTATTATATAGTAAGACCACTAGGTAGTGAGTGACAAAGTGTCTTGCATGTTCAGACTAATGAGTTACAGAGAATTTAAATTATTTAAATTATAATTACTAATTGTGTGGCTTTTTAGTGGTAATGCTTAAACATAAGTTCCTGTATACAAAGTAAGTTTACTACTTTATTTTGAAAGGTGAATTTGAAATTCCAGAAAGTATCAAAACTAGCATGGTGTCTGTGAAACAGCATCTCTGATAGTACTGGAGAGCAGCTTACCTATTCATAAAGGAAATACAGTATGCATTTTCTCAGCATAGGTGTTTAAGGATCAGTCAACTTCTGGCCTGGAAAAATCACATTTAACAAATTTACTTTCCACTACCCTTAAATCCTTTGGGATGTAAATTTTTTGACTAATAAATATATTTGTATTTGAGTAGTGGAAGCTATAAGATGATGATATATGGGAAAGAACCTGCAGCTCCTTTCTTAAGGGTTGTTAAAACAGCTGTTACAACAATTGGCACTGCCAGTCTCTGTTAGCTCTCATTCTCACACTCTCTATTTTATAACTATAAATTCAAAGGTAAAGGTTTTGGTTTGTTTTGTTGCTTACTTGTTTTTAATGCTATGAAACAAATGCTGGGCAGTCAAAATGATACATATACCAGTGTAGTACTGTCCTAATTCTGCAGGACATAGCTGATACAGCTAGTCTGTACTTGCTCTTTTCCTAAGCAAAACCGTGTTTCCTACTAGTTTCTTTGAAACATACAATCTTAATTATAACTTGAATAAAGATGCTAAAACCCGAAAGCAGAAGCTCTTTCTGTACTTTAGGAAGCCATTATGTGCATAAAACCTGTCTCCTTGTTGTGTGCTTTTGTTTGTGTGTGCATTAAACAGTATCAGTTAGCTTAGTAAAAGATGTCACTTATTCCTTCAGATCTTGTCTTTTACCTCCTTAATTACTCTCAAGCATATGAAAACTGTTAGGACAAGGATATGAGTGACTGCACTTACTTGACATTTGCTTCTTAAAAACTTCCTTAAAGCTGACAAAACAGAATGGTGCTATAGCTTTTTTTTTGGTGCTTTTTAGCACTTGCTACTACAGCTTCTTGTATTACTCTTATGGGGGTTTCTGTATTCAACTGACTTTATATATTATTAGAAAAAGTGTGCTTTTTTAATTTTTGCATTTGAAAAACATTACTTTCATTTGTGTGTCTTAAAAAGTGAATTTGCTACTGATTCACTGTGGGTTTTATTTTAAAAGCTGACTTCAAAGTGTTGCAGTATTCCCCCACTGTCTCATTTGAAACAGCCATGTGCCATCCAAGGGTTAGTTTTTGTCTGCTTATCATAAAGCATAAAGAGACACATTTACAACTCATCTGAGCCTTCAGGGTATCTTGTTTTTTTGACTTGAAATGGGAACATAGCTGAATACCAGAGTATTATTTCTGTCAGAATAATTAGTGCCAGCCAGATCAGAAGCTGGTGTGCAGAATGCTCAATTGAGGAGCTGTGAGAAGTGGTCTCTCCTCTCAGAGCCTCTCTAACGCCAGCCTTGGTTGGATGTAAAGGCCTGCTTGGCATTTGGGAGGAATGTTACTGGGAAGCAAAAGTGCCAATAGTGGCAGGGTTTTTCAGTTGGTCTCCTGTAATGGTTTGGGTCTGTTACATAGTAGAGTGCAGATTCTCTTCTCTTGTTTAAACTGTGTTCTACTTCTCCAGCAGCCGTAGATGAAGATACCTGGCCTGTTGCAACTCCTAATAGTTTGTATGTGTATGTGTCTTGGAGTTGCTGAGATGAAGGAAAGAATTTGTTCTGTTTTGTTTCATTCTAAAGAGGAAGGGAAAAGGCTGAGGAGTATCAGGGAGTGTGAGAGAAAACAGACTGGTAGAGTCACATCCTCCAGTCCCTGAGAGAAATGCAGTGGATGGAAGCTTGGCAAGAGTCAGAGAAACCCTGACCCTCTCACCATCAGGGAGAAGGGGGGACCTAAAAGGTGGGGGTCAATGGAAACAGATCCCTGCCCAGGGAGACAAGACAACTCCCCCCAGCCTCCCTTTCCTTTCCAAGTGGCCTTGCAGAAAATGTATGAAGGCCTGCAATATCAGGGTCAGACAGAAAATAGCGGGGATGAAGTTCTCTCTTGGAGCTTGCCCAGAACAAGTCAGCCAGCCAGATGGATCAAAACTTTGGGTGTTAAGAAAGAAAGAAAGGTGATTGTAGGTGATTTCCTTTGCAGGGAAACTGAAGGCCCCATATGCCAGCTGGATCCATTCCACAGGCAAGTGTGCTGCATCCTTGGGACTTGGGTAAGGGATGTCATCAGGAGACTCCCAGAACTAATTGAGCCCTCTGATTATTACTGACTTCTAGTTGTGCAGGTTGGCAGTGACAAGGTTGATGAGAGAAGTCTCATGGCAGTCAAAAAGAACTTCAGGGCACTAGGGCAACAGATGGAAAGAACAAGAGCACAGGTGGTGTTTTCCTCAAATCCTTTGGTAGCAGGGAGGAAAATGGTGAAAGGAACAGGAGGACTCACCTGATCAACACGTGGCTTAAAGGCCATCAGTGGTGTTTTGGCGTTTGTAATCAGGGGACAGTTTCTATGGCATCTACTTGCTGTAGACAAATGGGGTTTGCCTGTCTAAAAGTCCCTGAGTTGGCAGGGATGATTGAAAAGGCTTAAAATTAGGTTTGAAGGAGGAAAGGGATAAGACCAGGCTTGCCAGCGTTGGGGGTGAAATCAGTAGCCTAGCTGAAGTGCATCTATATTATACTGACTCTGAAATGTGTGAGCCATGTTGGAACACAGTGTTAGGGAGATGAGCCAGGGTCTCCTAAGGTATTATAAACCAAAAGGGAAACCACTAGAGAATTATCTCTGAGGAATTCAGGGGTGTGCTCCTCTAAGAAGGTGACACAGATGACAGCCCAGCTGAGGGTGCCTTTGCATCAAAGCACACAGCATCAGCAACAAACAGTAGTTGGAAAGCATTTTGCTGCTAGAAAGCTGTGACCTTGTTACCAATGAGTCCAACTTGAAATATGGTGGGACAAATCCCATGACTGGACTGTGACCATTGATGGCTACAGGCTGTTCAGAAGAGATGGGAGGAAGAGAGGAGAAGGGGTTGCCCCTTACATCAAGAGTTGGAATGAGTGTAAAGAGTTGTCTCTGAAGAACAGCCGTGAACAGGTTGAAAGCCTGTGGGTAAAAATCAGACACTGAGGCAACAAAAGGAAGCGAGGTTGGTAACAAAGGTTGGTAACTGCTACAGACATCCCGATCAAGGTGTCTGTATTGACAAAGCCTTATTGCTTTGTCAGGAACCGTTTTGCTGACTACAGGAACCTTTGCACTCATGGGCTCTTGTCCTTCTTGGGGTCTTCAACCACCCTGACATCTGCTGGAAAATAGCACAGTGGCCTGGCTGAGTAGGGACCTGATGTTGAAACTAAAGAGCAAGAAGCAAATACACAGACAGATGAAGACAGGACTGACAGGTGACCTGGGAAGAGCAAGGCAAAGCTGGAATTGAACCTTGCAGGGGATGCAAAGAATAACAGAAAGAGCTTTAACGCGTGCATTAACCAGAAAAGGAAGGTCAAGAGGGTGTAACCCCCTGATAAACAGTGCTGGAAAGTGGTGACAATGGATGAGTAGAAGGCTGAGGTAATAAAAAACTTACTTGCCTTGGTCTTCAATGGCAGCCCCTCTTCTCCCACCTCTTGAGTAGATGGACAGCTCTCCATCCTCCTCTGCATTTATCTGTGGTCAGTGTTTGTAACTTGCATATGCCCTAGTTCTCATCCATCCTTCAGTGAGCTGCTTGAAGTAGGTAATAATGACACAAGTTTACCCAGCATTTCACATTGGTTTAGGGATTTTTGGTGGTTTTTTTTTTTTAATGTATATTCTTTTGTTTAGTTTTTTATTAGGTAGTTGAATCCAGTTTCATGACAATTAATAAAAGAAAGTGATTGCCAGAGCAGCAAAAAGCAAGCACCATGTATGTGGCTGGAAAGAGGAGTGGCAAAGGAAGATCTCCCCATTTGACAGGAGCTGTTAAGTCATCTCTGCATCTTGTGGAGCAGCAGCCTCGGCTGCAAGTGCAGTTTGCTTTTGTAGACCTTCAATCTACTGCAACTTCCTTAGAGTCCGGGAGGGACAAGGTTCGGTCAGACTTTAGTTTTCTGTTAGATGTAGGCTCTTCTAAGCACAGCCCAGAATAGTTTCTGCAGAAGGAGACTGAGTTTGGGTTTCCTGAGGAACTGTCCTGTGCCCCAGTCTGTAGTCCCTAGCCCTTGGGTTACTGGAGTTTGTTCTGTTCTTTTGCTTGTGCAGCTAACCAGCCCTACACAACATTCGTGGAAATCAATGGGAGTTCTCAGACTTCTTCATTTGAGAGAGATGATACATTTTAAAAATAAATTGTGTTTGTGATACTGAACTCTGGCTTTGTGTTGAAAACCTTTGGACTCCTGTGTTGTTGTTCTTTGTTGTTTTGGGTTTTTTTAAAGAGTAAAGATAAAACCATAAGGCTAAGCGTTTATTGGAGCCCTTACCATAACAGACATGAAAGATCTTAGTTTCTGAGCCTAACAAAAATTAGATCTGTAAGCATGAGGCCATCCTTTCAATGAGCCAGAAGACTCCACTGTGGATAACAGCCTGTAGTGCAGAAATAGGTAAGCAAAATTGTTTTAAGTAGTGTCTGAGCTAGAGTTGCTGGTACTGTTGTGTGCAAGTTCCTAATGGTTCTATTCTCAATTTATTTTGAAAGCCTTTGAGATTCACTCAGTGTGACTGTAATCTTTATTGTAATTTGAAGAAAGTGCTTCCTGACTGATGGGGATAGTTGGGGTACATATTTATGTTGATGCTGCTGTCTTTTTAGATTGAGTTGCCCCCAAATGTTATTTTGCGGGAGTAGTGAGCATGGTTTGACATAAGCTGGGTAAAGATCTTGAAGTATCTCTTTTAGGAAGTAATTCAAGTAGTATGCTTCATTTAAATGTCTTGCTTCAGCTTTCAGCTATGTTGTTTTATGTGCCTTTTTTATAAAATAAGAGTTGTAGTGAGTGAACTCAGGGAATTGTTAGGTTATTGAGAAGAGCAGACCACTTGCACTAGAAACTGTGTTTTTGCCACTTAGTCCAGGGAATTGATGCTATTAGCCATGACTTTACTACAAACTAAAAAAATCATTTATAGATTATTTCTTTAATGCCAGAAGGAATGGTTGCATCACTGTCTTTAATCTCCTGTCCATCAGTAAGCATTAAATTGCACAGGATTGTGCTTTTATTGCACCAGGTAATGTGTTTCACTTGATTCCTTCCCCAAAGGTTTCTGGTAATGATTTGAACGGCATAGAAGATGGAGTATCACTTCCTTTCTGAGATAGCTTAGTCTGTTAGTCATTCTTCCTGCTGAAAAATAAAGGGGAAAGGGGCGGGAGTGGAATGCAGCTGTTATTGGGCATTTGGCTGCTTATTGAATCAAGCGTATAGAATATGTAATTTCCATTCTTAGAAAAAGAGATGCGATGCCCTGTAAATGGCGGGGCGCTCGATGGATGAGCAGGTAAAGCCAGAGTTGGAAAGCGCCTCGGTGAGTGGAACATGAAGTGTTTTTGTGCGGGAGCACGGCCCGGGCCGGGCGTGCGCCGAGGCCGCTTTGTCAGCGGGGGCCGCGCCGTGTGCGCCCCCCCTGGTGGGGAGCGCCGGAACTGCACCAGCGTGTGGCGGCCTCCGCTGGGTTCCCTGAGGAGCTAAGGTGTGTCTTTATCTGAGTTGGACTCATTGGAAATGTATTTCATAATCTCAAACAAAACTAATTCTACTGAGAACTTTTTTAGGAGACGATCTTTATTGGATTTTAAAAAACCCAGCCTAATAATACACATTCTGTCATGCAGTTGATTCCATATTATTTAGTATGAAGAGGTAACTGTGATGTTCCAAATATTGGAAAACCAAGTTACTAATAATAGACTTTACTTAGAGGGCTCAGAGTCTGGTGTGGACCAGGCCTTAATAAGCCTTGTTGGACTTGCATTGACTTTGTGAGCAGTCACCAGGTTCTACCTCCACTCTACTTGGACACTCTCGGTTCTTCATACAGAATCCATTTAGATTTTTTACAGTTAATAAGCTTGGTCTCCACTGTCTGGGAAGACGTGTCTTCCAGGCCAGCCAGCTTTGGAAACATATCGGCTGCATTGGAATGGCAGTGTGCCTGTGGCCAGCAAGTGGGTTCAGGCTGCCTCTGCATGCAAGCAGCTCTCGTGTCCCCATGGACACTGTAAGCATTGGTCTTATTGTTGTCTCTAGGAGTATATAAGGATGTAAATAGTCTTGATGGTTTTTTAAAATTAAATTATTTTCATATTTTTTAAATAACGTGCTGGAGCATCCTGGATCTTCCTTCCTATTGGAGGGAGCAGCTACAGAGTCTTACTGCATTACTGATCCTTGATAACGTCACAAGAATACTACCTAGGATATTTTAATGTCATTACATTATTTTAATTCTTTGGGGTTTTCTCAGGCTACCAGCATCTTGTCTTTCCCTTTTCTCTATCCCCAGTCTTTTCCATGTGTGTAAGTTTTCAGCAGTACTGTCTGCTTGCAGAAAGATGTGTTCAAGAAATATTTTGACATTGCTTCCTTTTTGCCAATGTTCAGTTCAGAAAGAAGAACATTTAGATTTTGTCATGAATTTTGTGAGGTTTATTTGTTTTTAGCCTAAGTGTGTCATCACTAGTTCAAGCCCAGAACTTGATGTATTCTTCATTTTACATATTTGAAGTGGGACAGCTTGGTGCCCTGAAAATTATTATGTGTTCTTTTCCTCCATGCTTTGAGCTTTTAGTGGTAGAATGTGACAACATCCATTGGCTACAGCAGTTAATTTTCATGAATCAGACAAGGCTTTTGGATGTTAAACTAAATAATAGAAACCATGGAATTCTAGAAAGGGGTGAAACTTAGTGGTTAAGAACCAGCTATCGTACAGTTACCCAGCATTCCAGTGTTGATTAATCATACTTTTTGATATGTAGTTAATTCTCCCTTTTATAACTAGCATTCAGGATGGCAAAGGAATAGGCTTGTTTTGTCAATTGTGTGCATGCCAGATGGAGCCTTAATATGTGTCAGCAGATAAATGGGCCATTATTAAGATTAGATGCATAATGATCATTTCAGCCTTGTTTATTTAGGTCATCAACAGTAGTAGATGATGATCGCTTACAAGTAAAAATACTTTGGGATCTCAAAATCTTTTGCTTTTCTTAGAATGCTATGAAAATAACATAGGAGTTTTGTTGTCTAGTTTTAAAGTAATACATTAAGTTAACTTTTTTTAGTTTACTTAAATGAGAACTGAAGAAAAACCTCAGAACCACAAGTAACTTGATTTGTTTCCTGAGAAGTGAAGCTGATGGCTGTGTAAGCAGATGAATTTGTCCATTTATTAGATGGTGCTTACAAAATTAATATTTTACCTCGTATTTCAATTCAAGGCTCTTGGTTACTTACTTAGTAGACAGTACAATGTTCAGTTATGTGTGTATTCTTAAAATAACATCCGCTACAATTTTAGGCTCCTTGTACTAGTGAAAGACTTTTGCCATTAATAAATGTCTGTGTTTTATTGCAGGTTGCAGTGTAAGGTTTTGGAAGTCATAGCTCCAGCCCATCACAATGGAATGGCGAATGGGCACACCAGCAGTGCTGATGGGGACACCATTGTCATCAGCGACAGTGACGACTCAGAAACGCACAACAGCTCTGCACAAAACGGGTACAGGATACTTTTACTGTGTGTCATTCTGACTGGCTGGGAACGAGATTAAAGCCAGATGTGTCAGAGTCTGACTGGAACAAATTGCTTGATCTGTATGGATTGTGAGCGTTCAGACAGCTGAAGGTGACAAGCTGAACCTTCAGAGGTGCAGGCTCTGCTAACGCACCAGAAACTGCATTATGAGAAGTGCAATACCTACAGATTAATCATTGTTTATCACTTTTGGTTTTGCTGAGCGATGGTGGAAGAGCTGTGTGTACCTCTTGGTGGTTCTCTGTGCTGGCACATCTGTGCTGCTGTAGTGTGCTGCAGTTGTGCAGTTTGGTATCACTTCACTTCCATTGTGGGGCTCAGAGTTGAGATTGCTGTATGACAGGAGGACACGCTGTTACTGGAGCTCTCTGAAAAGCTTTCCCAGAGGCTTGTTGTGTCAAAAAAACCAAAAACATAACAAGCTTACTTCATTGTGCATGTGTCCATATAAATATATCGTTGTATGTGATGGATTTGGTTATGATGTTAGGTGCAGTGAAACTGTGTCTTGTCTTGAGGAACTTTCTATGGGCTGGAGTAGCCTAATAACATTGAACAGGAGATCTTCTTGGTTGTAACTGTTTATTGTGTTGGACTGTTCCCTTACTGAGCAGTAATTGAGCCTATCCTAGCAGTATAATGAGAAGAAAGACTTCTGTGTTTCATAGGCATGATGATGAAAGAGGAGTGTTTGAAGTGGGCCCTAATGTAGCATCTAGCAATGTGGAGGCTTTGCATGAACTGTTACTGACTTTAAGATGTCACATGGATGCAGAAGTTAATCTTGTTGATTGCTTTATGTGAAGTCATGTCCTGACATGCCTAGAATAACTAGGGTAGAGCTCCTCACGTGGTTAAGAAAATAATATGGGATAAATAATTTTTAAATTTCTTTGCTGTCTCTTGAAGGCAGTGTCTAAGTTGTTCATGAAGATGTCCTATGTATTTGAAAAAATAAATGCATTTTCAGTATTCCAAAAGGCATGTGGCATTTGAAAGGAGGTTATTGGAATTAGGCAAGCATGCACAGAGCTGACTGTAGGATTGATCCATTATAGTGCTGTCACTTGCATGCATGCAGAGCTGGTGGTAAGACTAAGTCTTGCACTCCCAGTCAATCTGTTGTTCTCCCCAGCTAATTACTTATTTTGACAGTGCAGAGAAGGGAGGGAAAATAATTTCTTTCTCTTTAGAAGGGGAGTTCTTGTGAGAATATACAGGCTTTTGAAGCAGTATTCTGGGACATATCTAACATTTATGCTGCAAGTTAAATTGCAAACCTCTTGTGTCATTAAAATGCTTACTGTAACTTTTAAGTGAGTCTGTTTATAACAAATGTGAGAGTGTAGTAACAGTAATTTTCTAGATATATTCTGGGTATGCAGACTTGAAAAGTATTATTTGCAGTATGTGTAAAGTCTATCTGTAAGTAGAGCATTGTCATGAATTTTTGTATGCTAGCATATAAGAGTCTTTATACCGTTGCTCAAAACAATGAAATCCCACTGAACTGAATGACATGGTTTTGCATCCCTAGTCTTTCAGAGACTATCATTTGCTGTTTATGGAGAGACTTGCATGTGGAGAGTACGGATGTTAGTCACCTTGGGACCAATGTCAAATTGATGTGTGCAGGACGGCTCTGCCTCAGCCTGCAGACAAATCTGCAGGTTTTGAGACCGTCTTTGTGCAAAGCTGCAGTGCTGTTAAACAATGGTACAGCAGATGCTCAGGGTGTTTGTGAGGGAGGGGGAGGGGAGCACAGCACAGATTGATGGGCCATCTGCAAATATTTTGCCTAAAGAATCTGTAAGGCTGGAGAATCTTAACTGAAAATAGATGTCATTAGAGATCTCAGCCTTTCTGTGACCCTACTCCTCCTGTCTGTGTGGGGCAGAAATAGCTGTGTAGTCTGTACAAATGTTGCTGCTGACCTTTTCTGTTGTGTTCTTCAGTAAAAGTTGGGGTGGTACAGGAAGAAAGAGGCTATGATGCTCTTACTTTCCCTCAGAAAAACAGGCTGTGCTCTAAGGCCTGGCTTACATAGCAAAAGGTAGCAAATCTTCTGAGTTCTTAAAACATTTCTGTGCCCTGGGAGCCTCTGGTACCATAGGATAGTGGTCACATGGAATAATAGTGTTCACACCTTAAACTGACAGACTTTTAAAGGTAAGGTTGAACTCTTGTGTTGGCTTTAGCACTCAGCAACAGCCTGGAGGTTTGAGGGGCTTTTGCTGCCAAATGCAGACAATTCAGCTGCAACTTAATTATTCATGTCATTCCTTTTGTCAGGCCTGTGAGTAGTGTGAATCATCAAGCATCATCAGAAATACTAGAAAAAAATTTATTGGTTTGCTGGCTGTTTATGGCAGTAAATTTGGGTGTTAGTTCAGTTGGAATTGAAGATTAATTTTGGGGAAGGGCTAATTGTTTCTGCAGGTTTTGGGATGTAAGAGGTAACAGTTTTTGGAAATAATGTCAGTGTAACCTTACCATCCAGGCCTTTTACCATCCTCAAGTGAGTTTTTAAAATTTATTTGGAGGAAAAAATTATTAAGTGGATACGTCAAAATGTGAGCATAGCTTGTCATTAGAGCTATATAATATCTTCAGTATAGTGAAATCTTTCTTCATCTGTAATTCTTATCTTTCCTTTCTTCCTCGCTCATCCCTACATTGCTTGAATCCAAGAATAATGATGATGGGTAGTCCTCTTTTTATGTTATAAGGAAAAACCAAAGTACCTGGATCAAAGGCACCTTAAAATCTGCACCAAAAAGTTAAAAGTCAATTGTCTTGTCCCTAGAATGTTCTTAACCGTCTGCAGGATGCTCTGTTTTGTTGTTGAAAATACTTGCAGAAAATATTTGCAATTCCAAGTGGGCAGTTGTTGTTATTGGTCAGTGCAGAGTTCCTTGTCAGTGGCACCCTTCAGAGATGTCAGAGGCAGCCGTGCCTTGGGGCTCAGTTTGCTGACAGGTTACCTGTGCAAGGCTTGCACTGGAGCGTGATGAGACCACAAATGATTGTGTTATTTACCTAGCGTTCTTCAAGGGAGTTTTGTCCATTCCCAAATTGAGTGAAAGAGAAAAAACGCCACTGCCTTTTTCTGGAAAAGTGGGACAGTAGTCATTTTAGCACTTCAGGACAACATTCTGGATCCTCCAACTTCAGTATTTTTTGGTGCAATTTTTCAATTTTTGTTAAATACAGTAAGATACAGGTAGGTGTGGCAAGACTCAGACCAGATAGTGCAGATAGGTGTCCTGGACAAGGTAATTCAGGAGGATAAGGTTGAAGGAGCAGGGTTTATTTAGCCTGGAGAAAAGGAGGTTCAGGAGGGACTTTAGCACCCCCTACAACCACCTGAAACGAGGGTGTAGTTGGTCTCTTCTCCCCGGTTGCAGGTGACAGGATGAAGTGGCCTCAAATTGTGCCAGGGAAGGTTTCTATCGGATAATAGGAAAAATTCCTCCACTGAAACATCAGGCATTGGAATAGGCTGCCCAGGGATGTCATGAAATCATCACCCCTGGGAGTGTTCAAAATGCCATGTGGATGTGGCACTTGAAAATGTGATTTAGTGATGAGCATGATGGGGCCAGGTTGGTAGCTGGACTTAGTCCTAGAGGCCTTTTCCAACATTAACAATTCCATGCTTCTAAGGTCTCAGGGGTTACTTGGTTCTGCTCCCTTAGTGCTGTGCTGTCAGAGTGTAGCATAGCTGCAGTGTAAGAAAAAATTCATGTTCAGGTCATGTGGACAACATACCAAAGTAATTGAAGGCCTGATGAGATTATTACCTGTCAGTGGTTCACTATAACCTTATTAAAAATGGAAGATTCTCACACAAGTACTAACCACATTCACTTGACTGCAGTAGAAACTAGTGTGATATGGGTGAATCAGTTGTAGTTTTTACCTACTAAGTTACAAAGTACTCTGTATTTTTTCCTGGATTTGTGTGTCAGAGCTGTGCTGAGAAGATTTTTTGTAAGGGATCTCTGCTGTGAAATGGATCTAACCTTTGCTAACTCCAATATGTTTTATATAATGCTTTAAAAAATAAAATATAAGCAAAAATAACAATATTTTTATGCTAGATAATCTGTATAATTTTTAAAGCTTGCTTTGTGTATTGAATTACCTGTTTCTTCCTCTTTTGCACTAAGTAAAATTTTTTCTCTAAATTCGACAGGGGATGTTGGGAATATATTTACTTCTTTGGATAATATCTAGAAACTCAGAAACTAAGCAGAAAAAATTAGTGTGTTTTGAAATTACATTTAAGCTATTATATATGATCCACTGAAACTGACAAAGATTTACACAAACTAAGAAGAAAAGATTAATGATAAAGACTTGAAAACTTTATTATTCTTTGGGCCCTGAATTTGATTGCAGACAGTATTGAAGCTTAGAACCTATTCAAAATATATAAATAAGCTGATTTGGTTTCATGTTGGTACTCTGATGCCTTGTATTTTGTATCTGAGCGTCTACATCTGTTTGGGCTGTTCTTCAGCTTACTAGATCAAAGGCCTGGAAAGACAATGGTGTGTGATGAGGTGCAAGTTTGTCTTTCATACTATCCAAAAATTCCTGGGGACAGCCTTCATTACTTCAGCTTTCCTGTCTTAGACTGAAGGTGGTCATGGAAGACCATGGTATGACCAGAATATGAAGGCTCTTCTAACAAACTTATGTAAATATGTTAACATCTTGCCAGTGGATATACTGGATTACAGTTGATCTCTGTTTTGCTAGTATGAATGGCTGGGTGGACTTTTTTCTGTTATATTTTTTAAACTGTGTTTGGTCTGACTGGTTTAACTTTAGACTTCAGCTGTGATGTGCATGAAGTATCATGCAAGACACTGCATGCAAATCACAGCACTTACCTGTAGGTCTAGTAGGTATGTTGCTGTTTCCAAGTCTGTCTTTTTTTTGTCAGTCCATTTATTATTAACTATGCTGATAATTTAATCATTATAAACTATTTTTCTTGAGAACTTCGCAAATTATTCTCATCTGAAATGACACTAATGGTGAATAAGTACTGTTTTGTTTAATCTGTAGGTAATAATGTATTTATTAGACATTGGAAGGTTAACATTTCTGGTATTTCTCTTTCACAGAGTTAGTGGGGAAAAACAAGAATTGTAGCAAATTTTATTTTCAGAGCATTGCAAAGTACAGTTCTCAACATCATGTGCATGTTTTTCACAAGGCTAAAGAACAGCAAGTGATGTACTGGTTTATCTTTTCAAACTCCACCTGAAAGTATTTTGTAAATGCTGGAAGGACTGACGATGAAATGCATAGTTTTAAATCTCCTGGTTCATCGACATAGCTGCTTCAACTTTCATTCTTGAGGAAATAAGACGATGACTGAATTCTTCCTTACAAAGCAGTACAAGTCTTGATTACAAATTGTCACCTCAGGAGAAGTTAGTTCTGTTGTTTAATGCCAAAATGCAACATTATTTAAATAAAGTCTTATTAGTTCAGCTCTGTTCATAAATACGCTACTCTTCTTAAAGCATATTGTCTATGGCAGAGCCCCTCTCTTTCTTGTAAAGGAGTGAATTTTGGTAGCACACCAGACCTGGGTGTTATCCACCTAGGAAGAGGTGTAACAAAACAGTTCATGTTATGTTAAAACTGAAGAAATATTTCCTATGGGGGGGGAAACATCCAGGTCTCTTTAGGAATACCTGTAAAAGGGAAGTACACTTTGGCTAATAAATCATCTAACCTGATGATTTATTTTGAAGTGTAGATATGTTATGGTTTCTGTTACTTCCTGTTATTGATGCTGTTGCTAAAGTTTTTGGGTTTTTTTTCCCTAAAGTGTTATTTTGGAAAAATATTTTAGGTGTTTTTTACTTGTTTCGTAACACAATTGGTAGATCAAGGACTACTGGTTTTAGTAATTTTATTTATTTCTGTCCTTTGGACTCCTTTCTCACCATCTTTTTCTCCTTTTTCCTGTCTTCCTGTTACCATCATGAGTACTTAAGAGTATTAAGGAGACAATTTTCTGAAGTGTAGGGATGTATCATTACTTCTCTCTCTCTCTCTTCCTTCCCTTCCTATCTTCCATTTCCTTGCTAAGAAAACATCCCTCATTGTTCTTCCTGTTCCTTGCAGGAACTGGTTTTAATGCAGATTTAAATATAGTAGCACAAAAGTTGGCATAAATTAATGGGCCCTCTTCGGTCCTGGTGGAAGTTACAAGTTGGCTATTTTTAAGAAGTCCATTATATAGGCATAGAAATATATTAAATGTGTAAAATACGAGGCTGATGATATGTGAATGTAAACTTTTAATTTTTTTTTTCCCCCTAGGGAGAAGAAAGCCATAATTGATCCTTCTTTGTTCAAATACAAAGTCCAACCTATTAAAAAACACCTATATGAAGCTGTTATTGTTAAAGCATCTCAACTAAGGTAAAAATTAGTGTGTGGAAGTTAAAACTATACTTTATAACTGTGAATTGTGTAAGATTTTTTGATATAAAATGACATTTTAAAACAATATTAGAGGTGTTAATTAAAAGCACTGGAACAGAATACTGTAGACCTTCTGTATCAAGGATTCCAAGCTTTGCTATCATTAACACAGGTACCAACTCCTTGCAGGTCTCTGCTTTCATTGGCACACACATGAGACCTGCTGTTGTTGTCTGCAAAAATCGGATTAGTTACCCAGTGTGCAGTGAGACAATAATTACACACTCAAGAGAGACAGAGGTTTTTATTTCACAAGCCTAGGTGATCAGTGGTGTTCCATAAGTCAAGCATGTTTTAGCAAGAAAAAGAATGAATGTTCATTGGCTATAAGTTACATAAGTTCTCTTACTAATTATTTTTCTATTTTCTATTTGTTAATTATTCCAATTAATTTATTAATTCCTACATCTTATGGTAATTAGTCCACTTGCTCAGTCTTTCTCTTTTGAGTCAGCAAGTTTCTTGTGTCAGTGGTCCTGAGTCGGTGGCCACAGATTTTCCCCTGCAGAATTACCTTTTACCCAGTTGTAGCTGGTTTGGTATAGTTGCTTGGTTGGGTTTCCTTACCATGGGAATTTTGCTAGATGTCTTTGTGACCCCTAAATTCTGTGTTCTTTGTGACCACTGTCAGTGGGCATTCTTATTCCCAAGCTTTGCTAACCTCCCCGCAGGTCTGAGACCACTGAAGTATGTCCAGCTCTAAACCTTAACGGGGCAATTCTACCAGCAAATAATTTATTTTTCTAACACCTAGACATCACTTATAGTAGCCAACAACCAAGCTCTCTGTTTCATGCATTAAATTTCCATTTGTGTTGATTAGGCTTGAAAGTATACAAAGATCAAACATCAAAGAACATCCTTTCTTAAGGAAATTTTTATATATTCCACATTTTGCAAGACTATGACTTCTGATACCTTGGCTACTGTTGTCATTGATGGAGTAGATGGAAAAGAGTGTGTGAACTCTAATAATAACAACAATAATGAACTATTGGTGTTGTGAGCACTCTGGTAGCATTGCTGGTTTGAAATGTTAGAGCAGACACTGGCAATCAGATTAATTTAAAATAGAAAGGTATAGAGGTTTTGCTTCTTAAATAGCAAATTTGCCTCAAATTTAGTTAAAATATCTGTTTAGAGTAGATCGTTTAAAGCGTCCAGTTTATATAAAGTTTTGATGCAGAAACTTCAGTTTATGTGATTACAAGTAATTTAGTTCCAGCACAAATCAGGATTTATTTTTCCATTAGCTACTCCTATGCAATGGGTAGGAGTAGTTCCTTCCCATGAAGTAATGCAGGTTCCCTGGAATGCCAGGAGCCAGTAGAGTGCACACTGTCCTGTAGGAAGAAGTGGCACAGCCCGAGTGAGAAGTGTGTGAATTCACCTTGTCACTTGTTGGCTTGCCTCTCTGCTTGAGAGATGTGAATGCTGCTTTCCTGCTGTTCCTGTTTGTTTGTTGTCCTCCCTCTCTTCTGACACAGTCAGACTTGAGTTTTAGTTAGGAATTTTAAGAAGTATTTGCAGGATCTACTGTGGATCAAAAGGGGGTTTATAAAAGAGGACATAACAGAATCTTCAAAATAAAAATTGCAGATGCATAAACCAACTCTTCATGTACTACTTGTGTTTTGTTTTATTCATAAGGAAAACTTTAATTCAGTTGTGCTATCAAAGAAATATAATTAAGAAAATAAGAAAAAGTTCAATCACATGGTCTATCACATGTATTCTTGCACATACTTTTGGCTGTACTTAAATACTAATTAAAGATGTTAGTTGATAATACTACCTTTCTTTCCTAATCCAGCCGGAGGAAACATCTCTTTTCTCGTGATAGACTTAAACTTTTTCTGAAACAGCACTGTGAACCACATGATGGAGTCATTAAAGCTAAGGTAAGCAAGAAGACATAATTTATGGGATAGAATATTGACACTGTTTGGTATTTTTTTGCTCTTCTCTACTAGCTGCTCAGAGCTCCTTTTAAATACTACATCACATTTAGGTTTTTGTAAGTATAATATACTTTTGATTAGTCTAGCACATTAGTTGTTTTCATTCTTCAAGGTATGCAGCTGATACTTCTAAGTTGAATAAAAATGAACTGGTTTTGTGTTGGTACAGTAAACCAATATTACTCTGTTCTAATTCTTTTAATTGGAAAATATTTTATAATAGATTGAATTCAGTCTCCATATCTTCAGTGAGACCAGAATTTAGGTGGCTGGAATGGATTTTTGATAAGGTTTTAGTTTTTGATTGTGCATGTGTTTGCAATTTTAGATATACGGTGATACTTAGAACAACTCAGAATTCAGAAGTTCACATCCAAGTAGGCACCAGAGGACTGAGAATTTGAGCAGCTTTTCTCACAAGGCAGCAATTTCCCTTGTTTTGCTTGCTGCACCACAAGAGATCCTGGACACCTTCCCTGTGTATTGCAGCCTTGACCCTGAAATCCTTGCTATCTTCTTGTTTTTAGAAAGTAGCAGGGATTTTTATCGTGTCTGTTATTTTCTCATACAGCTGTGTAACTGCTCATTCTGCACAGGAAGGCTCGGAGAAATGAGTCAGTGAGTCTTGCCTCTGAAAATAACAAAGGCAATGAATTTCTAAATAAATTTGTAACTCCTAAGAGTCTGTATCTTCTAAAGAAATGAAAATAGAAGAAAATAGAGCTGAAAGGGGTAAACCACCCCATTCCTTGGGCTTGTTAGTGGTCATTTTGACCCAGCTCACTGTATCACATTAAGAACTAGTCATCTATTAGTGATGCTTTCTGAAGCCTCAGGAAAATTGTTATATCCTCTATATGTTTATTTGTCATCTTGTCTTTATTTGGGCTTTCTATGGAGTGTCTTCTTGTCCTCTTGCTGATTGCTTTGAATTTCAGTTATGTGAGCATGTCCTATTTGGAATGTCTCCGTTGTATCCTCATCTGTATTGTCCAATAAGGGCAGATTTCCTGAAGTCATGGTTGAGAAAGTAGACTTGAAAAGAACCTTTGACAATTTGGAAAAATCTTCCTCTAGAAATAAGTACCTGTGTAATAGAGAATTATATAACTCTTCAATAAGTTAAGTTTCTGCTTATATCTGTCAAAATTTATTTTTCACACACTTCAGTAACGTGCTAGGAAGACACCAATGAGCTATGTTTGCTGAAAGGCTTATAAAGAAACAACATCTTACCTAATGAAGCCAAATTCCAATTTCAGATGGGTGCTGCATACATTATTATCATAACTTGGTAGATTAACTCTTCACTTATACTATTTCAGAGATGTATTTCTTATCCTCAGTTAAGTAGCTGTGGATATGGTTGCTCTTACTGTCTTCTTTTGTGAATTAATGATTGATTAGTTAGCTTATATTTAGATTATTTAGCTTATATTTATAAAAAGGTTAAGAATTTCACCATGAATATCTATCTTCATCTTTCTTACTAAGGCAACATCAATTGAAAAATATAATCTAGCAGAACAAAACTTCTCCTATTTCTTTCCTGATGAACCACCCACGTTTATCTTCAGTCCTGCAAGCAGACGGCGAGGGCGACCTCCAAAGAGGGCATCTGCAAGTCTTGTAAGTAATAGCATTTCTAATCCCAGATGAAGACACATCAGCATAGTCTAGGAAGTACTTCTATTTGTCTGAGTTTTCAGATCATTTGAAATACAGGGTTGACATTGTGCTTCTTCTATTTTGAGGGCAATTGGGATATATTCCACAATTGCTTTAAAGTATTTGCTTTATAGTCAAGCTGGTAAAAGGGATCATAATTTATATGTTATCATCTTATTTTTGTTATTATTTCTGGGATCCCATCAAGAAACTAGTTTCTCAGTGTGTTGTGATGACAAACAGAGAACTTTTCCATTCTGGGATTAATAAATAATTTACTAAAAAGCTTTAATTTGAACTCTTCATATAAAATTGTCACTTGCCCTCAGATACAGGTATGTCACTTGCCTGTATTTGAACACTGAGGCTCTTAATCACTACTTCATTATGTTCTACAGAACAGTTGAAAAATTGGGAATATCTTTTGCTGGTCATTTCACTGTAGTTATTATGCTCTTTTTTTTCCTCTCCACCTCCAAATTCTCTGTCAGGAGGACAGTATTAAACCTAAACAAAACACCGCAGGAAATAAAAGTAAAGTATCAAGGGAAAGAGCAAGGTTCCAGAAGCAAAAAGATGATGTGCAGGCCATAGGTAAGTTGAAGTTTACTCATATGACCAGTAGAACTAGTTTTTGCTGATTTGAGAGCAGGCCATAATTAGGGTGCTTTTGGGGTTGTACCTTTCAAAGGGAAAATGTATTAAGAGTGTACTGCCACACCACTATGGCCAAGTGCTCCTTTCAATAGTTAGCATGCTTGTTTCCTGGTTTTATTTTTTTTCCATGTTAGTTGATTAAACTGGAGAAATGTAGGAAGCTTGTGGTCCAGCTGTGTTGATTTCTCTCTCAGATAAATAAAGAGCTAAATAGTTTTTTGTAGAAGCTTGGCTGGTGAAGTCATGTGTAAATTTTACCAGCTGAAGGTGTATCAAAGCACGAATGTGTAACACAAATCTGTTAGTTTTTCCATTTATGCATTTTCCTCATACAACAATCTCAAAATTCAAAAGATCTGAAATATATTTTGATTTTTTTGGGGTTTAAAAGATTCAGAGATTTTTAGTTTGGACTGATTGAATTATTTTTGGCTTAGTTTTAACCTGTTCCTGATCAATTTAAATTTGATTTTAAATGAAGTAAGGGGATCCATATGCCTTTTGTTTGGGTTTAACTAGATAAATTGGTGTGCCTTCTTGAGGACAAAGGTCAGACAGGGACATATTCTTCTGGATTGTAAGGATTGTCTTTCCTAAGGAAAGGCTTTCATCTGTGGAAGTATTTCAGTGAACTTTTGGTTCCAGCCTCTCATCTTCTTGAAGACAGAATTTTTTAAGATGCCAAGAATATTTAGAAATTACCTAGTCTGACATCTGCTTAAATAACAGCACAGTTGTCTGACACTGCTTTGGGCCTTTCCTTTCTAGGAGATGGGGACACTAGAATTTCATGGGTTCCATTAAACTTGTGTGTCCACGTTCTTGCACAACAAGCATCTATTTGTTCATGTGCTGGGAATGACAGCACAGACCAAGCTAACAGCTGATCAGTGTCCAAGCTGCTTCCTCTCTAGTGTGGATAGAAACTGCAGCTTCTAGAAGGGTAGTTAAGACACATTTTCACAATGTGAAAAGGTAGCAAGTTACCAAGTACCTTGAAAATTTAGCTTTCTGAGTGTGTTGAAAGCCCCAAAGATCAGCTTTACTGCATTTGTTAGCCAAATTCATACATTGCTGCTATGTGCAGTAGCTATCTGTAGAAGGAACCTAGCCCATTTTCAGAATGTTCTAGGAAAATACAATAAAAGTTTTTCTTGTTAGTACTATCCACTTGGTAAGAGTGAGGATCTTTTTTCATTTCATTCACATATGATTCTAGCTTTCCTGTTTATTCAGTTAAAACAGTAAGACCTCCTTTTATTTGTTAGCCTGTGTGTGGATTGATGGCTGCTGTCTGCCCACAGAAAGTGGAAATTTATATCCTGTTCTTCTACACATGCCTGCAAAGAAACCTGCATCTCTTCAGGCAGTAGCATTTATTATTATTTAAAGTTCAGCTTAAACTGTGTAACTGAAGTAAAATTTGAAACACTGAAATACTACATAGGTTTCAAATGCATTGACTTCACTAATTCAGGAAGAGCTAAATATTTAAAGATCACTTATTTAAAGGTTTTTACTATCACAGATATTTCATGGTTGTGTGCCACACCTGGTTGTGACATGCTTTTATTAACCAGTCATTACTAAATATGTTGCTGTAATTATGTGTTCGAATCAGTTCTCATCTTTATATGTCAATTGATGGAAACCAATAAACAAGTAATAACCTTCTGTATCCTCGTAAAACTAGATATATTTAACTTTATTACCTGTTGACAACTTTGTAAAACATGTCTAATACATAGGCTTGAAACTCTGATTCTGTAAAGAACTTCCAAGTGTTTGAATTTCTGGTTGGTGTGGAAACAATTCAGCTTTCAAAACCATATTTTTCTGATATGATAATTATAAAATTACAGTCTATTTATCGGTTAAAACTAATGTTTTACAAAAGAAAAATAACTCAGGTTTGTCATTTTCCTTTATAGCTTTTGAAAAAGCTAAATTAAAACAAGAGAAGGCAAATGCTATAGAAGCTAGGAAAAAGGAGAAAGAAGATAAGGAAAAGAAGAGAGAAGAATTAAAGAAAATTGTGGAGGAAGAAAGGATGAAAAAGAAAGAAGAGAAAGAGAGACTCAAAATAGAAAAGGAAAAAGTAATGCTTTTGAAGTATCTGTGTTTCATATAGGAGCAGTATAATGGCTTTCTAGTATTAATGGAACAGTATAATGGCTTTTGTTTCTTAGTCTCGGTTTGAAGTTATTTTCCATAATCATTTTCATTTTCTAGAAATGCACTTTAGAAAAATAGGCAGTTTCAAGATTTGATGATGGATTGTATTTCTGGTTAACATTCTCTATAATCTTAGTTTACCAAAAGTTCATTTTGAATTTGAATTTACTTCTGAAGTTATGTGGTGGGTTTAGGATTTTTTTTTTTGCCAATAATGCATAAAACTATTTGATTTAATGGTTGTCTTCTCTTTGAAGTATCTGTTCTGCATCAGACTGACAGCATGTCTAATGGTTGTGGGTTTCTGTGTGGATTTTTTTGGATGTAAATTGCTAAATAACTTTTTTGTCAAGTTGAATATGAAGAAATTATAAATTCCACTATATTTTACCACAGCCACGTTCGCTGTGGTTGAATGGATGTTGTAGATGGCCTTTTTTGAGGCAACGTTCATCAGTGCTGTCTAATTTTTTATATTTTTTCTTTAGCTATTTCCATTAAAAAGAAAACAAAGCCCAAAACACCCCCCAGCAAAAGCAACAACTAATCCAACAATGTATCGCTTCATTTAAATGTTTTTGCTAGTATCATTTTATGCAAAATAAAATTAATAGATTACTCCATTCTAATTTATTGTGATGTTTTACTTTTCAGTGTGATTGAGTAGTAAATGGTGCAGTTTTAGAAACTGCAGTAAGACCACGTAACAATATTTATACAATTGTGACTGTTTTTTTCAGGAAAGAGAGAAGCTGCGTGAGGAAAAAAGAAAATATGTAGAATACCTCAAACAGTGGAGTAAGCCTAGAGAAGATATGGAGTGTGATGACCTTAAGGTATGATTGAATTTGGGATAGCTAAAGATTGTAGTTTGCAGAGTTCCCAGATGGATTAGATTCCATAATGCAGGGACAAATCTAGATCTGATTGGAATGCTAGAGGCTGTGAGTCACCTGCAGTGTGTAATACATATTTCCTAGTGGCAATACTAATGGGATCATCTGCATCTGCATTTTCAACCTCCAGAAAAGCTATACAGCCTGTGCTCAGTCTGCAATGGGGTATGTTCAATGTGCTGGCATTACTGAGTGGGGGGTATTGAGTGTACCTGATTTTTCTGTGAAGAATACAAAATGAACTCACTTATAAAAATGTGAGTTACATAAAAGATTTGAGTAATGAAAAAACTAAAGTTTTGGCTGCAAAAGTTAGAGAAGACATTGACTTGTTACTTCCTGAGACATTCTTTTGATTTAAACTGTAGTAATATAATATAAATATCATGTTTAATTAACATCTTTCATGATGATACTGGAAACCTGTAGAAAGTAACAAGAATTTGCTTCACAAAGAACTTAGGATTCACACAAGAGTATAGTGTGGCTGTACACCACAGAAGATTTTCTAGTGGTATGTGTTTATATATGCTTTACTGGGATTTATTCTGGCAGGGGATAGCAAGAGGCAAATAGTCAGAAACACAAGGTTGAGAGTTTGAGGTACACAGGGAATTGTAACAATTGCAAGGAGGGCAGGTGGAAATAAAGGAGAGTGTTAAATGAATTCAAGTGAAATCACTGATTGGGAGGAATATGAGAGCTGAACATATTTGCAAGGAGAGCTGTATGGCCACTGAAGATGGGAGTGAAAACTCCTAGCTATGTAGAAAGGGAAAAAAAGCTGAAGAAAGGCAAAAAGGCCATTGCTGAAAGCTGTGAAAACAGTTCTGCTGTATTTCTACTGGAAAGAAAAAGGAGGGGTGGAAAAGCAGTGTCATCACTGCACTGAGACTCTGCTGCTCTACTCACCTCACTCTGTGCCTGGTGCAGCCTCACCTGGAGTACTGTGAGTCTTTGGTCACTGCAATAAAACAAAGACATTAAGCTATTAGAGAGTGTTCAAAGGAGAGAAAAAAGGATGGTGAAGGACCTGGAGGAGAAGCCATGTGAGGAGTGGCTGAGATCACTTGGTCTGTTCAGCCTGGAGGAGACTGAGGGGATGCCTCATTACAGTCTTCAGCATCCTTGTGAGGGGAAGAGGAGGGGCAGGCACTGAGCTCTGCTCTGTGGTGACAGTGACAGGACCCAAGGGAATGGCCTCAAGCTGGGCCAGGGAAGGGTTAGGTTGGATATTAGCAAAAGCTTCTTCACCAAGACAGTGGTTGGGCACTGCAACTGGCTTCCAAGGGAAGTGGTCAAAGCATCAAGTCTGATGGAATTCAAGAACTTTTTGGACAATGCTCTTGGGCACAGGATGATTCACATGGGTGGTTCTGTGCAGGGCCAGGAGTTGGAAGTGAACGTCCTTGTGGTTCCCTTACAACTTAAAATAACCTGTTAAGTTGCAATTCTGTGATTCTGTGAATTGACAAGAATATAAATAAAGATGAATTTAGGTGGGGACTGCTTTTGAAAAGATTCCCATCTCTGGAAACTTATTGTGTCCTTTTGAAGCACAAGATTCGGCTTTCTTCTTTATAATATTTGTGTACTACCACATTTGTGGAAAATAGACAATTCTGAAAATTATTCAACTATGTGTGCCAAGAAACAGTAAATGAAGACAAATCTTGAAGGATTACATGAAAATAGTAATTTCAAAGTCAATCTTGATGTTAGGCACCGTTATCTGTGGTTTGGAGGTGGTGTCTCTGTTAAGTGGTCTTGTTATATGGTTACATCAGCTCCCTTTAATGTCTTCAGCTACCATAAATGCCTTACAAATGCAAAAAACTCAGTGCCAGAACACACAGTTGTTAGACATGATCTTGCATATCCTAGTACTAGAAGGGTGCATTTTATGTGAATGTGTTGGGGTTCTGGTTTACTTGTCTTTGCAAGCAATCATAAGTAACTTCTAAGAGTATGTTTATTTTGGCTTGTTTGGACAGTTCAGGAAACTGAAATTCAAAACTCTTGTGAAATAATACAGGTATTAAGGAAAAAGCTTGACAGCCAATGTTTTTAACTTGTACTGGGATTAACTTCATTTAATAAAGATACAAAGTTCATGGACATGAGTAAACTTCTTTCTCAAAAATTTTACATTCAAGTTGCATGCTCCTTGGTTTCCAAAGTTAATACTGTCATCAGTGTTACTATGATAACTGGTCATGTGTCCTGTGGGACTCATTTGAGTCAAACACAGGGAAATTCAACTAATACATTCCTTAGAATAACATCTCTTTGGTTTTAATGACTTGTGTACTTTGCACAAACCAAATACTGTATTAAGTGGTATTAAATTTGGTTTGCAGGAACTTCCCATTCCAGTGCCAGTGAAGACAAGACTTCCTCCTGAGATCTTTGGTGATGCTCTGATGGTTTTGGAGTTTTTACATGCTTTTGGGGAACTTTTTGATCTTCAAGATGAATTTCCTGAAGGAGTGACTTTAGGCAAGTTGTGGCTTACGTGTCAAGGTGCCCCACTTCAGTGGTTTCCCTTCTACCAAACAACCAAACATCTTAAGTGTGCACAAGTACCACTGCTACAGAATTTTCTGTGTGGCTTTGATCTGTCAGTGCCAACACGTGTATCAATCGAGATTTCAGTTCATGATCAACTCCAAGGGACTTGTAAAATCAAAATTAGTTTTGATGTACAGGTTGTTATTCTGCTTCTCAAAAGATCTACCTGTACTTTTTTCTTGCAGTTCTCTATTAAGAAAGCAATGTTTGGTCAACACTTTTTCTGGCACCATCATTCTAGGAATATATGCAGTAAATTATGGAAACGTAATTTAATTATCATACCTGAAGGGAAAAAAATGTTTTCATTCTTCAGTACATAATTTTTTTTCCAACTTTGCGGCAAAAGTGACGCTTCTTAAACTTTATTCACAGAGGTTTTAGAGGAAGCTCTTGTAGGAAATGACACTGAAGGCCCACTATGTGAATTGCTGTTTTTCTTCCTGACTGCCATCTTTCAGGCAATGGCCGAAGAGGAAGAGGAAGTGGCCAAAGATCAAATAGCTGATGCTGAGACCAAAGGTCAGATCTTTAATTTTACTGCTGAAAAGCTGAAGTTGCACTGGAATTAACTTTAAGCTGCATGATTATGGCACTCCTTTGTTTAACCTTGTCTTATTATGCATGGATATTGTATGTAAATGGGCTTGGTTTTTCTCTTTTATCTGAAATTAAAGCCTTAAACTGGGCATGGACCACAGGGTCTGGGGGGAATAGAGAAAAAGGAAGCTCATTGTTACTATGATTGTATCCAGCAAAGCATAATAAGCTTTAACAGCATTGTGTGTGTTTTGGAGGTACAGGAAGCATCTTTACCTTCCTTCTCTTCCTCCAGCACTGTTACATGTTTCTCCTGAGGGTCAGAAAACAAGTCATATTCCTAAGTTTTCTCAAAGATATCTATATCTATAAAAAAGATCTGTACCTAACTAGATGAAAAACTAAAACTCCCCAGCACAACTGTAATGTTGAATTGAATATTCATTGTCCTCCAAGGCTTGAAGTTATTCATCCACAACTCCTGGATACTACCGTGTGTGTTCTTTCACTAAAGCCTCTCACAGTCACTCTGACTTTGGTCTTTGCTCTAAAGCTGATGTCCCCATTTTTAGAGGCATTCAGTATATACTAACCACTGATCAGAAGGAAGTGCAGGCTTTGTAACAAATTTGTAGTCCTGTGTTTATGGACTGCCAAATTTGCTGACTAAAGGAGAAGCTTTGGCCCATCCTACTAGCCTTCATTTTGTCAGAGGTAGGTACATAAGAGCACTCCCTCTTTGAGGTCAGGTGAATTCCATGGTGCCCCTCCAAGCCAGGTATGTGAGTTAAACAAAAGTTCCTTTGACCCCTCCATTGAAAATTGTTTCTTTTCATGCTTAAGACTGATGTTGAGTCTATAAATTATCTTTATATAAAGCATGGGCACTGTCTTCAATAACAGTGGCTGCTCTTGTTAATTGAATAGAGATTTGAGACTGTTAATAAATTTAGACTGTATTTCAATTACTGTTGAATTTAGCTATTAAACTGTATTTGTTAACTACTGACAGTATTGCCTTGGCAATATAAACAAGGATTATGAGGTAATAATGGAATAGTTGATTAGAGTCTATATTATTTGTATGGCTGATCAGAAAAAACATAATGTAACTTTCATATTTTAAATTGACATAATGGGGCTGATAATTGCAAAAGTCTGCCATTTTGTTTCTAATTTATCAGAGTTGTGGGTAAGGCACTTCATTTATTGTGTTTTACTTGCCTCAGAACTTTAATTTCTTGTCACTCTTGTTTAGACATCTTCTTTCCCATAAAAGATCTACATAGTCTTGCCTTTGTAATTCTGGCTAACCAAAGTAGCACTAGTCAGCATGTTTGCTCAGTTAAATTCTGTACAGGCAGTGTTTCTGCAGCAGGGAACACCACAGATATGTGGTTTGGGGGTGTACAGTTCTTTCTCAAAGTGTGTTATATAGTTAAAGTGAAGGGGAGGTGCAGAGATTCATTTTGCCATGTCTGGGTGACAGTTTTCAAACAACATCCTAGAGGACTGTTGTGGATTTGCATTTATGTATTGTTTGTATAGTTTGTGGTTTTATTTTGACTTGGTGATTTTAAGTGCTTAATAATTTGGATTTGAATAAAGTGAAATTGTTGAAACAGCATACATTGCTGAAAATGCTCTGCCAACCCTCTGGAGAAATACCTGTAAGTGCTGAGGAAACCTTTGTTTAAGAAACAGGAACTTGCTGTTTCTGCCTTTCACTTCCCTGCTTTCCTGGTCAGTTTGCTTATGGATGATGGTCATTAAGTGCAGGTGCTCGATTTGGTGAAATATGATCTATTTGTAATGTCTTAGCAATTGTGTTTGTGCAGAACAGGCTGTATGTGAGTTATAGATAGAAAGTATAAAGTGAATGGTGATAGCCAGTATCAAAATACATTATTTGTTTGAGTTATGCTTCCTAAAAACAAAAGTATGATAAGAAAAACAGTTTGTTTGAGGAAAGGAAGTACAGGTGTTCTTGCATTGCTACTTGTCTGCACTTTCAAGTGTGTTGCTGGATTTGTCCCTGCTGCCTTTTATGTTGCCATTGTGCATGTTCTGCGTGTTGCGGTTGCTTTAACAGCTTAGATGGTGTTCTCCCTATATAGCATGTGGTGCATGTCCTTAGCTTTTAGTTGGATTTTTTTAGTTGCATTTCAAGATCTGTAAATTTTTGTCTGGATGTTGAATTGAGTTTTGAATACATTGATGCGTCTGTAAATACCATCCCTCTTTTTGCTTTGTCTGCAATTCTCAAAACGCAGCTTCCTTTCCTCCCCTCCACAGTACAAGTTTTAATTTGCACTAGAATAAAGTGTTTATTTCCTTAAAGATTTAACAGAGGCTTTGGATGAAGATGCAGACCCCACAAAATCTGCACTGTCTGCAGTTGCAACTTTGGCAGCTGCATGGCCCCAGTTACATCAGGGTATGTGTGGGTTTCACTTCTTGTTTTGTTACTGTTATTATTTTGCTCTGTATTTTAAAGAACTATTTTTATATTTATGTACATTTAAATATCTGTATAAAATAACTGTTCATTCTTCTCAACTGTAGGCTGCAATTTGAAAAACTTGGATCTTGATAGCTGCACTCTTTCTGAGATTCTCAGACTTCACATTCTAGCATCAGGTGCTGATATAACATCAGCCAATGCAAAATACCGTTACCAGAAACGAGGAGGGTTTGATACTACTGATGATGCTTGCATGGAGCTGAGATTAAGTAATCCTGGTCTCTTGAAGAAGCTTTCAAGTACCTCAGTATATGATTTGTTGCCAGGTAATAAAAGAATATATGTTAGGGATTATTAGATTGCTCAGTAAGTGATTAATTTTGCAACTGCTTTACACCAATAATACAATTTATTGTATCATAGAATAATTGAGTTTGGAAAGGATCTCTGGGGGTTTTATGTAGACCAACGCTCACCCCCTGTGCTTCAGTCCTCACAAGCACATCCCACCACATCAGAGATTGCAGAGCTAGGCAGTTTCATTACTTCTGAGTAGTTTTTCGTTCATCTCATTAAAAATGTTAGTGTTACTTGAATAAGGGGATCTCTCTGGAAGAAGCATTGGCGTGTTTGATTCAGCCCCTGCTTTTTTTTCTCTCTGTTTGTATTTGGGTCTTTTGTTCTTTACTTGGAAATGGAGAAAAATTTCTGGCAATTCTTCCTTTGTCTCTACTTTGAAGATAATACTGCATTTTGCTAATTTTGGTGGTAAAAGTTAATAAATTAAAAATAAAGGCTTGTATGTCTGAACAAAGCAGATACGCTTTCAGGAAATGTCTCTGCAAGTGCACCTAGTGTGCTACAAATGTTTGTTCACTTGTTCTTAAGTGAGAACAAATCCAGTTTGGAGTCTGTAAGACTTAGGCTTATTATCAGTTACATAGTGAAATATAAACATTGGTCCAAATTTTATTAGGAGAAAAGATGAAGATCCTTCATGCTCTCTGTGGGAAACTTCTGACTCTGGTCTCCACTCGAGATTTCATTGAGGACTCTGTTGATGTGCTGCGACAAGCAAAACAGGAGTTCCGGGAGCTGAAGGCAGAGCAGCATCGCAAGGAGCGAGAGGCAGCAGCAGCCAGGTAGAACTAGGATATGGAAAAATAAAGTTTGGTGCTACAGTTGAGATTCATGTCTCAGCTGCAGAAGGCATATGAGAAACAGTAGTAATGTTTCTGTTCTATGCTGGTTTCCTGGGACAGTGGACAGGAATGAAACTTAATTCTGCTAAATGTTGTTTTCCCATGTTTCTGCTATTTTTGGATGATGTTTTAGTATAAAAGAAAACTATCTGGTGGATAGATTAGATGTTATATTAATTGCAACTGTTTTTTTATATCCTTCTTATTATTAGGATACGTAAGAGAAGAGAAGAAAGGTTAAAAGAACAAGAGTTAAAAATGAAAGAGAAACAAGAAAAGCTGAAAGAAGAGGAGCAAAGAATTCCTGCTGTAGAAATATCTGTTGGGTATGATACATAGTATTACTGTGATGTATAACATAGAACACTTTTCAGCTTTGTGGCCAGACTTCACATGTGTTTCATTGACTAGATCATATACAAAGCTGTATTTTAAGAATATTGTCCTTAATGTTGATTTTATTTTTCTTCATAGTGGTGTAGAATTGGTTAAAAAGTTACCTTGTAAAAACTGCCTGTTTTTCTGTAGGGAATTAATTATATTTGCTAGATGAGGCAAAAATGTGTAACAAGCATTTTACAGAATGCTACATACCTTTTGGGAAGAAAACTTTACTTAGACATGAAAAAAACTCACAGATACAGAACTACACTAAGATGTCTCCAAAAATGGTCTGATTATAATAATAATACTCTTCAAATGAAAGTGTGGGCACCAAATAACAGGTTTTAGTCCTTAATATAGAACTTCACATTTACAGTTCAGTAGGTTTCTTTTGGGCTTTAGTATAGTCTGATTTACAGTTGATTTTTTAAGAGCATTATAGGTATTTTACTAGTTAAGTACTTGGGAGATAGAAGTACTCTTTGTGTCAAAGATGCCATGTTTTATTGTGTATTTCTTATGGTAGGTTAGTCACAGTTTGTTTATTTTGCTGTGTCAGGGAGGAGGAACGGGAAGAGCTTGATACTAGCACAGAGAGCAAAGAGATGGAACGTAAAGAGCAAGACGTGGACACAGTCACAGAGGATGAAGAGGAGCTGGGACCAAACAAAAAACGCCGGAGAGGTAATGCTAGAATGGATTTCTTTGTGTGCCTGTGCATCTGCATGCATGCACCTGGCATGCCTCCTATACAAGAATAAAACTAGACTTATGCTTAGATTTGATTTTCTCAGCAGTGTGCTAGTAGGAGCTGCAGTGCAGTAAATGGTGCTGCCTGCTGTTCCTAACCAAACATAGATGTCACCACAGGAGGAAGAATGTTGGTGGCTTTGGGCTGTTAGCTCATATTTGTCTTTCTGCTGGGTAGGCTTCATGCTGGTGTCTGTGCCAGTGAAAGTCCTGGATGATTGTGGTCTTAAGTTGCAAACTTGTACAGTTCCTAACAGTACCTGGGAATTCTGAGTCATTCAGTAATACAGATTTACACGTTTGTTAGAGCTTTGCCATGAAAAAGCAATGAGATCTCAAAGAGAATTTCAGGTTTCTCAAGTACCCATGTGTGAAACATTGCGACTGGATGACAAACAAGTGACAAATGACTGGATGACAAGTGTTATTATTTCATTGATGCAGCTAGGGAACTGAAGGTCATGCTGGAAACACGTAGAGCTTGAGTGTTGACTGTACTTTTCAGGTTGCATGGATCAATTATGAGACATACTGGTCTAGATGACAACCAGGACTTTAATACTTTGGTGTAAACGAAAGATGTGAACTGAAATGTTTTCAGCTGGTACAAATTGGGGGGGGGAAAATAATAGCAAATACTTGACCACTTTAATTGTTAAATGTAAGATACCTGAGTTTGCCATATAAGCTGCTATGTAGGGATTCTGGTCTTTCTTCAGACCTTTAGTGGTTTAAGATCATCATTTTGAGTATGATAAATAAAGTCTGGATCATAGTTTGTATTCAGTACTGAAAATGCTAGAATTCTACTTTATATAAGATGTTTCTATTATACATTTTTTAATTCTTAAAATTTTGGTTTTATATGATATTGAAGATGACGGTGTCAGTAAATGAGGCTTAGTCTAGTTTCTGCAAAGTGAGGGTGTATTTAAAGTGGTTACCTGTTCTTCAAGGGAATGGGGGTTAATCACTTGAGTTTTTCTTTAATAAAGCCAGTGTTGTCTCTTGACTGAGCTGATGGTCTTTGACAGTGTAAGTTTGGATAACCAAAAAGGGACAGAAGTAAAACCTGCCCTTTACTTAAGTTTTTGTTTTAAAAAATTTGTAAATTAATTCCTATCATACTTCTTTTAACTTAGGGAGGAGAGGGCAAAATGGATTTAAAGAATTTACAAGACAAGAAGAGACCACTTGTGAAAAGAGTGAACCTCTTACTGCTGAAGATGAAGAAGCTTTAAAACAGGAACAACAAAAGAAAGAGAAGGAACTGTTAGAAAAGATTCAGAATGCAACAGCCTGCACAAATATCACCCCGCTGGGTCGTGACCGCCTGTACCGACGCTACTGGATTTTCCCTTCTGTTCCTGGATTGTTTGTCGAGGAGGACTATTCTGGTCTCACAGAAGACATGTTGTTGCCTCGAACCTCTTCCTTTCAGAATAGTGGACAGTCTTGCACAAATGAACCTCAGGTATTCAGTAAAACTGGAGAGTCTTTGAAATCCTCTGAATCTACCTCCAATGTTGACCAAGATTCACGTACCAGTGTTGTCGTAGAGGTGCCAAGGCCAGTATACAAACCAAACCGTTGGTGCTTTTACAGTTCTCGGGAACAACTGGACCAACTCCTCGAGGCTCTCAATTCCCGAGGACACAGGGAGAGTGCCTTAAAAGAAACTCTTTTGCAAGAGAAAAGTAGAATATATGAACAACTAAGCAGTTTTCCTGTGGAGAAATTCCATATTCCAGGTAAATGAAAGCTCTTGGTCTTAATTTGATTCTATGGATTAAACTTCTATATAATATTATAGAAACCTCTAGCTCTAATTTAACTGTAATTTCTAAGGTCTAAGAATTATCCTTAAACTTTTTTTCACTCAATGGAAGACAAGTTTGGTTTTTTTCCTGCCTTCCATTTCTTTTTTCTTCCTACTTGACAGACCTTTGTGGTATTTTCTGGTGTTTCATGCTAAAAAAAGCAGTAATTTTTCTGTGATCTTACTGCTCTGTAAACCAGGATTGGATTTTAAACAGACAAGTTTAGGAAGGAATTTTAGCTTTGGAAAAAGATTAACTGAGGAATAAAAGTTAATACATGCTAAAAAGCTGTGTAGCTGGGTTGGTTGTTAGATGGATTTACATCAGTGCAGTGGCATTTTGTGATATTATTCTTTTCTGGGTTTTGTTTCCCTTTTCTCCCTTTGGCAGACACTCAGTGCAGAAGGAAGCAGGAGGATAGCAGATGTTTTTATAGCTCTTTAAACACAGAAGTGCACTGAACACCATCCTAGACCTAGGGTTTGGGGCTGTTTCCTTTTTCTCCTAGCCAGGTATTTTGGCATTTATTGGCAAGACATTGGCTCCAATCATAGATAAAATTCTGCACATACAGGCTTACAGCTGGCTTGTTTATAGCGTGTTGGTGGGTAGACAATGTTACCAAAGTGAGACTCCCTAGGGTGATGTTTAAGAAATTGCGTTTTATTTTTAATTATGACAAATTACCTTGAGGATTTGGGGTTATCTGTATTGGGGCAAGGGAATATTATTCACAGCAGACACAAATTGTGTTTTTCTGGAGTGGGTATGCTAGGACACACTGTGAACACATCAGATACTGCTAAATTTATGACTGATCTGCCATCTCTTTCGGTGGAAACTAGCACAGGACAGAGTTCTTGCATAGTCATTAAGCTTTATTTTGAGGCCTTTTTTCTATATTGGGTTCTTTTTTGTGCAAAAATCTCTATCATCTCCTGATATGTTTGAGTTTGCATGTGTGGTTCCCTATTTTCTTAATCACTGCACCTTCATCTGTATTTTGTGTGTTGCTTTCTGCTCTGAAGCAACTTGATGTCCATAGTCACAGATTTTTCTTCTGTTTTAATTAAGTTGGAACTGTTGAATAATACTGATTTTCATTTTAAAAAAAGAGAGGCAGCTTTGAAATTCACTTTATTAGAGATCAAGAAAATTCAAATGCAGTGGTCCAATACTGATGGTGCCCACACCACTGTGTGATAAGCAGGGATAAATAGCCACGTGTAGCTGTACTGGGTTGGGAGCTTTTCTGCTGTGGACTCCAGATGCTGCCCTATTGCCTTCACTCAAGTGACCTGTAGGACAAGAGGGATTCTCCTGCAGTGTAGGCTGCTCTTCTGCCTTTTCAAGTTCCTGCTCAAAAGAGCATGGAAATAAAATTGGTATGTGCTATTACTTGGTTTTATTCCAGTATCCACTAAATTCTCCTTGTCAATTATTTGAAAAGCAGTTGCTGCTTTTCTACTTCTGCTCAAGAAAAAATATTACATTTCTTCTCTGCTTTTAAACCAAAAAGGACTTTTCCCACATCCAGGCAGTAGAGTTGCTAGACTACATTTTGAGAGTATTTGCATGATTGCTTTCAGTTTCAGGGAATTCTTTCAGCCATTGAGAGTGCCTTAGAAATTCATCCTGTGCTTTCTTAGCAGCTGCTTTATTTATATTATTTATTAAATACCTCTTCATTTGTTGCATGTACCTTCTTATCACTACACTCAAAGGTTTTAAGGTAAATCCTGTGAACGAAAATGTTCACCACCTATGCAGACTTGCAAGCATTAATTTAGGATTTGGGCAGACTTTCTGCTCTTTCCTGTGGCTTTTGAGTTTTTGCATGAACTTTGAGTTCTCTTTGGAGTAGGTTTTTACTTGAAAGCCCATCACCATCAGCTCTCACCTTGTTTTCATAAATTAGCATGTTGTCTTACGCCTTGTTCCCTGCCTTTAATTAGAGGACACAGTCAGTCTTGTCTGTGCCTGCATCATCTTATCTTTTTGTTCTGTTCTAAGGTTAGGTTTTTAAAAGAGATTTTATCTTGTCTTGTTCTGTTAGGTTTTATGTTTTTCAATTGCACATGCTTATTTTAAGTGTTGCTATGATAAAGATACATGCAGGAAAGACAGTTGAAGAGTTCTCTTGTAAAGAAAGAGCAATCAAATAATAGAAATGTGACTTTATTCTCTCTCTTTTTGTTCTCCTCCTAAAGTAAGGTTGATGTTACTTATCTACTACTTTTGAAAGAATTTTAAGACAAAAGAACTACTTTTAAATTAGCGAAGGTTTCTCTCATGAGTTGTTCTGAGTGGATGCCAATGATCTATTGGCCATCTCTTGGTCATCATTACCCTGCCTGGCTGAATCAGATTCCTTACCTGGCACAGATGTTGGTGTTGGCACCTAATTACAAGAAGGGAATTTTGAACCCATGCATTCAGCTTGTTCTGTCTTGTACTGTTGTTCCCTCTCCCAACAGCTGCTTTAAAGGAACCAGGTCTACTAACACCAAATTACTTGCTGTTCTTGCAGAAAAACCTCAAAGTGATGTCAGACCTCCTGTAGGAAGGGGAAGGATGCAGAATGTGCATGATGGATCTCACCCATCTGCAGAGAAGCAACTTGAACTGAGACTTAGGGACTTTCTTTTGGACATTGAAGACAGGATCTACCAAGGAACATTGGGGGCCATTAAGGTATTTGTAAATGGTAGAATGTGGGAACTTCATGGTGCCATCAAGTCTGTAACTTAAATGAGAACTCTTGCATGCAATGGTTTTAGTGAAAGCATAATTAAATTAAATGCAGATTGTAATGGGTACTAAAAACTTGTGTCCTTTGATTCTTTAGAAACCTCAAATTTGTATATTTGCTGCAGGTTACAGACAGACAGGCTTGGAGAGCAGCCCTAGAACATGGGCGATATGAGTTTCTGAATGATGAAAATAAAGAAAATGGCATTATTAAAACTGTGAATGAAGAATCTGAAGAAATGGAAAGTGATGATCATGATAAGTTTATTGTGAAAGACAGGTAAGAGCTATAGTTTAGATAATGGTTCTTCTCTCTGAGTTTTATAGCAGTGCTCTGGCTTTGTTTGGCTGGGGACTTTTTCACCTTCAAGTTATTGTTACCCTCAAATTCCTCCACGTGGTGATTTTTAAGACTGTGAATCTTAAAATGCAGGCTTTTACTTTGGTTTATAGTCTGTAAATGATGCTGTTCTATTACCATATAAGACTAAGGCACCAATTTTTACATCTTTCAGTATTCAGATATTACACTGCTCAAAGTAAACATTAATTATCAAAGAAGGAACACATGGATTCATTTTGAAGTAATTTTAAATGCAGGGAAAAAATTACACTGGCAATTGATGATGTGTTTCCCAGAAGAACCTCCCCCCGCAAAAAACCCTAAACCAAAAAAACCTCACACAAACAAAAAACCTCCAATAAGACACAAAACCAAAACCCACCAAACAAAACAATAAAATCAAACCACTTCAATTTCTGAGAAGAGTATAGGGGTATTGAAAAGGAAAAATGGTAATAGTAACAAATCTCTGGTTGAACTGGCTGTTCACTTACCTGTGAGTCATGGTAAGAACCACTGGGCAGCAGGCCATGGTCTGGATTAACTTTAAGTTTAGCAGCAAAATGGAGATGTGATCTTACAACTTTGGGAATGGTAATACTTCTGTGGAGCAAGCTGCAACATAATGAAAGGAAGGAAACCTCAAATCCTACAGTGTTGTAGCTGTAAAGTGTTTTGTGGTGTTTAGTTTCTAAACATTTGAGACAGATGTGGCTCTCTGATAGCAGTTCTTGTTGTAAATCAAACTTGAGAAATCACAGAAATGGGGAAGATTTCCAAATTCTTAATTCTCCAGAGTTGCATACTTGTCAAAAATAAATGTCTACCTTAATATAGTTAATGCATATGAAATTTTATCTCTTGATAGGATGTGAATATTGAAATACATCAGGAAAAAAGATTCATTTGAGACAGTCATTGTACTAACATATTGTTTGCCTTACATATTTTGTGAGGCATTTCTGCTGTTAGACTTCTATAAAAGCTGTGTTTCTGAGTGGACTAATGAATGCTGTGTTGGATGTTAGGAATTTGAAGTTCTTCAGGTATTTTTCTCATTTTATTTCAGTTCTCATTCATCACTGTGAATTAGAATTTTCCTGTTAGACTGTCCTTTGAGTCAGAGTTCTCTAGTTCCATGCAAAATGGAGGGGATCATCCTTTATATTAATTATGCAATATACAGACATTTGGTTCCTGAAAACCACAATATAGAAGTATTCCACTGTTTTAACTAAGATGCTGAAATTTATCTGTTTCTACTTAATGTTGGGTACTTGTTCCATTGCCAGCTCTTAATTCAACTGCAGAACTTTGTAGCTTAATTTTTTTCCATTTGATACTGACTCCATCAGAGTTTCTGAATAAAGTCTACTCTAATAAAGTCTTGCATATTAAATCAGTGTATGGGATTCTGAAATCATGTGACAGGTTGCTTTTGATGTGGGGCTTTTTATCCACCTCAGAGCAAGTGACATCTCATTAAGACCTTGGAGTTTGACTAGTGAAATGTAAATAACTCTGCAGCTTTCTTTCTGTTTGCTTTCAGGCTCTCAAAATGTGTGTGACTGCAAAATATAATGAACAGCTTTTAAGTATGAAAAAAGAACAGGGACAACCAAAAGCATTGCTTATTCACAAGAATGAGGCAGAATCCAGACAGTTTTAATTAGTTAATTTTTTATAAACCCCAAGTAGAAATGGAATTTTACTTTCAGTAGTGTGAGCTGCTCTCCTACACATTATTTAATGTTTGTGGTTCAGAAAGATTAGCTACATTTTGAAATGATTACTTAGTCTTTTGGTCCTCTTTTGTTGGAAAACTGCCTCTTTGGTGGTCTGCTTGTTTGTTTGTAGGGTTTGTATGGTTGGTTTCAGGGTTTGGTTTTTGGGTTTTTTTTGTTTTTTTTTTTTTAGTTTTTGGTTTTTTTATTGTTTGGGAGGTTATTGAACCACCCTTATGTAAAAAATTAGTATTTTATAAAGATCCTCCAAGCATGAGGACATACAAGTTATCAATTCCTGATTTACCTTTAAAAATTACTTTGTTTTTATTTTTTTTATTTTCTTTCCAAAAGTATTTTGAATTGTTGGGATCTATGTAATTGAACTTCTGCGGATGGATATGTTCTAAAAGATTACATTTTGCTGCTGGAAGTGTTTTCACTGAAGAATTGTTGGGACTACATTCTTCACAGAAATCTATCATAAACTAGCTGATGGATGTCACATCAGATTTTCTGGAAATTTTAATTGTTTTGAAATTTGTCATCCACATTTCTTACAATTTATTATTATTTATCTGTTACCTAAGGATGAATTGTCTAGATCTGCCAGGCTAGCTGAGCAAACATAAGCATTAGGATAGCTCATCACACTGTGTACTGTCTGTGCATGTCAGTAATCCATGAGTACATGAGGTTAAAACAAGAAGCTTCTGTCGATAGATTTGCAAGAATCTCTGGTATTAACTTCAGAGACTTCAAGAGATAATTTAATACATTTCTCTTTTAGACTTGTTGGGTTAAAAACTGAAGCTCCAAGTGCTGCATCAACAAGCACAAGTACTCCTCAGCCAGTCAGTAATGTGGTCCACTACTTGGCATCTGCACTGCTTCAGATAGAACAAGGAATTGAACGCAGGTTCCTCAAAGCACCTCTTGGTAAGTCTCAGCATTGAAACTCTGTCTCTAGTTTTGTGTAAGATTTTGTAACTAACAAACCAAACATATCCACCCCAGCACTGCAGTAATACCCCTGACCCCAAGCCCACTTGCTTGTTTTGTAAGACTGGATGCTTTAGAAGGACATCTTGGGGAAAAGAACAAAAAGTTAACACACCCACATATATATTGATAGATATATAAAATGTATTAATTAACAAGCTTAATTAAATTCTTAAATGCATGCTTATTGAACATAGATTTTTTTTTTTTCCAGTGACCTTGTTTATGTGGTGCTACAGTTACACTGATGCATTGGCAGACAAATTGTACCCTTAGGCAGAAATTATCAAGCTTTCTAGGGGAACACTATAGTTCAGAATTACTGTTGAGGCCCATATATCATGCAGCTCTTTTGTTTTGTTTTGTTTGCTTCTTTTTATACTGTTTCAATGAAGGCAATATAGACCTAGTTTACCTGGATCACCTTGTTCAGCAATAACAGAATACTTACAGTAAAGTGTAGGAAATACTTAGATTGCAAACATTAAGATTCCCTGGTTTTGTGTTTGTGCTGTAAAACTTGAAAATAAAAAGTTGCAAGAAAAATTTAAACCAAAGCAGGATTGCAGCTTGACTGTGACATGTATTTCTTACTTGGCTTCCTCTGATGAGGCTCCAGAGGTGAGAGAGAGGATCCGAAGTGCATAAAGTCAGTTTGTTTGCCCATGATCCCTCAGGTCTGGATTCCTTAGGATCCTTTTGCAATTCAGAAGTGGACTTTGATCTTAGAGAAATGTGTAAAGGTAGTTCCTCCTTCCCAAGGTGGCTGTCTTGGTCAGACTTCTGTCTTGATGGCACACTGGGGATGTGCTGTGCTCTGTGCTTGCTGAGCTGCTTTACCTCTCAATTCTGGTTTGCCAGTTCAGCTCATTCCAGAGCAACAACTGGTACACTCTGGTAGACTTGATAACTCTTCTGAAAGTCACTGTGTATAAAATCCTTCTGCTCTGGCAGACTCTGCTGTAATAGTTGAAGACAAAAGTGCAGGTTTTGGTGTGTTAACACAAGATGTTAGGTGCCCTGTTGCACAGTTGACCTGAAATTTTTTCTGTGTCTTGGCTGCTCCTGCATGGAGCCTGCTGTCTGGGTATCAGTTGCCACTGAAGATGGCTTTGAGCTAGATTTGTGCCAGAGACTGACATGTGGGCATGGGTTCCCTTCCACAAGCTTTAGATATCAGTGTGATGACCTCTAGAAGAGGGAAGTGCAGCAAATGATTGAGATGCAAGGGGAGAGCACAGGAATAGTTGAAACCGCAGCTGTTTAAAAGCTTTACTTGGCTGAGTGTTTGATCAACTCAAATATGTCTGCACTTTCCAAGCCAGGCATGATACAGCTTATTTCTTGCTATATGACTAGATTGCAACCTGTGCAACAGTTAATTGACAGTGCCTCTAGCATTTGTCCTACTTTTCATGTACAAGTTGTAACATTGTGCATTATATGCCTCCATTTCCATACAAGGTTTGTATTTAGCTGACAGCCCTTTGCTGACAGTTGTAAGTTTACTATTCTCCAAGGGGAAAAATATGGTTATTAGCAGGCTGTGGCCATTGATCGTGCATCCTGAGATAGAGGAAAAAGACTAAAAGAAGAAAAATGCCCCAGAAGTATTGGAGAGACAGTTTTTTAGCAGTCTTCTGTCTTCTTTTTGGTGGTTTCAACTCTGCCATAATCTTATGTTGGTTCATGTTTTTGCCTTACCTTTGGAATGATGGTGGGTTGGCTTTTTTTTTAACCTGTGGATTAAAAGTCATGTTCTCATAGGTGTTCTATACTGAGTGGCAAAGGGAGTATATAAGGAAAGCAAATAGATATGTTTTGCATGTCTTAAATCTCTGATGTTTGTTTACTGCAATGTGCCTGTGCATGTCTTTTGCTGTGAAAAATACTACTACTCTAAAATGACAGTAATGTATAGAATAACCTACATTGCTGAGGAGCAGGAAGGATCCCAGGTGTCCTCTGGCCTGGCTTGCTGCCCTAATCATTAAGTGACAGTGTCAGGTTCCCTCTTGCTTTTTGGTGCCAAATGTCTCATGTTTTCAGTTGCGTAATGGGCTGCTTTTAACAGGAGGTGAATCTGAATGAAGGCAAGATTGTAGATGTACAACAGACATAGAAAAGTTCTCTACTCAGCTTGACAAGGAGGTGTTTGTAGGGCTTTTAATGACAAGTGGACACTTGTTTTTCAGGACTGCTCTTTGCTCAGAGCTGTGATGCATTTTTCCCCCCCCCCCAACCCCTCTAAAGTGTGACCAACAGTTTTGTGATGATAGAAATTAACTCTAAGTTTGTAACCACTGGGGTTTAGTTTGCGGAAATTTTAGTTTTTGTTTTACTGTTCTTATATAGATTACTGTGTCTCTGTGCTCATTTGTTTTGGGTTTTTTTCCTAACAGGAGGGATTTCTATAATAGTTGTTCCAATTATTTAAGACAAAATGCCTGGCATATCTGTTTCTCATGCTAAATCTGATAATCCCAACTTTTTTGGCTGATTGAGTTACCATTGAAGTAAAAATATTGGAAGTCAAGCAAGTGCTGGGAGTTCTGTTTTTGTAGCAGTACAGGGGGAACACTTGCAGTAAAAAGAGTGCCCTTGCATGTCTGCTTTAAACCACACTGAAAATAGTCTTTGTCATTATTTCAGTTCTTGCTTTCACTGCAAAGTTTATTTACCCTCTCTATCCCTCCCTTTATTTGCTCTGTTCCTATTAGGGAATGGAGCTGAACTTAACAATTTTTAGTTTTCGTTTATGGCTGCTAGTCCTAAAGCCAGCACGCTGAAATTCCCTGCAGTCACTGGCAGGTTTATGCTGGTGGCCTCCAGGGTGCAGAGCAGACAAAGGGACCCAGCACAGCAATAAAAGGACCAGCTGCTCCTCTCAGCTCCGTTTTTGTTTGAGGCTCTATCAGGCTGCCAAGAGCCTTGCTGGTGATTCTGATAGGTTTAGAGTTGAGGTGCATACCAAATGTTCAAGTGGAAGAGCAAGAAAAGACTGACAGAGAAGATAGCGATGTGAAAAGAGATCTGGAAACCCCAGAAATGGCCCCTTCAGCCTCACAGAGCTGCTAGATGCCCACTAATCTTCTGTTGTCTGGTGATGAAATGTCACATGATTTAAATGGTATGCATTTCTTAATTATGAACTGTCTTTTGGAAATCTTTTCATTAAATATTACTATGAAAATTTGGTTTTTCTTCCTTCAGTGCAGCCCAAGGTAATGTTACAGGAGACTTATGGAAAGGAGGGAGTGCAGTTGCAGTACATTGTTTTCCTGCTAAATTTTCAGAGTTAACATGTAAAAAAGCCTTTTTCTTTTTGAATAGTTGTTTGAAGGAAGCTCTGAAGTCCTGCTTCTCAGAAAAAAAATTGTTTGAGAAGAAAGAAATACAAGCGGTTTTTATTATGAGTTTTGCTTCTTTTTTGATATAAATTTACTCTTCCTTGCATTTCAAAATACTTTGCAGTGCAGTAATAGGTCTCATCATTCCTTTTACAGAGATGTGAAAGTTGAGGTATAAAATGATGAAGTGATTTGGTTGCCCTGGAGTTCAGTGAGGCATCCACAAAAAAGTCTGCCTTCTGCACTAGTTCAGGACTTCAGTCATTTAAGCATCCTTCAGATTTCCATGCAAAAGGTTGGATTCTAATTCATGGGAGCACCTTTGAGATTGATGGAGGGAACCATTTGCCTGCTTTGTAACTTGTGCCGTGCACTTCTTGCATGACAAAAAAAAACCCAAACCAACTTTTTTGTTCCTTTTTGCTTGTCTTTATTCAATTCCTTTCTTTTTAGATTTTATCTTTATTTCCTGTACTCCCATAGCTGTTTCCTTTCCTATTTATAATCATCCTCATAATAGTATCAGACATCTTCCAACAGTATCCTGGATATGATAGGGATATACACATACTTTTTTCTTATGCTTCCATTACTTCCCTGCAGAGTTTCATGAGCAGAGGCAGCACAGGTGGAAATGGGCTTTTTTTATGATACAGAATTTTTGTTTGCTCTTCAGAGAAGACAGTCAGAGGTGCCTTGTAATTGGAGCAGATGAGGTTGACCATGGCTCTTCCTTCCTGAGAGGTTAACTTAATCATTTTAATACTCCAGAACACACCTGCACAAAACCATCCAAAATGCATTGTTTCAAGTGGACAGATGAACTAATTCTCTTGGTCCTTGAGAACTGTGCCCATAACCTGGCTACATTTTTTGAGCTGTGAGGAGGTTTGTGGTACCACAGAACAAACAAATTGTTTGCTGAGAAAAACCTGTGGTTAGTATCTGCTCCTGTGGCCATTTGCACCAGAGTTGGACAGAAAGGTAAGGCAGGGTAGGATTCAGAGCTTTTAGTTCAAACATTCTGTTTGTAGTGGGAGTCAGATTAAACACTGGGATGTGCAATTCCTCCATGCACAGCACTCCCCTACCCTTCACTGTCTGCACATGTTGAGAACCACTGTTCACTGTTCAAGTCATGTTTTTAGACTACACATTTATGGAATATAAAAATTAATTTTAAAATAATCTGCCATGCTTCAAAAAGGTATTTGAAATAACTCTATGAATTTAATGTTAGGTAATGCAGAAGATGATGAAAGGCACCACTGGGGGTATAAAAGGAGGAAGAGAGTGAAAGACAAGACTAGTCAGAGAGATGGTAAATTTTAAATGTTACTTGTATTGCTAAGAATTAGAAAGCATTGAATATTTTATCAAGTTTTCTTTTTTCATTGGTTTTTGCTTAATTAATTTTGTAGCCAGTTCCTTACATTGAAGGTATTGAAGCCAAAGGTTTAAGCATGAAACAAATACAGCTCAAATATTTAAAACTAAGAAAAAGGTTTCTGCAACCAGAAATAAAGAACTGTATTTTTTTTTTCACTTTGGGACCAAAATCTGCCTGTTCACATAATCCTGGGATTTTTTCCCCTTTTCTTTTAATGTCCCCATTTTTTTCTAAAACTTCACACCATTGTGTAACTGCATATCCTTTCTAGAAAAACTAAAATGGAAAACCCTTCCCTGAACTCAATTAGCTATTGATAGATAAGTGCATAGATCTGTCAAATGACTTCATTTGCATTGTAGCAAGGATTGGAGGACTTAGCTGACAGAAGGGTATCCCACTGCGCAGTGTAGAGCTGCTCAGACACAAAGAAAGAGGCCGTTTCTCCCTCTGAGTTAACAATATAAATGAGAAAGATGATGGATGGAAGAAAAAAGTATTATTCTTATTTTACAAATTGGGATCTGAAACAGTGAGTGTTGTTTGGCTTGCTTGTTTCAGCAGCAGGACATGCTGAAGCAGGTTGTGGTCAGGAATTTTCATCTCTACTTGCTCTGCAAATTCACAGTTGCAATATATTTGTTGTGCTGTGTGATAAACTGTATTGGTAGGCCAATCCAGGCTGAAAATAACCTCCAAATAAAAGTAATAATGCTCAAGCTGTCATTGTTAGCCAAAGAAATGCTTGCCAGACTTATATATATGCTTAAGATAAAGTGTCTTTAAGAGTAAGAGTTACAGTACAAATCTGATTTAAGCAATTTTAACTGTCTTACTGAATTAAAAAAAAAATACATGGAGATATACTGCAGTACTGTGAAAAGGACCTTGTCCACTGTCTTCAGAAGACTAAATTTAACACAGCAAGCCTAAGGTCTAAGTAATGGGAAATGTTAGGAAATACAGGTTTGCAGTTCAGGAGTAGCTGTATTTTATTTATGAAGCTGTGTTGCCTGTTTATCCTCTGCCTTCTCCCATCACTTCTCTTGTGCTGCTTGCTGCTAATGCAAATGTATGCAAGATTAGACAAATCCTGGCAGCCAGTTGATGAGAAGGCAGAAGGGCTTTGCCAGGAGAGCAATTAGTCTCATTTTTGTTCTTTCATTTTATTTGTTATTAGATATTTTCTCTTCCTAGTCCTGGGAATAAATCATTTGGCAGCCAGGTGCATCACAGGCCATTCATGTGCCCGCTGTCAGTATTCCAGCAGGCAGGGTGGCATTATATGCTGGAGTGCATCATTAATCAACTGAGATCACACAGTAGTAGCTGGACTATCACTTTTAGAAGGGAAGTCTGCAGACATCTCCATAACCACAAGCACTGTTGTATGGTCTCTTCCTGTCCTCAAACCCTCTTACTTTAAAATGCAAGAAATAAATTTCTGCTTCAATAAAGAAACCAGCTTTCTGCTCAGGAGCAGCAGTGCAGGCTATCATTTATACCTCCTGTTTTCTCTCAGGTTCTCAAACAGCCTATTTGCTTCTCTAGTTCCCAGCTACCCATTCCCATTCAGTACTGTCCCCCTCATTACTCAGTGTGTGTGTTTGTGTAGCTGCTTTCATGGGCCTCGATTGCAAACCAAAAGTATTTGAAAATGCCATTTAATTTCTCACCCTTGTTCCCTCCCCCGTTTATTTTTAACTTAATTAGGGACTTAGGTGTTACTTGGTTTGACACTTGATGTGTACCACAGGTCCCTCCTGTGTGTTACATTGCTTAAAAGGTATTAAGGAAACAGTTACATTTCATCCAGGTCAGTCATCCAGCCTGGTCAGCCACACAGAGATGCAGGTGCCTGTGAAGGCAGGGTGCAGGGCAGGATTGAAGGCAGTGAGGCATGGGCAGAGGGCTGAAAGGCTCTCTGGTAGACTGTACTGGAGCAAGTGTGGGTGAAAAGTGCCCTTCAAGCTGTTCTTTGCCTGTGAAGTTTCAGGTACTTTCTTTAAACATTTTGGGATTTCCAGATGTAAATACAAAGGAAGGTAAATTGGATATGTGATCCTTTTTTTATGATCTTAAGTTTTGTTTTATACTTTATAAATTGAATCAAATTAGGTTTCCAGGTTTATATCTGAGTTTGTCTTATTAATGACCTATGTATGTGCAAGTTCTAAGCTTAATAGGTATTGAAGAGTAAAATATTAAAGCTCCAGCATCTTGGAAACTATGTAGAAAATACTCCAGTACTGAAGAGATAAGACAAAGGTTGAATTATCCCAGTTTGCTACTTGCTGTCTGTTTGAAAGAGTATTACCTCTTACTCTAGAATAACCTGGATCTTTGAAAAACAAGTTTGATAATTCTGTGGGGGTTTGTCATTTTTCTTATTTTTTTAAATCCCCTTCTCCAATGGAAGATGCCAGTGATGGTGGACGGTCCTACAAAACAGTTCTGGATCGCTGGAGAGAGTCACTTCTTTCTTCTACCAGCTTGTCCCAAGTCTTCCTTCACCTGTCGACGTTGGACCGCAGCGTCATCTGGTCCAAGTCCATCCTCAACGCTCGCTGCAAGGTGTGCCGGAAGAAAGGCGATGCGGAAAGCATGGTGCTGTGTGATGGCTGCGACCGAGGCTATCACACCTACTGCATCAGGCCCAAGCTGAAGGTACCTCGGGGGAAAGGCCTGCTTCCTTCTCGCACAGAGCTTGAATAGTTCTTACAGTGCTAATGCTTTTTCATTTCCCCTTCTGTTCCCAGGTCATTCCTGAAGGAGATTGGTTCTGCCCAGAGTGCCGACCAAAACAGCGCTCTAGACGCCTCTCCTCCAGACAGAGACCTTCTGTGGAAAGTGATGAAGAGACTGCTGAGCAGCTAGAAGGGGAAGAAGAGGCAAACTATGATGAGATGGGACAAAGTGACGAGGAGCATTATGAAGAAGAGCAAGATGAGGAGGATGAATCACAAGAGGAGGAAGAGCTAAGGTAAACAGACTTGTTAAAATATCACCTTGATCGTTATTTGGAGTAGATGTTCGCATAAGCATGTATCTTGAAACTCTAGTATGAAAAAAATGTTTATTTCTAAAAAAATGGCAGCTTGTTGCAAATTTGGCTCTTACCAAAAGATTTAATACTGAATACAAAAGCTAGGGCCTCTGGACTTGGGTTCATTTTCAGGATAAAAATTCCAGCTTTGAATGTATGGGTGAGAGAAGGCCATCAGAGCTTCAGTTCTGTACAGCTGCTGTGTGAATGTGAAGTGGAAAGAGTTTCAAACAGTAAAGGCTTTCTGGAGAAAATCTAGAGTTATTTTTGTCCACTTTTGAATTTTGGAGGACTAGATGCTTACACTATTAGAACGTTAGAGAAAACAATCCATTGAAAGCCACAGGACATTGGGAATCCCTGAGGACTAATGCAGTAGCTGTTTAAAAAAGGCCAACAAACAATCTAAACCACCCTTACCCCCTGAAAAAGCCCCCCAAAACCATAACAACAAAACAAACAAAACCCAAACAAACAACCCAAGAAAATATCTTTAAAAAACAACCGACCAGAAAACACTATACAATCAACTAAATAATACGAAGTGGTAATTTCAATAAAAATTTTATTTGATGCACATGTCAGCAACATAAAAATTGAAGGAAATTTTTCTGATCTCAGAGTATTTTTCTTCTCTTTTTTGTACAGTCTTTTGAATTGACTAAATCAAGCAGCTCTGACAGTTGAGATTTAGTAGTTGGAGAGAATGTGCATGTCCTCGGGAAATGAATTTATTTCTGGGATCTTGTCTCTTCCCTGTAAAGGAAGGGGAGTCTTAAATATTAGTTACAAAAGCTGACCAGAGCCTAACTCTTATAGTAGCATTTTACAACTGCACTTTATTTATCTGGCTGATAATAATGTTCAGAAATCTTAGTAGTTAACACTTGCTGTGAGAAATAAGTGATTTAAAGGAATTGATAGCTGGTGCTCCAGTTAATGTATTCTTATTGCATAAGCTGCAAAGGTGATCAGAATTCTGAAAATTTCTTTAAGGTGTGTACTCCACAAAATATTTCACTAAGAGACCCCAGAGGAGTATTTAAGACAATGGTAGTTTTGGGTGACTGACTGCTTCAGGTTGTTAGCCAGCTGCTTACCAGTTCAACCTTGAATGGCTGGGTTTTTTAAATGCTGAATTAGAAAACAGGGAAGAGAGACAAATGGAATTTTGGAATAAATAAACATAACTCTTCACTTTGTAGCCCATCAAAACAAGGAAGATCTCAGGTCAAGTTTCCATTAAAAATGAGAGCAGCCAAGCTCAACAATCCATTCTCAAGTCAGAACAGCCAGCGTCAGGCAAGATACGCTTCTCGGAGCCAGCCAATTGAATCTTCGTCAAAAATGACCAGAAGGGGTTTAAGAAACATAAAATCAGCCTCCTCAGCAGGGACTAAGCCCACTTTAAGACTTCATAGCCGGACCACTCGTCAGAGCCAAAGTTCATTACCAGCAGATGTTTTTGTGGAGCTGCTCAGTCCTCGAAGAAGACGAAGAGGACGAAGGAGCGCCAGGAGCTCACTGGGAAGCAGCTCCTCCAGCTCGCTCGGCTTCCGAGTTGTGGATACTCCAGAGCCCGCCGAGCGCCTCAGGAAACTGCCAGTTGCTGCTTCAAAGCTTTCCCTTCCTGTTGCTGAACCCAAGAGAAGAGGCAGAAAACGACAATCTACAGGTTAGAGAAATGTGTTTATCACAGCAAAATCCACATTCTGTTCCTTGATAAAATAATTGTGTGGTAGAGCATGGAGATCATGAGTAGTGGTTGAAGGCACTTTTGCCACTTCCAGTGAGAGTTTTTCTTTCACACTGACAGAACCTTAAAATTTTCAGCCATCTGAGATTTATTGTATCCATATTTGAAATTTCATATTTGCACATGATATGCTCTATAAGTGGATTGAAAGTTTGGAAGTGCCTTAACCCACACAAATGGAAATGTTTACTTGTAGCTTTTATGATTTTATTTTATTAAAGAATTAAGCAGTGAAGAGCACAGATAGAGGGAACATAGTGAAATTGGGAATATACACACAGAACAAGAAACTGCTTCCAGAAGAAAAATGTTGTCTGCCTGGTGTAGGGCTAACAGTGTCCATGCTTGTTAAGGTAATACTTTGATGGTAAGGAAATACTTGGAAGGATACAATAACTGTTAAAAACCAAAAGGACCCAGTGTGAGACTGAAGAGTGTAAAAGAGCTTGCACTCCAGTGTAGCAGCCTTGTATTCTTCACCATTTCTGTCTGTCACTATTCAGAATGTCTGAGCTTTTCCTTTAACTACCCTGCTGACTACTCTTGAAAGCAGATAAAACCAATCTGAATAGAGTTTTTGTGAAAGTAAAAGTTAGGAGCAGGCAGCTTATTCTTGTTTTTCTCTAACAGGACTTTTCTTCAAGTGTTTAACAAATTGTTTTAATATTGAAATCAGTGAAAAAAAATCATGTCCAAAATTAATGCAATGGATGAGACACCCAGCTAAGGCCTGGTACTTAGCATTCTGTATGACAAGAGAGACATTTTAGTAGTAAATGACAAGACTGGAGTATAGTTACTACTTTAGGTCAAACTACATGCCTTGTGCTTTTAAACTACAGTTTTAGTACCCCAAAATAATGGTGTTTCAGCTTTTTATTAATTTTAAAAAAATTATTTTATTTGTCAAGCTTTTAATCTTTATCTGGGGGGATGTTGGGTTGGTTTTTTTTCCAGAATCATCTCCTCCAGTATTGAGCAGGAGAAGTTCAGGACGTCAGGGCGGAGTCCATGAACTCTCAGCTTTTGAGCAGCTGATAGTGGAGCTGGTACGGCACGATGACAGCTGGCCTTTCATGAAACTGGTTTCCAAAATCCAGGTAACTGACACAACTCTACAGGCAGCAGGAATGGCTGAGAGCCCTGCTTGCTGCTGGTAAACCTGGGGAATTTACAGCATGGTGCAAACAGCAGGATAGAGCCAAGCAGTGGGATTCAGGAGAACTCTTGCATTTCAGCTCAGATATTTGGTGTCAGAAATAGCTTCCACAATTGATGTGGTATTGGCAAAATTTTACATAAACTTTTCAATGGGCATTTTAAAATGTGAAATGCTTTGGTTTTAAAAAACCCAGCCAAATAAGTAGAGCATAAGACTGCTAAAGGTAAGCTTGTGATTATTAATTAATTATTTGAATTAATCTTTCATTTATGCAAAGACATTCTGAGACGAGACCTGTGACAAATAATAAGATAGAAACAACTTCATGCTGATCTTAATTATAATGCAGTAAAAAGATGATTCTGTAGCTTCATTCTTAATTTCCCTCTTGTTCAAATTTCAAAATACTGGATGATAATGTGGATACCCAAAGTAAGCGCTGCTCTAGAGGTTTTTACTACAGTAAAACTTGCCAAAGCTGCTTTCTGCAGGCTGCACTGGCTTGTCCACTGTAAGGCACTGCTGGCCCTATCTGACCCTGCCAAAGTGCCTGTCCTTTCCAAGCCTCTGGGGCAACTCTGCACAGGCATTCTTGGGGATCTAGAGTTTGGTGTTTAAGGCTCTGCCAAAATTAGCAGTGATAGCTGTTTAATAAAGACCTGAAATGCTGAATTCAGAGCCACAAATAGTTGGAAGGGTAATCTGTCTGGACAAAGAGAATGATGTACAAATGTGAATGAAGAAAGTAAGCGTAGAGGTGGAGAGGAATATTGAATGAAATGGAGAATAGTGACTGCCTAATAATAGAGTATTGGAATTATGTTGGGAAGGGCAAGAATCTGGTGAATGCAAAGAAGGATGGAGAATTCAACTTAGTTTTGTTGCTGAAACTAAACTGCTAGAATTCAGTGCATTCTGGTTTGCCTGAACCAATCACTTAGGGAATAGTCTCTGTATAGTTGGAAGGAGAAATCCATACCTGACCCAGATTTTCTTCATCATGATAGATATTTTGGTTTAAACTTTTAGCTGCCTTTAAGACAATGTAAAGGATACATTGAATGGTCAGTGCACAGCAAGCCAGAAAGAGAAAAATACTTTTCTTTTTAGTAATTACATAAACATCACTCCTAAAGGAAAAGGAATTAAAAATATGTCAGTTTAATTCTGTTTCTTTACTGATTCTTCCTTTAGGTTTGTTTGCAGGTTGCACTTGATCTAGAGTAAAATTGCCATAACCAAAACCTAGGTTTTAAAATATACAGGATAGTGCATGTGGGTATCTTTCCTTGGAGGAGGAGAAGGCATGTTTGGATCAGATGCCTTTTTCTTTTGCTTCCCCCACCCCACTTTGTGAGACAGGCACCCTAGGCTTGGTGCTTACTGGAATTCAAAACTGGATCCAAATGATCAGTACACTTAAGGGTTAGGCAGTCCTTTTCCTCCCCTGACTCTTGACCCCATAGTACTTGTGTAGAGTCTCCTGCTGCTGCTCTTCAACACAAGTGAATGGAATCTCTGCATTTTGAATGAGTAGTGGTGGAGTCAAAATGATTATTACTCATGATTAAAGAGCTTTTAACATTGTAATGTATTGCAGAAAAAATAAAAAATGTAAAATATTGGAAATAATTTTTGTACTTGACAGATGGGAATAGCTGGAACAGCGCAATGCTTATCTGCTCATGCAATTTTCTTATAGTTGTTCACAGGGCATTTAGGAGTAGATTTATTTATTAAATTTCTGGCTAACATTTGTTGTAATCTGCTACTTGAATGATAGAAAAAAAAAGCAGTGACTGAAAACTAGTATTCAGTTCAGGGAATGAAGGTAGTTGTGTAAGACTCCTCTGTTTATTTAAAAGCAAAACATAAATGCCTTTTGCTGATACATTATTTGTTTTAATGTTTTACATAGGCAGAATTTAAGCTTCCCTTTCTTTGTCCATTAATCTTTTTGTTTGGATTTTTTTTTTAGGTACCAGACTACTATGATATAATCAAAAAACCTATTGCCTTAAATATAATCCGTGAAAAAGTGAATAAATGTGAATATAAGTTAGCGTGTAAGTATTGTTTATTGAAAGGGGTATATTGTACCATGTTCTCTCACTTTAAATCCTTGTCCTAAAATAGAACTGTGTTGGATGATTAGAAAGCTGAAATTGTGTTTGCTTTGGGGTTTTGTGGTGTTTTAGGTTTTTTAAAAGAGCGATTACTAATTTTTTTTTAAATAAAAGCTGTTGAACATAGTTCCTTTCCTACTAACATACATGATGGATAGATGAGAAATGGGCAGCTATGAAACTTCTGGTAGTTCTCAAGCCTTTAATATCAAAGAGTGACACTGATGGAATAATTAGAAAAGGTACTGTTGTCCTTGTCTCTGATTTGTATTTCCTGTATTGATAATCAGAGAAACTGAAGAATGTTGACATGGAACAGCACCGATACAAGGATAGCAACTCGATACATGTAAAGACATTTTTGTGTTGCAGCTCTGCATAGGATCACTGTACTGATTTATTGGTGTCAAACTGTTCGTCAGACCACTGATGACTTGAAACATGCTAAATTTATTTATTTTTTTCCCTAGCTGAATTCATTGAAGATATTGAGCTGATGTTTTCGAACTGCTTTGAATACAACCCTCGTAACACAAGTGAAGCAAAAGCTGGAACTAGACTTCAGGCATTCTTCCACATTCAGGCTCAAAAGCTTGGACTTCCCATCACATCTGGTAACGTGGACCACAGCGCTCCCGCGGCGAAGAAGTCTCGAATCTAACCTCTGCCTTCCAAAGGAGTTCTTGAGGGAATCGATTACATTCATTAAAATGGATTGTTAAATTACCCAGTCGTCATGTCTATTTAAAGCAATAACAACTGTTTAACCACCTTGAAGTGTGGCCTGCACTATATTCTCAATATAATATTAAGCACTCAGGAGAATGTAGGAAAGATTACCTTTGCTACAGTTTTATTCAGTGTCTAATAATTTTGATAGATGTACTGGATACAGTACTGGTTTACAGAGGTTTTGTACATTTTTAATACATTCATGTGTCCAGATATCTTCCAGAAGTACTTTGTTTTTTCCTGCACAAAATAACGTTGTTTCATCCTCTAGATTTTGTAGAAGCTGTGGTATTGAGGGCTTTATCAACTCAGAGAAAATCTTCTGCTGTAGCACAGTTGAAGAAACTGTGTGTGTTGTTAAAACTTGTTTGAGCATATCTTCTCAACACTAATGAGTACAACTGCATATCTTTTCAAGTACTGTACCAGTGCTGGCTGGAGGTATTCGGTCTGAGTTTATTAAGTAGATATTTATTTAGCATTCAAAGTAATTTGTGAATTTGTTTTGTATTTATAAAATTTGTACTTGGGGCAAAAAAAAAGTCCCATAACTTTTTAAATTTTGGAGGGTGGGGTTTTGTTTGTTTGTTTGTTTTTTCCCCTCTGACTTGATGATCAATCAATAAATACCTTCTTGTGTCCCTGGCAGTTCTTCTAGCAATGAGTAAACTTGCAGGACTGTACTCTTAAATTTCTACATTCAACTTTGGAAGTGTAAAAATAAAATGACACATTTTTTCAAAGTATGTTGAGCTTGGACTTCCTCTTGAGTTGTACTGCTGCACCACCTTTCCAATAATTTCTGAGGACAGTTTGCTGGAGGCAACACAGCAGAATGTGGTTCCAGTATGAGTACCCAGTCAGCACTCTGGGCAGCTGCAGCCACTGTGGTTCCTGGTCTCAGAGGGATGCAAGTGTCCATCAGTTTGTCTGGAGTAATGTGAGTAGTGTAAATTGTATGGTTCTTTAATTTGCATCTCTACTGTGTAAAACCTCACAGATTTGTTCGGTTGACCAGCAGCTTCTTTAAAGTATCCTTAGTATGCTTGATAGTATTGTTTTCAATATTTATTAATGTAAATTTATTAAGCTCAGTTTAATAGGTTTAAATCAGTCCTGTCCTCTTGGAGATATGCCATAATCTGAGAAAAAACTATAGAGTGGAAGTCTGGGGATAGGAAGGGGCTGTAGGAAAAACAAACATGAGGCTTGCTGCTGCAGCAGCATCTTTCCTCCTGTGTTTATGCAGCTTGTGTTAAAGGCTTTTTAAAATTATTTAAAAATTTAAATAATTCTAAAAGTTATTTTTAAATAATTTTTAAAAATTATAAGAATGAGAAGGGGAAGGGATGTTGTTCAGAAATGTCTGCTAGTACTTCTGAGTTTCTGTGGAAACTTTCCACAGAAAGTTGTCAGTTCAGAGCTGACATCTCTGCCTAGATTTAAGAGACATTTTTTGTTCCCACAAAAGAAATGCTCCCAGTAAAGAATGCTAAATTCTGTGAGGAATATGAGCAGCACAAGACTTGGTTGCAGGGTGTAAGCTGTACTTGATACCCCTGCATCTGTCCCATCCTGGGAGGCTGTCAAAAGTCCTGATTAGTAGGTTGCACAACAGTTGTGCTCATTCTTGTTCACATAAATAATCCCCATTGACCTGAGTGTGAATACATTTTGAGGAGGGGCACAGTGAGCTGAGTAAGTCTATGTGTGGCAGATGTAAGTTAAATAATTTCTGTTCCAAACCTACTCCCAGCTGTTCCTTCCTATCACTCTTTTTCCAGGGTTATTTCCTTCAGTAGCATCCCCTTAACAATGCAGCTATAATTTTGGGTTTGGATAGAGCAAGTGGGAACAGTCCAACCCAAATCTGTGCTTGACATTGGTGTTTGTAGCTTGTGCTCAGCAAAGTTACTAACTTCCCTTTAAGTCTGCAAGCCTGAGGCCTCACATACACTGAAGGTGAAATACAGGAGGTGCTATTCTGCTTTGAACAGCTGTGCTTAAAATACTCCTGTCTGCCATACGTGCAGTTCAGCTCTGACTGTCCTTGGTTTTAGTGGTAATTGTGAGGCATGAACCAAGTCCTCAGAGCAGACTGCCTGATCTGGTACTTTCTTTGTTGCTTTTTCAGACTTCAGTGATGCTTTTTCTTAGCTGTGTCAAGATATCTTTTTTATGGCCTTTGGGAAAAGGGGGGTTACTTCTATATTCCTCCTTTTCTTAGGGGCTGAAATATTCATGCTCCTCATCCATCTTTTCTCCCTGAAAGTGTGTTACCATGATCAGCCATCCCACCTGATGTCACCATCAGAGTAAGATCTGTACAGTATCTGTCAGGGCTTCAGGCAAGTTTTTCACAAAGGTGTCAAAAGGGAGAGGGTGAACAGCTTCGTTTTGGATTCAGACTGATGAGGCTGTACCAGACTCTTGCAGAAAAGAGGCAGTAGGCTTAGTTGAGTGTAAGTGTAGCATCTGTGCTCTAAGCATTTTAACCAAGATGCAACAGTGAAAGTCTTGCCCTTCTTGGTAGCTTCCATAGATCTTAGCCCTGGCATGTATCCAGATACTGCAACACCAGCTGCTTTTCCTGCTGTGTGAATTCTGCCCCTTTCATTCATTTCAGAGCTGAATAACTACCCTAGGCAATTTCTTCTGATTTTTTTTTTTACATTACTCTTCGGTAGCCAAGGGACCAGTCCCTTTGGGCTCCCAACCCAAAGGATTCTCTTGTCCAGGAAACACCAGCATTTCCTCAAAGAAAGCTTGCTCACCTCCTGGCCACCACAGGCTGCCAAAGATGCAGAAGACCAATTCCCACAGTGACTGCTGGTACTGGAAGCAGCTCTTCCCACCCATGCAGGATGAGGTCACAAGGAGAGGGCCACTTCAAATGCTGGCTGTAGCCTTCTGTGGTGATTGCAGTCAAGCTGATACTGGCTGTTCAGGTGTCAACACCAGGGACGTGTTGTATCAAGTCCCTTCACCTGTATTAGGAGGCAGGTGATGACCTTGACTGGCATATCCAGTGTCAGATTCAACTGTTGGAAGTCTGATTTCTGGAAGCCTGTAACAGTACTGGAAAGCTTGTGTTGCTTTGGTGTGGCAGCCCATGACAGATGTGAGCTAGCACTCTTCTTTTTGAGGGGTATGAGTTGGGGCCAGTGCCCCAGCAGCCACTACTGGATGCCTCTTTTGTGGAGGGTGAGGTTTAAACACTTAGCACAGAGCACTTAAACTAGTATTAACAATAAAAATATTATCTTAGCATAATCTTAGCAAATATGGGCATTAGAAACCAGTATGTAGCAGCTGAAAACCAGCTTGAATGTGCATATATAGCTCTAGGGAGGCAGACCCTGAACAGCCCCACTGCCGTGACCAGCTGCCCCAGAAGCAGCTGTCCCTGCATCTGTCACAGTGCAGAAGGGAAGAGCCTTCCAGGGACATGTGCAGGGAGCAGGTCTCTGGGGACAGCAGGCCGTGCCAGAGTCCTACCCAGCACCATGTTTGTGCTGCACTGGTAATCTGGTGCTTTAGGATTTAGGAGATTACATTTGTGGTTTATGAATCATTGATGTAACCACTGAGTTAACCCTTACCCTGCAGTGATCTTGTCTCTTCCAAGTTTTATCTGTTTGTATTCAATAAATAACACCTAACACAGGTCACGTTGCCTGTTGGGGATCCCTGTTGTAACTGATCACAGTGATTCTAGATAACACTTCTTGAGGCTAGCAAGGACTATTTCTGCCCTCCAAGATCCTTCTCACTCTAAAGAAGTTGTCAGTGTCCAGACAACTGCAGGAAGTTTCTTGTACAGCATTTGGCTGTAACTCTGAGGGATCTTTCTTTCCCTTGCACTGCTCAAGTGCCTTGGTCTTCCCAACATGACATAGTCTAGTTCTGCAGGGCTGCTCCTGGTGCTTTACCCAGCCTGCTGCAAGGGCATATTCTGAGATTTCTCAGCCTGCTACCAAGTGATGCATTCTTCCTCCTGCCCTTCATCAGCTACCCACTTCCCTTAGTTTGGTGCTTCCTTAGGCAGTGCTATTAAAAGCTTGCCTCTGAAGTGCTCAATTGAGTATATGCCCAGTATTAGGCCTGTGTAAAAACTCCTCATCTCCAATTACCACCAATAAGAACACTTCCCATTTCAGGGCACTCAGGTTTGAAGATGATGTCTGGATGAAGACTGATGCAAAAGGTAAAATAACTTGTGCTGCAAATCAGAATTACAAAGGCAGGTAAGTAAACTGATTACCTTGTTTTCCAATAGGGATGCTGATGTAGCTCCATCCCTAAAACACGTTTGTGTATTTGTGGATGTATTTGTATATACTTAGGCAAAGTTTGGGATTTTTAACTGCTCTAAGTCACTGACTATTAAAACAATGGTTATCATTCATGAATCCTAGAACTTAAAGAATGGCTTGGGTTAGAAGGGACCTCAAAAAATCATCTTGTTCCAACCCTGCGGCCATAGCAGGGACACCTTCTATTCGACCAGGATGCTCACAGACCCATCCAACATGGCTTGAACTCTGCCACAGCTTTTCTGGACAAGCTGTTCCAGTGCCTCACGAACCTCACAGTGAAGAATTTTTTCCTCTTACATAATCTAAACCCACTCTCTGGTAGTGGGAAGCCATTCTCCCTTGTCCTGTCACTCCATGTCCTTGTAAAAAGAGCCTCTCTAGCTTTCTTGTAAGCTCCCTTCAGGTATTGGAAGGTATTTTTTGGAGTGCATTAAAATGCACATCAATACAAGCTACACCTGAAACGTTCTTGGGGCAGAAAGCCACCAATTGCATGTGTTTTCCAAAAAGTGCACTGAGACAAACTTTAGGTTTGTTTCTTTACCGTAATATATCAGGTTCCTGGGTTTGTAGTGCTTCTTTCCTGGAAAACTGCTGAAATTATTTTGAATATATATTTTTAAGGTGCAAATCAACCTTTAATTTTTTTTTTAGGGATGAAAGAAGGGAAAAAAGTGTTCCTGGGTCTCCAAAGACAGGGCTGTATCAGCGGCTGCCCTGCGAGTGGCTCTGGATACGCAGTAGCCGGCCAGGCTGGAGGTGCTCAGCCCACACCATGTCCTGCAGCCTTTGCCAGAGGGGGGAGAAGGCAGCAAAGCTCCAGCGTTCTGCCTGAGCCTCCCTGCTTGCTCACAACGTTTATCCAGCTGTTCAGGTCACTCGCTTTTGATGAGAGAAATGTTTGATTGGGCCAAGTTTCCTACAAGGATGTTACATGACAGCATACTCTCCAAAACACTGGCCCATGGCCATGGAAGATCAGCTTTCACTTCTGTCTTCTCTGCTGTTGTTCGTCTCTTTCCTTAGATTGATTTCAAAGAACCACGAAATAAAGGGTCTTTATTTGAATAACATAGAGCTGCTGCACCAGCACTGTGTCACAGCACTGTGGTCTGGGGTTATTCTGGTGTTTGTGCTGCCTGGTTTAACCATGCCATGTGGAGGGACTGAAAATGGCATGCTTGTCCCAGAATTTCCCTGTAACAAGGTTAGAAGGAATCCTCTACAAGGATTACCTTGCTCTGCTAGGATAGCACACAGTCCAACTTCAGCTTTATCAATTTGCTAGTCTTGTCTTACCAATATATTTAGGATTTATATTGATAGTTCCTAGGTTAACAGTCCTATAAGAATGTGTATTATAATCTACGTGCTTTCCAATTTTTCTCCTTCGAGCACTCTACAGATAAAATTAGCTTGGAGAGGAAAGGCCTTTGAAGAGACAGCTAGTGCTGTGGCTCAGCTGTGAATTCTGTGTTCAGAATGGCAGAAATGGGAGCCAGGATGTTAAAATGTTTGGGGTCTGGATGGCAGTTCTGCATTTGACACTGGGCAGTGTGGGGCTTCATAGTTGCTTTTCATGAGCATTCCTGTGCAGATCCCACCATCAGTCACATGCTGGGCTCTGCAATCCTGGCACAGCTCGTGAATGCTGCTGTCACCAGAGGACACTTCTGCACTGACCGACAGGCCCCACGATCCAGCAATGGTTATAAATATTCCTGGGCCTCAGTCATCCTAAAGCCCATCCTCAACCACCAGAAAGTGATCTCAACTCATGTATTTAGCATGTTAGGCTGAGATAAAGTTCTATTTTTAGATTGCTGTCTGAAAAAGAAAAACTTTGTGGTTTTAAAAGGCACTATCAACTTTTTAAGCACTGTATCTTGTGCAGGGACTTTGAAATGCTTGAATAGGTTTAGACGGTGCATCTTCTGTTTCCATAGTTGTTGCTTTTAAGAGGTTTCTTAAAACCAACGCTTGAGGTCAACCTTCATCAAACAGCATTTCCTTTCATTCAGATGCAATGCTGCAAACTGAGTGCGAGATCTGTCTGGAGCAATTTTAAGAGTATTGAAACTCCAGAACCAAAAATGTCTGTCCTCCTTTTTGTCTGACCTTTAAAACTTCCAATCAAAACAAGCCATTTGCATTAACCTCTGCCATCTTCACACTTTAGTCATGGCTTTATCTATCTCCTGGAGAATATTTGATCCTTTACTAGTGATTCTTTTTTGTATTTAAAAGATGTCTCCTTAAATCAGACCTGCAATACCATAGAAGTGCTGACCATGATTAGAAACAGTCCATTTTCCAAGGACTTTATACCAACGTGATGATATAACCCCAGCAGGAAAAGAGGCACAGAGCAATGAAGGTCAGTAGCAGAATCAGGCCAAGCCTGGAAGACTCGGGATTAATGCCTGAAAGATCTGTACAATCTGTGTACAGTACTGCTTTGCACTTGTCCAGGCACAGAAGAACAAGGATTCCTTGTCCTACCAGGAACCCTGTCTCAGGGGGGGCTCTCCTGTAAAAAAGAACCTAACAAAATTGAACCATTATATGTGTTATGTGCCAGCCAGCCCCAGCAACTCAAAGATCTGCACGCACCTATCCTAAAGGAAAAGAGCTTTTGGAAACCATAGCCATTTTCCCTGGAGGTGCACCAGTTTAAACTGTGCCATCTGCTGAGATGGCTGGCTGTATCCTAACTTTTGGCAGTTGTCCTGCAAACCAGGCTGAAGCTGTTCAAGAAATGACCCTTTCCAGCTGTCATGCTTGTCTGCTGAGAGGAGCCACTGCTCTGTGGCTCAACAGGTTTTCAGAAACATAAACAAGATGAACTCACTGCTAAGAGAATTGTAGATGTGCACTTCAGTAACACTACTGCTGTCCTTACTCCTTCTTTGTGTAAAATCTATTATATTTAGATACTAAATATAATATAATATGCAATAGAATATAATTAATATAATATTGTGAGCAAAGAACCAACTGTTGAGCCACAATACAGAGTAAGGAAAGAAACCACACTTTTATCTTTCTTCTGATTTTAAAAAGAAACAAAAACAACTGCTTCTGTGCTGTGGAAAGTCTACTAAAATCCTAGCATAAGAGGCAGCAGAATTTGACTTTCTAAGCTTAAGGACAGAAACTTGGAGACTGCCAGCATATGGACTATCACTCATTTTGTAAGACATGGGGAAACTGTAAAAATTGCTGAGTGCTGTTTATGCATGTGCGTAGCAAAAGGGCACTGCAGCAGTTGGAGACACATTTTGTAGGGCCTACAGGAATTACAAGGGCTAGCAGGATAAACAGTAGCAATTTCTTCTAGTGCTACAAATGTGTAAACCCTTGTAAAAGTCGAATATGTGCTAATTATGTAAAGGTGATTTTTATCTTCTGTTTTTATTAATAAGGCTGAGTGAAGTTTCCCTGTATTTTAAATTGTAGAGGAATTTTTTGTTCTGTTCTGCCATTATTTTTCATGTTTCTCTCACAGGACGAATTTTTATTTCCTTTTTTTTCCGTGTTTAAATACCATCCTTACCACCACGTCATTACAAGACATAACATTTTAATTAAATCTCTCTTTTGCTGTCCATTGACAGGCCCGTGGCTGCGCGGCGTTGTGATTCAGTGACACGTGTGAGAGGGGGAATTCCACTCTGCCCCGCACAACATGTGGCTGCTGCTCCTCGAGCATCCTGCCGGGCTCACGCTGGTGCCGCTCCCTGCTGCCTCCTCCCGCCTGCCCTGCTGGCATCCGGCATCAGGTCAGCTCGTCCAGGGAACGCGAGGAGGGGCAAAAGGAGCTTTACAAGCGAGGAGGGGAAAAGGATTTTTTCCTCGGCCGCATCCCCGCACGGGCTGGAAAGGGCCTTCCCCACCTGGCAGGGGAAGACGCTGCCTAACCCCAGTGAGGCATCGCGGCTCTGGGCCGGCATCGCCGCCCGGGACCGCGCTCGCCGCCCCTCCCGGGCACCCCGGGGGCGGGGGGAAAGGCTCCGGGAGCCGCGGGCAAGGCGGCGGCAGGGCGGGCAGCGCTCCCAGCCCTGGGGCAGCAGCTGGCAGGCCGCGCTGCGAGGCGGCGGCGGCGGGAGCAGCCGAGCCGTGAGTCAGCCCGGGAATGTCCTGGCACGGGCGGCTGCGGCTCCCGGTGAGGGTGACGCAAGGGGCTCGGCCGAGAGCAGAGCCCCCGGGCGTGACCGGCCCGGGCAGGAGCCGCAGCCGTGCCCGCTGCCCTGCCCTGCCTTGCCCTGGCGGTGCCCTGCCCGCCGCCCTGCCCGCTGCCCTACCCGCTGCCCTACCCGCTGCCCTGCCCGGTGCCCTGCCCGGTGCCCTGGCGATGCCCTGCCCGCTGCCCTGCCCGCTGCCCTGCCCGGTGCGCTGGGAGCTCGGGGAGCCCAAGGGGGATTTGGGGACCGCTCCGCTGGACGAGGCTGCTTAAACCTGCAGAATTGTGAAAAGGGATAGTGGATTCTGGAGCTGCCCTGATGGGGATGGCTGCGGATCCGCGCCTCACACCAGCACACGCACACTGCCCCTCGCTTCAGGCTCCGCAATTAGCTCACAGGGAGGCACTGCAGGTCTTCCTAACTTGCCGCAAAATCGTGCCAGGATCCACAACTTAAGAGACAAATATATTTACTGTTGGGTTTTTGCTTGTGTTTTTTTTTTTGTTTGTTTGTTTTGGGTTTTTTTGGTTTTTTGGTGTGCTTTTTTGGGGGTGTTTTTTTAGTTTTTTTTTTTTGAGGAATGTATCTGCAATGTAAGGAGAGAGAAAAACTCAGTGTTAGCATTTCACAGCTTTTCTCTAATGCTCTCTTACATTACCAAAAGTTGGACTTTGTCTGGCTTTCTTCGCACTCCCACTGAAAATACAGAATTCTTAGAGGGAAACTTGGTATTTTGCAGGGGTACGCAGGACAGCAAAGGAAAAAAAGAAGTGTCCTGAGCAAAAGATCACATCAGATGCAGTTTCCTATGCATTTCTCTTCCTTGACAGGTTGATTTTTTGAACTGAATGGTATTAAGACTCTCTGTCATTTCGGTGTGCATCTATGCAAGCTCCTCTGCTTTTCCTTTCCCTCTGCTCAGTCCTCTTGAAGGCAATCTGGCTACACTGTAACAGCTCCAATGCCCCCAGCAGAACCCAGCAGAAACCAACAGGCTCCTGAATTGGACTGGTAGACATACAGCCTCACTTTCTTCTATCTCAGATGGATTATTTTATAAAATTTAATTACTTAATTATGGATCTTAATTACTTTTGTGACCTCTATTCTTGTGTCAGATTTAACTCAAACAAGCTAACAAGTCAAAAAGTCGTTGAGATAAGGACTAGCCCAAGTCAGAGGGGATGCCTGAGGAGGCCAAGCAGAGGCCTTGCTTCCATGAGAAATGAGGCTGAAGTGGCAACACTGAGCTCAGCGAGGACCACAGAAGAACAAATAGGATGCACAGAGCACTAAAGGAAAGGACTGTGATACCAAAGAGCTTCAGTGCATAACGCAGCTCAGTCGATTCTTATAATTTCTCACTAATGAGCACCCAGGAGCTGAATCCAAACAAATAGTGCCTCCTGCTCCACGGTGAGTCATTGCTTCCATCCACAGAGGGTGAAGGGAGCCTTGGAGGGCTTCCTCAGAGGCATGTGCCCCACAGAGGGTATCATTCACAAAGCTTTTAGTGCTGCTGCTGCTGCTGCTGCTGCTGCTGGGCTCTCTGAATCATTGGGCTATTTCGGTGGTGCCTGGTGGGATGCAGGTCTTGTGGCACAGGGTAGTGAAACTCGATGCTTCCCGATGCAGTGAGATGCCGAAGTGAGGAACCAGCTTTGTCTGGGTGTGCTTCAGCAGTAAGATTTGCTTGGTCATTACTGCTTTTGGCTGGATACTGGCCATTTCTGTGGCCTCCAAAGTTCACCAGTGGTCTCTGTCACAAATTCCTTCTCTGATCACTGCAGTCACCGGGAGTTCAAAATCAATTTTCTTGAAAATGAGAAGCTCCTTTCTGTTTACCTGTGACATGTTTTTCACCTCTAAGAAATGCTCTCAAATTCTGGCAAACTCATTTCTGTGTCAGAGATTTCTGTAAAGTCACACTCCTTCAGCCTGTGCTGCTTCTGTAATCTGGTGACTGCCAAGTAACAGTCAGTGATGTGCAGCAGCAGAAGCAGCAGCCCTTGGTGCCTGGGTACCTCAAGCATGCACCTTGTGAGATGGAGAGTATCAAGCACTCCTTATTCATTATTCAGTTTCCACGGTGTTAAAAACAGAGGGTGAGTCATGCACAGTGTTGCAGTTGTCATCCCTGGAGCACCTATCCAGCCACGCAACTCTGGAGCTGGTAACTCCACACCTTTCATTTCAGGAGCCTGGAACATGCAGTGCAGAGGCCCCATGTAGGTGGCTGAGGGTGCTCTGCAAGGACACGAGACTAGGGCACTCACACACAGCAGATTCCTGCTCCTGTGCACATGTTAGAAGTTTGCAGAGTCCATGGCAGCAAGTGTGGTCAGCAGCACCAGAGGATGTAGTGCACATGAGCACAGCTACACCTGCTTGCCAAATACACAATAAAGGTACTCCTTCCTGAGTCCCACATTGCTGGCTCTTACACAGGCAGATGACACGAGTCATCCGGAAGAAAAGGACTTGAGTCAAACAGAGTTCAGTGGCAGCAGGAAATCTGGAATGTGTGGTTGTAAGGAGGTGAGGGGTAAATACAGCTCCAGATTAGTGATTTCAAGGCTGATGAACCAAATTTTGAATATTGATTATGCAAGTCGGTCTTGAATTCTGCATCCAGAGGGCAGGATATACCCAGAGGGTTGGGTGTAACTCAAAAAGGATATTGGAAACATAGTGTCTCAGCTGATCAACAAGGTAATGTATAGTAATGGAGAATGGGGGCAGAAATGTCAACACATCCCTCACACAATGCAGTATGAAGATACGAACATATATGTATCTAAAACACATAGGGGAATCTAATACACATTCACACGTGCTGACAAACACTGGCTTGTCGGTTTCTACCACCATACTGGCAGCAGTTCAAGTGTTTGGGGGAGAGAGAGCTGGCTGGTCACAGCACAGGCTGGAGGCTCACAGGTACAGCTCCTTGAGGTCCTCAATGTTTAGGATTCCTTGGTTTTCAAACACACCAGTTGAGGGTGAAGAGTCACACAGGGCTGAGAATCCTCTTGTCCACTTGGATGGGCTAGAGATAAAATGCTCTGTGTTTGTTGCCCTGCGCCTGAAGCCCTGTCCAGCTTAGTATGGAACAGTAAAACACTGTCGGGAGAGCTGTCCTTCCTTGTTTTTTCTGTAAGTAATTTTCTCATCTTTTCATGCACCTTCCACCCTACGTGCTGTCCCGCCTCACTGCCTGAGCAGCTCTGCCAAGATGGCAGAAAGAGCACTCTTTGTGCCGGGTCCCTTTGTGCCCAGGGCCTTTCCCTGCACAGCCCGGGGCGCAGCACAGATCCTTCCAGCGGGGACAGGGCGGCGTGGCACACGGCAGCGGCACAATGCCGCCCGTGCCGCCTGCCGGGGCAGCCTGGCAGCGCCGAGCCGTGAGCAGGGGGCAAACCCTTCGGAGCAGCACAGAGCGCCTCGGCCCGGGGAGCAGCGCCGGGCGGTGCGGGGCAGGGCGGCGGGCTCCGAGCGGCCACGCCGCCATCGTGCCCCGGCCTGACGCTGCTGCTCCGGGCCCAGCCGAGGGGCCGCCTCGCCCCTCGCAGCCAGCCGGCCGCTGCCGGGGCCCGCTGAAGGCGCCGCCCGGGGCTGCGGAGCCCAGGCCAGGCATCCGCATTCCGGCGACGGCGCTGCCTAGGCCGAACGGGCGAGCGGGCCCCGCCGCCTGCGGGCCCTTCCCCGCGGGGGCCGGCCCAGCGCGGCCCGGCGGCGGCACGTGGTGGCGGCGCGGCCCATGTGACCGGCCCTCCCCGGCCGCTGCGGCTCATCCCCCGCCCGGCCGAGTCCCCGCCCGCCTCGCCCCCAGCGCAGCGCAGCGCTCTCTGCGTGCAGCAGCCCCGCACCGCAGGCAGCCGCCGCCGCCCCGGGACCCGGCGCCATGGTAAGGGCGGCGCGGCGCGGACGGGCGGGGAGGGCGGTGCGGGCGGCTGGCGCGGCCCGGCGGAGCCGAGCGAGGCTGAGCGGAGCAGGCCCGGCCCGGCGCGGCCCCGCGGCCTCCGGCGGCCATTTTAGTCTAATTTTAGCCGGGTGCGGGGGGAAGGGGACGCGGGAGCGGCCGCGGGGCAGCTACGGGCGGCGGGGCCGGGGCCAGGCCCGGGGCCTGGCCGGGCGGGCGGCGCAGCGCTCCCTGCGGCACCGCCCGGGCGTGCGATACCCGACGGGGCGGTGAGGGGCGGTGGGCGCGGAGAGAGGGGTCCCGCACTCCTCCCGAGGAGCAGCCCGGTGCCCGGGCCCGAGGGGCGGCCGGGAGCGGCCGCGGGGGAGCGCTGGGGCCGGGCGGGGCTGCCGGCGCGCGGGGACGGGGGCGCGGGGCGGCGGGGCTCCTCCGGCCCCGCGAACAAAGCGGGGAGAGGGGCCCGCGGCTTCGCCCCCGGGGACAAAGCCGCCGGCTCCCTGCGAGCACCTGCCTTCCCTCCCCGGCAGCCTGCGCTGGCAGCGCTGCCTCGGCAGATGTAATTGCTGGACCGAGAGCAAGGGCGCTGCAGATGGGCTGAGCTCGCTTGCTCACTCGCAGCGGGGTTTGCTAAATTATTTTCATTTTGCCTGGAGCTGCCCGTTTGCCCTGCCGGTGTTTTGTTTCCTTGCTGTTTTAGGCTCTTATTTTGAGCGGCTTGCGAGCCTGATGGGGAGCTGTACAGTTGTAATCGGTATTTTTATATGAACGAAGAGCAGTCAAACAATACTCCCGCAGCAGTATGAAGTAAAATTCGGGAGTTCTTAAGGCGCGGTGTTGAAGCTGACACAATGCAGAAAACATTTCTGCTGCTTGTAGAGCCTTACCTCACGCAACAAAATGAGAGTCATGACACTGCTGGATGTGAGCTGCTGCTGTAGTGTTTGCTCTACTAGAAAAAAAAAAAGCCAACAAAAATCTATCCCCCAAAACCCCACCCCCTCCCATCCCAACCGAAAATTACAAACTCCTCTCCTGTGTTCAGTTCCTGCCCCCCCATCCTCCCTCTTCCCCTCCCCCCCAAATAAGCCAGATGCATGATAAGGTAAAGAAAACTGTTTGAGCAGTACAGTTGTGTGACTAGTTGGATGAAACTGCTATCCAGAACTGCTGAGCTGAAAATGCTGAGATCTACAACAAGAAACTACTGAATTCACGCCTCCTTTGTATCCTCTGCTCCAGTCCTACAAATATTACTAAATTCATAGTGTGTTCAGGTTGAGTATAGTATTTTTATTCTTACGGGGGCAGGCAGACTTCTTTATCTAGCACTGTGGGCTATCATCTTCTAGTGAGTGTTAATTTTTGCTGTTTAAATTATTCCTTTGATCTCATTTTACAGGCTTCTGGAGTAACAGTGAACGATGAAGTCATAAAGGTTTTTAATGACATGAAAGTAAGGAAATCTTCAACCCCAGAAGAGATTAAAAAAAGAAAGAAAGCCGTTCTCTTCTGCTTAAGTGATGACAAAAAACAAATAATTGTAGAGGAGGCAAAGCAGATATTGGTTGGTGACATTGGTGATACTGTGGAGGACCCCTACACAGCCTTTGTGAAGTTGCTACCTTTGAATGATTGCCGATACGCTTTGTATGATGCCACATACGAGACAAAGGAATCTAAGAAAGAAGACCTGGTATTTATATTCTGGTGTGTGAAAGCAAAGCTTGCTGTCAAAATTGAATGTTCTGGAGCTACCAGTGGATAACGTAGTAACTGTTTGTTGTTGGCTTTTTTTCTTTAAAGGGCTCCTGAAAGTGCACCTTTAAAAAGCAAGATGATCTACGCAAGCTCTAAAGATGCCATTAAAAAGAAATTTACAGGTATGGACCTAAAAATGCTTTTCTCGTTAACCACTGTACCATTTAGATGTTGAGGTTCTCATAAGTACATTGTTGTCCATCTGTCTTTCAGGTATTAAACATGAGTGGCAAGTAAATGGTTTGGATGATATTAAGGACCGTTCAACACTTGGAGAGAAATTGGGAGGCAACGTGGTAGTTTCACTTGAAGGAAAACCCTTATAAAAAGACAGACAAGTGCCATCTGGATCTAAGGAGCTTCCATTTCTGCAGCTCGTTCAATTGGAATAGTATTAGTCTCCCCATCCCCTCCCCTCCTCAAAAAATAAGCCCCTTCCCCACCACCCTGAAGGAGATGTCATTGTTAAGCAGTCTACCAGTGATTGCCATTAGACTGTTTGATCCTGGTAGTTTTATGTAGGATCCAAGGAATGCTTTCACGTCATACTCTTGGCCAAAACTGACGTTGCAGGCATTCCTTGCAACATGTTCAATGAATGTGATAGTTAATGTAAATAGTCTAGCAGACAGCAAAGGGTAAGCTAATCGAATGCCTTGAAAGTATTGTCCACTGGTCGGATGGTAGACTCTCTACAGTATTACTTACAGTTGCACTTGATTGCAGTTCCATGAGGCTCTTGTGCATTCATACACCTCACCTGCCTTGACAAGCCTATTTTTGTGACATGGCAGCACACAACACTATGCATTTAAAGCACTTTTTTGTAATATGTTTGACCCGCCCCCTCCCCAAGGAATGCCAATTAAGTTGCTGTAACTGTGTCATCAAATTATTGTAGTACCTCAGTTTCATTCCTGTTACATGCATATCTTTATAAATGAAGTAGCTGTTACGATGCCTTTCGTTTTCCATTGAATGTACACTACTGAACAGGAGTAGAAGTTATCTGTTTACCATATGAGTCTTGAAACACTAAAGTTTTGTAAAACATCAGTCATGGTGGCAATTTCTGTATTAAAAAGAGCCTTAAATGGAACATTGTTCTTTGAGATCAAAAACTGGCCACGTTGCAATAAAACTTGTGGCTTATTACAGAACGTTGCCTTGTTTTCATTGGAAAATATAGTTTTTAAGTGTTTAAGCATATTTCAAATAACTTCTGTGGAAAGTATTGTAAAGGTAAACAATCATTAATCTCATATTGAATAATGCAAGTTTTTAATACTGATTTAGGCACTGCTTTACAATACTTTGTGGCTCTGTTCTGGCCGTTCTATAAAGGACCTGCTCCTAGTTTACCGTAAAGTAAAGAAGCTACCACTACTGGAGACCATTAGTTTCATGAAACACTTGTGTCAGAAACTCAAAAATACAAAGTAACTAACCATGCAGTGTATTTTGTACCTGAATGTTCTTAAAGTTCTACATGCCAGAGTAAAACCTTGCAGGAGTTTTTACAGCTCGCTGTCTTTCTGGGTAAGGTGATGTGTAATAACAGCTACATGCAGAGTTTGAAGCGGGCAAAGAGTTTTTGTTTCTTGAGGGTTATAGTTAGACCGACCCAGTACAAGAATTAGCCTAAATGAACTGTTCTACTTGTTAGCTTCTATGTAAATAGAACTGGAAAGTGTTTGCCACTACTGAGGCTTGCACAGGGGACGTGTTTTGGCTGGGAGCCAAATAATGCTCTCCTTATAGAGAATTTGATCTGCTCTGTGTGAGCAATCCTCCGTTAGCCAGAGCTATTTATGGCAAACACATGCTTTTGTATCTTGTCATCGTTATCCACAAATGGCAAAACTGGACATGATTCTCCTGGTATGCATAAAGGAGCGCTGTTAGGCAGCCACTGGCAGCTGAACTGTACATGCTGCTGAAGGAATGCTCTTTTATCATTACCTTATTTTAAAAAGTTGGTAGAGTTGAACTGTGGAGCTTTTAAATGCAGGCTCTTTATGTTCAGTTCATAGCCCTTTTTCAACAAGGAAGCAGATAATAATCCAAATACTTTCTGTCTTTTTTTCCCCCCTCCAATAGTTTAAGTAACCTAGTGGTACTGTGTTTAGGCTCTCTTGTCCTGTAGAACTTTAAGACTTTATTTCAGGCTTCTGGCTATCCCTATGACTTGCACACTTAATTGTGTTTGCTGTTCTATGTAGACTAAACTTTACTAGAATTTAAGTAAAAAGGCATGATGACCACTGACTTACTAAGTGTATTAATGAGTCTTGGTTTTGTTCTACAAAACTCTCCTTTCAGGTACCTTTTAAGATTGCAAAATAACTGATGGTATGCATGTTGTCTAGGTGAAAAAAAACAACTCACAACTTCTTATTCCTCAAAATAGTCTATTTCTGATCATTCATGTTGTATGCAAAGCCCAGTTTAATGTAAAGATATCTGTGCTTTATGTTTAACTTGACTTCAGTACAGTCAAATGAAATTATCTTTTAACTGATTTTTCACAAGGAATAAATTGTTTCTTTAGAAAAAGCCAAAATGGAAAATGTTAAATTTTAATAAACCATTTGAATTTTCATTTTAGACAGTAAACTTTTTTAAGGAGTATTGTGTTTAAATTTATTGTTTGTTTTTGCTGCAGTCCGGAAAAATGTCTGCCTTTTTAGTTTAATATTATAGGTTGGTTTTTTTTCTTTTTTTTTAACTAGCTTAGGTGTATATTCACTCAGTCCAACTAGCTATGAAATTGAAGCACAAACTGTCTTTATGTAAGATTCCTACCAAATTTAAGTTTTGGATCCAAAAGGATCAGCCTGCCTTCAGTTTGTTCTTGAAATGAATGACTGACTGACTGATGTGAGGTCCAATTCAGATGGCTTGCTTTTTAAAAAAACAAAAACAAAAAAACAAAAACCAATAAAGTGCTACAGAACTGTTACTGTTTGAATTATAAAACAAATGAGAGACAGCTGGCATCTGTTCCAAAATGGTTTGTCAGCTGTTGTTTTCTGTCATTATGCAAAATGGTGAGGGCCTCATTGTGATCGAGAAGTGGAGGAAAATCCTCTCGAGTATCTTCTGTGTATTTCTGTGTAGACGTGACTTTTGGATATCTTGGCTTCAGTTATTGATAAAGAAATGTTAAATTTTTCATGAGAGTAACTTGTGCAGAAATGGCATTTTTCTTCTAAAATAATGTTTCAAAGCCAGCGGTTTTGTTTGATTGGTAAATCCTGGAAGAGGTAATAGCTAGATGGGTTTGATTTCTGAGAAGGGAAACCAATCCAAGACTAGAGTGTGCAAGTGAGGTTTATGCTTGTGGTGATTTTAGAAGTGCAAAGCTTAAATTTGTATGGACTTGACTGTAAAAATGACTCCTGGTCAGATCATGTAGCAGAGTTTGAGTATGCTCTGTTAAACCCAAAGTGTTTCGCTAAGGGGAAGACTTTTCCTTCTCTACCATTCCCTCAGAACAAGTGATGGAATACAGCAATTGCCACAATTTGATAATAAGCTTTACTCTCTTATGCCAATTCCAGTATAAACCAAATTTTCATGTCTGCCTATTTTTTATAAACTCCTATAAGTCCCCTTTAGTTTGTGGTGGCGAGTTAATGATTGTAGAGTGAAAACACGGCACTAATGGTGGATCAAAGATCATCAATGTAGCACCTGTCTATTGAACTTCTTTGAAATATTTCTGATTTTGAAAACCTGGTATAAATAAAATTAATTTAAATGTCTTCAGTTGTTGAGTTTGTTTGTGTGCTAGACATCACCTGCGTTAATCACTTTGTTGTCTTTGGACTGGGAGCAGCCCAGATACTGTGAAAGAAGTTGTGGAATACCTGGATTTTTTGTAACAGGTTTCTTCTGCTGCCCATTCAGATCAATATCCTACTGTAGCAAAAGCCAGCACTACTGGCTCCGGAGATGGATATAAAGAAAATTTTAGTGGGCTGGTTCTGGATAGCCTTTTTCTTTTGTTGGATCCCGGCTCGTGCGTTCAGAAAATTAGATGGCTTTCGTATAGAAAATGTAAAATGTATGTTTACACTGGCAAGTAATTTCTAGTACAGGGAAGGAAGTGAACTGATGTGTGAAAAAACTGACTCCATGAAGAAAGATCAAAATATTACCATTTTGGTATCAGTGGCCTGTCTCTTGTTAATATAAGATTTCTTGGATCTAGGAATATGTTATCTGGAAGAGTTAATTTTGTAAACAAAGCTGTGAAGAAACAGCTTCATTGAATTCTCTGGAGAAGGCAGACTTTAACAATGTGCATTAAAAAACCCTTTACTGTTTATCTAACATAAGCCTTCTCTATGGCTGTGGGAACATACATAAGAATCTGCATTAAAGAAGAATGAAAGGTCTCTGAAGTTTTTTGAATAAAAATTACTGTTTAGCTTAAAAATGTTCTATTTTTACTAAATTCATATCCAGTGCTTGACCCTATTGAATTGGGACATTTTTCTGCTTCACCTCCCATGCTGTTGAATCTACAATAATCCCCATATATCTTACTCTTTCTTGCATTGCTTATCTATGCATTCTACTAGTAACCTCTGAAAAATAAATACAGTAAAAACTAAATCTTTTCATAGGAAGTTCAAACAAGTGACATAATTTATGTTCATTTAATGATTTCATAGAATTGTCTTTTTACATTATAAAGCTTAGGGAAAAACGTGCTAATTGGAGGTACTGAAAGTAATTTTTACATTCCTAAGATTCTGTGACTGTCTTTTTAATAACTCATTGTAGATTAATGTTTCTGTTGTCAGCTTCGCTTCCTAGATATTTAGAAAACTAATAATTGGAAAATAAACTTGAAGATGCTGCTGATTATTTTTAGAAGTTTCTAAATGTCAATTTGGATTATAAAATAATATACAAACTTCAATTTCCCACTGCTAGCCTAATTTTTATTCTTGTGTGTACAGGCTTAGAAATGTATGTGTAATGATGCCTCTCCTCTTCCACCTCTTTATTTTTAAAAACAGCTGTGTCACTGCAAATCCCTGCCATCTGCCCACTGTCTTCTGTAAAGGTTTATGGACAATCTCCACTTGTACCTTTCAGTATCTGTTTTCCCCTCTCTTGTTTGTGATTGTAGGAGTTTGGTTTAGAAAAACTAACCGCTGTAACACTGCTCCTCGAAACCTTTTCTATTATGCAGCAAGTTAAAAGCATCAGTTAATCTCTGGTGAGCGCAGCTGCAGGGTGTATATTGGCTTGGAAAAAGAGATGTCATTTTGAGAACCAGTTCGGAGAGCCTTATTTGTGTCTGCTTCCTCGTAGTGGCAGCACTGCTTTCATCTGTGACCTTCTATTAAAGCTGATGTGAGAGCTAAGCTTTTCTTCCATTTTGGCTGTTTCAACAGAAAATGCAATGTGCTTGTAGCAAACAAGGTGCAGGGAAGCAGAGAAGGTTTAGAAGCAGCAGTTTTTCATAGAGACCTGTACATCTGGTGGAGGGGAAAGGGTTACAGCAGAGGATTTGTTTCCTTTTAATTTCAGTAGGAGCTTGCAGCTGTAATGACTGGGCTTATGTTATCTTTTGCTCTGCCTGAACAAACTGATTCCACAGTCTCAACTGTCTCAATGCTTTCATGCAATGAAATGTGAACACACAGCTCTTTATCAGTGAAATGTGGTTTACTCCTACAAAAGTGAAGCCTTGCTACAGCAGTGCTCTTAGTTAGCCATGTCATATGGAGAGATGCACCTCGGCTGCATTTGAACAATCCTTAAAAATTGTGTGGGTTTTGATTACCCCAAATACAATAATTATGCTATTACACAGGCACTGAGGACGAACGGATGTAGTTCTTAATTAGGTGACTGCAAGTGACAAATATAATTCATGGTCATATTTTTGAATCTTAGCACTGTTATTTAAGCATGACTTAAAGATGAAACACTTCCCAGTCCACAGAATTCATTGCCTGCATAAATTCTTTTAAGCAGCAGTAGCATAATTTTAGCTCTTCACTGAATATACTGATGCAGAATCTGTCACCTGAGGGTTTTTTGTCGTCTGCTTGACAAATTCCTTTTGTAGTGCTGCATTATTTCTCTGCATCCACACTTCAAATTCAGTTCCCAGAACTCTCCTTCCAAGTAACCAGAATTCCTAAACAATATTTATTCTGTGTGACTAAAGTAGAAAGGCATCTTGTAGAACACCCATAGGAAACAAATGCACGGTATTAGCCTGCGTGGCCACTGAGCATGTTTGGCCCTGCGTGCCATCTCTGCCTGTTGGGTTATTCTGATGAAAGGTCACCTCATTCAGGTTTCTGTGGAATAGCCCAACACACAAAATTTGTGGAAACAGGAAAGAATGTTTTAATTCTGAGCAAATGTTTTTGCTCAGATAAAGAATTTGCAAGCTGGGAGTGATAACAACCTTTTAATTTTTTTCTTTTTACCTGTCCTGACAAAAACACCTGGCTTTGATTCTAGCCAGTTTTATCGATTTAGTTCGACAGGTGCACTGGTTGGAAGTATCTTCAGGACAAGCTATATTTAGATATATAACCTTTTGATAATTCTGGCAGTTGCTTTGATCTCATTATTTTAATTCACTCGCTTCACCTCCATTACAATTTTAACTGCCTAGTGTTCAGCACTGCCAATGTAATCTTGCAACACAGCTTGAGGAACATGTAAAAGTAGTCATCATCAAAACTAGTAATAATATAAATAAATTTTATTTATTAATTTTATTGAGCTAGTCTCAGTTTTGCAAGGACAATGACAACTCTCTTAGAAAGTTAGGTGGTCTTGCAGGGAGTTCCTGACTGACACCTGCCATAGATCTCTGTGATAAGATGGAAGAAGTGTTGGAGCATTCATATGAGAGCAGTTTGCTTTGCTTTCTTGCATAGCTGGATGCATTTCCTCACCTGGAAGATGTTGAGGTCACTGTGGTATCAATATTTAAAGTATTTCACCTTCTGCTTGTGAATAGAACAGACAGACTGCAATTACAGTGGAGTATGCTCTGTTTTTCTTAGGATAATACAGTCAAGGATCTCAGCTATGAATTTCATTTTTTCTCGATTACCACAAAGGAGAAAAGAATGTGTCTCATCCCCCAGTGCAGCATGAGGCCAAAACACAGCACAGCAATCGTATGCAGGCATCATAATTGTTTTCAGCTATTGTATCTGTTTGCAGCTATTGTACCCAGCAGGTACAAAATGTGACCTTGTAAAGTGAGTTGTTCGTGGTCTTGGAAAACCCCAGAAAATACAAAGTTGAGACACATCCAGTAATTGCTTTGTGCACACCACATTCAAGAAGCATGTGGTTGGCTCTCTGTTTATCTGCAGTTATTTTGTGCACAAAGTAATAATGGCACATAAATATATATTTAATACTAATAGTAATTCAGAATCTTATGTTAATTTAACAGCTATCTTCTATGGAAGATAGTGAAGGTAAGATTTCACCTTTTTTTGATTTTTTTTTTTTTAAGCAATGGTGTTAATAACCAGTTTTTCTGCTGTAACAGCAAACTGTGGAAATGTGAGAAGAGTTACTTCTCTTTGCATCAGCATCTTACATTCTGTGCAAATACAGACCCTCTCAGTTTCTTCTTAAAATAGTGTTTGGATCACATGCAGTTCTTAACAGACAAGGATATAGGATTTTTGTAAGTCACATTTTACAGTATTAATGTGAGTATGCACATATTTTTTGAGCTGTGAGATAAAACCTTTTAATTACAAAAGGGCATATTTTGGGAGAAAAAATTAATAACTTTTTAAAGCTTATAGTTTCCTCTGCTAGCACTTTACTTTTTATTCCTGAAGGTACCCATTAGGATCTGTTTTTTCCTTTTCGTTAGTTTTTTTGGTTTTGGTATTCTCACTTTCCCCACACTGCATCATGTTTCAACCTAATATGGACTGGATAAAATTGTTATCGAAGGAAGAAGGTATTATGTAGATAACATATACAGTTTCTGTAGGAAAGAATAAACTGTTTGCCTGACCCAGTTTTATGGAGCTATTTCTTTCTACAGAGATGGGATTCAGTCAAGGAAGAGGGACAAATGGGTTTGCTGAGAGTATTTAGGAGCACTCAGTGGGAATGAGATTATTAGTGTAGGGCTTAATCCTGAAATACACCATCTCATCAACATTACTTCAGCATCTGAGAGACATAAATATTCCAGCTACTTTGTGATATTAGTCTGAGATAATTTTCTATTATTATAAAATTGTAGCTGTCCAGATGATTATAGAATATTTCTACCTGTGATCAATGTTTTGATGTTTTCACAAACATCTGTTGTGTCTTTTAAAAGATGATTTCCAATGAGTGGAAATTTATTTCTGAAGAAATACATCTTTTATGGGTCTGAAAATTAAATTGAAGGTTATAGAAGCAACCAGTTCCCCTAATCTTTTTGGGGGAATTCCTATAATGTTATCAGGCTTGATTTTCCATCTGTTGGGCACAGTATGAAAGAATGCACAGAAAAGCTGCTATGGTAACATAGTATCTGTTATCACTGACATTAAATTCATTTAACGGCACTGAAGTTACAGGCCATGCTGTATGCAAAAGGAATTAAAAGTATTCTCAGATTAGAGTTTGTCATTTTCACAGACAGTGACATTTAGTTCCCTTTGAACAGGTGTAAGTGTCCTGCTGTGTGTTTGTTTCGCTGGGGATGGAAATGACAAACCCAAGCCTTTCCCCTGCCTTTGGTTTTCTCTGTGTCCTATCTCCTCCAAAGCACTTTCCCCTTCCTCCAAAGCTTTATCCCTGAGATATTGCTCACCTGCTTCCTCTAATCCTCTTATTTACCTCACTTACCTCAGTTTCACTTCCTTCCATCCCTTTTTTACTCCCTGCTAGTTCTGATTTTCCTCTGGTCCTGGTCCTTTATATTAGACATGTCCTTTAGTCTTCATCATAAACAGAGACCAAACAATTAAAAAAAAACCCACAAACCAATCTTTTTTATCTATTTACTATTTTCTTTTATTAAAAATATGAATCCTTAGAAGAAATTATTCAAATTGTAAACCTGACTACCAAAGTTTACCAAAGTGTCAGACAGTTTGAAATAATCTCTTGAGATGTTTGAACAGTTCCATTTTGTCCACAGGATTTAACTCAGAAATCCAGACTTCACCATTTCGATGGGAAATTGCCATATTGGGTTATTTTATGCTCTCCTCAGTGCCAGAAGCATGAACTCTCCTTTTTTTTGCAATCATTAAAGCATCTGATTTCAGTTGTTAACTTCCATGAAAGTGGTTAAGTTCTTAGAGTGTGAGGAACTGCATCAGATGCATGAATTTATGATATATTGAGAACTGAAGCTGTAGAAATAGTGTGAAATAAACTGTGTATCAACACAGAAGCTCCAAGTTAATTGCATGGCTCACTGGTTCATTGCCAAATGCACTGGTTCCTAGTAAAATTGAGAAAATCTTAGTATTATAAAATGTATAGAAAACTGCTACAAGCATTAGAGGCCATATTACAATACTACACGTTAAAAAAGTTAGATTCAATATATCTTGAAGTTACCTTTTGTATAATCAGAAATTATATTAATACAATGCCTTTTAAGTGTTTTTATCTGCTTCCTGTTTTGGAACCCTGTATTAGGCTTCTTCATCTCCTTGGGCTTTTCTCTGCAGTCAGAGGCACTAGGAATTGACAGCATTGCAATAAGGGTGTATGTCCTTCTCCTGATTTTAAAAAGAAAAGAAAAAAAAATCTGATGAAGAGATATATGAAGTGGGGCCATCTGAGGGTGCTGTTTGACAACCTACTGAAGGCACTCCAATGACACCAGTGGGATAAGAGGGGGATTCCTGCACATGCTGGGCTGAATGCTCTCCCTAATTTCTGGTGCTCATATCTGCCTGATCAGGCAGTGAATTTGTCAATTTACTGTTCTCACTTGCTTTGGAAAAGTTTGGGGGTTTTTTTATTAATTTTTGCTTGTTTAGGGAGGCACAATGCCTGAAATGTTTCAGATGTTTCAGAGAATTGCCTTGGTCAGCATTTGGTATGCAGGGTGTCTGTGGGAGAGCTAAACTTAGTGTTCATTGTGGGGCTGGAGCGTGTCCAGAGAAGGGCCATGGAGCTGGGGAAGGGTCTGGAGCACAGGGCTGGTGAGGAGCTGCTGAGGGAGCTGGACTTGTTCAGCCTGGGGAAAGGAGGCTCAGGGCAGACCTTGTCACTCTCTACAAGTGCCTGAAGGAGGAGTTTATATCCAGGCAGGGGTTGGTCTCTTCCCCCAAATACCCAGGGCTAGAGGAAATGACCTCAGGTTGCACCAGGGGAGGTCTAGATTGGATATTATGAAAACTTCCTTCACTAAAGGGCTTGTCAAGCATTTGAACACACTGCCCAGGAAAGTGGTGGGGTCACCATCCCTGCAGGTGTTTGAAAGATGAGTAGATTTGGTACTTGGGGATGTGGTTTAGTGGTAGACTTGACATTGCTGGGTTAACAGCTGGAATCAATGATCAACTCAGCATATGCCATGATTCTATGATTTTTATAAATGATTTTATGATTCATGACAGCCACCATGCTCCTCCATGTTGCTCAGTGTATTTCCAGGTAATTCTGGGCTTCTGTATCTTGTACAGTAAATCCAACACTTCCAGGAAGAATTGGACATTCTCTGTCAATTTATCACACAGCTGATGTGTATACTCACAGTGTATTTAACAAAGATCAGAACAATCGGATGTTTGGGTCCCTGGTAGGTAATGAAGGATTCTGAGATCATCATGTTGTGTCTTATCTGGCAAACCCTGGGGCAAAAATCTGGAAAGCCCAATGATCACAGAAGCTGGCATCTCAGCTTCTTCTTCTGCACATGCTTTAAAGTGTGCATTCTTCAGCACTCTGACTCCTGTAGTTCCCTGATGAAATTCAGTCCATCAGCACTCAGCTGCTGATGATGCAGCACAGGAGGTGTAAAGGATTTCAGTGTTTAGGGTGAAGTTGGGAGTCACACTACCTCACCATGTGCATGCCTGACCCCAGCTTGCCTCCTCCCTTCCCTCCCTGGAACAGTGAACTTCCAACCACCCTTCCCCCATGAAATCCCTGATATGAATTAGCTGAATTCCTCAGATTCTGAAGTTCTGACTCCAAGCTTTCAGGGACTGGGAATGCTGCCATGCCATGGTATTCTGAAGGGTGTAGGCAAGCATGCTCCATGTACAGCACAGTCACTGAGCTTTGACTATCTAAGGGCCAGCACTTCTACAGAGTTTGGGTTTCACTCTGTTCACTTCATTAGCGAGAAAAACTTTGTTTTTTCAGCTTCACTTTCCTGTTAGCATTCCAGGTGAATTGTATCTAGTGGTGTTTTAAGTGGGAAAGTAAAGTAGGATTTACTACAGACTAGTTAGAAAACAAAAATAATAGGCAAAATAGCTCACCTGATGTGTATTTGGAATTCAAGCAGTGCATGTATATGCTAAAAATAAATGAAGTTGGAAGGGGTTTTTGTCAGGATTGATGTAATCCAAGCATTATTAGGTGTAGTTCCATTAAAATCAGCAGAAGTTAGAAATGCTTATTAGAAGTTCATTGCTCTCTGGAATCATGACAACAGTGTGGTGTGATAATGGCAGCAGGGAAATGCACTGGGTGTACCATAGATGAAGCCAAATATTTTGCCAGCATTATGCATATTTCAGAGCATGCTACACAGATTTGGAGTTTTAGGCTACAAAGAGTCCAGACTGAAAAGTGATGGGTCTCAATATATACAAGAAATGCATGCATGATCCTTTTAATCAAATTTCTTTTAATTTAACCTAATAGCTCTCACTTTTTAGATGTACCAAAAGCAATGATAAATGCTGTTACATGTGGTCATTTATATCTGTTATATAGATAATATATAATATTATCTTTGATACTGCCAAGGTACAAATCAGTGCTTTAACACATCCTCACACTGACTGCAGCATAACTTTGCATCTTGAAGGACATTGGTTACTGGTCAGGATCGTGTTTGCCTGGTTTCTGCCTCCAGAACTGTACAAATATTCTGGTTTTTAGTGATAAGAGAGCAGACATTTAGAAACCAGATACAGTGATGTCTGTATCATTGTGGTGATGATATATCATCCTATCTAACTCACTTGGCACTTCAAGAGTCAGCTCTTAGAGATCATAACATGAACATCTCCACATCTAACACATGCCTTACTTGTGTTATTTGTCTGTTTAGTACTTCTCTTTAATAAGCCAGGCGAACTTTTTTGAAAAATCATATTCAGTTGTCAGAACAATTCTTTATTTGTTTTGATGGCTTAACATCACCGTGAGCTTAATTTCATTCCTTCAGGAATCATCTCCTGATCGCTGTCTTTGATCAGAGGTAAGTAAACGTGTTTTTCTCAGCCTAAGCTCTAGTGATGAGACGCCAAGAAATGTTTCCATGCACTCACAATCTGGGAAGTGAGATAGGCATCCCTGTAAGTTATTGCTATAAAAATCAGTTACTGCTGTGAATTCAGCACTTCAGATGTTGCCAGGGTGGGCTCACTGAACAGGTCAAAGCTGCTGGGTTCACACCTTCTCACACGGGAATTGCTTGGTGCTTTGCATTGCTGAAGGACAGGGCTGCCAAAGATGCAGCCAAAGGGACACAGGCTCACAAAGGTACCCAGATTCCAGCTCTGTGCTGTTCCACAGCACCCAAAATGCCTGCAAGCCTGACCACAGAGCCCCACACCTGCAGATGTGCTACAGATCAGGACCCCATGCAGCACATGTGAAAGCTCACACATTGTTTTTCTGTGCAAATCTGGCAGGAATAGAGAACCTGACCCCACCCAATGGAGCTTTCACTCCAGTCATTGGCTATTGCCTGCAATCAGGCCATATTGCCACTCTTCCTTCCCCCTCCCTTGAATGTAACAAGTGCAACTTAATTTTTTTTCCCTTGTACTATGATGGGGACGATGTTTCAGAATCCTGCATTGGTGCCTTGAGGCCTTATTTAAATACTGGCCAAAATAATTCTTGGGCATTGCATTTTGTACCTGTACTATTCTTTATTCAGAATAGCCTTCCCTCCCCTCCCTGTTTTTTATTCTCAGATGTTATATTCCCTTTTTTCATGTGCTCACACCAAGATATTTCTAGTAAAATAGCCTCCTTCATCCCCTTCACTGCTCTAGCAGCACCTCTTGGTGCCTGGTCCAGTCTGAATCTATCTTTTTAGGACATATTTGACCATGCTTTAGCACTACAGATTATAAAGCTATTAATGCATTGCTTTCTCTGCATCACAGGATCCTCTGCCTTCTTGCACAGAAGTCTGATTATATCACATGACTAGTACATCTAATTATTTTTTCCCCTCTGCTTTTACAGAAATTTCTTTTGGCCTGTTCAGATGATCACTTTGCAATATTTGCTAAAAATTGCTTCCTGTTTCTGTTGCTGCAGTCCTTGAGGTCGTGCAGGTCTTCCTGCATAATACTCCAATCCTCTTCTCTATCAGAAGTACCTGCCAGTTTTTTGTTTTAGCAGATTTCACTTGCTCATTTACCTCTTATTTTTTGTGCCAAGATCATTAATGAGAAGATTAAATAAGACTGTTCCCAAAGTGAATCTAGGAAACTCCATTAATAATTCCCTTTCTCCTGACAGAAGACTACTCTTCAGTCAGTTTATTATATGCTTTACAGTTGATATGTTAAAATATATATATTTTATAATTAATATTATAAAATATACCTTCAGGAGTCCAGCAGGATTAGGTCTAGAATCTATTTCTATAAAGAACACAAAAATATTTTATCAAATAAATGTATCAAACAAGTCTAGAATTTAGAATTTATCCATGATAGTGGTGTACTTTTATCCTATCTCTGATCCTTCTTTATATTTTATGATGTTTCCCTTCCAAATTTGTCATAAAATCTTGATCATTATTCAGCTCACAGATACAAACTTTGGCAGCTACCTAGTTAATTTATTCTCTTTCTTAGTTAAATCTAAAAACTAATATTAAGTGATTGAGATCTCAATTTTATTGATAATAAATTAAACCCCAAATATTTGATTGTTCATTCAAAATTAAAATGCTAAAGCAAGTAAAAATTACATTATTTTCTAACATTTTGTCAATAATTATTAAACAGTGTTTCAGAAATGTGTAAAGCGGGAAATATGAAAACAATGAAACAGTTATAAATGTTATTGTGGGCGGCATTCATAAATTCTGTAAACAGCATTTAGCCAAATTTCAATTAAGGAGCATGCTGTTATCTCACTGTGGGGCCCTCCATGACTGCCTTGTCACCCAATATGAATCAATCAGACTCAGCTGTGACATTGCACATCCTTAAAATAAATTTCAGCATTGATGTGTTTTAGATTCAGAACCAGATGTAAAGAGCAGGTGACCCAAAGGGGAGGGGGTTAGAAGAATTGGTAGAACATTGGGATGGGACTTAGACTGAAATTATGTAGGTTTAACAAAGAGCCTTACTGAATCTGATTGAACCTTACTTGCTCTTCTAATTTGATTTAGTTCATACAAAGTTTACAGGTCACACACCATGATATCTCAAAAGCAGCCAAACCATTTTATGATTCATATGGAAATCAGAGAGCTGTGTACCTTAGGACATTGGGTCAGAGGCATTGCAGAGGGATGTGTCAGCTCATGAATCATGAGGATGGCACGTTTAGAGCTCCTTCCCATAAGCCTGTCCCACAGGTACTGACGTGGTGTAACTCAGTTGTTTGTTGGCAGGATTCGATACAATCTCGTACCACTACAGAACACTGGTGTGTTTTATGGATCAGAAATTAATGTACACTCTGAGATACAGTAATCATGATTAAGTAAAATTCTTAGCTGTTGGTGGCTCAGAGCTAATTTTTTGAGTATATGCCTGGGACACAGAATTACATGAAGTCCAGAGCTAAGAAAAATCAGCCCAGACTGGAGGGAGAATCCATTGCCAGAACATATTACTGTAACTCCTCAGTCTTCAGTGCTACAGCTGGGTGATTATTTGAGATTTAAAATAAGAAATGCAGCAAATAAAATGTTTTTGTGAGAAGTGAAAGGCAAAATTTAGCAAAGACCTTTATTAGGTGCATTGGCAATTGAAGGTTACACTGTTTTGTAAAGGCCTTTCTTTGTCCTAAGCACTGATTCTCTGGGTGGGGAGATTTCAAAGTCTGAATTCCAAAAACAGCATTGCCTTAAATGCTGGGAAATAAGCTGCACTGCAGGTTTGGTAAATCTGAAGGTTTTGTTCAGCCACTTAGTCATAGCTGCCCCCTCAAGCAAGAGATAGCAAAAGGATATTTTTTGAGAAGGTGGGACTAGTACAAACATAATGACCTGAAACTGCAGGGGTCCTTTGTATCTTATAAAAGAAGCAGAGGTAAAAGATTTCCTATTGTAGAGTATTATAAAATGGCTAGAGCCAGTAAACTGTATATAATGATCTTGACTTCATGTAATCAGCAAAGCTCCATTGACTTTAATGGAAAAACATTGATTTGCACTAGCAGAAGAGCTGAGTGGAAGGAGGTGCATTACTGATTGTCTTGTTCATGTGGATAATATTCCTGAAATAATTATCAAAAATAGAGATTATTAAGGTTTGTGTTTCATTTGTAGCTCCATTCTGCAGGTCCTTGCACTTCCAGTGACAAAGCTGTAACAGTAATACTGCACAAAGTGCAAAGAACGCTTTCCAGAGGGGGGCCTGAATTTATTATCTTTTTTTGCCCTGATTTGGATGAGGATCCATCATCAGTCCTGAGGCACAGCTCCCCTCTCCAACTGCTGGTATGTATTACTTTGTGCACTTGTACAGCATCTACCACAGGGGCAGAGGGGGGTACCTGGGAATTCAGCAGCAAAGAACAGGATACTCAACTCCCTGCCCTTTGCATGGAATCAAACATTGCCCTCATTGAAGATTTTTTGTTGAGTCCATATTATTCCATGTATCAGCAGGATTTGGCCCTACATGTCATGGTTACTGTGGTAATTGTGGGCAGATCTGGACATGGCAGTTAGGATAACAGAGCTGAGATTCCCAAACCCAAACGAATGTTCTGGATTTGGTTTTGTAGCTTGGGAATGAGAAACTTTCATCCCAGTGTGAGGACTGGCAATATTTTCTAGGCTGGCCACTCTCTGTTTGCAGAGCCACCCATGTGTGCAGGGGGATAGAACATAAGTAAATAAAGATAGTATGGAAAGTAAACTCACCCCCTAAAGAGTTGCAGCTGGGTTAATGATAAAAGATTAGGAGCAGTCCTGATGTTAACAGGCCACAGCTGCAGCAATCAGAAGAGTGTTATAAAAGAGTGGATCGGTTGGCTGAGGGGAGTTGGAGTCAGTTGGCTGCTGTGAGGACAAAGAAGAGTCAGTGCCTGGAGGAGCTGCCTGCAAGAAACATCAAGGAGGTATGAAACTCTAGCAATATGGAACCCTTTCCATGTAATGACAATAGAACGCTTGCACTATAATGACAACGTGTGGCTTTCGCCACGTGTAAAATTCTCACTTAGGCTGGTTTACCTGCTCACCATCAAATCCATCCACTCAGATGCACAAATCTGGAAATCAAAAGGCATTAATGTGGAAAAAGAACAAAAGGAACTCAAAGCACCAATGCTTTCTTTCTTTCCCTCCAACACACATTGTCCAGCTGGGACACAAAGCATCTTTAACGCTGTTTGGCTCTTCACTGGAGAGCTGACCCTGGATCTGTTCATGAATATTACGAGTACCTCTCTGTCTGACCACATGCAGCGCACATCAGGGGCTTAACTACCAAACATTTCAGCTCCCCACATTGCAACACAAGGCTTGTTTGTGCTCAAGAACACAATTACAGTTTTGATTTCTACATACAAATATATAGCCTCTCACAGTATCATGTTATCTTTGCCTTGACAGCGGGACTATTGCAACTCAATAAAGTGCTAATGGAAACCCAAATGTTATTTCATTAACTTTCATTCTAGATTATAGCCTGGCCTGGACAACATCATAAAGTTGTGCTGCCTAGAGGCTGATGGACAAGTGCTTTTGTTATCTTTAGCCATGCATGCTCTGTGCAGACCTCTCTGTCATACAAGCTATCCCAGCTGAATTTGTGCTTAGATGGGCTCAGTGTTTGCCTGATGGCATGTCCTGCCCATCAGTGAAAACCACTGCACTACTCTAAAACATCACAGCAGAGGCCGCACAAATTTTTCCTGTTGAGCTCACTGGATTTTCACAGTAGGATGCTTTACTGTAATGCACCTGAAGGGCAGGATGAAGTAATGTATTAGCAATGCCACAAGAGGCTTCCTGATTGGTTTGAGCCAACCTAAAACTGTACTGCTGCTAAAAAGCATTGTGCTACCCTTAGTACTCTCCCTATGTCCTTATTATGCTGGCCTTAATGAAAGTGATCCTGCAAGAAAAGCGGGTAACTTGGATTAGCTCCCTCATCTCTCTGCCCCTGGGGCTGCACTGAGGGAGCACTGGGACAGCAGAGAGAGTAAAGGCATGACATGGAGAGACATGGCTTGCCCCTCAGTGGGAGAATGGCCTTTGATGTGTGTCCTGCCTCAGCTGAGATAGGGTAAATTTCCTGCCTCATAGCTGGTACAGTGCTGTGTTGCAGATTCTGTATGACTGTAATGTTGTGTACACACTCATATCTTAGATGTTGCTGAGTGGTGCTTGCCCCAAGACTTTTCACTGTTTCATGTTCTGCCAGTGAGAAGGTACACAAAAAGCTGGGAGGGAGCATGGTGAGGACAACTGACCAAACTGGCCAAGGGGATGTTTCATACCACAAAACACCCAGTATATAAAGTGGAGGGGATACCTGGAAGGGCACAGGGTGCAGCTTGGTATGGGTTGGGCATCGGCCAGTGGGTAGTGAGCAATTATATTGTGCATCACTTTTTAAAAAAAATTGAGTTCTGTTTATGTTTTATTTCAAGTATTCAACTGCTCTTATCTCAACCCTGTGGTTTTACCTTTTTCTGATTCTCCTCCTGATCCCACTGGGCTGGGGAGTGGGGAGTGAGTGAGCAGCTGTGTGGTACTTAGTTGCCAGCTGGAGTTCAGTGATTACAATGAGCTTAATCCAAACTGCACCCTTGGTTGTTTTCCATTCATCATCTCCAGATGGAGAGAACTGGCCTGTCTGGAAGCATGGGCTGCAGCTCAAGTGCTGGTGGTCACACTGTGGGAATCAGTTACTAAGTGCAGCTATTATGTTAAACCTGCACATCTTGGCTGCTTGCAGTGAGCACCATCAGTTGAGTCAAGCTGTCTCAGAAGATGTTAACTCAAAGGCAGACAGCTGGAAGTAAAACTGCAGTGAAGCTAAACAGTGAGTGCTTTCTGTGGCTGCACTTTAGCCCATGCCTCTTATTGCAACTGGCTGTCCAACACAATTTAAAATTAACAAGCATTTGCATCTCCATAGCTGTTAAGTCAGAAAAAGAGAACCAAGAAAGTGATTTTTTGCCCAGACAATGTCTCCATGGCCCAATTTTTTTTTTCTGACTACCCCTCAAGTCCTAATGCCTCTGGCTCTGCAGATACTACATAGAAAGGAACACATCTGGATGCAGTGTAGAATTTTTTTTTACTGTACCTTTGAGCAAGCAGGAGTTTGAGACCATAAACAAAACATAGGATGTGTCTTAGGTGCAGCTGTGCTGTAATTTGAATGTCACAACAGATTTACCTGGAGATGGAAGCAGCTTTGCTTTTGGGTCAGATATCGTCACATTTGAAGAGCTGTTCCTGGCCATTAAATAATGCCTCAGATGATTGCTGGTTTAATGCTGCTTGATGGCATCTATCAAACAAAGCTTTTCTCTGGTAAACATGTCAGAAGTAAGATGTTCGGGGCTTTTCTTATCTTTGATCATTTTGAATGAGATCACTTTGGTCAGAAAATTGTTAGAATGTTGGTCAGGTAAGGCTCACCTGATATGTGCAGGAAGACAAAGAACACCCAGTTAGTGTTTGGCTGGCTTGTGAATGTTGCCTCAAGCAGAACATGTTAGTGGTCATCACATCCTCTCACACTGCAAGTGATGTCCTACTAATATAGGCATTGACAGGAAGCACTGGGAGACATCTAAGGTTTTCAGAGGAGAAGAGTGTCTCTTCCCAGAGCACAATAGCAAAAAACAGTGACCAAGAAGCCGGTGAGGAGCAGAATAGGAGAAGACTGAATCTAAGACTGAGGTTAAGAAGAGAGAAAAAATGGAATGAGCTGATGACACAGAGGACCTAAAGATTTGGGAGTGAGGGGAAAGCAGCAATTTTGCAATAAGCTGGAGAGAACAGACAGCTGCCCTCAGTCAAAACCAAAGGAAATTGGGGTATGGAATGGGGTGGTCCAACAAAGAGAAAGGAAGAGACAGACTGGAAGGAGAATAAGATATTAGGAAGGTAAAATGCTAAATATTAAAAAAGAGAGGGGAAAATAATAAAAAAGAAAACAAATATTAGCATAAAAGGCAATACGATAACAGGGAGCAAAAGACTACTAGTCCCCAACAATACTGATATATACTGAATTAGGCAGAAAGTGTCACTCAGTCTGTTCTGACAACATAAGCAGCACTGTGCAGTCCTTCCTGATACCCACTATTGTACCAGTGACAAGACATGACAAGAGCTGCTTTGTCTTCCCTGCCTGGTGCCGCCCTGCTGGGGCAGAGCTGGCCTTTGAGGAATGACGTGTATGAGGTCAGTCTTAGCAAATCTGCTCCTTATCCTTCTTGGTCGCACTTGCATCAACAAGGCCTTGTTCATACTGAGGGCTCTTTTCAATTTTACTACACCATAGCTGTGATAAGCACTACTGTAAATGGTCTTCTGGTATTTTTACCTCAGACTCATCTCAACATCTTAAACAGAAAGAGTAATAACACTGCTTTGGAGAAGTCTCCCATAATGCTCTTACCATTGCAGTTACTGACTGACAGAGTTAAGACTGCTGTGAAGCTGATATCCTAAACATTCTTATTGCCCTCCAAGCACATGGATTAAACCAGGCAGCTCTAAAACTAAAAACCTGATAACTGACATGGCAAAAAAATCTCCCTGTTTTCAGCTGTCATGTCACCAAAATGGTTTTTCTTTTTCTGTTATAATAATAAATTTTGTTACAATAAAGAACTAAAGAATTTTGTGCTGTGCTTGGTAAAAGTAAAACCCTTAGTCTGGAGCAAAGGTGAGGCAGGAAATTTTGGCTTTCTCTTAAAAAAAAAGGACATTAAGTACTGGGAAGAATGATTAAAAAGAATTCTCTCAGAATGTTCTCTGAAATATTCCATGTTTCAACTGGTTTATAAAGAAGGGACTGGAGTTTAGGAAAAGAGATGAGTTCAAATGCTTTAAATCCAGAGTAGGCAGCTGACGCTGATCAGTCTGTGACTTGTTTATAAACATTTCTCTGCATCCCTGTGAACCAGGGAGGAGAGAACTTCTTTATAGACTCCTTCCTAGACAATCCAAATGCATGCAATACGAGACTGCATCTCCCAGCTATGGGAGTCTCCTTTTGCATGCATTTGTAATGAAGAATTTGTGCAGATCAGTGATTGCCTACAATCTGTTATAGAAATATATGATGGTTAGGTTAATAACAGCATGCAATCCAAAGAAGAAGAAGAAGAAAACTGTCAATATGTTCAGAGCTCAGAATAAGTGAATTTTACCTGTGTGTACTGCACACTATATTCTTCCCCTTACAGCTTCTTGGTGTTAGTTCATGGCACTGGTGAAAAATGAGGCTTTAGCTAGTTCAACTTTCTGCATCAGTGTAGTGCATATGGGCATTAGGTCATTCATGGCAGACAGTGTCTATAATGCCATGTCAATGAATTTTAAAAAGAAAGAATTTGATTCTTTCCTAGGAAGAAGTGTATTGGATTGCATTACAATATAACTTCATACATGCAGTCAGCATCTTGCACAAGGAGGCCAGGATTTTTAAAACTGCAGAGCGAGCCTTTTCTGGGTCCCTGCAGTCTGAATAGAAACCCACACATCCTTACTATTTGCATATGTCCCCATTATGCTTTGGAATTCACAGAAGACTATTCCACACTGAGGAACAGATATTTCTTTTCTTTTCTTATGGAAATTACTGTTCCTCAGAGTGTCTAGAAGTTACTGAGCAGTACTAAGCTATGTTTCTCTTTCTTCTGTATAATATTATACAATTTTCCCTGTCTGTTCTTTTAATCCTACATATCACATCCTATTTGTGTTTCTAAGGAAATATGATCCATTTGACAGTATTTTTTTGCTATAAAGTGATCTATCTCCATAACAGGTAAAAAGCCTCTATTGCTAACTGAGCTTTTTAGACAGATTTTATAAGGTTTTGTATCCTTTTTCTCATTCAGCCTTCTGAGATAGGTACACTTAGAAGTCTAGTTTTCCACAGAAATAAAAGGTAAATATTGATTAATCTTTTACAAAATGTAATTATCTGCTCTGTCATTAAAACAAGAAAAAAGCACCACCATCAAGCTTTAATGATATGGGTCCTTAATACAGTTTCAGTTAGTATCAGTAGAGAAAATTTAAGTATGTAAGATATAAAGTGTTTTTATCTCAAAACAAAAGGAGGAATCAATCTGTTACTGAGATACAGGAAAGCTGGTCCTTACAACCACAGCAAGAGGCTCTTTTTAGCTTCACATGAACAGTAGTGCATGAGGTAGTTTGAATGAAATTTTGAGTAATTAGATTTAGAAAGTCGAGAAACTTCTCAAAAAGAAAAAAGTGCATGAAGAATAGTTCCTCACACTTAAAAAAACCCCAACCAAACAAACATATCAGCTAATGAAATATCAGAACTACAGTTCCTGCCTATATCAAATGCTTGCATCCATAGAATCACTCCATGGTGAGTCATCAGTGCGGACAGTACTATATGACATGATGCTGTGGAGTGGGAAGACTGAAGATCTCCCCAGTGATTCTCTGATGAAAGCCAAATATTTCTTAAATTGTATGGCTTCTGATTTTCCAGGGATAACACGCTCAAACACAAAGGAAATGCTACTAATGCTACTGGTTGGACAAACCTCGGCCGAAAAGAATTCCGAAAAATATGGATGTAGCACCATCTACTGACATTATGGATCTTTGCAGGGGGATGTTTTTTCAAAATCGGGAGACCTACGGGTCACAATAGCGCGGCAGCATTCCTTCCCCCATCTAGCACGGGTGCGGATCCTCCTTGTATTTACAGCGCTGTAAACTCAAGATAATGCTGACCTTTGCCTCAAGGGTTTAGCATCTGAAATTAGACTAAGAAAACATGGTATCTGAATAGAAAAAATGAGGAAAAAAGAGAGGAAAAATGAGTAGCTGAGTGAGTCAAAATGTGTCCTGGAGCTAAAGGGAATAAGTTCTCAGGATGTCATTTGAAAGCCCCTACACTTTGAACTGCATTTATATGGGCCATCCATACAGTTTATCAGAGTCAGTGGAACTCACTGTTGAAAGAGTTTCCCTCTCCTCTATCCCATGTAATTTTCCTGCTGGTGAGATAGGTTGACAGGAGTAAGGGCCTGCTTGAAGACCAGAGTTGGTGTAGACAGCCAGGTGTGTGGAGGAGGGTGGGAATGCAGTCATACCAAAGGACTGTCAGATTGTCTCAGCTGCAACTTGTAATTCTTCCTGTGTTATATTTAGTTCATTGACTTTAATTATTATTTTTATATAGACATAGAAAAGTGTGCAAACAGTCAAGATGGAAACTCATTAGGTAGGGTGAGCTCAGCTGTCAAAGGAAACTGCTCCTGCAGCTGCAGAGCAGGTTTATTAAAGTGAGTCTTGAGAGAAGAGCAGTGAGAAGAGGTAATGCTCTTCTCCCACCTCCTGGCCAGGCTGTCCCCACAGCACATACCATCTGTCCTGGCTGCTGCAGCAGGAACAGCAGGCAGCATGCGCTGCTCTGCCAGTGGGGAGGAGCATGGGGAGAAAAGTGGGGCAAGACATGGGCCTGGGATAAGTTGATCAGGACAGGATGAAAGATTTGTATTTTTTGTATCATCTTTTGGTATCAAATTTTAGAGCCATAGTACTACTGCTGTTATGGAATACCATAGAATCACAGAATCATATAATAGGCTGGGTTGGAAGGGACCTTAAGGATCACCTGTTTGAATGCTTCTGCAGACAGAGACACTTTTTACCAGACCAGGCCCCTTATGAGCCTCTGTGCCAAGCAAAACATGACCAGCCCATGCTCCCAGAGCCACACTGGAAAGCTGTATAACCTTTGGTCATCCTGCTAGATTCACACTAGTCAGCTGATCCACTTAGCTCTCCCCTGTAAGAAAAAATCGTGTCATTGTTCCACGTGAAGCACTTCCTCAACTTTTTGACCTGGATTCTTTGGCTCTAATAAATTGTATCAGCAGTAAATAATAAATATTAAGAAAGCAAACTCAATCTGTCCCCAATTTTTTTTCTCCATAAAAATAGATGTTTGCTGAATGGAATGGTATATGATACTGAACCCAGAATGTGAACAGATACAAGTGAACCCCTAGAAATCAGTTTTCTGTGCGCTTTTGTCTTTACCCCTTCAGAATGACAAAGTTGGTGTTTAACCAGAGGTCTTTCATACATGTCCATACTTCATGAAATATTTTTATTTCTCTCGACCTCAGAAGCAAGTTAGTATTTTGGATGATATTGCACACAATCTGTATCAAGAGAGAAACAGGCTGCATACTTGAAAATTGTTTAAAGATCAGCTTTTAAAATTATTTACAAAATGCATACTCAAGTACATTTCTCCATATTAAGAACAATTTTCAAGAGACAATTTCCTTTTCTGAGTCCTAAAGCAGCCTTCTAAGCAGTGTGCATTCAGAAAGCATTATCTTCACTTATCTTGAGGCTACTCAAACACCATTCTCAAGGTGCAGTTTCCTGATGGGCTTAATTCCTCTTAAATACATGGCGCTGCTGTGGCAAGCGGTGCTCATGCCCCACTCGTGCTTGTAACTAACGATGGATTTGGCTAGGGAGCCAGCTAGGATGGAAACCACGAATTTCTTGCAGTCATAATTTGCAGGCGGGCTGGTGCCCTCCTCTGTGTGAGTGCAGGCCCACGGCAGCGCTGATGTCCATACCGGCCCGCCTCCCTCGGCAACACCGAGATGCAGTGTGCTGATCACGAAACCCCACCCTGGGGCTGCTTCTTGGCCGCTCTAGCTCTGATTCACACAAAAATGCAGCCTAGGGCATAGAGCTTACATCCGCTTTAGTGTGCGGATGCTGACCTTTTCCACTGTCATTAGACAAAGCAGGATTTAAAGGCTCCACTCCATGGTGTGAAACAGGCAGCTGTCAATCTTAAGTCACGTAACTGCCTAAAGATCAAAGCCATATTATAAGCCTCTTAATTTCTCGCGCTGTCATCGCACAGTTTCACCCCCAGGTTTGCACACACGTGCGCGGCCGGGGAGCGGCGCAGGGCAGCGCGGAGGCCCGGCCGGCGCCCGGAGCTGCGGGTTCGGCAATGCGGGGCTCGGCGCTTCCCGCACCCCCGGGGGCCGGCGCGCCGCTCCCGCCGCGCTCCAGCGAACGGAGCCGCTCCCCGCTCGGGGCACGCCCAGCGCCCTCAGCAGCCGCGTCCCGGCACCCGCCAGCCCCAGCAGCGCACGGTAACACCGCGCGGCCGTCACACAAGCAACCACCGCCCTGGCTGCGGCCGGCCCCGCTCCCCTCCCTCGCCCGCAGCCGCCGCCGAAGCGCCGCCCGGCGCCCTCCCTTCGCTTCCCTCCTCTCCCTCCCCTCACGGCCGCTCCCTCGCGAGAGGCGCCGCTCGCCGCCGCCGCCCCGCCCCGGCCCGCCCCGCACGCCGCAGCCCCGCCCGGCCGCGGCTCCGGCGGGCGCAGAGCGCCGCGAGCAGCCATGATGGTGGGTCCGGGGCGGCCGCGGAGCCGGGCCGGGGCGGGGCAGGGCGGGCGGCGCGGCCGGGCACTCGCTAACCTGTGCGCTTTGTCTCCCCTCACCCTCCCCGCCGCCGGCCGTGCCCCTCCGTGCCCCCTGCCTGCGCCGCCGCCTCGCCCCCAAGCAGGAAGGCTCGGACGACGGCCCAGATTTCCTCTCGGAGGAGGACCGAGGTGTAAGTGCCGCGGGGAGGCGTCGAGACCCGGCGCCTGGGGCTGGGCGTGGGGGAAACGGGGTCGGCCCCTCTTCGGGGGCCTCCGGGCGCTGCTGGCCCCAGCCCGCCGCGTGGGTGTCGGACGGAGGCGGGATGCTGGGCTGCGAGCGGCCGGGCTGGCTGGCTGTCCGTCCGTCCGTCCGTCCGCCTGCCGGGATCTGCTCCTGGCACAGCCTCCCGATGATATCGGCGTCTGTGCGCGTGTGCCCTTCATTGTTGTGTCACCCAAGTTTTGGAAGGACTGTTGTTGGATGCTGTGGTTGGAATGGCTGGGAGGGGGTTGTGGCCGGAGATGGATGCTCTCTCCCTGCGGCCCCCGCTGCACACGCCTGGCGGGGCCGGTCCTGCCCAGGCTGCCCAGCCCCGGGGAGCGCCAGCTTCCATCGCCAGCCGCGATCCAGGGCCTGGGTGATGCACTCCTGCCCTCCCGTCTCCCTTCAGGCCCACGGGGCTCTCCCATAGATAACAATGGGACATTTACACTGCAGGCACATGCTGCATAATAAATTCTTTATTGAAGAGAAGTTCTGTTGTTGGGACAGGATGCCACAATTGCGTTTCTTACTGAGAAAACCCTTTTCTCTGCCCTTCTGTTTCTGGCCTTAGTTTCTCTTCTGACCGCTGTGTCCATCTTTATTTAACTTGCCTGCCTCACTTAAGCAACAGATCAGCTAACCTAGTATAATTTAGTCAGACTGATTATCCCTGTCACTTAGTATCTTGAGAAAGACCAACTGTGAGCAAGGTAGGAGAGCAGCTTCAGGGTCGCTTCAGTTCCCTTGGTTGTTGGTGGTTATTGAAGTGACATTATATTGAAGTGTTTAAGTATATTGAAGTGACAGTATATTACTAAAAATACTAAAATCTGAGACACACTGTGTTGGTGTGATGTTTTATGATGCACACCATAGTCAGATGGTAAATTCAGTGCATTTTATGTTCCAGTTTTTGGCCAGAAATTTAAAAAGGCATTCTAATCTCGTATCAGCCCAATCCTGGCCACTATAAAGCTCTTGCCTTTATGGGTACAGCTGCTTTACTAAGAATATTGGATAAAAGAGAGAGGAGGTTGTCATTGTTGTCCTTTGAGTGTCTTCAGAGCAAGGATCGAAGAGCTTAATAACTGTGAAATTTTATTTACGTAGGTATTTTACACAGGTTCTCCCTGTACTTAGGAACAGCCTTTGATGTGCACAGTTAAGTTGCCTGTATCTGAAGGTGCAGGTAGAACATAACAATGTGGGTCTGACCTCCTGTGAAACTTGTTTGTTTGGCTGGTTATTAGTTTTCCCTCTAAGGCTACAGGTCGTAGAGAGTTCACAAGGTAATTTGAAAACCTTAAGAAATCTCTTAGCAGTCTTGTTTGTATTGTTGTAAGACTTGCCATCTCAGCTGGCCAAATGCAGTAATTTTTTTTTCTCCCCTGCATCTTCATCCAATACTGAGGAATTAAACTAGAACAGTGGCCTTCTCGTTTCCCTAGTTTTTTAAGGGTTTCTTGTTTTCAATCACCGATCACTGTGGGGGTTTAATTTTTTCTCTTCTGTCTAAATGCCTGGAGTTAAAACACAGGTTGTTATCTGCATGATTTTGTTTGTGATACAGGAAGTTAATCAAAAGCAATATGGCAGTCTGTTCATGAATGGATTTGCTATGCTTTAATATTCAAAACTGTAGTACTTTTTTCTAAGTAGAAGTAGTAAAAATAACCATCTTTTCATAAAGTGATTCCCTAGTTCTGATTTGTTGCCTTTCTCTGCAATTAAATAATGAGTAGGTCAAGCCTTTACTTGAAAGCATGGATGGTGACTTCTAGTTGGAGTAATTGAGCTTTTACTTTTGAAAATCAATACTCTTGCCTCTGTTGAATTCAGATATTGCTGTGACAACTGTACTTCTACTGCTGCAGGAACATGTCTGTTGGCTCCAGTTGTGTTAAGTTTAATCTTGGGGTGGTGGGATGAAAGAGGGCTGGAATTTATGCTGATGCCACACAGAACAGTAATTCTCAGACAATGGTGTTACACCATATGGAGCCTTTTCGGGAGAACTGTAAAACAGAGCACTGAGAATCCTCTTTGAGGAAGTAGCAGTGGGTGGTCTGTAGAAGGAACTTATTATAAATGGTCTGCATAAAATGAACTTGTGGGAATTGCTTTTCTGAATTTCACTTAGGAAATAGGATAGGATTGAGTTTGCTTGGTGTAACTTGGGTGCTGTTGGGATTTTTGTGCTCTCTCTAACATAAACAATACATCTTTACAAAGTGGTGTAGTATTGCTCCATTAGTACTGCCTTGTGTATTTTATATCTGTATAATCTTTAGGTAACACTCATTCAGTGGAAATGACCTGTCCTTTAGAACAGGTCTGCTGGAAGCTTAATGCTGTGAAAACACTTCAAAAGCTTTTGTTGTGTAAAGGTATTCTTTGTCCCCTTGTTTTGTGTGTTTGCCTGTAAAGAGCCAGCTGAAGATAGGGTCCTTTTTACTCTTTAACATTTTTGGAAGAACTTAGAGCAGGGAAGTTACTGTTAATGGATGACATTACCTAGGAATGTAACACTTGGTTGTTTCCCTTGTCTGTACCAGATTCCCTCCATTATCATTTGAAGTATAATTGATCCTTAAGCAAGAGCTTAGATGTTAAACCCTGTCCTTGCATTTCGTTCTCAATTAGTACTGTAACATCCCTTGGCCTGGGTTTTGGCTTCTGCTGTTTCCTAGACCCTTTGAACAGAACTAGGACATTCTTGGTATAGCTTTGGTATAGTGTAGGAAACTGTAATGTAATTAAATCATGTTTTGTTTTGCAAGTTGTTCAGCATGGAGGTAGATAACATATGCATAAAATTATTTTGCATTGTTGTATGTATTAGACTTGATGGGGCAAGATTACCCATCTCTATTTTTTCCTTACTCTAAGGTACTTTGATTTCAGTTTTCATCTGTATCTTCTTTTATTTTTTCATTTTCTATTCCTTTGTCACTAGAAAACCATCCATTGGTGACAGTTTTATTTTGGAAGTAGTGATGCAGAGTTTGTTTAAGTTTGTGGTGTGGTGATGTTGTTTGTGAATTCAATTTCTATGTGATTCATTGTGTCACATGAATATATTTAAAGTCCTTCAACTTTCTGATTGTCTTTGACACCTTTCATAAATGCTTCATTACCATTGCAGATGAAAACATTCCCTGTTGGCAGTCAGACTACATGGCATGACTTAACGTGTGATTAAACTCTTCAAGACTGTTACAAACTTAACTCAGTATAAATCAAACAAATAGTCCTTTACAGCTGTATGTCATAGGTGAAGTTGTCATATTTAGTTCTTAATTTTCTCAGCACAGATAGGACTTTTGTATATGATGTTGGGAACAGTGCATAGGATCAGGCTGCACTGCACTGGATATGCTGTAATGGCAAACTTGATCAGCTGTTACACTGAATTCTAGAATTTTGTATAGTACCACTTTGAAAAAGAAAAAGGAGGTGCAAAAGTATTTTGGTAGAAATATTTGTGACCTGTGAAAGATTAAAAAAATACCATTTAAATAATCCAGATTATTTGCTGAGAGTACTCAGTCTGTTAATGTATTCTGGGGGGACCAGAGAAAAACAAACAGTACCCCAGACAGGGTAACCACAAAAACCTTTTTACATGCTGGAAAATGTGGTGTCATGACATAAGAGAGACATTGGTATGTCATTATATTTTTCTTTCCTAAATTAGATGGTAAGCACTTTGGAAGCTCAGTAGGAGCTAGGAGATTGTGCCTCTGAGAAGTGATCTGCAAGAAACCATGGCATGATAATACGCCTTTGTGTGAGGCAGTGACCCTCTAAACCTTGGGAAAACAAAACAAAAGGCAGTGCCTGAATCACGTGTGTGAATATGTTACTGTGCAGTCATTTTAATGATTTCTAACTTCACTGTAAGGAAGAGCTGTGTGTCAGAGCTTTTGAACAGTTACAATTTGCTAGCCTTAGCAGAAAACGCTGGAGTGCACAATTCTGGTTTGCTTTAACACACTAGTTCTGAGATCCATGATCTGGTTGCTGCTGCATAGGCTAGAGTTGTGCATGCATTGAGGTTAACAGCAGCACTAGATTGGGATCTGACCACTGTGATTTAATGTAAAGGTAACTTGTAGGAAACAAGATGTGGCAGCTGATGCTTCTGTCCTAGAGCTTTTCCAGTGCCTCACAGTGTTACTTTCAAAATCTGCTCATGTGTAACTTCCCTACTGTGTGTTGAGAATACTTAAAGCATTTTTGTACTTAAGTATTGACTTAAAAATGCAATCCTGGAGAAAATTTTGGAGAAAAGTCCAAATCTCTGTTTGGTAATGCATTTTTTTACTATAGAATGGGATACTTGTAGAAAAAAAGCAGCATCAGAGAAAACACCATGTCTCAGTAAAAAGTATGCTTTGTGAGCGTGATGTTGAAATATTTTTTGACAATGTGATTGGAAAAGATTTCAGGGTTAGCGTTAGTGCTTGTAAAAACATTCCAAATGTCTGTTGGCCATGATGATGAAATTGTCATGGGACAAATTCCTCTAGAACAACAAGGGTGCAAGGGTGAGGGGACTTGAATTTCCAGTTGGGCTCTAGATGAGGTTACACCAAGTACTGAAGCCTTTGGTCCAGTTACTGCCAAATATTGTGGTGCTCAGATAATGTTTCAGTTTTGCTATATTTTATCATTGTCTCTTCTTTTTTTCTTTTTCAATGTGACTGGAATTGTTTTGTGAAAAAGTTCAGGTTTCATGTCTTGTAGAAAAAAACACATGTATTCCTTGCACTTTTGCCATTTCTCATGCTCATTTTGAAGACATCAAAGTCTTGGGTTTGAGTGTTTTGCTTTGGGGTTCTTCAGAAAAACAATATTTCCAAGAAGACTTAGCTCTATGAAGTTCAGGATATTCTTTTAAGCTTTTTCATTATATGATGAGATATGTTGAGCAGAATAGTGTAAGACAGTGTGAGTAAATCAGATCTTTAACTGCTTTTGCTTCTTTGAAATATAGACCCACTTTTCCCCTTAAAAGTACTTTTCCAATTGTTAATATCTTTATAATTACCTTTGCAAGTATATTTACAGTAGCTTGTCAGTTCAGAGGAATGGGGACAATAAAGAGAAAAACTTACCAAACTTGTTGCTATTTGGAAATGTACTTTGTCCTGAGCATCTCAATTACTAGCAAGTTAACAATCTACAGAAATGAAAATAGTGCACTATCAAGGCATACTGTAAAGGTGATTATTATTTGTATGGCTGTTCATAAGGAGTACTACTGGAATTTCTTTTTCTGCTGGAAATAATCTTTTAATGTTGGGGGGTTTTGTGACCTGTCTTCAGCATTGCAGGATCAGGGTTCATTTCAAAGGAAGAATAATGGAAATATAGTTTACCTTTTATTTAAAAAAAATTAAGCTAAATATATTTTTCTGCAGCTAAGAGCAATAAATGTAGATCTCCAGACTGATGCTGCTCTGCAAGTGGATATCTCAGATGCACTGAGTGAGAGGGATAAAGTGAAATTCACAGTCCATACAAAGGTAAACCTGGCTTTGTACATGCAACAATTCTTAATTATATACAAAAGAGAGTTTTCTTAAACTGTTTGTTGAAACAAAGTGTAACACAGTCCAGAGGAAATGGGAAAGTAGAATTATCTCATGTTTATGAGACTGTGTAGCTGCAGTACATAAGAAAAAAACAACTAAGAATTAAAAAAACTGTTTAGAAGAAAGTTATGTTCACTTTTTTTTGTATTGATGTGTTGTTATGCCATTCCCATGCCTATTAATTAGCTTGTTTGCAGGTAGAATCTGTAATATACATGAATATACTTCAGTATAGTTTTTTAATTTGATTAGATCTTATAGTTTCAGATTCTGAAAGCTTATTTTGTAATTGTATTACATTCAGGGATAATTTTTAATTACTGTTATTTATGGCTTTTTTTTTAGATTTGAATATTTATTGATTGCAGAGTGACAGAATAACTGAAGTTGAATAAAATGTCTGGACATCATTTAATCCTATCTCCTCTCTCACTCTCACCATTAAATTAGAGTGCACAAGAGCACAGTGCTCAGTATTTGTCCATTTGGGTTTCAATTACAGAATCATAGAATCACTTAGGTTGGAAAAGACCTCTAAGATTGAATCCAGCCATTATTCCAGCACTGCTGAGTCCACCATTAAACCATGTAGGGACAAGTGCCACATCTCCATGTTTTTTAAGTACCTCCGGGGATGGTTGCTCAACTATTACCCTGGGCAGCCCCTTCTAAAACTTGACAGCCCTTTTGGTGAAGAATATTTTTTAATATCCAATCTAAACTTCCCCTGGTGGAGCTTGAGGCCGTTTTCTCTTATCCTCTCACCTATGACTTGAGAGAGGAGACCAGCCCCCACCTGGCTACAGCCTCATATCAGATACTTGCAGAGAGTGATAAGCTCTACCCCTGATTTTTCTTCAGCCTGAGCACCTCCAGCTCCCTCAGCCCCTCCTCATCAGGTTTGTGCTCCAGAGCTGCCACCAGCTCTGTTGCCCTTCTCTGGACACGCTCCAGCCCCTCAGTGTCTGTCCTGTCAGGAGGGGCCCAGGACTGACCACAGCACTTGAGGTGTGGCCTCACCAGTGCCCAGCACAGTCACTTTCTTGGTCCTGCTGGCCATGTTATTTCCAAGACAGGTCAGGATGCCATTGGCCTTCTTGGCCACCTGGGCACACGCTGGATCATGTCCAGCCACTGTGGACCAGGTTCTTTTCCACTGGGCAGCTTTCCAGCTGCTCTGTCCCCAGCCTGTAGCACTGTCTGGGGTTGTGACACCAAAGTGTGGACCTGGCTCCTCACCTTGTTGAACCTCCTACAGTTGGCCTCAGCCCATGGACCCAGCTGGTCCAGATCCCTCTGCAGGTCCTTCCTGCCTTCTGGCAGATCAACACCTCCACCCAACTTGGTGTCATCTGCAAACTGACTGAGGGGCCCTTGGTCCCGTCATCCAGATCATCAGTAAAGATACTAAATGGAACTCCAGGATTAAGTTGATAACGATGCTCTCATCAACACATACTAGATGCGTTGATGAGAGCAGGCACTCCACAACCTCTTATGGCAACCCATGCCACTTGATTGCTGCACTAATTAAGATGAGGGTAGTTACTGTTGTATGAACATTTGTTGTTCCCTCAAGGTTTTTTCTCATGTAGTAATGAAAAACCTTGTTTTTTGTTGAGCTTTTCTTCCTCCGAATCTCCTTCTCCTCCATAATTCTACCTCCTTTTACCCTTCTAGAGTTCCTTACCAAATTTCAAACAAAATGAATTTTCTGTTGTCCGGCAACATGAAGAGTTTATTTGGCTTCATGACTCTTTTGTTGAGAACGAGGACTATGCTGGCTATATTGTAAGTACTGGTATTCTTTTGGTTTATATGTGCCATTTTCTGTGGGCTGGATCAAAACTACTTGAGACTGCTTTTAAATGCAGTTGAAACAGCAGGTGTTCACTCCTTATAAAATCAGATAAGCTTCTCTAATACGTCATTTTATGCAATTACACAAAATTAATGGTTGAAGCGAGCTTGGAAGAAAGCTACAAGTAGCTGTCATACTTTCTTGCCCTTTACTCCTAAGAAGTGAGTAGGTTAATTTATCTCCAAGTGTATTTTTATGCCACTGTGTTAAAAGTGTGGGAGAGGGTTGAACTTGGTGGTATTGTTTCTGCAAGCTAATGTTTAACTGAGTTACACGGGGAACCTCAATATACAATAACTTACAGTTTGAAGTTAATTTCAGGCATTCCAGGAACAGAGGTCTCAAAACAGGCACCATATGATACTGCATATTAAAAATGGTGCTGCTTTTCATATGTTAATTGCAAATGGGAATATTTTTCATCTTGGTATGAAAGTTTGGTATTCATTTTGTGTTTGGGGGGTGTTTGCTGATTCAGAGGGTAAACAGGTATTTTAAATTGATTACTGGGTAAATTATAATGAGTATAATCTGTGATGGTCATACCATTATTGAGCTGGTCTTTTCTTAGTCAGAAAAGCTATTTGAAGTCACTAGACCTTCAGTGTGGCAATAACTAGTTTCAGACAGTTGACTGTCTAGATGGGTTTTTCTTTTTTTTTTTTTTGTAATATGTTAATGTAATGGGCCCATATCAGTAAATTAAAATTTAAACATATTTAGTTCTGTGTTCCTTTCCCAGCACCAATTCAGGTTTAGTTTGTCTCTGATGTTTTCTCTTTCAGTGTTAATATACTGTATTACAAAATTACCTTGAGCCTTGTTGACTGGGGGCTTTGTTACTTCAGCACATATGTCTTTAATGTCAGCAGTGCTGCAAGAAAGAGCTAGTGCCTGCAAACAATAGGGAATGATTTTCTTGGTTTCAAGTTTTGGGAGTTAGAAATGAATGGTGTGAAAACAATTCTGGAATTCTTTTTTCTTCTTTCTTTAAATGAGAAATAGTCCATACCAAATAAGCTAAACCAAAACCAATTAAAAATATTTTTTTCAAGTTTTAAGTCATTGTCATGGGAAATGAAGTATTATTTGGCTTCTGTTGTAATTAAACTGAAGCCATTACTTTATACTTTAGTAATCTTCAAGGACACTTGACCAAAATTGGTGTAGTAATGCAGCACGAATAACTCATGAAAAAGAGACTTTATCCAGAAATGCTGTAATGAATGATGAAAGAGAGAAACATGTATTAAAAAGCTGCAGGCAGTCTACAGTTCCTGTACTGTGAATGGGTGTTGTTTCACTGAGAAAATGAGAACTTAAAAAAAAATTGGATTAAATTCCAGATTCCACCAGCACCACCCAGGCCTGACTTTGATGCCTCCAGGGAGAAACTGCAGAAACTTGGAGAGGGGGAAGGATCAATGACTAAAGAAGAATTCACCAAGATGAAACAAGAACTGGAAGCGTATGTAGACTTGATTACTACTTTATTAATTTATTTATGTTCCAGAACTTTTAATGCTGTTTGCTGTCCCATGTTTCTGATCTCACTGTAATGGTTCTCTGTGAAACACAGACTTGAGAATCCAGTTGTTATATAACCAAGGTTACTCTTAGTGATCATGATCAGTGCCATTAGGAAAATTGTAGAAATAATTTCATGGAAGATCTTCTGAAACAGGAAATAAATTAGCTTGTTCTTGAGCATTCTTTCATAAGAAGGAAAGTGCTTAGATCCTGTTCTTCACAGAACATCTGCAAAGGGTGGAGATAACCTCTACTTTTTTTAGTTCTGGTATTCCACATTTGATAAGTATAATTGCACTTCAGGGTAATACACGCAGTGATTGGGAGTAGGAATTTGTGCATGTGGTTGGTGCTGTAAACATAGATGCCAACCTTCTGTTCCCCAAGAAATACAAAGATTCCTTTTTTGACACTTTTTTTAAAAATTTTTGCACAAGGAGAATATACTTCCTGAAAATACTATTTTCCCTTACTATGAATTTAATTTATATTGAAATAACTGCTCTGAAGCTTCTTGTTCCATATTGAGTTACACAGTGAAGTTTCTCCTTGCTTCGTCCATTTTCTTTATCATGCATTCACTTCTTTGATCTTTTTCCTGTCATTGGTTTCAGTTTTCAAGTGTATATTTACGCTGCTTCTAGACTGCTTCTATCAAGAGCTCTGAATTGGCAAGAAAAGTACATAGAACTCTTACAACTGCTGCTTTCTCTCCGAACTTCAGCTGCTGTGAGCAAATGTCTTAAAAAGCTCTGTATTAGTGATATGTACAACATAATTTATAGCAGAGTAGATATACACTTCATATGCAGAAAACTGGAAATGAGCAGAGCACTATAGATTTTAAAGAATCTGGTTTTCCAGCGGCCCTGATCATGATTCTCTTGTGGTCTGGTTAGGGGTTGGATAACACAGAAAACTTTGGGTTTCTTCTACTGCCACCTCCATCCTCTGCATCCTCCTTTTTTGTCTTCACTGAATGACTACTACTCTCACTGAGATCAAACATCTCCCAACACTGGCCCTGCTGGTTTGCTGGTATGTAAATCTTAACCTCCTTGCACATAGTGGAAGGAAAAGCACTGATTATAATTTCACTGTTTGACCTCAGAATGGGAAAAAGAGCCCTTTCCTCATTTTTAGATGAGTTGCATCTTACTCATTGAATTTGCAAAGCACAATGAATTCTAGCAAACTTGTATTGATAAGAGTGCCTTCCTCTTAATTAAATTGCAAGTGAGTGATTGCATTGAAGTTGAGTTGGCTGAACTGGGCAACTATGTGATTGTTATGGTTAAATGGGGTTTTTTTTGTTGTACCTACCAAAAGCAGCTCTTAATTTCACTTTTAGAACCACTATGAAGTGAGACATCAATGTAAGCTTTGGCTCAAAAAGACTAGGTGCTTTAACATGAAATAAAAGACTGTCTAAACAGCTAACAAAACTACATAAACATATAAATAAGTAAGGAGGGTGCAAATGGGCAAGGGGATGGAGATGGGGAGGAAGGAATTTGCACATCAATACACAGTGCTGAGGGACTGTAGTCTGTACCTTAGTTTCTTGAATTTTGGGGTGCTTGGAAAAGGACAATGAAATGAGGTTACACTTTCAGCAAACCAGTGTCTGTTAGCTAACCATAAAAATTAGAGTGTATTTGTTGACTCTTCGTTAAAAGTCTCTCTGTAATGTGTTTGGGCTTCAAATTTCTCACTAGTATTAACACTGCAGTATTTATTTATGTCTATATCAAACATTGGAGTGATAAACTCCAATATATTGGCTTGTAATTTTGTACCCTTACTAAGGATCTCTTAAAGCTGTTCACTAGGTTTGTCTCAATCTAAATTGCTTCATATGAAATTCTTATGTCTGTCTTATTTCTTGTTTTTAGTGAATATTTGGCAATATTCAAGAAGACAGTTGCAATGCATGAAGTGTTTTTGTGTCGTGTGGCAGCACATCCTATTTTGAGAAAGGACTTAAATTTCCATGTATTCTTGGAATATAATCAGGATGTGAGTATTGAAAACTGAATTGCTGGCAAGAGAAATCAAGATGTGCTTTTATGGTGGGATGGAAAACTGATTAAGAGGGAATTACCTCCTGGAGCAAATTACATCAATTCCTTCATGCCAGACATACTTGTGTTGTAAAAGTTAGAAATTCATTTAGTCTGTAGGAGTTCATTTTCTGCCACCTGGGGAACCAAATGCACTCTGTGCTTTAAACTCAGCATCAAAAAGATTACTGGAAATCTAGTATATTTTGGATTAAAAAGATAAGCTTTTGGTGGTGATTTCACTTGATAGCATACTTTTCCACTCTTTGAATTAATTTTATTTGCTGTGGGGAAGAACGATGTAACAAAATGGAGCACTAATTTTTTAGGATTTGGAACTTTGGTGTAAATTCTGTTGCTAACAAAACTAGAGAGAATTTCTGATGAAATATTTTGATAATGCTAATGATGTGAGTGAAAACGGGGTTAATTTTTTTCTGAATATTGGACTAGTGTGGTTATCCACATGTAACATAATGAATTGAGATAATGGAGAGTGCTTTGGAATTCATAACCTTTTGGTGTTGGAGACAGTGCTTGCTCTTATTCTGCAGAGAGTTTCAGTTACTTTTTAAAATTGCAGGAATCAACATTAAGTGGAAGAAATTATTACACAGACTGGCTCAACTGTGTGCATATTTAATTCAAAATATGCTACAGAGGTTCCTCTGTTGCTTGATGTAGAAATGCTTACAGGTTCAGGCACTCAGTTTACTTAAACTGGGAGTAGTTAGATGGATGGGAAGAGAGAGTGTGAGGAGGCTTAAACCAGCATGATCTTCTGGAAGTCAAAGATCTGTCATTCACCAGAGAGTGAAACATGGTTCTGTTAACTCAACTATTGTTACATCAACTCAGCTATACTGTGCAAGGGAAATATTGTGTTATTGGTAACTGAAAGGTACACTCTGTACAGCAGGTGCTAGAATGGTGCTGATCTCTTTTTTTTTTCTTTTTTTTTCCCTAGAATGGTGTTTTAGGTGATAAACAATCTAGTGAATGAGGTAGTCTTCATTCTGTATGCAAGGTGCCCTGTCCCCATTAGTGCAGAGTATAAGAATAAACAGAGAACAGTAGAACTGTTTTAAGTACAGCTAGTAGGGGTATGTAGTTCTATTTGATTTTTTTAAAGCTTGTATTACCTCCAGAATATGAATTAACATAAATTAATTTGTTTTTCAGTTGAGTGTTCGTGGAAAAAATAAGAAAGAGAAACTTGAAGACTTCTTCAAAAATATGGTTAAATCAGCAGATGGTGTCATTGTTTCAGGAGTAAAGGTGAATACTGCTTCACATAGCAAGATTTAAAATGTATTAACATTTTTCACCTTTTTTAATGGAGCAGAATTTTACATAGGTACAAAAATGGATTTTTATTGTGATATCTAACTTAAGGATTAGTGGCAGACCATGGGTGAGAACTTGTGGCCTGGATACAAATTAATTGAGAGCTTTCTTATGGCCTTTCAGTACTCTATGAAATTAATCACCTTTTTAATACATAGATTATCAGTTATTGTTGGGTTTTTTTGTGTTCAGGCCTGCCATTTTATATAGTGGAAAGAAGAACTAGGTCTGACAACTGCTTCTGTTCAGAAGTTACTAATGGAGTGAATTTTCCCAGTCTTTTAGAATCTGTCTGCTGTTTCAAAGAGCAGCAGTAGAGGTTATATGATTTTTCCTATCTTCTAGATGTAAGAATGTAACTGAGGAAAAAAAAAAAATGAAAATTCGATTTCATTTATACTTTTCCAAAAGCTACAAGATACTTTTATAGCAAGCAGAAATTCTGCAGAGAATGATTTTTAATCTCTTTTCTTTCTAGTGGTGACCTTCCATTTGGTAGCAATTTTTACAAGAGTTAAAAAGTCTAGGTTAAATTTTTTTTTTTTCCGAAACTGCTGGAAAGTGGATGTGACCATGAATTAATTATGACTTGGAGAAAAATCTGAAGTCCAAATAACTTCCGGTTTCATGATACTGTTCAAAGCTATTCCATGTTATTGAGCATCTGTGTTATTTTAGAGGGTTTTTAAAAATAAATATAAGCCAGTTATCTCAAATTATAATACGGACAATATTAAAATTTACCTTTGTTTACCAAATTGAAAGAAGTCTGTCATTAGGATCAGTGTTCTGAGCTAGGAGTTCAAATCATCTTGTCTGAGACCACAGCCTCTCTGCTGCTGGGTGCCTTTCATCCCTTCTCCTCTTTTTCTGAGTAGATTGCATGGATTCTATTTGTCTGTCACTCTTGGTGATCCTTTGCTATTCCTTCATGTTTAGTTATATAGACCTTTAGGATACTTGTTGCAGATTCTTAATTCTTACTCAATTCTTAATAAAACTTGAAGTCATGATATAAGTGGAGAAGAAATCAGTTCATATAAATGGTGTTTTAGAGAATGAAGCCAGATACATGTCCTGTCACAGCAGCAGTGAAATGTGCAACTTTACTCTGCAATTGCTCTGTGCCGAGTGGGTGAAATCCTGGTTTTTTTTCAATTGTTCCCTTTTTTTGTAGGATGTGGATGACTTCTTTGAACATGAGAGAACATTCCTTGTAGAATATCACAACCGAGTCAAAGATGCCTCTGCCAAATCTGATAAAATGACGAGATCACATAAAAGTGAGTTTTTCAGGGTGAAAATAGTACTGGTTAAAGTGTACAGAAGTTGTTAGTGAGAAAAAGTAATTTTTAGTGTACTTTTTGCATATAAAAAGTGAATTCATTTCTCCAAGTGTAGCCTTCCCTATCTAAAGAAGTTCAGTCTGAATTTCTGAGTTTAGGCTTTGCTGCAGTAGAGTAGGTGGAGTAAGAAGAGCCTGGTATTCTTCCTGCTGTCTGCTTGAAAAGAATTACACTTTAAGTATTAATATTTTTTTGAAGACTGACTCGGTCATTTAGGTGTAGAGGTGGGTAATATGGCAGTACAGATGATTTTACTCCTAGTGCAGTTGTTCTGGATTGGATGTGGTTGATTCCATTGAGGGCAATCTTTTGGCAAACTGAGCATTGCATTACCTTACTAACAAAGTTACCTTTGCTTGTAGCAAACTCCTGTTTGGCCATTGGTTCTAGACTAGCTTTCCATTTTTAAGTCATTTAGAGTGGAGACAGCAATGTGTACATTGAGTAGTCTGGTTGGCAGGATCCCTTTTCTTCCTGAGACAAGATTTACCACTTGCCTGTTGATTTGTCTTCGTGAGCTGAGTGCTAGCCATTGTGATTTCTGAAAGCTCTAGATGGCCTTCTCAAGTGCAATTCATTTATTTGAGAAAATGAAAAATCTTTGGGTTAGGACTATTGTGTTTGATGTAGGATTACTGTGCTTTGAGAAGCTCAGAAGAATTTGGCCTGTGTTGCCTTTGATTTAAAGTTTTTCTGCCTAGATAAATCAAAATTGATCTTCCAGATTCTGTCTGTTCCTTGAAGTTTGGGTCTGATTTACAGATACTGTCTTTGCTGTCTACAGTAATATAGTTCATACAAAACCAGGTCACAAACCCTTCATGAATCTCCATTGATAAGACCTCTAAAATGGATATTGGATGAGATGTTGAACCAAGAATTTCCTGCGTTCTTCAGATGCTTCTCTTGCTGTTGCATGAATGCTGAGACTTTTACAGTTTTAGTATCTGTGCTAGAAGATGGAAGGAGTCAGATATGGCTCAGTGAGCTAAGGGCCCTGTATCTGCATTCAGTTCACACCTGAAGTGGTTTCTGGTGGTTTTGGTTGCTCTCTTAAAATGAGAACTGAACTTCATTTATGGTAATGAAGTGCCAAGATTTATTTACAGAGTGAGAAAGGCTTTAACATTGGCTGTAGAAGTGGGAAAATCCTTTGAAATTAGGTTGTAGAGGATCTGATGGGAAAGGATTGATCAAACTCATGACAAAGCTTCATTGGTTTCCAGGCTCAAATCACATACAGTGTTTACTGTCAACTTCTGCCAAACTGTGAATTGGGACAAATGGCACCTTTTGGAATTCTGGCTAGAGGAGTAGAGCAATGACCTGGGGAACCTGTTTTGGAAATGGGCAATCTGTAGTTTATGGATAACATGATCAACAGAGAGCTGCAGGTCTTGCAAAGACACCAGCTTGCTATTTCCAGCAGAAAAATCAATTTTTATGTTGAAATTGCAGGAATAGAAGGGGAGATTAATTGCATCCTAATACCTTTCTTCACTGTAACCAGCTGCATTGATAATGTATGGAGTAATGAATTATGTGCAAGCTGACCCACTCAATCTGTTAAGGTTGTGTTATTAGGAAAAAATAATTCTGCTTAAAGGCATATAAACTTCAGAAATAACAAACAAATGTATTTTCCTGTTCATTGCTTGGATCTGTTAGTTTTCATCATCCATTGAGTTAATATTTAAAGGTTTTTTAAAAAGGTCTGTATGCAAAGATTTGTTTTTTATGTTTTTTATATTATATAGCAATACCTCACTAGTGAAATTATGCAGCCTTCTTACAAATGTTGCTTCTAATTTATTGTTTAAAGTGATTTAACACTAATGCTACTTTAACCAGTAACTGGTTATTGAAGAGGTAAGGGTTTTCTAAAAACAGGGATGTGCTAGAAAATGTGTTGTGTATATAGTGCTGTGTTTTTTGTAGTTTGGGGTTTGTAGTCAATTAACTGCTCTCAAGCGCACAGGCTTTGTTACTGTTAAACTGTGATTTTTTTTCCCAAATGGTTTAAAAATAATATTTAAATTCAGACTTTAAGCGTTAAGTTTGTACATCTTCCACCAAAATAAAACATAAAAAAATTGCACAATTAATTCACCTAGCAGGTTGTAATTGCATAAAATACTCCTAGATAAATTACAGACTGCACAATTTGGTGAAACCACTGTTTTTATTGTGTGAAGTTACCTTCCTATTAAGTGATGAGATTGCAATTTTATTTCTACTTCTGTGTTAAAGCATGTCCTTTTGGAAAAATACCTATTTTTGAAGGAAGGAATTTCAAAGCTTTCAGAAAGAAGAGGAATGAGGTAGTAAAACAAGTGCTTGTTTGTTTTCCTAGATGTGGCGGATGACTACAATAGAATTGGTTCTTCATTATACGCATTAGGAACGCAGGACTCCACAGATATATGCAAGTAAGATATTGTTAATAACCTATGGGGCAGTTTGCTGTGTAGCAGTCTTAATGGTGGCCTGTGAGATTGATAACTCTTGTTAGGAGGAAACCAGAACTTATTACAGCTGTATGACATTAAATCATTTTCTCCTCTAGTATTTCATTGCTTTAGCAGGCTGCATTTAACAGTTTTGTTTTAATATTCGTCTGTAAAAAAATGCCAATTTCTAAAGTCTGTAGAAAATTGGATAGTTGAGATGGAAAAGTCCTCATCAAATAAGGAAAAAACCCCACAATTCTTTCACCATTAAAAAAAAATGTTCCAAATTCTTCGATACATGCAGCAAGAACAGGTCTCAGTCTGAGTATATGGATTTTTTTTTGAGTGTACCAACATCCTGAAAAATAGTTCTGCTATTCTGGCAAGTTTACTGCCCTTAGGAAACAAAGGAATCTTCAGGGATCCCCAGAACTTTAGAAGGGTATCTCTATGTACAGATGTTTGTCCTTTAGTCTTTCAGTGATTTGCTTGAAGATGAAACCTGGTGTATCTGACTATAAGACTTAGTGACTAGCTTAAAGAAATCAGTGCTTGGCAACGTACACACATAGTTAGTGTGATGTTGGTGTCAGTGTGACAACAGGTAGGACATGAAAGTTAACTTTCTAATATACCTGAGTTACAGTGATATACTTCCAGATGTGGTGATAGCTTATATACCAGATACTTTGATGATAGTATTGATATTTGTTATAGTCCATTAGGGTGTATCAGAAATCACACCTGTCCTCTGTCAAAATAGTATCATTTGACTGTAATTCAGTCTCCTCTAGGACTGAAGCCCTGTATTGTTTCCTGCAGTGGAGATGTTGCCACACTGTTGCTCAGCATCCCTGAATTCCTAGTAGGATATATGTCATGTTTACTGGGTGAAGAAAAGTGCATTCAGATTTGTGTAAAGGACACTTGATAATAGTGTAAGACCATTGACCATGGTGCTGGTGTTAGTGGTTTAATTCACAGAAGCATAAAGAATCCTTGAGGAGCTGAGCAATTATTCTTTACTTAAAAATATCCGTCTGTTATGCTTTGTTTGTCCCTTGCCTTTCTTACATTGCCCAGTTCCCACGTGTTTGAAGTTTGATACTAGTATGTTTTCTGAGTTCTGTGAATTATAATTGTAAGCAATGCCTTTGCAATCTTTATTGGCAGACACAGGCTATAGTGTGAATTCTAGAAATTGGACTGTTCAAAACAATGTTGTAATATGAGCTGTTTCCTTTGCACAGGTTTTTTCTGAAGGTGTCAGAGTTATTTGACAAAACGAGGGTATGTACTGTGAAATGGACTCGTGTCAACAAGGCATTAATATGTGAATTAATATGGGTGCTTCTAGATGGAACATTTAAGCAATGTGTGGTATGGAATGAGAAAGTGTAAGATTTCAGTTATGTTTTGTAAAATGAACCTTTGGACTCCTCAGTCCAAACATTTCTAGGCAGTCTGCTGTAATACCCTTCTGTTCCTCTAAAATGCATTGAGGTCTTCCATACTTGTTACTGCGAGTCACAGAACTTGTTATGGATAAAACAAATGAAGACATTGAATCCTTAATCCAAAACAATGGTGGTCATGCTGCTTTTTTTCTGGAGACAAGATCTGTTTCTGCAGTTATTTGACTCAAAAGTAATATTGCTTATGCTTCTAACCAGTTTTTCATATATCTTCTCTTTTGCCTTACTTATTTGGCTTGGTAGAGAGATGATGTATGCCATGTATCAGGAAAACTTCTAAATGAAAAATATGTGCATTTCCTAAACTGGTAATTGTATCTGCATTAACACACTTTAAAGAAAATTGACAGAATTACTTGCTTTGACTCAAAATGTTGCATTTCAGAATTTATCTTTTTTAAATTAGAGTTTTAAAAATGCACTTGAAGACTCTATTTCTAATCTGTTTCAAATGCAAGCAAATTAGTTTATTGGTTTTTAGACCACTTAGCACATGCAGTCACACAATTAGTCTGCCAAGGTGCCTTAAAAATTTGTTTTCCTTTGATTTCAACAACAATATAAAACTGCTTGTGCAAGCCTTAATATAAGTTTATTTCTCTACATCTTTTCTAGCATATGATAAATATAATTGCTATTGGGGAAAAAAAAGCAGTTTTTAGTACAGAAAGTCAGTTGCCAATTACTGCTTGCAGAGTAGCTTATTCCTTACATTTTAATACAAAATCCTAATACTGCTTCTTTGCATCTTTAAGTATCCTGTCATTAAACCCTGATCTTAATTTTTGAAAAAGACCATCTGTTGTGTACTGCATATTGTACATTTAATTTGTATCATACAAATGAATACCCAAAGTCTGGTTGTTTTTAAGTTGATCCTTTTGCTTACTGGTTTTTTTTGTTTGTTTGTTTTATGGTGGTGTTTTGTTTTGTTTTTCCAGAAAATAGAGGCTCGAGTATCTGCTGATGAAGATCTTAAGCTTTCTGATCTTCTGAAATATTACCTTAGGGAATCTCAAGCTGCTAAGGTGAATCTGTGGGTTTTTGTTCAGTGAAACTGTGGGTTTTTAACATTAAAAAAAAAGAGAAAATGATACGGGCTCATCAACTCACAATATAGATAGATTAAAATGCTGCCTCCTCTAGCCTGCAGTTTTTCCCTTGGCTGTAAAACCTGTTTCTGTTGAATATAAGGAGCAACAAAGTAGTTGCTGATGTGGGACTGACTGTATGGAACTGAGTAAGCCACTTGTCAAGGCCAAATCGTGCAGTAACAAGAAACACTGGAAGGGCTGTTCTCGTGTTTGCGGTGTGTTTGGTGTTTGTAATTGCAAGCAATTCTGCTTTTTTTAATACTAAAATTGGATATTCCATATAATCTACTAGTGCTGATAGGAAAACACGTGGGCTGAATTTGATATTCTGTGCTTACAGAAAATTTCATTCTTACTGTTTGATGTGAGATGATTAAATTGTATCACAGCATGAGCAAGTATTTGACAGTAAACGTCTGTAGTTAGAAGATCACAAACTGTTGCACAAAAAATGTTACTACTGCTTCTTGGGCTCTGTTTGTATTTCAGATACATAATCAAAATGTAGTTTGTTTCTAATCTAAGAAGCTGTGAAATTTCCCATGGTTTGCCTTCTTTGGCTTTTTGGAGTTTGATCTAAGCCATCTGTTGCTAGCCTCTGTCAGACAAGATGGAGACCAAACAGTATTATGTTGTGGATCTATCTAGTATGGACATTCCTGTCACTTGGAGGATGAAATAAAGTGAATGCAAATAATTTACTAAGAACTAAAATACAGCAACAAGGACTAAAATTAATTTGATTTTTTAAATTACTTGGAATATAATAAAATCCTTGGGTAGAGTCTTATAAACTCCATACAACCTTTGTTTTTTTTTTAATAGGATCTCCTATATAGAAGATCTAGGTCACTAGTGGATTATGAAAATGCTAATAAGGCATTGGATAAAGCAAGAGCAAAAAATAAAGATGTGCTGCAAGCTGAAACTACTCAGCAAATATGCTGTCAGAAGTTTGAGAAAATTTCTGAATCAGCAAAACAAGGTATTTTGGTGGTCTTTGATCCTATGTTACTACTTGAAATTAACATTATAGTATGTTATTAATGAGAATTAATGTAATTAATAAGAATATATTTTTGTACTGTTTTCTAAGCAGGAATATTATTTTTTAATTATTATTTACTTATTTTAGAAAGTTCAAATTTTATTTTTCTTTGGCTTCTTATAGCTCTGATAGGTAGAGCAAAGTCTAGGTGCAAATTGCTTGTTAAGCTTTTTTGCCCACATACATAAGCTAGGATACAAAATGATAACAGTTAGCAGTAATAGCAAATGAATATTTTAGTGTTAAAATTCCCCTTTTGGGGGGAATTATGCTTTCTTCTGTGAAGGCACCAGTCTGACCAGTCTGTCACAGATACAATACTACATTAGAGGAGGGAGAAATAATGAAATGAGATTTCACCGAATTACAGAGTTAGTAGAGAAAACGAACCTTATTTACCGGTTACTTTTCTTCTGGAAACTTACTGTCTTTTTTAGGCTAAACTTCAGTGAGTTAGTAGGTGTCTGAGTCATCATTTGTGGCAGACCTGTTCAAGGTTTAAACACTATGCTCTCCTGTTTTTATCATTGAAGAGTTGTTTGAGCCTGTAAACCTGGTTAATGATTCCTGTAAATGAGACAATGGAGAATGAGTGGTCCTGTTAGCCACAATGGTATATGCAGAAGGCATACTGTTGTTCACCCTAGTTTTAGTTTAGTATATTCCCTGAAGACTTTCAAGTATCAGCCTTGAAAGAACAGTGCAGTGGAATAAGAGAAATAAATGTTAAAAGCACCCACTTGGCAGTCTTTTTTCCAAAGAGCTTAGTGTCCACAGAAGGTTACCTAGAGGTGAGGAGCTGCAGTGATGGTTTCCTTTCTTCCAACTGAGTGGCAGTATTTGTGAGCCCAGAATGTGCTGAGATTAAACGTGAGGTTTTCCTTTGTTCCTTCTCTCACCCTTTACCTCTTCCATCCTGAAGGAATATCTATCTGTTCATAGCTGAGGTCACTAGCAGGGATACGTTAATGAGTCCATTTTTATTTTCTATAGAACTGATAGACTTTAAGACAAGAAGAGTTGCAGCATTCAGAAAAAATCTGGTGGAACTAGCAGAACTGGAATTAAAGCATGCTAAGGTAACTGTGATCCTTTTTGGCCTATATTTCAAGTTATTTTGAATATTTGATTAACCAAAATGGCTACAGTTGTTGTATGATACACACTTCACATTCAGGAAGGAGAATTTTAAGTTTTATCCAGAAAGATTAATTTCTTTAATAAAGAGAAAATGAAGTATAGGTGAAGTGTCTCACAGATTGGTATGCTTGACGTGCCTTTAGAAAACTCATATCCTGGAAGAGAATTTTGCCTTCAGTTTTGTGTTTGTCTGTTTGATATTTACATCTACAGAATTTGGAAACTTACCTATTTTTAAAACTTCATCTCTACATTTCGCTATGAGAAAGGAAGTGGTTTCTCCTGTTAGCCAGATTTTGGGACTTGATGTGTAGGATATTAAGCATGAGATCACACTGGCCTGTCTGGTATGATGAGTATGCTTTTTGAACCTTTTTGCCTTTAAACCATTAACAAAAGAGGCATGTTGCAGATAGCCTTTTCAGGAACAAGAATTTTTGTGGGAAAATAACTTTAGGAGGCCTGTACTGTCCTTGAGTTTCACAATGTATTTGGTTTCATGGATGACTACAACAGTCTCTTATTTGAACAGTCTTACAGCTGGAGGCAGCTTTCTTTTAAAAATCAGTTCTTAAGCATTTCTCTTCAAATCTGAAACTGCATTGGTTAGGAAGCTGTGAATTAACTCAGAATATATCTGTTGAAAGGACTTGTTAAGAGGTGTATTACTGCTTTACTTTCTTTTCAGTAGTGTTGATGGTGTCATTCTTCCTTCTGCTAAACCCATTGCTTGTAAAACCCATGGGCAGTAGTAAGAGTTGTTTAGGGAAATTTTTTTAAGATCTTTGTAGGTGTAAGTTCAGCTAAATGAGCTATTTATGTATTGCTGGTAAAGCAATCAGTAATGTATGGAACACAGGACTCCCTTTTTCAGATGAACAATCCTTACTTTAAATTGTCCTAGCAATCTTACTTGAACATTTTTTATTGATTTGCCATATTGTGCTTTAGTAAGGGAGTGCTTCTGTCCTGCTTCAGTCATTGACTCTTCATCATCTCTTGTAACTGACTCTTGCTGAAGTCTCCACATGCCTTGAAGTGGAATGCTTAGACAATGTCTCTGTCTGCTATTAAAGAATCACTTCATTTAACTATGCAAGTCACAATTTTGGAATAATATTATCTTTAATTTTGACAGCTAATAACTGTGGAATGCAGGGGGAAGATGCTTAAATTATGTAGCTTTCAACTTGATACATGTTTCCTGTGTCCTCAGTACCTGGAAGTTCTTGAAGATTTTTAGCTTTAGTTTATTGCCACAGCTTGTGTTTAACACTAATTTCTTTGAATAGTCTCTCTGTGACTTACCTTGTCTTACTAAATTTAATAACAAGGAGTCCATGAAGCTGGATATAGAACCGCTGAATTGTAGTTCTGCTTTTGAAGATGAATTTTTTTTGCTGACCCTTTTCACCTACTTTATCATGGAGCACACCATTCACCAGACAGTTTTTAATCTTTAAAATCTTTACAATAATAAAAGGTCATTTTGACTAAGAATGATAAGTCTTGAAACATTAACAAATACTGTAACTTGTTGAATGAAAGATGTTTCATTTCTCACTAGGTTTGAAAATTCTCTTTTTCAATGCCACTGTTTCAAATTTAAAAACAAGCTAAGCTACAGATGGATCAGTTTGGTTACAATGTTTTTCTTTCTGTGAGTTCTGAGTTTGATTATTACAAAATTTACAAGTACAGTGGGTTGTACTTTTCAACATTATATAATGGGAAATGTTCTTATTAATGCAGTAACCAAGGTATTTGAAGAGGGACTTATGGATACATTTTTAATTTTTATTAATCTATACAGAGTATTGAAGGATGAAATGGTTTGATGGACACTTTATAGATTAGTTCCATAAAAGAAGAAAATAAGGTATTAAAAGACTTGTTTGTTGGGTTGGGTTTTGTTTTGTTTTGTTTTTATATAGTATTGTGCCCTGATGTGGGAAGAGCAGTGCTAGAGGAATATGAAATGCAAATCATGAGCAATGCTTCCATTTCAAGGACTAGGTAGCCCTGGTTTTGACTGGGCTAAGCTGGGCTGTTTCTAGACACCTAATTGCTCTGGAAGACTAATGGAAGTATAAAAGAAAGCTGTGTTTTTCATGTAGGCAGTCAATTAATTACAGCAGCCTAAAAGCCCCCTGCTTCTAGGTTTTTGGCAAAACACTTTGCCTGATGTTGGCAGTCTCTGTCTCTGCGCTTTTGCACTTCCTGGAGGCAGACATGTGAAGTTTTAGTAGCAGCAAAATGGCAATTGCTTGGTCAATCGAGTGTGGAGCACAGTGCTGACAAACTTTGCAACATGAACTATTACCCAAGTGTATGTACGTGTTTGCTTCCAGCAAAAATGCCAAGTAGGGAGGAGGTCTGGGGACAGTGGATATACTGCTGCAGCCTTTTGCTAGAAGTCTTCTATTATGGGTTGTCTTTTTCAGCAGTGAGTGCCTCCAGACTAGATGCCATGCAGATGCATCTGTTTCTGAATCAGTCTAGCTGCGTATCTTCTGGACTTGGAGCTGCCTCACACAAAAAACATAGAGCTGAAATATGATGTAGCAGTTGTGTGTTGAACTCACCTGAGAGGCTCTTTTGGAGGAATTTGGACACAATGAAGGCTCCTGCTTGACTTGCAGTTTAAGGTTACTTGCTCTGTGTGGAAAGAAAAACACAAATCCTAAAATACAGAGGTTGCTGCACAGAAGAAGTCAAGAGTGACCAAAGAATTGAGATAAGATTCTGAGGCACAGCTTGCATTTTGTGAACTATACCTGTCTGTAGGTCTAGAAGACTTGAGGGCCATAGGGAAATAAACTCAGTAAATCAGGGACACTGTACATACAAATTCTAAGTAAACCCTCCCTGCCCAGTTATGTTCATACTACTTCCCTATAACATACTTCTTGGAAGTATTAATATCCTCTTCTCCTTTGGAATTTCAACTCAAGACTTTTGAAAAAGCTAAAAATCAGACTGGGTTGGGTTTGCTTTAAGTTGATGAAAGGGCAGACTGCTGCCAGGAAGGATGATGATGCATGATTCTTCCTTTCCCTTATGTTGGCACAGTTATGTGTGCAGCTGCATAGTAAGAAGGGCTGAAGGTTGCTCTGGGTTTTCCTAGGCTTTCTTTGTCTTGTTTTCACAACATCCCTTGTATCAAAACACACAGTTTTGTCTGGGAGGGTCTGACAATAAAAGAGTGCTGCTTTCTTAGCAGCAGCATGTACCCTAGATTTATTTAGAACAGCTGCCAAACTGAAGCTTTAGATTATCATTGGTCAGTGACCTACTCTAAAGATGCTGATATTTCTTTTTCTGTGGCCATTTTGGCTGATTACTCCCCCCTTGGTAGTGCTTAGCTTCTGTTTTGCTAGTTCTGTGTTTCTTCATGACTTCGTGCAGCTGTAGCTAATGTAAGACCTGAGTCAGTGTTTGGCCATTTTGGTGCAAAAGCTGCATTTGGTGTACACAGTTCAGCATTTTAAATGGTTGGATTTTGAGGTATTCCTGTGCTGGACTTTGTGTTCAGGAAGGGAGGTTTGATAGCTGCTGAAACTGCTACAGTTATAATCATACAGCATTCAAAGCCTTGGCTGTACATTTGGAGTCTTTTGACATTGAATTGTAACTGAGTAACACAGCCACTTCCTTCATGTAAACAAACAGAAACATTTATTTTCCACAAATACTAACATATACACTCTTGCCTCTCTGCGTTTTTTGGAAAAAGAATTTCTTGTGTACTAGCAACAGATGTCTGGAGCCAATAGAAGAAGGAAGTAAGCAAAATGCAGTGCTAAAGGATTTGCTGAAATGTATTGTCAGTAATTCTTTCTTTCCTGAAAAGGATGTTTGTGTCACTGTGGTTCTGCTAATAATTTTAATATCTGCAGCTTAGGAGTGTGAGCTGGCAAGAAACACTTTTCTGAATCTGAATGTATTGGACTTTCTCAAGCTGTGGTGATATAAGTCAAGTATGTCATATACTGCAGCCACAAGGAGTAATGGTTCACAGTTTCTATTGTCCTTGATTTATTATAATTTAAATAAGGTGGTTCTTGTGAACTTTGTAAATTTGATCTAATGACAATGAATTATGTGCCTGTTTGGAAAATTTGAGTAGACTGGCTGGCTTAGTCTGGAAATGACTGAGGTGTAAAAGATGTTTTGATGGTTTAACCTCATCTGGCAAGTAAAACTCAGGAAAGTGAGAAAACTGGTGGGTTGAGTTAAAGACAGTTTAACAGGGAAAGCAAAAGCCATGCACACAAACAAAGCTAAGCAAGGACTTTATTCACTGCTTTCCATGGGCAGGCAGATGTTCATCCATCTCCAGGAGAGCAGGGCCCCATTATGTGTGACAGTGACTTGAGAAGACAATAGTCTGAATGCCCTCCTCTTCCTTCTTATTTCCCCCACATGATATACTAAGCATGATGTCATATGGTCTGGAATATCCCTTTGGTCACTTGGGGTCAGCTGTCCTAGCTGGGTCCCCTCCCATCTGTGCACCCCCAGCCACTTCTCCAGTGTGCCAGTACAAGGGGCAGGAAAGGCAGAGTCAGAGCTGCTTGGCAATGATTATGTCATCTCTATGTTATCAACATAATTTTCAGCACAAATCCAAAATATATCCCCATATTAGCCACTGAGAAGAAAATTAATTCTACCCCAGCCCAGTACAGATGTTCTGGTAACTGTTTTTTTTAAGAGTCCTACATAATGGTCTGTAAATTACAAATCTGCTTCATGCTTCTGTAAGAAGATGGCCAAAAGGTTATTGTCACACTTTGGTTACAGGTAATGTGTGCAGTCCATAAGTGTACTTCAGATTGAATTCCATTTAAAGACTGAAGACTTCAGATTGAAGTATTCTTTTCAATTCATTAGATCATTACGGTCAAGAATCAGCTTTTCAGTAGCAGAGACCTTACATTTATGAATCCTGTACACCACAAAGATGGGTCGCCAAGTCCTTATGTATCTTGCTTATATAGAACTTATTCATGTCACCAAACTACAAGCATTCTGAAAAATACCTTGTCACTGTCCTCTGCCAGTCTAGACATAAAGAGACAAAAAAGCTGTTGAAGCTGTAACTGATATTGCTGCCTTCTAGATAAGATTGAGAAGGATTTAGTAGGCATAACTGCGAATCTGTTTTTAAGCCTTTAAATCAGTTAATTGCTTAATCTGGATTATAAGAACCTGAAGTGGGCATAGAATTATGATTTAAGCTTTTGGAGCTGAGGGATGAACGTCCTGCTTATCTATCACAAGTCATTGGAGCACTTTTAACTGAAGGAGTATTTACAAATTCTTAAGGACTTCTGTGGACTGTTTATGAAAGGCATGAAAATCACAGATAGTTACATGCTTTTGTGTGTCTGAATTTTTATACGTTTCTTTTTTGTTCCAGAAATTGTTATAGAAGTCAGCAGTTTCTACCATGTTCATAACTGGGCATTCAGACTGCTTTGTTCCTGCATTTTATCTGAACCTGATAGGAATTACTCTTAACACTGTCAACAGCCCAACATTTTTTTCTTACATAAAGATTTCAGATTTGGGAACAAATGTAGTACAGGTATTTCATAGTGAATAGCTAGTCGTTTAAAGTAATCTAAGCATACATGAATGAACATACGAACACTGAGTTGTTTTGGTGGTGTTAAGTTCTGGCTTATCAATCACATCTGCTTAATTCACAACAGTTCTCTAAATTCATTCAGATACCTGAAAACCAGTCTGTATATTTTTATGGTAGAGCCAGAATGCTTTAAATAAGATGAAAAACTGTGTTTGGAAAGGCGGCCAGAGCTTGGCTTAGAGTTGAGTTAATGTTCTGATAATCACTTCTGTAGCTGCAGCTGTAATGGCTAAACTCGATGGCTAAATCACCTGGCTAAGCATGTCAGTCAGTCTGCTGTCTTTCTAACAGGGCCTCCTCCTTGAACAAAGCTGTCAGCTCAAATGGCTGCTGTAAGTGAGGAGATCCCAAGTGCTATGAATTGTTTAATATTGCTGATGAATAAATACAGTATTCACAGTATTCAGTAACACATGAATACTTAGGGGATCTCATTCTAGAGACAGAACAATGGCCCTGCTATATAAAATATTTTAAACTTTGCAACTGTGAATTCCATTGCTAAGAGAGTGCTCTGCAGTGAATAGATTTTGTGGCCAGACTAGACCTCTAGGAAGAAATGTGAAAGGGTGTTAAGTGCTTAGTTTTGAATCTCAGATTGGCTCTAGTTATTTCCATGACAGTATATTCCTACATTCAAAAAATCTTTCAATACAAAAGTTACACATATTTTTCCATAAGTTCAAAACCTGTCCATTCTTCTTTAGTTGTCATTGCTATTTAAAAAACATTGTTCTGTCACAAGGTTAAAAGAAGGAAGACAAATGTGGTGATATTTTTCTTTATTTTTACAGGGTAACTTACAGCTTCTGCAGAGCTGCCTGGCAGTGTTAAATGGTGACACATAAGCTACGGTCCGTCCTCCCACTAACAAGGGCTGCCCTCCTCTGGATTTTGTTTTCATGACTTTAAATAGGCATTTACAATTCCCTGGAGAAAACATTTGACAAAGTGCACATAAGCAAGCTTCTTCTTTCAAAAGAATTAAACATGTGAAAGTAGCTCCAGACTATATGAACAGCATACTTGTTATACATACATATTCATGTTTATTTAATCATTATACGCTTTCATTGTTCAGAAACCAAATGCTCGGGTTTTGTGAAAATAGCCAATATAATAATGTTCATGTTATGAATACTATGATACGGCTGCAATCTTATTTACCTTTGTAAGTAATTTCTGAAGATCACCATTTGAAGCACATTGTTCAAATGGCCTAAATATTACCATTAGATATTTGAATATTGTTACTATAATGGCATTGTATACACTGTCTTAGTTTTTTTTTCCCATGTACTTATATCAAAAAACTTATCTTTTTTTCAATTGTGAACATTTCTTAGAAATTTTGGAGAACTTTGTGTAACCTTTATAACTATGATTTAAAAAGAAAAGCAGATGCATTAGTATGTTTGCCTTAACTTGTAGACTAATCCAATTATTGTAAAATAAACCATGAAATCAGTGATTTTTCTAAAATGATGCAGACACTGTATCATATATAAGCATAGTATTTTCTAGTAAATTAGATTGATTTGTTTTTTTCTCTATTCATCGTGTAAAAACCATTGACTAAGTATTGGATTGGTCTGACACTACTCGCCCAGTACTTTTCACTTGCATTCTCAGGTTTTATCTGTTTGTCTGTGACTTTCCTACCCGGTGTTGTACTTAAATTGTTTTGAGCTTGGTGGCTGACTCTGCAGTTTTTTTGGCAGAAATACATTTGAGAGAACTTCCTGGGTTTCTTCTGAGAAAGGGGAAATAAAGTAGCAGAAGGGAGTTCAGAAGGTGCATAAAAAATCAGTGAAAAGTAATACTGCCCCACTGTCACACAGATAAAATGTTTTGCTTCAGGACAAAAGTGAAGGTATCCCCTATAAAGGAGTGTGTTAAGAGGATCTCACTGTGCTAACTGGACTTAAGACTTGGAGCTATGAATCCAGTATTGTTAGTTGTCTTGATTGGTCTCGCTTCCTTGAACTATGACCCTTTTCCAAGAGGTGCTGCTATGTCGTGTGATTTCACAATGTCATAAAATGAGGCTTTACTTGATGAATCACTCTTCACAGTGGGATTTCTGCTTTATAAGCAATATATGCTGTTTGCAGGCCTTCAGTGGAGCAGCAAAGTTTGGGTGAATGGTATGGTTGAAAATGCAGATCAGTGTAAGTCAGTGTCTGATTACAGACGCCCTGTACTGCCACACAGAGGCGTGTGGTGTGTTTTGTTTCTCTCAGATAGGGTAAATTGCACAGTGTTTTATACTTACCCTGCTGCCTTGCACATCAAAACATTGCAATGGCAGAGAAGTTTGCATTGTGCTTTGATTCATGCACCCATCACGTCAGGCTTCGATGCCCAGTGCCCAGTGGGTCTTGGCAACTTAGCTAGTACAGAGAGTATTCCCAGCAATGCCTACTACACCAATACTGTGCTGTTCATCTTCTAGATATAACAGGTATAATTCCTAAGGAACTCATCTATAAATAGACTACAAGGGACAACGATGACAATGTATATATAGTTAACAATATTGTAAATATTTTAAGTAGGATGTGGGAACAGTTTTTAGATTAGTCCTCGCTGTTGAGTGTTACTAGCTCATTAAATTTTTTCCAAGCCTCTTGGTATTGGGTGTGTCTCTTAAAGCTCTAACTCTGCCTCGGTAACTCTGGTAAAAAGCGCTTAAAGCGTGACTCGAGGACTGCAGCTCCTTGGAGTAACGGGAAGGAGCCTGCCCGCTCCTCGCCGCGGGCGGCCCGGGAGCCGCCGGGCGCCGCTCTGGGCCGGCGGGGGCGCCTTTCCCCGCGGGGCGGGGCGGGGCTCTGCCGCCGGAAGCTGCCGGCCGCCCGGAAGGGGCCGGGCCGGGCCTGGCTGCGGCAGGGCCGAGCTCAGCGGTGGCGCCATGAGCCGCCTGCGGGAGGAGGATGATCCGTACGTGGTGGAGGAGCCCAGCGACGAGGAGCGAGCGCTCAGCAGGTGCCTGGAGCTGCCGGTCGGGGGTGGGCGCGGGCCGGCGGCGGCGGGCCCCGCTCCCCGCCTGGCTTGTGCTGGCCCGGGCGCGCAGTGACGCTGGCGGTGCCAGGCCGTGGGCAGGAGGATCGGCCTCGCTCCATCAGCCGCGGCGATTTCCGTGAAACCGGCGTATTTATATTTCTGACTGCACAGCTCCCTGCGCGGAGCGAGAGCTGCTGGGGCGTTGTGGCAGGCCGCAAGCTGAAGCTCCTTTGCGTTTAAACCAGAGTTTTAATACTCCTAAGCTAATAAAGTGTTTCAATATGTACATTGCCCATAAGCATAGGAGTAAGGGCTCTCCCGTGCACCCACACAATTCGGATGTTCATTCCCCAGTGACTATGTCCACGTTTTAGCCTGTTTGTAATAACTGGGTGTGTACCGCTTGGCTGTTTGTAGCTCCGAGGATGAGGTGGACGTGCTCCTGCACGGCACTCCTGACCAGAAGCGGAAGCTGATACGGGAGTGCCTGACTGGCGAGAGCGAATCTTCCAGCGACGATGAGTTCCAAAAGGAGATGGAAGCAGAACTAAACACCACCATGAAGACTATGGAAGGCAAATGGAAATCACCCGAAATGGGTAGATCAAGCTTAACATCTGCTTGCATATGAAATACTGAATTATGTGTTAGTGGCCAAATAATCTTTAGGTTTTGGTTGTATAGTTAAGATTATGTAGCAGTATTTACATCACCACATCCATACAGCACAGAATAGGAATTGTGATGCAGAGTGGCTGTGACTGCTTGGCAGTTCATGTTGGCATTTTTGAATTTCTGTAGCCCTGAAATTTTGGGGGACTTTTTTAGTGAATTTTATTGTAATTAAAGTTTGTGAAACAATGTGCCACACCTGTATTTCTTTCACATGACTAAAAATGTCTTGTGTATTCTGTAGGGCACAGACAGGCCCTACAGAATGATGGTGGTGTCCTCTGTGTCTAAAAAAAGTGTTGGGAGAAACTGTCCTTCAAATGGTACCTGAGGTTCATCTTTGAGGGAGAAGGGAGTAGCTTTGCTGTGAGAATGCCTGTAAATGAAGTAACACAAGTGATGTGAATGATAGGGGTGTGGGAATAACCTGGGAGAGCTGTTACTTAACACACCCAGGTAGAACAGAGCACTCTGAACAGAGTAACTTGAAAGTAAAGGTTTGTTGTGGGTTTTATACTTGCTGTCCTTTTAGCAGGGTGTTCTTACCATTTCTGATTTCACATGTAGGTACTTCCTCAAGTACTGGATCTGCCAGCACTTCAAAATACTATGATGACATTTACTTTGATTCTGATTCAGAGGATGAAGATAAAATAGGTAAATGACAGAGGCAAGGGGAGGGCATCTTTATACTGCCACTTACTCTCTCAGATCCTGTAAAATCCTCTGAGGGGATGGGGGGTCAGGAGGCTGTTTTTGAAGGCAGCATTTTTGAGGGGAATTATCAGCCTATACCATCTCAGCATAGCTCCTGCAATTTTATGATGTATCCCAGTGTAATGCTTTGGGGTCATGCACTTGGAGGAGAGATGAGCCAGGCATGTAAGTTTCAGTTTAGATTTATTGCAAGGATGGAAATCGAAAATTGGAAATTGTATATTGTATATTTTGATAATTTGTGTCTGATGGATGGAATATATTCTTGCACATTTTTTCCAGATACTCAGGATGTCCGGAAAAACAGAAAACATCAGCAGCGGCGGATTCTCTCCAATGATGAGCTGCTGTATGACCCAGAGGAAGACAGTAGAGACCAAGAGTGGGTAGACTCACAGAGGAGAGGGTAAGCAACCATAAATATTTGAATTGTAAGATACTTAACATCAACTGAAAATTTTAAATGAAAATTGTAAATGTAGAGAAAAAGCCAATGCTGTCAAATCCATTATATGAAACTATTTTTTATATATAAACTTAAGGCATAAGAAACTTAGAAGCCTGTAAAATGTTTTGGGTGTATGTAATAGAACTTGAGTCTTCAAAACGACACAAAACTTAAAAATTTTTAAAATCAAAATTTCAAAATTCTCTAAGCCAGTTTTGTCTGTAGATCTCATCTAAACAACCATGCTATGAATTAAACTGTTGCAAGATAATTTGATTGCCGATTAATATTTGTTCCTGATAAATAGTGAATTTCTGGTTTTGGAAAACTTTCAACTTAGCAAGCCACAAAATGTGCAGAGAAAACGGGAATGATATAAAGGTACTTTAATGTGGGTTTTTTGAAGGTTGAAGTAGAAAAATGACTGCTGCAGCAGAAGTAAAATTTTCCACCTAAATTTATTGATTAAGATAATGAATGTTGCCTGCAGAGATGGTACTTGAGATACCTGCTTTGTCAGAGTAGAGGGCTCTTAGGCACAAATTCTCATGCCAGATGTATTTGTCTCACCAAATGAAAATACTCTGGAAATCAAAAGGTACTGGTATGTGTTTTCCCCTCACCTTCTCATTTATGTTGACTTAATGCAAAAGGTGTCCAGAATGAGCCAAGTATTAATTGGTGAATTTTAATGCAAAGAGAGGTTTGACATTGAATTACTATGACCAACAGCAAGGGCATGTAATTTCACTTTATGTCTCTGCTTCCTCCTCTCTCGGATTGGTAGGTACCGGAACCAGAGAAGAGCACCACAGCAGAGGCAGGCAAAGCCTGCAGCTGTTCCAAACAGTGATGCTGTTCTGAACTGCCCTGCCTGCATGACAACACTATGCCTGGACTGCCAGAGGTAACAACAGTGAACACTAAAGGGTCTTTTGTAATTTCTTTTTCTCAGTCAGTAGTATTGTTAGCATCTTCAGTTTGATCTATGGATTTTTATCAACTGTGTCTCACAAGGTAGCCCTAATAACGAGAAGGCAGGTAGATGTAAGTCAGATTTAGGTTTAGATGCTGGTTTGTAAGAGTGATGATCTTTAACCTGCAGTGTGGAGATGGGGAAGGATAGGGTAGAACATTAGCATAGTGGAGTAGGTAAATTTTAAAAAAAACAATAATTGTGAAGACTCAGGCATTTCAGGAAGATTGGGGATTTTAGAGATACCTATTTAATATATATTTTGGCTTGATGTTTGGAGGCATAAAACTATTCTAGGTTATTTTTGTCTAAAAATGTCTTGTTAAAGGAGGATTAAGCAAAATAAAGGTGTATTCTGGCTTGGTTTGAGTCTCAGCAGTTAGGTTTTGAGTGCAGTTACATTTAAAAGTGCCAGGAAGGTATTTAGGTGAGAGTCCACAGTATGGTTTGCTACTATTCAGTATCTGACTGCACTGTAGTTAGTGCTGCTGACCTAAGCTAAGGAAAGGACCCTAGAAGTGGGAGTAAAATAGAAAGAAATCTTCTGAAATGAGGAATAAAATACCTGTCATTTACTATTTTTGGTGATAGAGGATGAAATTCCACAGCAGCCTGAAATCATCTAAGTACTGACTGCTGTTTTTCCTCTGTTTTGGCTTTGCTGGCTCTGGTACTCCTTGACCATTTTCTGTAGTTAAGTATTTCAATTTGCTAAGCTAACAGAAAACTGTATTTTTATTGTCAGACTGGTCTTTCCTGGGTTTAATCCACTGCAATAGCTCAGCACAGTGTCATACAAGCAATAAGCCAGCAGAATTCCAGATTGGACTTCTGCAGCCACTGTTGTATTCATTCAGGCTGCTGTAAAATTGCAGCCTGAGGGACATTGTGTTAAATTGAACTACAGTACTGAATTTTGCTACATACTCCAGATATACAGTTGTTAAGACTGATGACAGCTGAAATTTTATGTTTTATTATAGACATGCTGCTTCTAGCGTGATATGTCAATGATATTACTTATAAATAAGGAATTTCAGACTTGCATGACATTGTAGGATGTCACTGCCAGCAGATGAGTCACTCACAGCTTCCTGATCCTTTACTATTATGAGGTATATGTAGCAATGCATAATTCTGCAATACCAATACCATTGTACTCCAGGGCGTTTCTTTCAGCAACAGACAGTATTTTAAAAATGCCTTAAAAAACAACAGATGGCTGCAATTCTATGTTTTTATTATTTTTGTAGCTGTGACTTCTGTTTATAAAATTCCTGCTTACTTGGCTTTCAGCCCTTTGGCATATTACTTCCTATCTTTTATCCCATACCCAGTGATGGTAACAGATTTCTTGGAAGCAGTGTTGTATGAATGGTATGACTTGCATTTTCTCTCTTCTCCATAGACATGAATCTTACAAAACACAGTACAGAGCAATGTTTGTGATGAACTGCGTTGTTAACAAAGAGGAAATTCTGAAATACAGAAAGAAGGTGAAGAGAAGTAAGAAGAGGAAGCACAGCAAAGAAATTGACCCTATACAATCAAATCAAGAAGAAGAGGAAATATATCACCCAGTATTATGTACTGAATGCTCAACTGAAGTAGCAGTAATGGATAAAGATGAAGTTTTTCACTTCTTCAATGTTCTGGCCAGCCACTCCTAATGTGGAAATGCAGGGGGAAAATCCTGTGCTGTTTTTAAGAGCGTGGGAAGTGTTAGAAATGCAGGCATACTCGCATTTTTGAAAATGTGGTCTTCAAAATGTGCATTTTCGTCTGAGAACTTCGTAATGATTGGACTTTTTGCAACGTTTATTCAAGGCATACAGTTAACTGTGTGTATATGAGAGCAATATTCATTCCCAATGTTGGGAGGTTGTATCATTGGGGATTAAATATTTTGTAAATACCACGTAAGATCTGTATATTATGATCATTCCCTGTATATATACTATCCATTCATCATCTCAGTGTGTATTAGAATGGCTTCTTGGAATAAACACTTTATAGTAACTGATTTTCCATAGCTGCATTGGTTATTTTCTAGCAAGGGATAAACAACATTCAGTCAGAATATTTGATGTCAGTAGGCTGTTCTTGGTAGGTTTGCACTCGTGGTCTGTGTTATGGTTTTACCCTCGCTGGCAACTAGGCCACACAACTGCTTGCTCACTCCCTTCCACTCCCTCCCCCCAGTGGGGAGGAAAATTTGGACCTGCAGATGCACAGCAAGAGGAGCCCACACTAAAGCAGGTGTTCTGATAAAACTTGTGACCCTGTGGCAGGCCCATGTTGGAGCAGGCTGTGCCTGAAGGACTGCACTCTGGAAAAATGACCCAGAAGGGAACAGTTTTGGAAGTGTTGCCTGTGGGATGGATTCACGTTAGAGAAGTTAGTGGAGTAGTCTCCTGTGGGAGGTACCTCACACTGGAGCAGGATAAGGACTTCTGGACCAGTGGCAGGAACAATGGGTGATGAACTGACCAAAACCCCCATTCCCTGTCTCCCTGCACTTCTGGTGGGGGAGGAAGTAGAGCCCAAGAAGCAGGGTGAGTTAGGGAAAAGTAAGATTTATTGTAGTCCTCATTATCCTGCTCTGATTTTGTTAGTCATAAATTCAGGTAATGCTCCCAAGTTCAGTGTGATTTGCCCATGATGGTATTCAGTGAGTGAGCTCTCCCAATACTTAAGTCATGGACCTTTGTGTGTGTTTCCTCTGTCCATTTGCAGAGGGGACAGATGGAGCAGCTTTGCTGGGTACCCGGTATCCAGCCAGGTCAATCCACCACAACAACACAACTGCTCACCACCTGCTGACCCAAAGCCAGCTTGTCCTTGAACAGTGATCATCTGCCTTCCAGGTAACTCCCCCAGTTTATACACTGGGCATGATATTCCAGGGTATGGAATATCCCTTTGGCCACTTTGATCACTTGTCCTGGCCAGGCTCCCTCCCAGTTTTTGATGGCACTCCTCGCTGGCAGAGCATGAGACACTGAAAAGTCCTTGACTTATCCTAAGTGCCACTTAGTGTTTTGCCAGTGAGCAGGGTCAGAGACACAGACACAAAACCAATTTAAGGAACAGTGTCATTTACTATAAAGCAAAACTACAAAGAATCACAAAAGGACAGGCTATGCAATGCACATAATCCTTAGCAAAGAATTACAAAAGGATAAGCAATGCACCTAATTGTTACTACTGAAGAATGCCTACCGTGATTAAGACAGATACATCACTAGTTACCCTAATTACTTGACCATCTGAGTCCTCAAAACATCAGCTGTCACAGCCAAGGACAGGAGAAGCTGTCACAGCCAAGGACTGGAGAACCATGCCCAGTAACAGAGCTCCAGTGGTGTGTCCACCTTGCAGGCATCTGGGCTCCCTGACTTTGCTGTGAAAGTAGCCCAGATTGTACACTGTTAAACAAAGAAGCTGACATAATTTCTAATTTTGTTCTTCTACTGGCTTTTCCCTAAAGCCTCACCAGGAGGAACCAAGGGAGTTGTCTTTGATCCTATACACGCCTAGTAAGGCATTCCCAGGTTTCTAGATATGGAAAGGTTTGCAAATAAATGAATACATATAACAATACTTTTATATAGATAACTTTTGGCTGGACTGTTCACCTAGAGGTTAACTTTGGCTCAGGGGCTGTTGTTTAGACCTTAGTAGTTAACATAGCAACAACCAAAACATCCTGGTGTTCATGAGAACATTATTCTCAGACTAAATCCAAGTTACTGACGAGAATATGAACTCCGTCCCTGTAGGGGGATAGAACAAAAATAAATAAAGGTAGTACAGAAAGTAAACTTACCCCCCTAAAGAGTTGCAGCTGAGCCAATTACTAAGGATTAGGAGCAGGCCTGATGTTAACAGGCCACAGCTGTAGCAATCAGAAGAGTGCTATAAAAGAGTGGATCGGTTGGCTGAGGGGAACTGGAGTCAGTTGGCTGCTGTGAGGACAAGGAGGAGTCAGTGCCTGGAGGAGAAGAAACATGCCTACAAGAAACATCAAGGAGGTATGAAACTCTAGTAATATGGAACCCTTGCCAGGTAATGACAATAGAGTTCTTGTACTATAACGACAACATGTCCCAGCCAAAACCACGACACTGATAAAGAAAGAATTGTGATATTTGGATTTTTGGTTCATTAAGATCTCCAAAAAAGGAGACTTTTCTTTATACAGATTGGAAAATGAGCTTATATTGATTTTGCTGGCATGGACTGTTCTGCCACTGATCATCTAAATCAACATGCCTAGTAATACAGGTAAATGTTGTACATATAAATATATGTTGCAGTGTGTTTTTATTTTGCAGGTTATTGTTTGATTTGTTGTTTGGTAGTTTTTTGGGCCCTTTTTCCACCTGCTTTTAGAGTGACACAGACTTGTCTTTGTTATTCAATTGAGCCAGGTGTTGGTTTATCTCTTTGCTACTTAGCTACTTTTCTGCCAAGTTTCAAACCCCTTCCTCCCACATCCATTTGCTAACCCCTTCTGTCCCAAGCAGTTTTTAACCCTTGTATCCCTTGCCTTTGTGTTCCACCCCCAATCAAGTGCTTTTGATTAGTTGAACATTGTGTCCTCCCTTGAGACCTGCCCCCCTTTATAAGCTGTTGTTTGCCCCCAGCTCATGCCTGGGACCCTGAGGCTCGGGGAGTGTAACATCAAATAAAGGAACCCAGTGCCACCCCAGGCCCGTGCTGCTGCTGCGGCCTTTTTGTTCTGCGTTGTGCCTCCACTGGTAGCTGGGATTCTGCAGAGCCCTGAAAGAGGGGGACTGTCGCCACCCCACTGTCACATCTAGCCGGGACGTGTGAAAAATAAGTGTATTTACATACATGTAGTAGAAGAAAGTACTGGATTTGTTGTTGTTTTTCCTTTTGAGGATACATTTTAAGAAGAAATTTACAGTCAGATCTATTACCGTAAAACTAGTTTGCTTTTTCTGTTTATTTAGTACATTTACAGCTTCTTTATGGAAGCACAAAGAGCTTCTGCACTTGGTATTTATGTCTGTGAAGCCACTTTATTGTTAATTCTGGATCCTTCTCTGTCTTCATTCAGGTGTGTGCCCTAGAGGCAAACTCTTACTTATTTGTAGCATCTCTTATAGCCAGATATTTTTTTAACTGTACCTTGAACAAGGGTCTGTGAAAAAAATCTCATCTTTGTGTTTTTTCTTGTTATAAGACTAGGAATAACTAGTTATATGTGCTTTAAGGAATTGTCAGAAATATTTGAACTTAGGAGGTAGAAACCTGAATAATATCTTTTGTGCCACAGATTATAATAACTATTTGGTGACCTTTTGTAGTCCCTGGTGTGGTATTTTACTGATCTACACACACTCATTCTATACTGTTACATGAGATTAGGAAGAAATAAACATGCTGGTTCTTCTGTCAGGATTACATAAGAAATACACAGAATTACTATTTTCAAATCAGCAGAAACTTAACTTCTGTTTGATGAAGTAGAGAACTGTTGATGCAGCTGCTGAACCTGTGGTTGGTCAATATGATGTGCCTTCCTCTGCATATGCAACCTAGGAACAAAATGGAGCTCTACTGGTACGGAGGCTTGGGGGATGCGTGAGACAAGATTTCAATCTCATCTTTGCTGTTGAATGTAGGTATATTGAGACTCAAGAGTGAAGTATCTAACTTGCAGTATCAGATAGCTGTGGGATCATGTGAAGTGGGATAAATTCTTACTGTGTGCCACAAGCACACAGAGGTGTACACAGGAAATTTTGAATATATGAAGAACTGTTTCTTGGTAGAAGTGTGGAGGAATACATGTAATAGGGATTATTGTGTCCATGTGCTCTGGAGTATGCTGGCCTTGATTTACTTCTCTTTACATTCCAGATGAAACAGAAAGGCTCTCTGTAGTGCCGGGTTAAGGATGTTTGCATTGACCTGCTGGAAACATGAGCATGTGAGAATGTAGTTCAAGGGCTCAAGTGTTGATGCAGGTGGCATCAGGAAAAACAATTACATGATGACACTCCCTAAGCAGGGGTAGAATGGAGCTGGTGAAGGAGGGGAAACTGTACAGAGGAATGACGCCTATTTCCATAAGGGGCTAACTAGCAAAAAAAATTCTCATGAGTATGCACCATACCAAAAAAGTGTAAGGGGCCACCTACCTGGTGGGTTAGGACAGGTGTACAAGACTGTAAAGCTGGCATGCCTCGAGGCATTACCTTTCCTCTCATCCCAGATCCTTAATTTTGCTTGCCTTACCACTTGAATTGCAGAGCATCTTGTTAGGAATCACAGGAACAGAGAGGACTGGACCCCTGTGCTCCATGTTGATACCCTTCCTGCAGCTTTGAATGGGAATAATGCTTTAGTTATTGAACTTGTCCTTGAACTTTGGGCATGTTTATACAGAAAGGCACCTTTCATGATTACCACTGTTTACTCAAGCAGCAACACAAACACAGGACTCCTCCAGCAGAGACTGCAACAAGCAACAGCAGACTTGGATAGTGGCCACAGCTCCCATAGGCAGTTATGTCAGGGTATTAATCTACTTGTGTTCAAATAAATCTGCATAGATTAAGTGTATCTAAATGCCTTCAAGGTGAATCAAGTCCTATTTCAAATTCTGCCACACAAAATAGTACACTCTTTTTTCTTTGCCAGCTGCTTTTCTTTTCCACAGTTAACTCCTGGTCCTGTAGTTGTATTTTGCAGCTGTATAAGTAACTCAAAAGTGCATTCTCCTACGGTTGTACTTCCTTATTTTTCATTGTATAAATAGCACAGGTGAAGGTAGGGGTGGGACGGCTACAAGGACAGAATCACATTGCTCAGTGACATAATTGTAAATTGATTTACTAAGCAGAGTAAGTAAAGTGAGTCAATTCCAGTTTCTACTCTGTGCTGTGCACACTTGGAATGTGTGGTCTGGACTGCTGGCCTGGATGCAGGGCCTGGAAGTTGCAACACACGCTCTGCTCATTCAAGGTGCCTGATGATTGTGCACATCCCCTTCCAGCGGGTTTGCAAACCGTGCCTTCCACAGTGCCAGCATCAACTGCCAGGGGCCTTCCTAACCACACAGTCCCAAACCAGTCTGGGAATCTCTGGTTTCTGGCTGCCACTGCCTTAGGGTAGCGCAACGTTAGGAACAGTCACAGTAAACAGCTGATTCATCACCTCTTAGATTTTCCTATTCATATGGATTAATCTCGTCAAAGCTGGCCTGTCTTAAGGTCGCATTTATCTGAGCCACGTTTTTGGGTGTGCTTTACCCTCTGACAACTGAAGGAAGTTGAAGAATCGTGCAGATAATTTTTAACATGTCTCCCTTAGGCCCTGCCAAGCAATGGCTTTGGCTCTTCGGTGATTCCCAGAACGTCAATTCAGATTAAACAGGATGAGAGAAAGTAGGTTGCAGCACCATCTCCTCGGTGTGACTCGGGCCGGGAGGTTACCAGCTCCAGGGTCAGCCGTATAATTTAATCAGATGGGCCCGATGTCGGCGTTCAGCGGGGAGAACGGGGAAGCGGTGCGCGTCCCCGCCGTTCTCCCGCGCTCCGGGAGCGCCCCGCGCCAGCCGCACAGGCCGCGGCGCCCCCTTGCCGCCGGCCGCCCGGGGCGGGGCCGGGGGAGGGCGGTCCCGGCAGCGCCGCTCCCGCCTCCGCTCGGCCTGGGCCCGGCGCGGGGCCGCTGGCGGGCGGGGGAGCGCCATGGCGCTGGGCTCGGCGTGGAAGCAGATGTCGTGGCTGTACTACCAGTACCTGCTGGTCACCGCGCTCTACATGCTGGAGCCCTGGGAGCGCACCGTCTTCAGTATCCTTCTGCCGGCCGGGCCTGGCGGGGCGGGTGTGAGTGCGGGGCCGGGGCTGCCCCGCTCCCTGTCGCGCTGTGTCCGGCGGCGGCTCCGGGGCTGCCCCGAGGCCGCCGGGCGGGTGTGGCGGCTCCGCCGGCCCTGCGCGGAGCTCGGGGAGGGCCAGGGCCGGGGTCGTGCTGAGAGCGCTGCCGCCGGCGGGGCTTGCTGGGGGCAGCGGAGAGTCGGGCCGGGAGGGGAGCGGGGCCGGGCCGGGGGCAGCCGGCCTGAGGCGCCGAGCGCGGCCAGAGCCCGCGGCGGCCGGAGGAGCGGCAGCCTCCGCCTGGGACCGAGGCTTGACCTCTCCTTGCTAGCGGGGACTCAGCTCCTCGCCGTAACAAACTAACATCCTGCCCGGGCTGGGAGTAAACCTCGCTGGGAATAAACCGGCATGTTTCACGTGCTGTGTCCGGGCGTCGGGCAGCCCAGTCGGTTTCTTTCTCCGGCATAAATTTATATCTTTGGACTTACGGTAGTTGTGGCTTTTGCACTGTAATCCCGACCTTTCTGTTAAGGATAAGTGTCTTTAATGATTTCTTTTGTATTTTGCCTAGAGGAAAGTAAATGTGCACGCTGCAAAACCTTGCAAACCTAGGCTTTCATGCTGCTTTGTCACATGGCTTTTATTACATGGCTGTTTAATTCTCGAGCTGATAAGTTTGCTTGGCTGTTTTAGAGTGGAAGAACTTGACAGATACTCATGTAAAGGCGTCTCTATAAAGACTGTTTATAGGTTTGCTCCTTTACCTGGCCCTTTCGTACAGGCAGTGCATTTTCTTAAGTATTGCTGTGGCATCACAAGTGTTTTTCTCTTTTTTTTTGATCTTGACTTAAAATGATGTCTCAATATGAATGAGCATGAGCTATCTCCAGTTAATGCTGAGTGGTAGAGAGAGAAATTAATTAAAACATTAACATAGAGAAGGGTATAAGTAGTAGCAAGAAGCTGCTTTTGCTGAGATTCTGCTTAGTTTTGTAAAGAAACTCACATTTCTTATGTAAAAGTGGTTGCCCAAGTTACAGCAGTGTGATCAGTCTTTTTTTTCCTGTCTCTAGTCAGTAGAAATGGCGATTACTGGAAAAGAGAAGTAGTATGTTTTATAGACTTACTATGCACAATTGTGCAGGTAGGGGCTCTTATGTTGTATTCTATGTTAACGTACCTTCTTCCTTTTATGCCATGCCTGTATCCCTGAGAAAATCTAATTTTTGTTTTCCTTGCAATTATATTAGTCTTGAGTACTTTATTTTCATTTTTACCTTGTGCGAAATAGTTAAGTAAATGAAAGCGTGTGCATGTTTACTTTCGTAAGATGTTCATATTGTAATTTCCACAACAGGTACAAATGTAAAGAGTGGCACAAGCATCACTTCTGATGTCAGATCAGCAAAAATGTTTTTTGTCCCCAAGCTGGATGCTTTGGCTGTAGGTGGGTCATGTCTGCTGGTGCTGTACGGATGCAGTGAGGGCACAGTGGCCTTGGGAACTGATGGTGCGTGGCTGTGCTACAGTATCAGAAGCGAGCACTGATATGGAAATGTGGATTTATGACCTGACCTTCATTTTAGTATCTCAGTGTATAATCCTCTGGGACTATAAATACACCAAGCAGCTCCAGTAGGTGCACCTCATAGCTCTGCTGTGCCGCGGGCGAGTCGGGCGTGGAGCGCTTGTTACGCCTGTGCTGTGCAGACTTGGTCTCATAGAGCACAGAGCACGCACAGCTCCTCGGGTTTCACCTGTGGAAACTGAGTGCTGCTGTCTGGCCTTATCATGCTTGTTAATCTCCAGTGTGTTTTACAGTGTTTGGGGCTAAGTTTACTGAATCTCTGCAGGTAGTTGGATGAAATCAATGGCTTTTTTTATTCATTTTGTGTTGCCTTGTCAAGGCAACAGAGGCTAGACAGAGTCAAAGAATAAAGTAGATATTTGTTAAAAGACCTCAATGGATACACCTTGGGCAGTACAAGAGCCCAGCCAGGGCTACACCCAAGATGAACCCAAAATGGCCACAAAAGGGACAACCATTCAAAAGAGAGGTCTCTCACTTTTATAAGTTTTGCTCCATTAGCATATTGGAGTTAATTGTTCAGTTATAGCTTTAGTTTATGAAGTCCCATCCTTCTTGTTTTTGTCTCTTTAGTCCACATTGTTTATGCTCTTGGGCCTGAAATTTGGATCAGTTGTCCTTGATCCCAGGCTAGAAAAGGAATTGTTTTGTCTAGCTACTCTGTGAAGAGAGCTTACCATCCCTTGATATGAAGCTCAGAACTACACACAAAAGCAGTGCAGAATCTAAAAAATACAAAACCTAAAACCTAAGGCATTTTCCCCCCCTTTCTTTTTTTGGGGAGGCTTTCCTGTCTCTTGTGATGCCAAAATTTGTTTAGATAAAGCTTCAAAAGCCCTGGAGGTTCTCTGAAGTCCAACTGTACATGCACTTTATAAGCTATTGTCTCAGTTCTCTATATACGTTTTACAAACGCTCCCTGTTATGAGTTCAGCTAATAAAGTGGTTATCTGCAGATTTTTTAGCAGATAGCTTCACATGAAGTTTATTTTGCAGCACAACCTCCTATAGTAAAGCACTAATGAGTGTGTTTATTTAAGTACACACCTTGCCTCAAAACTATGCTGATGCTCTGAGGCATTGTGAGTGAAGTAGTTAGAAAGCATCTTATGCTGTCTGCTTAAAAAGGCAGTCGTCCACAAATAAGAATGCTGTTGCTCTTATTTATAAAGCTGCTGAGATAATTGTAGTTTTGTTTTCTTTTTTATTTTTATGGTGGTTGATTTTTTTCTGCTTGGCTGAATGGGGCTGGCTTCTGCAAGACTTGCTCAACATCTGAGAAGATCAATGTGAAAATGTGTGTTTTCTCAGTGCCTATTTTCTGCTCTCCATCACACTTCCCATGCTCTCATATGTCCTCCTGTGTCACTGACAAGGCAGTGGGGAACTTGCAAGGCATCCTTTGCAGTTCAGCTGATTGCTTCTCCTGGCATTCGGGTTTTCAGTGTTCAGTAGGTTCTTCTGTGGCTTATAATAGCTGAATACAGTTGATTGTGTCTGTTTCAGAAACATAATGTTAGAAGAGAGTAACAACAAAAGTTTTAATGCTGTAGTTTGTGATGTCTTCTGTGGTTTCTGTTTCAAAAGCTTTTTTCCTCAACTGTGGTTCAGATTCCATGCTAGTTTCCATTGTTGGAATGGCACTGTACACAGGCTATGTGTTCATGCCTCAGCACATCATGGCAATATTGCACTACTTTGAAATTGTGCAGTGATGAAGAACATGTTTTCAAGAAGTAACCGGGCTTTGAAATCTGGTCTACAAAGAAGAACGAACCTCTCAGTTTTACCAAGATTTCTACTGATGTCCGAAAGACACAATTATGACTCTGAAGACTAGGAAATGAGATGTGTAGAGCAGGGACATGAGATGTCCCCTGTGTTGTGTTCATTCCCTTTAATTATACAAGATATGCCCTTGTATAGTAGTTTTGTCTACTTTAACATTGTGATTGTACTTTGATATCAGTATTTTCTTAACTTTGTGACAGTTTCAATATTGCACTGTGAAAGCTTTTCTTAATTGTACTTTTGAGTAAATCTTAATTGCCTTCTATTTTTAATCAGAAAGTCATCTTATTAAATGGGGCTTAAAGCTTTTGCTATTGTATGGTATGTATTTGCCTGGATATTTCTATTAATGCGTTTTGTAAGAAAATACATCTAGATTCATATTAGAGACATGGATATATTCGTCTAATCCTATTTACAAAAGCTAGTTTGTATGACTGAACTCAGGTGTACTGTTCGCTGTCCAAACTTTGTTCAACAGTATATTTGTGCATATCACCTAAATTTGGAATTAGCAGTTATTTCAAGTTTCTGTATTCTATCTGTGGGAAGAGGGAGGGGGAGATGAGGCATTGAAGCAGAGTGAAGACTGCATTCATTATGTTTTTTGGTAGTGCTGTGGTTCTGGACTCGGTGTGGGTGGGGGGGAAATGGACTTTTCTTTACTGGCATTGGCCCACATATGGCTTTGGGATAGCACTTTAAACCAACTGTTTTTCTAGCTACCAATTCACTTTTACAGGATGCTTTATTATGTTCCAGTGGCTTTGGTTTCTGCTGGTTTTCACTCAGCAGTGTAACTACGTCTAGGTTTTCAAGGGGTTTTCTATTGCTGCTAGTGTTCCAAACATGTTTTCGCTACAAACGACCAAAACATAGGGATTTTCAAGGGACTTGAGTTACAACTACAGCAATAAGTAGCTGAATACTTGGCTGAAGTCCTGTCTTTTTTTTTAATAGGGATTTTTTTCAGTTTTGTATTCTGAAATGTAAGAGGGTAACAACTTAACTTTGCTAAGTGGACAATTTTTTTGTTGTTGTTTAAAAAATAAAAGTTAAAAAGCAGAGCTTTGATGCAAAACTTTCTTGGAGAAGTTAATCTGTTTCCGAGTGCTTGCTTTTCTTAGAACTTCCCAAAAGTGACACTTGACCAAAGAACTGTGATTTTAATGGCCCAATAATCAGTACTGTTACATCTTTTATGCAACATCTGTTGATATCAGAAATTGTAGATTTACAGTATCTATAGGGATATTGTCTTTCAGATTATTTCATTTTCTCAAACGTGTACTCGTGAGAAGAGAGTGTTTTTCCCTGTATTTAAAAACTTCATATGTATTTGATTAAAAACCCTGCTGTTGTTTTGGGAACTAAAAACAGTGAGCCTTAAACTTCTTAGGTGAACCTGAGATTTCCTGAAGTTGGTAGGAGTCTCCCTCTAATTCAGTGCTTTCACTTCTTAATAACTGGCCAACAAAACATGGATAGGTTTCTGGGATCGTGTTTTTTTGTTATTTTTTGTGGTGTTTTATTGTGGTTTTATTTAAATGTATCCAGAGTTGTATGTGCACATTAGAAGTGTATATGTGGAGATATTGATAAGTTAATGTACTTGTTTTGAACTAACATAGCATAAATCCAGTCTCTCTGTGAATTAAATCAATACTTGATTGTGATGTTTCTTTGCAAACTACTACCATGGTTGATAACCTCTTTTCCAGCAGTAGATAATGTTATTTGTATGAGGGTGAGAAAATACCTTCTGTGTGGTGGCATTAGGAATGTTAAGCATGATTTTTTAATTGTAAAATGTTTTTTAAAAGGCCTTTGGTATAATGACTTTTATTAGCTGCTTTTTGTTGAGAAAAAAAAAGAGTAACCATAATTTTCCACTTACTTGTCTTATGTTGGTTTGATTGATTCCATACTTAAATTCAATTTGCTAATTTGAGTACAGCCTTTTTCAGTATTTCTTTTAGTATAAATCAAGAATCTATTAGTCTTGGACAGTTCTTTTTAGATTCTGAATACTTTATTAAAGATGGAGTAATTTCATTAATAAAATATTATGTGTTTGCTGAAGTTTAAATTTCTAGAAGAAAGTTTTTGCAGTGTGTCCTTTTGTTTAGGTTGAGCTAGTAAAGAAACAGTTCAGCTGGTGATAATTACAAAACAGATTTCTTTTTTAAAGTAGGAGTATTGGTAGGGATTTCATTAATCATTACATTTGAATAATAATAAATAAATCAGAAGACTACCAAGTTGTTTTCCCACTGCAGTCTGCCGTATTGTCATGTCAGCTGTCATATCCTTTATGGTAGAACCATAAGCTTTTTTTTTTTTTTTTTTTTTGGTGCAAGCTGGAGTTCAAAGACAGTTTAAATATCATTTGGAGGCAGCTGGTCAATCATGCTTTTGTTTAAACATGTTGATAAAAATTGAGGCATTAGTAATTTAGGTAAAATTGGAAAAAAACCAATTGTGAGAAATGAGAAAAAAAAGTTACCTGAGAGACATGCAATTGGTGGTCTGTTAATCTTTTAATAGTAATAGCTCTTGGGGTTTAGATTGCATCATTAGAAATAAGCATTTAAAAATGCATTAGGTGTGTCATATGGCAGAACTGATAATTCCAGTTATCAGTTAGCTGCAGACTGAGCCGGGGTGACTCGCTGTGCTGGAGGCCCTGGGGCTCCCAGAGCCGGCTCTGCAGAGGCTCCTTGGCTGCCTCCAGGGCTGGCTACTCTACCATTATTTATTAAAAACCTTTGCAAAGGAGCCGCTCTAACCAAAACAGGCATTGCATTGCAGAATGTCAGGCTGGAGTCAGAAACAGATCCAGGACCTGTGTAGTGTATGTATGGCTTGAATCAGTTACATCTTTTTATATATATGCACAAACTCTCTTTTATCAGTATGTGTGTGTGTGTATATATATGTAAATACTGTTTATTTCTTGTCAAAAATTATTACGTAGCAATTAGTTTGGAGACAGTGAGAGGCAGTGGAGTTTCTTTTCTGGTTTCTTCCCTATGAAGGAAAACACCGGAGAATCCTAAAGTGAGACTTTCTTTACAAAATTTTGTAAGAAATATATTTTGTCTATCCATCAATATTAAAAAGAAGTAGGCGTGAAAGGAGCATAGCACTGCAAAGGGGAATCTTGGGTGATAGATGGGCTTTGTGTAACTGCAGACTGGTGTGATGTGAAGCATTGCCTTGTTCTATTCAGGTGAAGAAATGAAGTGTGCATTATAAATGCTGAAGAAGGGATACTTGCTGTTGACTAACAACAAATAAAGGTTATATTGAGGTGAAGAGTCACAACTTGAAGAGAATTGGGTACCTTAGGCTGTGCACAAAGGTGTGGACAGAGGACATGCTGCTTTGGTAAAATACCAGAGCTGTGGACTCTGGAATTGGCACCCTAATAAAGCTTTTCTGTGCCAGAAATTCTTTGCACCTTCTTGTTTGCTTGTGTCTTCTACAACTGCTATTGTAGGAAGACAGTTTTTTCCCACTTGCTGGCATGTTATCTTGTTACCGGTGTGGTGCTTTTGTCTTTTTTTTTTTTTTTCAGACAAAAGGAAGCTGAAACCTTTATGCATTGTTTTTCTGTTTGATCTGCTAGGTCAGCCTTCAACAGTAGTCATCACTGAGCACAATAGCTGCTGTCTTTTCTGCCTTTTGTTTGTGTAGTGATGAGTTAAGAAGAAAATCTGGCATCATAGCCCAGAGCTGGATCTGCCCTGTCCTTGTAATGGAGAGAGATGAATGTCTAAGTCTGATCTAGATTCCAATGTAGGATTTGGGCAGAAATCCCGCTGCTTTTCATAACCTTCAGTGCATCACCACATCAATCTATCTTAACTAGCACTGCATGAGGGAACACAAAGAAGTTATGAAGGTATGAACAAGCCTTTCTGAGAGTTTAGCTGGATAAGAGTTGAACAGGTCTTGATGTAAACCTTAGTGATCCAATTTCTGAAGTAAAAGATCTATCACATAATTGGAACTGATCAAACTGTTGATCACTTATTGTATGATGTATCTGGTGTTTATTTATGCCCGTATCTGCAGGTGGAATTGTCTCAGCATGTCTTGCATTTTGTGTTCTCCGCAATTTGAGATGGAGAGCAGGTTTTACAATGACAAGAAGATGCGCTATATAACCCCTATGTGAAGATGCACTATACAACCCCTATATAAAAGAACTTCTTTGGGGAAAAAATTTGTCATGGCAATGGTATTATTTGTCTTTTCTGTGAAATTTGTTTTTGTCTACTGAGGCAGAAAAATCATGTAGCTATGATCACACTGCAATTTAAACCAAACATCTTCTGGCCAAGGTTTATGTTCCTTTCTTGCCTCTGTAGCGATTGGCTGTTGTCCTCTCTTCCAAGAAAATATTCAAGATGTTCTTACTGCACATACTTCAAAAAGGAAGAAACAAATGCCTCAGAACACATATCTCTGTGTTGCTATTAAATACACAGAGATAAGGTTGTGAAATTCTGGAAAATGTCTTTGAATAATATTCTTGCTGCAATAATAGGACTATCTTGTTAGCTCATCTGAGGAGTGATCCACAGGCATGCATGCACTCTGAAGTGGAATACCTAGCTGAGACTACTGGCTAGTGCTAGACTGCTCACAGCTTATTATTTTGCTCATGTTATGTTACCAGCTCAAAATAAGCATTTTTGAGAGAAAGCCTCCTGTGCCACATCCCAGGATCCAAGAAGTTTATATACTTAGGTAATACTTCCTGAATTTTAATAAGAATTAGCAAATAGTTCCCAAACTCAGGATAGAATTAGTAGATGATTTTTTTGTTAGACTTGTTTTCAAAAAAATCTTCAAAACCCATCCTGTGTTGTAGAGTATTACAGTAGGTTGGACAAAAAAGTAGTGCTCAGCTCAGTGTGACCGAGGATAAAATGTACAGTCTGTTTGTCTTAGACCACAAAGAGGGACTGTTGAACTCTTGATTTTTTAATCAAATGGAAAGGTTGACTTCACTGGAAGGGGATCAAGGGACTATCTGTACCCAGAGAATAAGTGACAACTTCTGTGGACTGTGAGGCTTTCTGGGTCAGGACGCTGCAGGGTCTGCCTGCACAATGTGATGGTGCCTAATGCTGAGACCAGAAGTGCCCTGCAGAAGGACTTGTGCCACTTCTTTACATTTCCTTGAAAAGAGAGTTATATTAAGCTATACTTACATTGAAAAAAGTTCAAGTGTTTGTGAGGAATGATGAAGAACTGGAAGTAAAGTATGGCAGCTGTGGTCTCTGCTTTGTGCTGTGTGGTGAGGCAGACAGCCTGTAGGTATCTGCATGATATGTTGGGTTTCCATGTTGCCTCTGACAATGCCACGTGCACATGTGAGCACAAATGTTCTGTCTTGTGCCTTTTGAAAAATCTTAAGGTTTGTTCAAAAGGGTGGCAAGTGTAGTTCAAGTCTTTTGTTCCTCCTTTGCCCGGTGACTGCAATCTGGGGAGCATGTGCAATTACACTGATTGGTAATCTCTAATTTGACAGATGATCACTCGTTCCTTTTGAAACCAATATATGTACATCTCATGGTATATCAATGATATGGATATCTCTGCTTGCTGCAAGAAGCAGTCTTGCTGGAAAATCTGCTTTTGTCTGATGTTTCAGCAACATTGGAACTCCATAAAACTACTGATAAACCCTTTGCATTGTGCATTAAAGTGGTTTCAACCACTGTATGCTTTCTTAAATAGTTTCAGGCCTAGACAAGACAGCAGACATACCAAGGAAACAGGGCTGAGAGAAACAGAAATCCACCCATGTCCATTTTATTTCACCTGCTGAGTTACCAGGTGTGTTTTGACTGTTGGAGACTGGAGTTACCAAGGGTGAAGCATTGAATTACATTAACAAAAGAAAACAAGACCTGGAAAGTATCACTTGTGATACTGTGGTGAGGGTCTGCTGAAGCAGTGGAAATAAGGACAGGCTATAAATGTGTAAAAACATTGCTTAGGCAACCAGATGGCTTTATAAGATTAAATGACTTGTTACATCAGCAAGGGCAGTGGTGGATATTCTCACACACTGCCTTTAGAATGGCTTCTGACACACTCTTCCACGGTGTTTGCATGGGGACCAGAGGAACCATGAGTAACATGAAAGGACTGGTGGTTTGAACTGGATGGATCACTGTACTCACAGCAGTTACTCAATGTTCATTTGTAAAGTGGCTGTAAGCAGAGTACCCTGTAAGGTGATATTGGCGCTGATGTTCAGTATTTTCATAGCTGACCCTAATAATTAGTCAATGGTCCTCTATGGGGAAAAGAATTAATATGCTGCAAGATAGAGCCTGGGTTCAGAATTTGGCTGACAGAAACCTCAAGCTCTTTGACAAGGAGAAGTGCAAAGTTCTCAGCTTTGCTGAGAGAGATCCTTGGAATCAGTGGTGTGTGAACACGAGCCGGCAGTGAATTCACAATACAATTATGGCAGCTTGCATGCTAGACTATGGTAGGAGAATCTGGCCACCAAATTGAGGAAAATTTTTTGTCCTCATCATGTGCTAAGGCAGCTGCTGCAGTACTGTGTCTGATTTTGGGCTCTTTGATTTCAGAAATATGGTAAGAAACTATCCTGAAGAGACTATAAAGAAAATGAGGAGTTAGGAACATGTTTCCTAGAGCAGTTGTGAAACCTTTCTCCTTGAAAGTGTTCAAGGCTTCCTCTGGACAAAGCCATGACTAACCTGATTAGAACTAGTGTTGCCATTAGTCCTGCTTGCAGAAGGAGGCTGGACTAGGTGATCCCAGGAAGCACTTTTAAAACAGCTTTTCTGTTGTTCTTTAAAGCCAAGGAAGAAGTCAGGTGAAGGAGTGTGAGAAAAGTATTTACATGGCTCATAACAGCAACTGAAGGAGTAGGCATTAGGAGAATGATACAGAATCCAGTGTTGGAAACTCATAGGATGACAGAGTGAAAGGATAGGGAACGTGCTGAGGTGACGCTGGTGACACGATTCCAATGTGATCTTTACAGCAACACCGCATTTCTCTCAATGCTATTTTTACTCAGTGAAGCATTATAAGACTGAAACCAACAGAACAAGCCCAACTATTTTCTGAGCTTGAAATGAGGGGAAAAAAAAATCAAGACAGGCATCTGCTGCAGTATTTTGCAAGTATGTTTCCTATGAAACTGAACAGCTTGCAAGCTGAGCAGTTATTTACCTTCTCATGAGCTCTGTTTCCAGAACAGGTGTCTCATGGACTTGACCTGTAGTTTGTTGTTATTTTTGCCTTGGAATATGTGTCCTGAGTTGTCTTCTGGGCTTCAACATTGATTCATTCTTACTCATGTTTGAGGACTTTTATATTTGAGACTTAACATGTCATAGTCTTGAATGACTCTGCTGCTGAGAAATCAAAATATTTCCTCTCATTTTCTGTAAAGTATTGTTTCTGGAAGAGAACAAAAAGAAGAATCTAATTCCCACTCATTCAGTTTGAGGCTGTTCCATGTAGACTTGAAAATAGCTTAGTTTTGGGAGTTTGTTCTTCTCATGAAAGGTTGAAAACTGTAAAGCAGGGAAAACAAGATTGTTTTTGCAGTAAATATTTATGGACTAATTTTTTTCTTTCCTTTTGGTTATTATAGAATTGCTGTTAATGTTCTTTTGTGAATTCCCAAATGATATGTGTTTAAGAATTGTGTAAAAAGAATGCTCTGTTATCTCCCAGCCCTGGATCTTCCTTAGCAAGAAAAAAAAGCATCTTGTAAAGAACTCTTTTGTTGTAGGAGTCAGAACACTTTAAGAATGCCACCTAGATGCCTTCTGTCGAAGAGGAGCCCTTTATTTTTTGGCTTTTTGCAGTAGTTGAAAAGAGAGAGAGCTTTTCTTCTTGCTAGAGCTGATTTTTAGCTTCTTTGGACTATAAGGTCTCTGAGATCTTGGCAAACAAGGGAATCCCTGTAACCTGAATTCCTCTTGTCTTTATGTCCAGTCTAATGGGTATGGGATGTGGTTACCCTTTCTAGCTGAAGTTCATGTCAGCTTTAACTTAGGTAGCTAAAATGCAGTAGTATGGTCACTCACCTAAGGGAAACCCAGCTTTCAGTCATTTCTTTCACATCCAAATAAATTTAGAAGAGTGTCAGGGAGACTGTAGCATCCTTCTTAGCATTTGTCCAGGCTAGGTATCCCTTGACCACACTGTGTGTTTGGCCTCAAGTACATTAGCTTCCAGTTTTTCTTTACACCTTGATTGAAAATTTTACTCTGAGAATGAGAGAGATTTTCCACTGACAACTCAATTGATATACCTCAGGGCACCTTCACCTGATCCCTGCAATGCCCCTGGCAACAGCTCTAAATTCAGTGCCATGTTTTGAATGACAGCACTCAAGGAATTAGAGCTCACCTCTACAGTGTGGGGTGAAGTTTGTGAAAATAGTCCCTGCTCTTCATTTAATTAGCCTGTTTGTCATACCATCTTGATGTTCTGGTAAAACAAGTCAGGATGTCAAGTAGATTAAAACCATCAAACAACTGCTACACTTCTAAATGAGCTGTAAGTCTAAGGTTTCTAGTCAAAACAACCTTCTCCCAAAGCTTCAGCAAATGACATCCCTGCAAGAATTATTCTTTAACAAGGATGCTGTCAAGTGAGCCGTGGAGTTTACATTGGTGAAAAGGAAGGGCACCTGTCTGTCTGCAAGTGGCTGATTCCCCAGCTGCTCCCAGCTGTGGGCTTTTGCAGAGCTCTGTTCCAATTAGAGATTCATTTTGGAGATTGCCAGCATAGCAACATGCAGTGCATGGTTTTGAAGAGAAAGGAGACTATTTTCATGATCAGTTGAATCTTCTGTAGTTTTGGAAGCTAAAAAGCTGGAGATCTCTATCCTTAGGGCACATCAACTGGTGACTTCTGATGCAAGGTCCTTGGCTTAACAGTTCAACTCTGCACAGGGCTGAGAACTTCAGATAGCCTGAGCTGACTACAGTACAGCAAATAGTTCAGTCTATGGCAGCACAGAGCAGTTCCATGAATTTTTTTTTACCTTATTTCTTATAGTTAGGTAGACTAAACTTCAGTGAAGAATAAAATTAAAATATGCTTTCTGGTGAGAGTCTATTTGCTGTACTTCATAAAGAGTATATCTCTGGCAAACTGCCTAAAAAACTGCTCTCCATTTAGATTGCACTTTAGGCTGTGCTTAGGGAGTTGTGTGGAAAAGGCTTCTTGCCTTTCCTGGGATGGTGTTCAAGTAGGGCTTACTCCCATAAGCTTTATGATATTGTTTGAGATCTCTCAAAGTCAGATGAAACTCCATTTTATCCTTACTTAATGTCTCCCCCTTTCTTATTGCACTGCCACCTCCATGCTGCACCACAGCTGATGGTGTTACCCCATGCACAGCCCAGATATGAGGGGTGGGACTGGGGCATGCCCTGCAAAGCTGGGGACAAAGATTCCTACTGCTCATCTTCTGCACATTAATTTCCACTGGTTTTAACGCTGAGCTTGGCAGCAGCTAAAGAAGTGGAAGGTAATCAGGAATAAGTGAGAAGAAAAAGGATCAGATTTTAAATTCCTGCAGACCTGTAGTGGTGCTAAACACAATCTGTTTTGACATAACGAAGGGGCAAAAATTGGGTAATCCAGATCAAGTCCATACCTTTTTCCCTGCTTCTGGTTGGGTAATAGGATGATTCAACCCTGAGTTGAAGTGTGGGCCATTTTATTTATAGAGAATTGAAAAACTGGTGATAATCTGAAAGATGGGATTACCTGGTATTAAATATTTCTGTCTTCCTGAATGGAAGCTCATAACTATGACAGTACCACTGGAAATTGTTTTGAAATTTTGGTCATTATGTACTGTTTTCATTATGAGCCACTATACTTGTATACCACTAGTTGCAATGTTTATCTATGTCTGAGGTCAACATTTCCTGTTCACAAACTGCTTCTGGGGGGAGATGGCACCTTCTAGAAGGCATTACTGACTCCTTTTTCCTAGAAGCCCCTTCTGGAGGCCAGGCCAATGGGCAGCTGAGGAAATTGTTTAACTGGGTGTGCTTAGTTAGAGCCAACTCTGTGCTGGCCAGTTTCTGCTGAAGGATTTGTGGATTGTTCACAGTGGTCTGATTTGCTTTGGGAACAGAAGGGATTGACATTCTGTTTTATATTGACATCCCAGACTCTGTATCTATTTTGTTTTTCACTGTGGTAATTAATTTTTGCATTCTGTGAGCATACTATTTCTATGCTGAAACTACTGTACACACATTTGCTGCCACATGCTGGCTGTCTTGGGTCTCTTCTTAAGCACAAGAAGCTGAAATAATCCTTTTTCTGCAGGATCTTCTTAGTTAGCCACCACCACCCTGCTGTCCCTGGTCAGGCTCAACTCCTGCTTTGTTTTCTAGAATTTGTTATGGATCTATGTATTTGTGGTCAAGCCTGAGCAAGTAGGCAGTAATGAGAAACTAGGTGATGGAACAAAACATGGAAGTGTGTAGCATTGCTTGGTAAGGAGGGGTATTGAAGTGAGGAGTGAAAACCTTGGCTCCTGGACTGTAAGTTCAGGCAGATAGTATTTGTATAGTGCCTTTAATTGTGCTTTTACCACAGCCAGTGAAACCTCAGCAGGAGAATATGGAGCCAAGGTCTGTGCTCTGAGGATGGTGCACCTGAGTGAGGATCACCTGTGCCCACAAATGCACTCAGCTTTTGAGCAGAGGCAGAAGCACACTCCGTGTGTGTTTTCTTCTTTGTGATGCACAGAGACCAGAAAGGTTATGATTATTTTATGGCTTGTGGGATTAATGAAAGCTTTGATAAACCTGGTCTTTTTCATCCTCACTTAAAGCTGACTTTCAGTAATTTTTTGTTTGAAAAGCAGATTGGCATTGAAAACCTGTTCCAGGGGAACAAATACTTTTAGATGGTTTGTTTCAAGTCAAATCTGGACATAGCTGCAGTGCTTAAAAGGTAGGTTTGAAGCTAAGCTAAGCATGATATTCTTTCACATCTTTCTCCTTTTCTTGACCTGGCATGCAGTAAAAGGGAGACACAAGAATGACGATGCCTAGGCACAGCACAGGAGAAAATACTCTGATCTCATCACCATCTCTGTTTTGCAAAATATATCCAGGGCACAGTAGTGACAAACTCCTATTTATCTGGTTCCTAATTTCCCTCTGAAATGTGTTACATGCCAAAGTTTATCTCGAGTCTCCAATGCCTTATTTTAGGTCCAAACAGACATTAATTAGAGACATTAAGCTCTCTGCTGCTCCTAAGCTTTTCATACATCACAGCTGGAGTTTGTTTGTATTGCAGCTCGGTGCCAAACAAGGCACACCCAAGTGCAGGCTCTGCACAGTCAAAATCTTTAATAAACAGAGTGAGGTTAAGCCGTTCTTAATTAAAAAAGAAAAAAAAAAAAGAAAAGGAAGAAAAAGGAGGAGGGGGAAAGTATTTTCAGTCTTGAAATCCTGTAGGTCTTGTTTGTTTGTTGGAGTTTAATGTAATGATGTCTTGGAGACAGAATTGATATTTTTATAAAGATGAAAGTTGACAAGACTGCTCTTTCTGTTGTCCTGCTTTTTTTCTGCTGTTGGCCCACTTTCCCCTCTTTCCTTACTGTTTTCACTTTCAGTTTCCATGCTGTTTTAAATTTGTGCTCTTTCTGATTGTATTGAAAGTCAGTTTCCTAATTCATCCCATTTTCTGAGTCTTTGGTTGGTTATACTCTTCCTTATTTTAAGGCTATTAATAACCAAGGATAGTAATACTTATGGATATCCTCTCCATATTTATTACTGTACTGTTCTGGTTTTATTTGGTCTGATTTTTAGCATACCCTGTAACAAATAAAGCCTACAATTTTTAGCTTTCTCAACATTTCAGTTTACACTTGTGTTGTGTTTGTTTGCTGAAGTCATTTTCATGCAGTAGCTGTGGATATTTTGGTTAGGAAAGAACTGGAGAGTGCTAGTTACATATTATTTAGGAGCTCCCCTGATGAGTCAGGGTCCATATGTTGTTTTGGCTTGGTCTGCCATAAAATTACTCCTGATTATTACCTAGCGCTGTCTCCGAGCTACAGCTTCTGGGTATTAACAGAGGTCTAATTATTAATAATTGTTATTATTAACTATAATTATTAATTGTGAGGGGAATTTGAATTAATAATTGGGAATTGTCGACGAATGCTTGTACCACCAAGTTGCTGGCTAATTTTATCAGAAGTGTTTGGTGTGGGGAAAGAACAAACACCTGCTTTGTAGTTTTCAAAGGTCCATGTAAATCTTGCCTCCATGATGAAATGTGGCAGAAGTAGGTTGTTTTACTGTGTCAGATGTGTTTGCTGGGCACCCACAGTGTTGCCTGGGTATGCTCCTAACCACACCTCTAATTGCACTGGGGTTATGTCTAATCTGGAAGGTATTTTATCTCCTTGAAGTGTTTCAGCTACTCTTGGGCAATACTCCCACATTATTTATTGCAGACAGGACCAGTGTGTGACGCTGTTCCAGCCTCTTCCAGTGCTGAGGTGACCTTGCACTTGAGCAGACTGGCCAGTGCAGTCCCCTTTAATTCCCTATCTTCAGACAGTGTAATGATGGGCTTGCTCAGGGTCTAAATTAGTCTGGTTTAAGGGGGAAGCAACTCTCACTGCTCTGCACGTTTGTGGGTTTTAAAGTCAATAAGTGCTTTGTTTTGATGAACAGACAAAAGAAAAATGGCAATGTTAGGACAGCAAAATCTGAGTTCCACAGAAAAAGTTACACTGGACATGGCTTTGCTCTTGTCTCATCCAAGTGCAGAACCATTGTGCAGATCAGCAGCATCTGCTTTGTTGAACTAGACTCTAACCTATCTAACCTATGCCTGTCTAACCTGAGATACCCCCAGTGCTGATTTCATAACATCCCTGCTCCATCTATTCCCCTTTGAATGTGCATTTATTAAATTGAGTGGTAATTAATAACAGAAGTGACTCTGTCACCTCCTTAGATTTTGTGATGGACTTGGAGAAGTTAAGCAGATGTGGGTGGTGCTGTACCAGGGCAGTGCTTATCTCCTGTTGGTGCACCCTGCCATCCCCAGGGATGGGTGCTGATGCTGCATGCAGGTGGGCTGACTGTGGTGCTCACAGCTGTCAGTGCTGAAAAGAGGAGGTTGAATCTGCACTGGCCCATGATTTTAGGTGCTTACTGCTTTCTGAATGTAATATTGAGGCATGGTCAGCTCAGTAATGATGAACATTGCAGCCTGTCATGGAGCTTGTGTTCTGGAGGCAGACAGACAACATGTGTGAACACTTGCTCCTTGCCAGCATAATAGCAATAATGGGGTTACAATGTCAGCAATGCTAATTGAAATTAAAACAAAGCCAGGTGTACAAAATACAATGCAGTAATCTAGAGCAAATTAAGCTTCATTGTAAACTGTCAAGGAATTTAGCTGCAAATTATTCAAAGCTTCAAATGATGTGACAGTGGGATTAGTTTGTTTCCATTAGTATATCACTGTGTGTATCAGGCTGGCGTGAACAGACTAGTTTTGTCTGAAAAAACAAGCAGCACTTTGCTAAATTTGTCTTTGGTTGTTAATTTGTATCTCTTGAATGAGACCCACCTTTTTTACAAGATGATTGAAAAATATCACCACCTTGCCAATTTCTCACACTGCCTAATTTTTACTTTGATTAGCTTGTTTATATTCAGACTAATCCCCATTCCTAGGTTATACTAGATGTATAGGAAAATAAAAAGGGAGACAGTAATCCTCAACCTCTAAATGAGATTTATCTCATATAAGACTTGGAATATACTGCTGCTGTGGGATACTAAGTTTGTGACAGTTCTCACTCTTTCCTGTTTATATAAATTGTCACCTTTTTCGTCCAGTTGCTAACTCAGTTGCCTGAAACAGTGCTACAGGACAGACTTGTGGAAATGCTTAATTCCAGTGTTTCAAGTTTAGCAGCATCCTGCTTCTATCTCAGTCTAAGTGACTGTTCATAAGGATTCAAACCTTTCAGAACAGAGGGAAGGTGACAGCTGTGACTCAGGCCGGTGAATCTTGACATTTACCCTTGTGAGGAGATTTTTGTGATTCATTTGGGAACGGCCTGAGTTGCCTGATGTGCAATCACTGTACCTCTGAGAGTGAACCTTACCCTTCTCAAAATAGGTTTCTATACAAATTGTTCCTGTGAGAAGTGCCTCAGTGCTTGGGTGACTCAACAATGAAAATAGCAGTGGGGTACAGAGCCTGCTCAACAGTAAGTGCCATAAAGCCTGAACATCTCTCTGCTCATCTTCTGCCTCCTGTTATTGCTAGGAAAGAGCTCCCTTGATAAAACTCCAGGAGACGCCAGAACTATTACTTTTCAAAAATACATGAGAGGCAGCTACTCACCAATAGATTTATTTAGACCGCAATACTTGTCATTTCTTCAGAGTATTGACATGTCACAGTGAGCAAAATAAGAACTCATCTTTCCAAAGATGTGCCAGGAACAGAAGAGCTCGCCCTTAAATGAGCACCTCTTACACTGAAGGTCAACCTCATGTGCCTAAGTCATACAAGAGGTGAAACCGAGCTCTTCCTCATGTTGACATGGGACACTTTTTGACATTACAGCAAAATGGATGTTATGATGAAGCAGTGTTGGTGCTAGGCACTTGTTTGGACTGAGTGGTCATTGCAACCACCTAATGCTGGTTTTGCCTTGTTCAATTCCTGCAGTTCTATTTCCCTCTCCTCCCTTCAACATATTTGATCTGACCTCAGGCTTCTGCTCTTTACAGCCCTCTAGGCTTCTGTCTCTTTGCTTATGAATCAAGCTCCATCACAAATATCTGCAGTTTTAATGCTGTGATGGTAGCACTCCTGACATGTTGTTATAGCAACAGTGCATACTGTATATCTCAGAATATCCCACCTTATATCCCTGAAATGAAATATTTCATGTTCTATCAGGTACATAGAATCTGTGGTGCTTTAAAGGATATGTTGTAGCACTCATCTCCTTTCTGAGATAACAGCTCCATTTCCTTGCACTTGCTCTACACTTCCTGGGTTTCTAATCATCCATAGCATTTGTCCCAGAAACACTGTCAGTGCTGCTGTTTCCCTTCTGTACTGGAGCGAGCAGAAATGTGTGCCTGCCTATGGCAAAGGGCAGACAATTGATTTATACGGTGGCAGCAAAGGAGCCACTCTCCTGGAATAAATGCGTGTAACAAAACAAATTAATGTTTGGCATTGAAAATGGGTGAGACCACAGGAAAAGTGGGCTTATTTCAGGGGAGGATGGGTTGCATGGCCCAGAGTTCACAATGTACTGTGAATTACTGGGATGGAGCAGAAGTGATGGCAGGACCTGCAGAGCTCTGAGGGGGGAAGATGAGGGGAGGTCATACGGTCCTTCCTGATTCTTCCCTATCCTACCGTGAGCGACGTGAGGATTTGTTTCTGCTTGAAGCCTCTTTCTTCCCCTGCAGCTGTCTCAGTCTCCTGGTTATCAGTGCTGCTCAGCTCAGCCCAACACAGCCCTCTGCTGTGAGCGGGTGGGAAGCCTCGCAGCCTGGCTTCAGCTCAGCTCTGTTTGAAAATCAGAGCCCGATTTTCAAACAGATTTCAGGGACGTTGCCCACGTACTTTTCTTTCTTTACTGCAGGGCTGGTATATTGTGTTTACATATTAGTTCAATGCTATAAATGTTTATCTTGGATTCTCTAAAACAAGAACTGAAATGAAAAAAAAAAATCCATTGATTCTCTCAAAAATTTCACAGATAAACCTTGTCACTGCTTCAGCCCACCAAGAAGCTGCACAAGGAAAGCCTGCACAAGGTAAGGACAGCTCTGACTGGGGCTGTGTGTACAGCTCCCAGCAAAGTGCTCTCAGGGAAAGGAGTGGGAGCTGCAAATGGTGTATTCCCATTTACAGATAAAGTGACTTGAACTGCTGCAGTTTGTGGCAGATGACACCTAATGGCAGTACGACTTTCTCAACAGTTTTACCATTGACAATAGACGGTGCTAATATGTGAATTTACAAAGCCTTTATTTGTGCCTGCCTCTGCATGCTCATTGTCGAGGGGTGATCCCCGCTGTGTGTTTATGGGAGTTTGCTGTAGCTTGTTTCTCATGGTGCCATACGGAGACACCTTTTGTGTGTCTCTGCTGGAAAAATATGATGTCTGGATAAGTTAATAGGCTAGAAGGCTTTTTGAGTCCTTTGAAAAGTTCATGGATGAATACCTCCTGCATATGTTCTGCTTTTGCATGCTTGTAACACAGAGATTAGAAATCTGCAGCAGAGCAGGGGATGGACTAGATGACCCACTAAGGGTCCCAATCAACCTCAGCACCTCTTTGTGTGAGGCATATTGCTAAAATCACCATAAAGTGGTTGGGGGGAGAGGGAGGGAGATCTCATATGCACGCAGGGCTTGGGGAGGAGGGTGAAATCAAAAAGGAGTGAAAGTTCCCTTTGTTTTGTGTGTGTTGCTTACATTGATGTTATTAAACCAACCAATGTGTGCTCCTTGCAGAAATGAGTGCAGAATGGGAGACCCTGTTGTTAGAAAGAAATGAAGGGCTGGTTTCCAGCAAGGCACATACATAATAGTGCTTTTCCCTCTCCTGAACAACACATACTACTGTGCTTTCTTCCCAGTGCCTGTTTGAGGTGTACTGAACTATTTTGTAATTCCTTTCAACTTGACATCTTTGAAAGGTCACATCAACAGCAGGCAGTTGTGTGAAACTAGAAGGTTTTGCATAGGATCAGCAGGGGTATTTCAGGCTGGGCTGAAGAACTGTTTGTAGAAATCTGCTTACAAGTTTATATGGAATTTGTTTATGTCATTCCTGTGCTAGTATTTTTAGTTTCACAAGTATTGCAATGTAAAAAAAAGGAAAAAAAATGTGTAAGTTAAAAAAAAAGATTGTCACAAACCTTCTGCTAAATAGGGGGTATTAAAACCTTGAATTATTTACTACCTGGGTAGTAAGTATTTACTTTCCTCACCATGGGCTTTGCTAGAGAGAAGGCTGTAATAGCATGCAATGTCTTCTCTGTGAGTGCTGCATGACAGTGTGGTGTGAGCAGCAGTGTGCAGGCTGCATGGGGCCCATGCACACTGCTGCCTGTCCTGTCACTCAGACACTGCCCACGAAGCCAGGCTCCTCCTCTGGCACACACCCAGGCTAGAGCTCCATCTGCCATCACCTCTCCCAGTGCAGGTGCTCAGGAGGTAGATGCTTCCACACCATCTGCTAGGTGCTCTGGATGCATTTCCCTGTGGTGGGGTAGATGCTGAAGCACCTTGGCAGTCTGTGAGGCTGGTCTGAGGGAGGGAGAATGTGCACTGTTCAAATGGTGCTTGTGGCTCTAGGTGTGTGAGAGTCATGAAGACATGCTTGTGTCTGAGAAAGGAATTGTGGTTACAGGATCATCGTAGGGACAGCCTGGAACCAGCTCTGCAGTGAAAGAACTTGGCAGAGGTAGCACCCGGAGTATTCCAGCAGTGTAGCAGAGCTCTTGGACTAGAAAAAAACTGGGTAACCACAGAGCTGCAAAGATAGTGAAAGTGAGCTGTCAAATGTAAGGTTCCTGGGATCAGTGAATTAGTACTGACACATCACTGGTGGCACCTTTGAATTTACATTGCAGATGGATGCTGGGTTTAGGAACTGCTCTGTGGATAAATTCCTCCTGCTTTTCAGCCTGACCTCTACTTGTGCCTTGTGTTGCCTGAAAGGGCTGGAAGGGCTCTAAGATCTTCAGGCCTCCTCACTGATCTCAGTGGCACTGTGCACTTGTATAATAGTTGCCATTAGCATGATTCATAAACAGACTTTGCAGACCCTTGAACTTATGAATTTATCTAATCTAAATTAGAACTTGGACTTTTAGTCCCTCTAAATTTAGGGGAAGTTTGGATTTTGTCCTGAACTCTGTGGTGATGTGGTCTCATATTCAATCCCATGATTTAGTGGGCTGGGAGTGCTAATTCTCTATCTCTCAAAACTTTGATTTGTTTTGTGCGCCTGGCAATCTGGGCAATCACTGGATCTATTTGTCTCACAGTCCTTCAAGGTGGTCAGTAATATCTATTCTGTAATTCCTTTGGGCAAGATGTAAGAAGTTCTGTAATGAATGGCTGGCTAAGGCTCTTTCTGACCTTTGATTTAAAAGTTTGGATGTGGAACCCACATGGCTACATAGCCCTTGCTGCTCAGGGTTTTCTTCATTGGAATCAGTGGGACCTTGATGGCTCTGTGGCTATGCTCGCTCAGCAGTTCATCCCCAGGACGTGCTTTGCTTGTTCTGTGCCTAAATTATTTCTGCAGCCTGCTGTTAAACATCTAGCATCACTTTGCTTCAGCAACAATGGAGAAAAAAGTGTCTGAAAGGTAGTTTATGGTGGGAATGAATCTCAGGTATTGTTGTTTTTATTGCACATCTCTGTTCTGCATATGATTTTCAGCATCTTTATTGGTTTGTTATGTGGCGCGAGTTTCTGTGTGCCAAACACCCGGGGCTCTTGACCCAATAATTGGACAGAGTTGTCTTGTGCATAACAAGAAAATGAGAGTAATGATTTATTTGTTGCCCTACCACAATTTCATTTTTTACAATGATGATAGGAAATGTCCTGATTCTCTAAAACAAGAACTGAGAGCAGTTTTAGAATGCATCAGACTGCACTCAACACATGCAATTGTTTCTGCTTTCCTCCCCAAAAAAGTGCAATTCACCCTCATGCACATTGTTCCAGGACAACTGCTTGTATAAATAGAGCCAGCTAACAGCTGAACAATTTCTGGAAAGATTTAGCAAGTAAGATAAACACAAACCACTGATATTAACTCTCTGAATAACCTTATCCTAAGATCTGAATGACTTATGACTTATGTTTCTGCTGTATTATTTTATTTAGGTGAGATCCACTTTTAATGCTTTGTTTAGAGAGTATATTGTCAGAAATTCCACTTATTGTTAATAAATACATGGAAAAAATGTTTCAACAAAAACCAGATTAAGCCCAGTTTCTTGAGAAATGCTATTAACTCCTCTCAACAACTGCTGTCTGTTCATGCAAGATAATAGGTACCCTCCCTGGATTGTTTTTAACTTGCTTTAGATGTACATTTTATGAAATAAGATGGAATTTCAGCTTGTGGCTGTAGGACATTATCTTGGTCTTTTTCAGCTCCTTTTTGCATCAGTTATCATATTTTTTTGTTGCTTTTATTAGGAGAACGATCAGACCCCTGGTTAGAACCAGACACGTGTTCCTGAATACCCACTCGCAGCTTGAGAGGAATCTAGCAGTGGTTTTGACAAGAAAAACCATTATTCATCATGCCTCATTTAGCAGGCATCAAATTTTACATTTTCCCTCTGCCAGCTATTCACTCTTCTGCCCCTTCTCATCAGTCAAGTACAATTAATACCACCTTAACTGACTGTTAACTTTGATTATCCAGTCTAGTACTGTTACTAGCTTTGTTTCTTGACATTAGCAAACCATGAGTAATGATTTATAAGCCAGTTAAAATGGTATTGCTGGCATGTCTATTTACCTGAGTTTATATTTCTTTTTTTTAATGGCAAATGCCTTCCAGACTAATTTCATCTTACTGTGCTGTTTTCTTATGTTTTGGCTCCCTACCAGCCTTAGTATTTCTGACTGTCTTTCACTGTGAATTCCTTTCTGCCATCAGCTCTTCTGCACAACTGCACAACCCCTTGCTGACTGCTCTTCAGGGGAAGTGTTTTAATGGGGATATATTGTTTGTTTGTTTTTGTTTTTTTTCTTCCTTCTAAAAAAATTTCATTTTCCTTGCTAGTGCATTTTCCTTGGGTGCTTCCAAAGTAGACTGTGACCTCTAAAATAACATAATCTTTGACATTTAGTCACCATCTTGTATTATCTCAGTTTAACAGAGCCATTCAACCAGTGTTCCCCACTGCTCAGAAGCACCAAGGAAGGAGAGCTGTCAGTCTCAAGTAGATGGTTGCTGAGATTATTTTATTTGCTGGACCACCTGCTGGTAGCTGTTACTCTGCTTCTTCAAAAATACATTTTTTGTTGTGTTTACTCTGAATGCTGCAAATGCTCCTGAGATATTTGGGTGGCTGTTTGGCACAAATTGGCTCTGTGTGTTACCTGGGTTTTAAAAGCAATGATTCTTGCCATGATGTGTCAATACTCAAATCACTCAAAATAATCCAAACCTTTTGTTGCAAATCTAGGAAGAGCTATCTCTGTTTGAATCAGCAGAGTCATCCAGCGCTGCTGGAATGAGTTTGTGTAGTTGTCATGGAGGACTCTCATCAGGGCACTGGAGCTTTGCGTAGATTTGTCCGATACTTCATCTAAACTCCACTTTATCTTCTGCAGCTCGCTTGCTGTAGGCTTGCAGAGTTTCATTTTCCACTGTAGCCCTGGTGGTTACCCAGCAGGCAGGCAGGAATCCTCTGGCTCACACCTTTCTGTCTTACACAGTTTTTGTGGCAGACCAACTGGCAGAAGTAACCTCCCTGCACTGTTGTTGGTTATATTGTCTCTTAAAAAAAAAAAAAAACAACAAAAAACAACAACCCCCCCCCTCCCCTTTTTCATTGTTAATGTGTTCTATCAGGTCTCTTCTTGTGATCTTATAATCACATATAACCACATACTAATGTGTGAAGAAGGCAAATGTAATTTTCTGCATGAAAGTGGTATGCTGCAGTACTCATAAAACATGGGAGTGGCAATATCTCACCCTCAAAGAAATCCATGTTCTAGAAACTTAAAAAGAAAGATACGCTCCTGTGTCTGGTTTGGACATGATTTAAACTCTCTACAATGCATCTTGCATGAAATGGCTATTTAATCATTCCCTAGTCAAAGTTTATGAAACTTTCCTAGAACTGTTGGAAAAGACAAATTATTTTGTGGAGATCTTGCATCTGTATTTCCTCAGCTCATAAATCCCTTTGATGGCTACCAAAATTTTTATGACAGTAGTTTTTTACTTACAGGGGAAAGTAATATTCAGAAAGACTTCTAAGATATTGGCTTTAAACACAAAAATTTAATATTATAAATCCCTACAATCGAACATCAAAGTATTCATTACAAGAAGAATTTGTTCTTTTAAAGCTTGAGCTTCAGCTTTAAGGATGTAGCTGGACTTTCTTTTGTTCTTGTGGCCCAAGGAATATTTAAGTATTCCTTGAAAAAATAGAACAGCTTCTAAACCACCACAGTCTGGTGGTTTTGACACCATCCTGGCCCTGGATGCTGCACACCTATTATGTGAGTTCGGATTCCCAGGGGACATGAAGGAAGTTGTACCAAAATTTCTCTTTGGTGGCCAGATTCTATCATAAAGAGTTAGCTCCTTAAAGCAGGGGAGAGCTGAAGGTTGTGCATCCAGAGCAGACAGGGGCAATGCTCTTTACAGCAGATCTCTGGTTTAACACCTGCAATTCTCTTTTGTATCTCCCACCTCATGACTCCTGCTTGCATGTCTGTGCCCTGAACAAGGCAGAAGCTGTGGGGCTGAGGAACAGCACTGCTCTGCTTGAGCAGCACCTGGACTAAGCATCTCCTGTTTAGACACAGTTTGACATTTAGTGATGAGCTGTTTGAGCCAATATAAAACACAGGGGAAACTGTGACTGTGTGTTCTGGGGTAATGAGCAAGCACATGGTTCTGTTGAGCCAGTCATCAACAGGTGCAGATTTGCCAGGGAGGTGTGGGCCCTGCAGGGTCCCGTTAATGCTTCATAGAATCCTCAAGGTTCTGAAAGAGACCTTCAAGGTCATCCAGTTCCTGAGTAGCACATTCTTGGTTATGTGTTGGCACTGGTCAGTCATCCATGCTGCAGCTGCTTCTGCCCAGGCCACCTGGGCACTGATTAAGGACTCCCAGTTCTGCAAGCTGGCAGAGTACCCAGGAGGGCTGAGAAACCAAGAACTGTATTTCCCAAACTCTTTGGCGAGTCAAGCTTGGAGACTCTTATCACTTGTATATTTTAATTTCATAAGTTTCTGGAGGCTAGAGGGAGGATCAGGATCTCACTGTATTAGATGTTACACAGAGATGTAGAAAGAGTCTTGCCCTGAAGGACTTTAAATCTACATACAAGAAGATTAAAGATTAGAGAAACGTAAATATCATCAGGAACAATAATCAGATAATAAGTGGTAAATGTTGCATTAGTTCCACATTAGGTTTTCCCCTTGTTTTTGTGTTAGATTCCTTTACTCTTACCACCAAAGATAAGATGTAAAGAAAGAGGAACTGATGCTTTCCACTCCTTTTCATATATTTCACCTATGGCAAAAGAGCAACTGGCATTTTTGTTGGTCTCTGGTTATTATGTTTAGGTTTGGACTTTTTTTTTAAATTAACATTTATTATTACTAAAAATATTACCATCAATTTTTTTTGCTATTATAGTGTGCAAAGTCTGCAGAGATAAGAGCCATATTGAAAAGATGTTCTATAAGCAGAGGAGTAAATCCACCTCTAGTTGGTTTAGCAGCTCTTATTTTGCTAGTTACAAGAAAATGAAGATACTTTTTAGAAAAAAATAAAATTTCAATAATTAAAGTATCATCTCCTTGAGCCCTAGCCCTCTTAAGGGAGAGCAGAATATTGCTGTCATTAAAAGTCTGCATTTTCCAGCTTTATAGCTATGGAATGATTTTGATTCACGGACTAGTCAATATGCTTCTATGAAGATTTTGTTTCACTTATGTGAAGTACAGCAATCAGCTGTCAATACTGTAGACCTGTATGAAAGGCAGTCAATTTTCTTCCTATGTTCAGCTCTATCATGCTGCCCAGAGCTCCAGCAGATTGCACTATTTGGCACACCTGTGAACTTTGTGAAATGCAGTACATATGACAGGAGGCTTCAGTTAAGTTATATCAGCATCTGGCACTTGCCATGATGAGATGTAGGAGGATTGAATGAAATCATGGTCCCATTGAAATCAGCAATGACACTGGCTGTACCCCAGTGAGGACAGGATTTCAGCATATGTACTGGTAAGGGCAAGTCCCTGGCTGCTCTTAAATGGTTCCACTTGCACAAATTGTCTTTTATGTCCTATGTGGAGAGGATCGTAAACATAATTTCAGCTTATTATTGCTCAATGTTCTGCTGGGGAGTAAATCTAACCAATTTATATGATGACAAAGTCTCAAACACTGAAGAGGATCAGAGCATTATTTTCAAAAAGTTAAAGGAAAGCAAAGTTTTCCTTCAAAAGGTCGAATGTCTCAGAGGCTCAGTGATACAAATCTCAGTTTTCCTGAGACAAGTTGAATACAGTGTCAGAACCAAAACTTTTGCCTCTCACGTTCGTAAAGAACTGATTCAGTACAGGGCCCTACATTTCCTCCCGTTTCTCTTGCCGCAGCCCCGTGCTCCACATTCTGGGGCAGAATTTGCCTTGGCCCCCGTGGCTGTGGGGAATTCGCGTGTACATGATCGCCTCCAGGCTGATTGCTGAGCAGGCCGCGGCTGTGGGAGCGCCGCTCTCTGGGGCAGGGAGGCGCTGTGAGGGCCCGCTGCCCCCGCCGCCGGCAGCAGATGGCGCTGCAGTACCGCCCCGGCTCCGCAGCGCAGTGAGGGCCCGCTGCCCCCGCCGCCGGCAGCAGATGGCGCTGCAGCACCGCCCCGGCTCCGCAGCGCTCCCGTCGCTCTCCCTTCCCGCTGAAACCCTTTCCTGATTCTAAACATCAGCTCCTGCCAGTGCCGGGTCTGCTCCAAACCTGGGCATCGCTCAGCCCAATCTACTTGTTTCCTCTTCTTTTTGAAATAGCTCTGCTCCTCCTGTATTTCCTTGGTCCGTGTGGAGGATGTAACAGGCATCAGAGACCTGGGTTACTGGTAGCCACAATATCTCATTTATCCCTAGTCTGTTCCTATAATTCCCCATCTCCCTCCTTCCTCCTTATATGCTCCCATTTCTTAACTTATATTTTCAAATGTCGTTTAAGAATATAATGGAAAACCCCTTTAAGCCTGCTCTAAACAGATCTGCTTAAAGCAATTTGCTGTATTTTCCAATTAAAAAACGGATTGGATAGGTTCAAAAGAAAGAGATCAATAATCTCCAGCACAGAGGACAATAAAAGCAGGCTTTTCAGTGCAACACAGAACAGTGCTGTACAAGGGCCATGTAGAGAGACTTCTAAAGCATCTCCCATTTTGCAACCTAAGTGCTTGAGCTTTGTCTTGAAATGCTTCTGCAGCTCTCTCCCCGAGTCTGCCTGAAGCCAATTCTGATGACCACGTGAATGAGGGTAGAGGCCTTCATTTGAATCCCTTCTATTCCCTGCCTCCCACCATACGATCACTGCTGGTGTGAGATACCAGGCTTCAGTGCTGTAGTGAGATGCTGTGGTAGGAGAGATGTTGACTTGTGTTTGGTTCAGGCCAACATGGGCATAGAGGTTTTCCTTCTGCAGGTGGATGTGGCCCTGGATCCAGCTGATTGAGAGGCAGGTTGAAGGCTTATGTGGTGCTTGTTGGGAGCCTTCTGCTGGGAGCATGGCTACACCTCTCCCCAGTGATCTCTGGCTCCTGGTCTGGCTGTGGGCATGGACACAGGCCAGCCTGCTCTCCCTGGAGACTCCTGGAAGCAGCCAGTGGGCAGCTGTGGGGGAGGAGAGGGCTGTCTGAGGGCTGGCAAGATCTCTCCAGTCTGTTCTCAGTAGATTTACTGCAGCTGTGGGTAAATCAAAGGATGATGATGATGATGATGCACAGCAGAGTTTAAGACCATTCTCTGATCCTGTTCAGTCTGAGGATGAGGTTGAGCTTTGGAGAAGGGGCTGTAATATACAATGTACCTAAGAGTCTAAACCTGTGGGTGACAAACCTGATCTTCAGCTGTCCATTTGGGTTTCTTTAAGGCTTTGCTTTTGTGTGTGTAATCCAAATCTGCCTGTACCTGCAGCAAAAAAGCATGTAGAATGAGAAATGTGGAATTTAGAGGATTTGAACCTATCTATACCAGATCCAGGAGAAATGTCAAAGCTCAGTGGAAATGAGAGATTCATTCCCCCAAATTTGTTTCCTTGGTCCTTGAAATTTTACATCCATTTAGGGTGAATCTGCAAAACATGGTATAGGTGTCTGTTTAGCTCTAAAACATCAATCAACGCAAGAGTATTTTCTCATTACTGCTGACTGAGGTTTCACATGACGTTAGATAAAGTGGATAGGAAAGAGCCTTTGAAATGGTCTCAGCACAGAAGTTTGGCAAAATGTATTGCAATATGACCATTATACTAAAGAAGAGGGAAAAAAAGGTGAAATTTTCTATGACAGAGACTCTGTGTGAGCTTGAGATGCCCTCAAAATTACCCAGGCAAAATTCAGCTGAACTGTATATTTCAAAACCTGAGACAGGAGAAAGAGCAGCACAGATTAGTCTCTCATTTGTAGGAAAATAGTTAAAATGACAACAAAGACAAGAAAACCTACATTTCAATTTCAATACATCTGTTTGAATTATGGTTATTTGGTACTTTTGAGAATAAATTGCATTTGAAATGGAATCTTTCTAATGACTTATCTTTCAGGCAGGTATTGTGCACACCTTTTTAATGCATTTTACATGTTTGGAGGGGGGAAGAAAAAAGATGAATTATGAAGAAGTTAAGAGGAAAATAATTTCAGGAGGTAATGGATGAGCTCTGTCTGGAAGATTAATCAAGGCAGTTGCAAGAGAGTGCCAAAAGCATAACTGAAGTAGAACTAAATATCTGATTGTAATTAAAACTTTAGCCTTCTAATGGCTCCATGAAAGATATTTTAATAAACGTGAAATGCACTTTCTAAATGGCACGCTAACTTTTAATGACTTGGGTGTTTTGTTTGATTAGTAACCTGGACTGTTAAATTAAAGCCAACTGCAAATGCATGATAAAATATTGATGGTTTCAGGCAAATGAATTGGGGGAGTTATGCTTGACAGATTTTTGGTATCATTAAGGATTTTAACTGGTGGAAAATATATATTGCTGGTGCTTAAAGATAGTTAAAGAGAGTCTCGTCATTTATATGCCCTAGTTTTAATTTTGCAGTAATAATGGGAAAAAAAATCTGAATTATTCACAGATGGTTGGTCAAGAGAGGTCACTTAATTTAAAAAGTGTTATTTTAATTACACCTGTTTCTCATTTCCGGCATAGAAAATTAAATATTTGGTGCTATTTGGTTATTTCTTTGAATGCCTGGAGCTTTCTTGAGGCTTCTGTGTGTTTTGTATGTGTGTTAAAGAAGGAAGAGTGACATGGTAGAAAGAGTTTTATTGTTTCCAGTATAAGCAGCTTTATTGGAAGTTAATTAAATTAAAAAAACATAATGGTGTCTGCAGGTTCAGAAATAACACATGGGATTTCCAAAGGAAATGGGGATGATCCCAGAACTCAGCCTCTTTTAAAAGCAGATTTACTGTATTATCAAATTTCAGCAGCCTTTCTGATATCTTCACATAACTGAAAAAGAGAGTTGGAGGATTGTGGGGAGACTGCTGGAATTTTACCTGGCTCCTATTAGTTTGCATCAGCAGAGAACAGGTTCTTCTACCTGAGATGTGCTCTGATTTTATTGTAATGCCTTAGACTTTGCACAGATTTTATTTCTGCTATACTGTACTCTATTCTCTATGCAAAGAACAGAGATCAAAATATGTCTCAGCATCCAGAGCAGGGTTAATAGAGCAGCACTTGAGAGGAATTAGAACAGGTGAGATCTCACTGGAGAGGAAGGGAGCACAATATCTTTTCATGTGCCAGAGTGGCATCTGCAGTGAAATCGTATTTCCACTGAGCTCAAAGGATGCCTGGTAAGGGATGTTTGACTGGGTGTTTCCCAAAGCTCTGCATCACCTCTGTGTCCCGGTCTCCTTCCCCTCTTTCTGGTTTCTGCTCCCCATGCCCAGGCAGCTGCTGGCTGTTCTTTGGCTATTGCCATGGCACTGTTCTTCTGGCCCTAGGAGCCAATCTCTCAGGCTCTATGGCAGAACCTCTACTTCATTTTCTGCTTCTGAGTTTCCTCTTATAGGCAGTGGCATATAGCAAAGCAGCATGAGGCAAAAGACAAGTCTTTGGATGCTGAAAATGGACCTAGAGTCAGGAAAATATTAAGGGAGGAGTTTGGTGAGACTTTGGCCAAAGTCACATGTGAGTACCTCAGCGAGATCTAATGGAAGAATGACTGTCCCTCTGGCTTCCCAAGGATCCCAGATCTGGGTGAGGACCAAATTCAGTCCCTGATGAGAGAGAGGGAAGGTGGGAACACAGCAGGCACTGTCCCCTTCTGAGAGTGTTGGGGAAGACATTCAAAGAGAAATGGTGTAAGCCAAGGCAAAAAAAGGCTGCTGCCATCTAAACCAGAATCTGCAATCATGGGAGTATTTGAGATGTCTAAAAATGCCACATGGAAGTACCACAGCTGAGGTACTGCTTAGAGGAAAGCTCCAGGGCTAAATCCAGTTTGAACCTATATCTGGGAAGCAGGAACTTGCCACAACCTTTAGGTAATGTCCAGCGGCTGTCTAGTCCTAGGCAGAGGGCCATGAGCTGGTTTGCAGTCTTTTGGCCAATATAGTTTGTCCTGTGGAGGAAGGACTTTGTTGCTGATAGAAGAGAAAGTCCCCATACACACTGAGAGCAAGCCCTGGAGACCCTGACTGCTGCTGTGTGTCTGATGACAGCTTGTTACCTGCTCCTGGTATCGGCTGCTATTGCAGAAACCTTCGGACTGCAAAACTGTGCTGGTAGTTCTGAATTTCATGTTATGTTCCACTTCCTTTGTTTCTCCATGGACATTAGACATCACCCAACCCACCAGACACCTCAAATTAGTTTTATGCCTGTGAATATTTCAACCAGAGCATTTCCCGAATTCAGTACCTTGGATTGCAAACTCATCAGGCCCATCTTCTCATTGAGTCATGTGCAATACTGAGCACACTATTGGTGCACAACTGATAAATTCTAAGTCCCTGGAGACTCCCATTGGTCAAAGAAAAGTGTATCCATGTTTAATAAAAGATTCTGTCACTCTCTTGCTGTTTGCAGCTCTCTCAGATTTATATATTCAGCGGATGATGAGCCATTCAGCCTAATGGGTGTGATGTGTCTTTCCAGTTGGATGGGATGACCACAAATGTTATTAAATTCCACCAGTCTGCTGATGGAAGACAAAATCTGTTCCCACACAATATCAGTAGTACCAGCAAAGGAGATAATGCAATATTTATTTATGTACAGGAGGCCGTAGATAAATTTCCCATATTGTGAGCCTTGTGGAATGCTGAATGCTCATAAATGATGTACCAACTTTATCCTGGCAGAACTGGCAGACATAAACATGATGATGTTTCTGACTGGCTCAGTTTTACTGTCATCCAAATGGCCTAGTATATAATGTAAAAGCACGTCTGAGTCAGTGAATGCCCATTTTTGAGTGTAGCCAGATGGATTTCTACTGTGCAGGCCCTTGTCTGATGTCTAAATTTGTCTCCCACACACTCTCTGTATCAGCATGCTTGGAAGAAAAGCTTTATTTAAGTTGGTTATGGAGGCTCCATGCTTGTGTTTACAATTTTTCTGATGTTCAGCCAAAATGCTGGCTTTATTCCTCACCAGGTGGAGAGAAACACTTGAAAAATTATTTCTCTAAAAAACCACAGACTATGTGGGGAGTGGAGTTCCTACTCTTTGGTTTCAGCTGGGGTGATGTAGGCACTGTGGCCTTCTCTGATTTCTTGGCATCGGGGAGGTGGTTTTCTCCAGCTCTGCTCTTTGAGTAGTTCATCTGGATTTTTTTAAAACCACCCATGCAAGTGTTTTTGTTGTTAGGTAGCTACCCACCTCCCTCTCGAGGATGGTGGGGACCCTTAAATCCAGCTGGGAGGAAGCTGAGATGTTTGAGGGTTAAGCAAGGATATCATCAGAGCAACCTTTGGCTGAGGAACTTTAGAACCTTTCAAGCTAGGGAAAATTAAGTTCACAGGTGAGATTATTAAACTCAGAGCTTTTTTTCTAAAGTGCCATATTGAAATATTGATCGGATTTAAAATTCATAATGTTTATTCTGAGTAGTTCTTGCCTTGTTCTTTTAGCCATACTTTTCTTTTTCTAGATCCCCCTGTCTTTCCTTTAATCCAGTTACACATTTTTCTTTTTCTGTGCTAAATCCATTTGTTACAGATGAGGAAAAGAACATGGTAAGTCACCAGTCCTGACTTATCCTCTTTACCATTGGGTTTTCTTTTCTGCCTGATCTGGATGCACTATCCCATATTGTTCTCAATTTCTGGAAAAGCAGAAGGAAATAGACCCTCATTCAGTCACATCATAATATACCTGAAGTGGTTATAGGATATGGTGCCAGTACTGTTAATATTTTGGTTTGTTGAGCATTTCATTCAGTCTGCCACTTTGCTATGGAATTTGTATGAATTTCTGACTATGATCTTTCATCCATTTTTCCTATTTCTCTCACCTATTCCTATATACGTTTCTTTCCAGTTAGATTCTTCTTCATTTTCAAATGGATGAAAATTTCCCTTTTAGATAGAATATATTTTTCCTCTTCTCCTTTTCAGGCTTTTCTCTTTCTCTTCCTGACTACTCATTGCCAAAATGTTTCATCAGCTTGACCTTGCTTGTTATCATATGGATGCAGCAGTTCTCTCTTCCTGTTCTCCAAAGTCCTTCCACACCTACTTTGCTGCTGGATGCATTTTCATCCCTTCTGCATCCCTGGCATAAGTGGATTTGGTCAGGCCCTGCAGCCCTTACCTCAAGGATAAAAAAAGGCTGGAGCGGGGGTGAGGTTGGATCAAAGATCTCATCTGAGCCTGGGGGAGGTTCTGGGCAGTGCCAGCCTCTGTGAGCAGAGGCCTGCAAGGAGAGATGCCAGGATTTACAGTGCTGAGTATATGATAGGGAGAGCTGAATTCCCTGCCTGTCTTTAGCCCTTGCTGCCTAGGGACACCCAAGCATGCCAAAACAGGGCAAGAGTGCTGTATTTTAGTGTCATGTGAGTGATGGTGATGTGACAAGCATCACATCTGCTCATTTTGTTTTGCCCAGACTAGAAATTCTGACAAGACTTAAAGCCAGAAACCCAAGTCTAAGTTTGTGATGGGATCTTTACTGTTAGTGCTTTTTAAACATCATAGTTTGGGTGTAGTAGCAGCACAAATTGTTGCTGTCCTTCCTGGGTTGCATTGACGCACTGATAGACCCATATTACTGTCCAAGCTAATCAGTGCCCAAGATAATATAAAAATTTTAGTATCGTATACTATATTGTAATAAATATTATGAACCCTGTCTTGCAGTGTAAAGCTTCTCTTGTGCTTTCATTTGGTGGGACTGTGAAGCCTCAAACAGTTCCTCTTGAGCCTCTGCCAGAATCTTTTTATTCCTCAGAGAATAAAATCAGAGAAATCAGAGAAGGCCACAGTGCCTACATCACCCCAGCTGAAACCAAAGAGTAGGAACTCCACTCCCCACATAGTCTGTGGTTTTTTAGAGAAATAATTTTTCAAGTGTTTCTCTCCACCTGGTGAGGAATAAAAATCTCAGAATCTTCTGATCTAATCAGATCAGCTCTGATCAGAATCTTGCTTTACATTAGCTGAGGGTAAATTCACAAAACACACGAACAAAAGATTTTATATGGTGACTATTCTCACGATGAGACAATTCCCAAGAGACAATATAATTCAAGTAGCTACATTTCCAAAACGGCCACCAAATTTTGATATGTACCACTGGGTTGTGAGGATTGACATTTGAGAGTGTTCACTGGGGAAACCTCAGTTACCCACCTTGCACAGTGGCAGCCACTTACCTGTAAAAATAGAAGATTGCTTCTGCCAGTGAAAACATCTGGAGACAGTGAGAGGGCAATATCTGAGGCCAGGAAAGAGCCTATAATGACAGCTAATGAAGCCAGAGAGAGACTTCTGCAATGAGCTCTAACCTCCCGTCACCCCGGTCCGTGCTGCGTGACTAGAACTAGAAAATACACTTCAGTATCTTGTCAAAACTGCTCTGTAATGTTTGGACTGAAGCTGCTTTGAAGGTGTGATCCTTTGTGGGATTTTTTTTGTTAAAGTGGAATGAAAAATGTTCTGTCACGTTCCAGGTTACAAACTGAAGCTGGAGTAATAAAAGGTCACTTTGCCATTCAGCATCCATTTCCTATTCCTTTGAAGTCCAGCATTTACTGGCAAGTAAACCATGATACTTCAAAAGTTTCACAGCAGTGTGGTGAGGCAGAGACATAAGTACATGAGTAAAATAACTGATTATCTGGTAGTGCTTTTGCGGCTAAACAAAATAGGGCCTACCCTGGTTTTTTCCACATCTGTGCTCTGTGCACTCTTCAAAGTTATCTCTGGCCATCTGTCCTGTATCTTTTATACAAGGATAAATATCTTTGAAGTGTGTGGAGAAGGGAAAAAAGCACCTTCTTTTGACATCTCTTTTGCTTTGCTGCTTTCATTTATTTAGGAGAATTTAAAATTATTTTATCACATGTTCTCTATCCCTTTCCTCTTTCCCTCTCTCTTTCCTCAACTTTTTGTACTCTGAAAAGAAAAGAAATACCTAGGAAAAGGTGTTTGCGGTTCACAAGCAAAAGGAAAGACTACATGAGGCTGCAGTGTTTCTTAAAAGGTAATTTATTTTGCCAAGCTCCCCTTGTAATCAGAGAGCCCCATCTGGAAACAAACAAGCAAACTAGATTTCCCTGGTTACCGCCAGGAAGGAAAATGCCATGGAAATGATGGCAGAGCCTTTTCTCGGGGGTGATTTCGCGCCCCGTGCCCTGCTGCGAGGCCGGCCGGGCAGGGGCGATGCGAGCCGCGGGCTGCAGGGGGCAGTCCCGCACAACTCAAGGTGCTCCGCGGCCTGAAACAGCTCCTGACAACAAAGGCCCGAGCTGTGCACTGACTGTGCTCTGGGCACCGCCGGGCTGTGTTCTAGCGCAAGGAGCAGGCTCCTTTGTGCTCTGATCGTGCATTGTGCAAACCCCCCTCGCAGCTGCTCCTGTGTGTCCATGGGGTGCCCGGGAGTGCCCCATGTTGTCTCACCAGCAGTTGGTGGTGCTGCTGGAGAACCTGTGTGGGGCTGAAGTGCTGCCTTAGACACTGTCTGTCTGTCCTGCCGGGCTCCTGGCCCGTGCTCCATGCTGTGCCCTCAGGTGGCCTGGTCAGCTGGGGTTTTGTTTCCTGCAGTCACAGCCAACATGGAAGGTATTTGGCAAATGGACTTAGAGCAAGCACAAGTTCTGGAAACAGTTATGTTGGGTCCCAAAGAGTGGTCAAAGCCTGTTGGGACAGGGCGACACTGGTGCCAGGGCAAAGGCCTGAGAGCTGGTGGGGAAAAGTGGGGCAGCAGCTGTGACAGCATTTGGGTTTTCTGTTTCAGTCCCTAGCACGCTTAATGTAAGACAGTGAAGCGTCTTCTCCTGCTCCAGGTTTGCCATGGGATGATTGAGTAGTGCTCAGGGACAAAGTGGCTGTGTCGAAGGCAGGGCAGCCATCTGTGCTAGTTTCAGCTGGGGCAGAGTTGACTTTCTTCACAGTGGCTCTGTTTTGGATTTGTGCTGAACAAAGGGTTGATAATACAGAGATGGTTTTGTTATTGCTGAGCTGGGCTTACACAGAGCCAAGGCCTTTTCTACCATGCTGGGTGTACATGACAGGTTGGAAGGAGACAGAGCTGGGACAGGTGACACACTGACCAAAGGGATATTCCAAAGCATAAAGCATCATGCTCAGTATGGAAGGGAGGGACATTTGGAGTGATGCAATTTGGCTTCCCAAGTCAAAGTTATGTGTGATGGGGCCCTGCTCTCCTGGAGAAGGCTGAACTTCTGCCTGCCCACACCTGTGGGCTGTAGTGAATAAATTTTTTGTTTCCTTTGCTCGTCTGCACAGCTTTTGCTCTTCCTGTTAAACTGTCTTCATCTCAATCCATAAGTCTCCTAGCTTTTCCCCTTCCAATTCTCTACCTGTTCTTGCAGGTGGGGGAGTGAGCAAGTTGCTGCACAGGGCTTGGTTGCTGGCTGGGGTTAAACCATGACACCATCCCAGTGCTCTCCAGAGAATCAAATGGAATTAGGCAGAAGACTTGTTGAGATCCCACTCCTCTAATTCCCTTGTGCAGGCTTGTTGAGAACCTTCTCACTTGTTCAGATTCTGCCTCTGCATGCGGACTGCAGGCACTTTCTCCTGAGCTGTTGCCCACTTGACAGCATGGTCCTTGGGTCATTTGTTTTGCTTGCCTTTGCTCCTGAGCGCTGCAGGTGTTTGTGGTGGGTGCTGGGCACACAGCTCACCATCACTCCTACTGGTGGACAGAAGATGAAGTGGTCAGATTTGAATTGTCCATAGAGATCCCCTTCATATTTCCTAACAGTGACACCAGAAAAGTTCTGCATGAGGCTAAAGAGCCTTTCTGATAGCTGTGGAGACAGTGTTGGTAAGAAGGATCTTCTGAACCTGAGCAAGTTGTTGAATGGCGAGAAGAGGAGGGCTCGGTGCTTCTCACCTGCATGGAAGAAGTAGAGGGGAGCTCCCCATAGCAGCCCTTGTGCTGCGAGGTCATTGAGCAGTGGAATTAATTGCACTTCATTTCCATCTCATGGTGAGGCTCTCTCTTGCCAAACAGAGCACAGAGATTGATCAAAACTTGTCCTGTGGTTACAGCATGTAAAAAATGTCTCCAGTGTAGATTTTTTGGCATCATATGATACTTGTTTTAGCAGAAGTGTTACACTCTTGTCAGATTTGGTTAAAACTGGAGAATAGGTTTGGCATTATTGGAAACAAGTAGAACTTGGAAATTCAGGCAGTGCAGTCAAATCAACTACTTCACTTCAGTAAGTTGGATTAAAAATCAATAAGTGATGTTTTTATCAAGACCCTTAAGGTGCAATGAAACCCAAAATATTGGCAAAGATGAAACCACGGTGATAGGAGACTAATAGGTTTCTCTCTGGTTATTTGCAATAATCAAGCAGTGCAGAAAAGATTTGTGCAGTTTTTCTATGACAAAGAGCTTGTCTGTTGAATAACAAAGGAACTCTATTGTATTTGTAAATAGGAGGAAATTGTTTCATCTGTTTCTTGTGTGTGGAAAGATAAAAAAGAAAGACCATTAGAACTAGAATAACTAGTTTATCATCCATGGGCAAGCTAGGCTGCACTGACACAGTCTGTGAGGAGCCCACTGTTCTCATCTAAATTTTTCTCAAGTGGTTGGAAGTTCCTATAAAGGAGAAAGGATTAAATCTCCAAAGTTAGATTCAATTGATATTGAACAATAGACATTGATATTACTTAAAACTTTGCAATTTAAAAAGAAAAATACTTTTAGAAAGGCTCTGTAATTTCAAACCCTGTGTTTTGGGAAGCATGTGGGATGCCTTGTCCAACGAAGTCCTCTCCTTCCCCCCATCAGTGAGAGGCTCTGTGCCCATCCCAGGACCAGGTGCTGTCCCTGTGTCCCCCTGCTGCCCCTGCTCCTCGCTGGGAGGAGCAGCTTGCCCCTCCAGCACAGTTCTGCAGTGCTCCTCTGGGAAAGCATCACTTTGCCTCTGGTGCTGTTTCTGCTTCAGGTTTTTAAATTGCTACCGTCCCTGCACAAGGCTGCCAAAGTTTCTGTTTTGCCTGCCCTAGATACAATTTTATTATTAATCACATCAAGGAAAGCTCAGAGGTTTTTAGGGCTAGAAGAGACCATTACTGTAATCTAGTTTGGAAAACGTCTTCCACTGTGGTGTTGGGTTTTGTCAAAAAGAAAAATATTATTTGTTTTCCTTTCCCCCTTGGCCTTAAAGTATAATTTAAGTTCTTATAAACCAAACAGAATGATAGAATAATCATTATCAGTATTTTAAAAAAGGTTTTTCATTTACTGAATCCATTTCTCAAAATTATTTTCTAGTATTGGAATAAAAATCTACCCTGATTTTAAATGGAGGAAAGCCCCCCTACCCTTTCTGATTAAAACACAGACAAACTGATGCCACAGGGAAGTCCAAGGATTGGGTGGACACAGCACAGCAGGATCTGTCCAGGGAAGTTGAGGAGGGTTTTATCTGTATCTGAATAACAGGCTGAAGTGGGCCATAGAGGAATTCTGCTCACATTTCTGACAGAAGCAAAACTTTCAGCTATTCTTGATGTTCAACTCTCAGGACTTGTTTAATATTCAGCACTGGTTTCATCATCAAAGAAATTGAGGCAAAATTAAAAATTCTTTTCCTGGGTCTGTTATTTTCACAGCTTCTACTTCCTTTCAATTTTGATACTGCCATCCATTTTGATAAAAGAAAATGATATGTGAGGAACAAGGCAGGCAGGAAGAAGACAGAATGAGAAGTGCTTTTCAACGCTGACTTCACCTCTGCAGAAGTTTATAATAAGGTGTCTGCAGATCACTCCTGCTGAAAGCTCTCACAAATAACACCCTGTTAAATTCACCCTGGAAAGTGAATTTAACCAGTCCAGCTACCCATGACTGCTGGGGAACGCCATGGCACACTCTGATCTCTGAACAGTTGGTCTCTCTTGTTTAGTGCTGTGCAATTTCTTTCTGCTCCTTTCTCTTGAGCACTTATGACTTCTGTGTTGTTTTTGTGTGTGTCTTGTCTCCTCCCTTCCCGAAAGCTTTTTGTTGGAAGAAAAGGCTTCCAGAAGCTTGTTAGGCTTATTGATCTGGATTGACTCCTGGGGCTGGCTCTCAGGATCCAGAAGAAAGCACTTTTCAAGGTATCTGTAAAATATCCTGTCTGCCATTTGTTCCCCAAATGAATGGGTGAAGGAGGAGCTTGGCCTGTGTGGGCACTTTGAAGGGTGCATGAAGGTGGTCTGGGCTTTGGGGGGAACCCCTGAAGCTCTGTATGAGGGTCAGTCCCTGCTCCCTAGTGTGACCTTGAGCAAGTCATTTGGTCTGTTCCTGTGTGCTGTGGCTAAGAGCTGCACAAAGGATGTGACACAGCTCTGAACTGTTCTCTCAGACAGCATTTGTGCTGCTGTCCCTGGGGAAACACCTCCACTGCACCAGCCTGGACAATGCTGGTAGCAGCACAGCTGAAGCACGGTGTGCATGGATTTCTCTGTTGGGGTGAAACTGGGAGGTTTTCTGTGACAGAAGGAAAATTGAATGAATTTGTGCTAGTGCTCTAGACTCTACTAGGCTGTTAAGTACAAAAATCAATGTTAATGTAACATTACAGCTGAGCTATTAAACCTGTTAGTTAACCTGTGGAGCTCAGCCTGTAATCTCACAGCCCATTTTTGAACTGCACATAGGCCACTATCTAAAACACTACTTGCACAGAAAAAATGGTAAGGTACTTAGATTTTCTATAATTCCAAAAGAGTTTTGCAAAACACAAAGTAAAATTTGCTTAAGAACAAATTCATTTTAGGGACTGAAGTTTTTAAAAAGTTCCCCAGAATACATAAAGCCAGCTCTTGTCTGTTAGGTGTTTGTTCACACTAGTATTTCTCAAAGTCCTCCAGCAGAAGGGGGCAGATCTCTGAATAGATCTTTGGATGAGATGCTGTTTAGATTAAGAATGTCCTTCTGTGGTCATACATGAATGGATTTGATGGGATGCTGGTCCCAGCCAGGCCTCCAGGCATCACTGCATTTGCTGGGGTTGCTGTTGGAGTCACTCCTGTTGCTGGCAGTTAAAAGTTGGTTCTGTAATTGTCATGCCTATTCATACTCCATATGACTCTCAGCAGTTTTGCAAATTCTCTTCCTTACATGGCACCACTCTTTGCATAAGAAAAAAATGGTTCAATTGACATAGTCTCCGGGGGAGTGGCCAACAAACCTGCAGCCTGATTGTTTTTCCGGTCATTACCTATTTTTTTGAGAACTCTGTGTCACTTTGCTCATATAACCTGATACTTTATTGCAATTAATAGACATGAATTTACTAGTAGCAGAACATAGTGGGCATTTTTTGCTGTAGTGACCCTTGTCTTCTCTTCCCCTAACTCACGCAGTTCATTCAACCCCATCTGAAGCTGTGGATTCTCTGAGACTGCAGACGAGATAAAAGGCTGTGTAGCAGCTCAGAAGGGTGTGCTGTATCCCCTTTAATGTGATCCATTGTGGGAATCAGCCCAGATGCGCTTGCCTGTGGTTTAAAAAGGATGGATTTTTAAAGCTGTGTAGCCATTATCATAGCTCATATATACAGAAGGGTCAAGCTAAAGTTGTCATGGGGATTGCATCTGAAATCCTGGTGGCACTGAAGTCTGCCAGAGTTTTGACAGCCCCATTAATTGAGTTTCTGTGGTTGGTAAGACTTCTTTCCTAATGTTATTTTTAATTCCACACAGAGAAATCAGAATGCAGTGGAGTTTGCAGAAAGGGACTGAAATGTCAGTGCCCCCATGCCATTCAAACAGCTTTGATGGGGTGGGCAGAGAGGGTGAGGGCAGATCCTCCATCCTGGCTCTTAGCTGTCACGGGCTGGGGGGCTGCTGGCATTGCTCCAAGCTGCCCAGTGCCATCAGGGGAGCTGCTGTGTGGGAGCTGGAGGTGCGGCCTAGAGGTCATGGTCCCATTCTTCCCTTCGCTGGGATGTGTGGGGATGCAGAGCCCTGGGGTTTGGAACCTATCCTTCCTGCTACCGTGGCTCTTTTTGGGGTGCTCTGGTTTGGACTTTGACATGTGGGGACAGGCTGTGCAGCCTCAGGGTTAAGGACTGCATTAGCTGGCTGCTGGGTACCCAAGGGAGGCTCCAGCTCTGAAGGGAATGTTGTACAGTGGCTTCCTGTTTCTTTCTTCCTTGAATTTAAACTCCTTAAAAACAAATCCCTTCACTTCTCAAATAAGCTCTTTACTTTTGCCTTTCAACCCTAAATAGCTTAGCATATAAGTAGCTTCTTTGGGGGGGGGGAGGGGGAAAGTTCAACGCTGTCTGTGTTTCTGTGATCAGATGCTCAGAATGAATTTCCGTCTAATCCTAGTTTTGAAATTGATTCAGCACAATGACCTTGGGCAAGTTACTTAACCTCTCAGTGACCCAGTTTTTCCATTTGTAAAATAGAGAGCAGAATACCCTCGTGAGCTGGGTAAACACCTCCTGAAGCCTAATTTAGATATGCCTGTTTTAGAGGCCTTTGAACTCAGGTTGGAAGCACAACGGAAGAGCAAAACCTGCCTCTCAGTATGGAGCTGAATCTCTCAGTGCACTCTGTGGCTCTGGTGCACTGGCCAGCCCAACCAGAGCCTTTCTGTAGCCATTCAACATACTGCCAACAGCAGGTTCATTCTTGCTAGGGATGGTGTTGGAGCATCTTAATCCCACCTCTGCTTGGAGAGGCAGTGGAGCAGCCTTGCACGGCCCCAGCTGGGTGCTGGCTTTAGGAGGAATGGCTGAAGAGGAGTGTCAGGTGTACTTGACCCTCCTGGTTTCCAGACCTATTTGGTTTGAAACATGACATGTGCAGACTGGATGAGTTCTGGAAGCGAAGTGGGAGTGTTGGCATGCCCGTTTGCATACTAATACAACCAGAATGCTATTATTTTTCCAGCTTCCACAGCTGTGTTATGACTGTACTGGAGCTGAATTCTAACAACCAGCCAAAAGGTTTGTTTGCGTATATATGTGCACTGAGATTTTGCAAGCAAAACTGGAAAGCTTTCTAGTTGTTGAAGTTGTGGTTTTTTTTTTTTTAACCCAGCACACTTTTGTGCTTACATTAAAAATTATGGATCAGCTGTATTTTAACAACTGTCTGTTCCCTGAATTTATGCAGTTGATGGCCTCAGAGCTCAGTTTGAAAGGTTTCCCCCTCTGTATTGCAGCTGGGACTTCTTCCATAGATTCTCTTTTTTTTTAAACAGAGACAGTGTTTTATCTTTGTATCTTTGTCTTGTGTAAAGGATGAAAATCTATAGTAATCCTTTCCTATGCAGACTGCTCTATTTTTCCAGTAAAACACTCTTGCAAATAAGTCTGCAGATCTTTCAACACAATGCCTGAAGCATCACACATGATAAATCCTTCCCTAGTCTCAGTTTTCTGTAACCTTCCTCATTCCTCACAATGACACACACTTTCTCTCATTCATCTTTTATTACAATTCAATATTGTGCTTGAATATAATTAGGTTTTATGCAGTGTACCCTCCCCCCCTCCTTGTTTTTTTTTTCTTGAAAAAGAACAAACTACTTGTTCTCATGCACATTTTATCTGGAAATTGACTTCAGTGTTATAGGTTCCAATATATTTGCACAACAGGTAGGGAAAGGTATTGGGGAAAGAAAAGAAATATTTTTAACATCATAAACCTCTAGCAAAAATATGTATGTAATAGAATCTGGTACTGTGGTATTACACACATTACAACTGTCACTGTGACTTACAGCCTTAGTTTAGCTGAAAGAAAATCTATAACCCTAGAAATGCAACAATGTCCAAGTCACAGTTCAGAGTAATAAATGTTTTTCACAGAATAGTGTAATCCATATTTCCAAAGCTGATACAACAAAGGCATTTGTACTAGAAATCTTTCAATTTCATGGGCGGAGGCTCAGAGAGGGAGTGAGAAAGGTTAGTAGAAATGATAAGCAATAAAATGCCTGTGTTCAGAAATATTGGCCCTTTGGCTACTACCTTTGGTAGATCATTCTTGCCCTCAAATTACATCTTAATAAAGTATTGTCTGTCTTGTGATAGCAGTACAAAAAAAAATAATAAACTTTTAAAGTTGCTGCTGCGATTTCAGGGTGGTGAGGACTTTGGGTTGCAGGCGGCTGTGCACGAGCACCTTGGTGTGTCCCACATTATGGCAATCCTGCACGGTAAGCACGGCTCCCTCTGGGGCACATGATGCAAAGTGTGCTCTAGTGATGATATGGGCTGTTGTGTCTGGCCAGGGCTCTTGGACTTGCTCCTCTGTGTCTCAGTGCTGGGAGCTGCCAGTGCTTCCTTGAGGTCCCAAGAATGCAATCTGTCTGTGCACTCACTGCCAAGCCCTTCACCTCTGTGCTGGGATGAACCGATGGCTCGATGGGTGCATTCAAATTCTTCACTTGGGAACTTGAACTGTGAAGTCTTAACCCAAATATTAATTTTTGATTCATCTCAGCTATCTTTTCTCTAGGAGAAGTTTTCTCAGCAGAAGGTAGCGAGAGTCCTTGTGCCCCTGGCTTCAGTTTGACTTTGTGTGTGGGAAGAGAACTTGACCATGTGCCAGAACAGTGAGGCTATCCTGGCAGGCCTTCCTGCCGGTGACAGCAAACAAATATATTGCACTACACATTTCCTCTCTCAGAAGGGTATAGTTTGAGTAGCTAAGTACCTTGTGTTTTGGGCTCCCAAGACCTTCATTTGTTTCTGCCTTCAAACTTCCTGGCAAGCTTGCTTATGTCTATTAATTTTCCAAAGTCCATGAAAGCAAAAAAAGAGCAAATTGCATTAAAGTAATCTGTAATCATTTGAGTTAGCATATGAGTGAAATACTCTCATAGCTGAGCAGTTAAAATGGAAATGCAGTATTGGGATGCTGTATGTGCCATAGTTTATTGCCCACTATATTTGTTGCAGAATATCAGGTTCATTCCACTCAAGGTTATCAACATACTCATGTTTGGTTTCATGTTTGTTGTTTTTCTTTTAAAAAAAGCAAAGTAAATGAGACACTGGTAATAGGAAAAAACATCTGCCTTATCAGGTGCTTCGTTTGTTTATTCTCTTTCCTGATGGGGCTGAGAAGATATGCTGGCACCCAGGACTTCTGACCAGGGTGTGTTTCACAGCAAACATGTGGGTGGCATGGAAAGGCCGGTAGGTTGGTCTGTGCTGAAGAACCAATGTTTTAATCAGAAATGCAGAAGCTCAGCATATCTAGTTGTGTTACCATCTTGAAGTATTGCAAGTGCTTGGTATATATAGCACTAATATTGTCCCTACTATGCTGAGACATCATGCTTATTTTAATGCACAGTACTAAAAATTTCAACTTCACATAAATTAGCTTTATTAGCTACTTTACTTAGTCATCATTCCTATTACTGCTTCATTAGATAACTGATTCATAATCATTGACTTATGAAGAACAGATTGCAGAGTTTTCTCCTTTCCGTCTGCTCCCCACTGTCCCAGGCTTCAGTGTGCATTCAGACCAATGCAACACTAGTACAACACACAACACCAGTCCATTTTGAATCCTGATGTGGGACAGCCTGAAATGCTCTGTCCTTGTAAAGCTGTGTTTCTCTCAGACCTACAGCAGGATACTCTACAACCTTGATTGGAGTGTCTGACTCACAAGGATGAGCTAATTTTGTTGGCAAGTTCCTGCTTTCTTGAGCCAGTATAATCATATTTTTCCTGGTGTTTGGGTGGTTGTGACAGGAGTCTGAAATATTGCATGTGTGTAAAATAGTCAGTGCATAAAAACCACTTACAAAATGGTGAGGTTATGTAGAGCTTATGTGCCCTTGGTGCACAGGACAGCAGACACTCTGAGGGCTTTTTTGCATCTCACCAAGGTGAAGAAGCAGTTATCATCTGGTGTTTGTGTCAGGAGGCTACATGGCTCTGAGACCAATTGTTACATCCACTGAGGTGTACCCTTATAGTTGGGTGCAGGATGTGGCCTTTCTGCTGTAACACAGCTACCAAGCAACTGGGTTCTCAAAAAAGGTGTATCATGCCTGCTCATTTGGGTGTTACACTTCTTGTAGCCTTTGGGAACTACTTAAAGCATGAAGTTGGATATTTTGAAAGGAGGAAGTAGGAATGTCTTTGTGGAGGAAAACTGACTTTTCTTTATATTGCTTTTATTTGCTGCTAGCCTTTGTTATTTGATGGTTCTGTTAGCCCTGAATTTCTGTAGTGACCCCCAGCTCCATGACCACTTATGTGTCATACCAGCAGCTCATGAGATTCTTGCTTGGAAAGACAGGGCTCTTACCAGTTCTTGCAAGGAAAGCTGTGCTTTTCCTTCAGAATTCTTGGAAGGAATTTCCCCCATCATCAGGCTATTCTTCCACAGTGAAATGGGAAAATGTTGCTAAAAGACCATTATATATAGTGGGAAAGGATGAGACATGAACATTGCATAGCATTGCAACTCATCACATCTCTGATGAGAGACTCTGGCTGTGTGAAAAGGTTTCTGCTGGTTTCCCTTGCTGTAATGAAGAGAAAATTTGAAAATCCCAAATGCCTTGTAGAATTCCTATGACCTTTTGGTAACTTTTTAGACACATGCACTTGCTAAGCTCTAATATGCACGTGGTCACTAAACTGGCACTCCTCAAAATTAAATAGACCTAATGCAAATTACTAATAATCTGAGAAAGCTTTGTGCTAAAGAGGCTGTAGTAAAATTTCACAGGAGAATCCTCTTCTGCAGGCTACATTAAATGGCCTTGTTAGACATTTGAGTATTGAGTGTCATTATGTAGTGATTTGAGAAGGACAGAATAAAATCATAAAACTGCTTAGTAAGATTCTCACAGCAGATCTATTATAGCTAGTCTCACTCATAATAATTTAGAGTTTTAATTTTCTCAAGCGTCCCACAGGTTTACTATATCCAGCCAAATGCTTCACGGACAAGTTGGCAGAATGGAAGCTTTTTATGACCTGTCCCCACTGGTGGCTTTTAAAGCTTCACCCCCTCTTCCTCCATACTTGTGTGCCACACGCATGCACACGTGCATGCATGTCCACACACACACAGAGGAAGTCTCAGGGAGACACAGGAGTTTGTCAAGTCCTGCACATTTGTCAGCTTAATTCACGCTGTTCAGAAGCCATCACCATCTCAATGCAGGGGCTTTTTTTCCTTTGATTTTAAAACTAAGGGAAATAGGAAAAACTGAAACCAAAGGCAGATTAATTGATGCAGAAGGTCAGAGTCAGTGGGTTCTTGATTTGAATAGTCTCTCTGAAAAACAATCCCTCTCTGGGTCTCTCTGGGTTTTACTCATCAGTCAATATCCATCTGCTTGAAAAGTGAAGAACCTGCTGGAAAGCTGGTAAGACCCCTGGCAGAGAGTGTAAATACCTCAGACCTGGGGACTTGTATCAGCAAGCAAGGGGAAAAATATATTTTCTACCTAACTGGCACAATGCAGCCTAAGTTATCCATGCTGGTTTGGATCCATTGCTGACAAACGGGGACAGGAGGGTGCGTGTCTCGGTGTCGGCTGTAGGGATGCAGTCAGTTGGTGCCCCTCGGGCTGGGAAGGGATGCTGGGAATTTCCTAACCCCCTGACCCCTCCCATGAGCAGAGCTGGCCACAGGAGTGGAGAGATGGGAATCCTGAGCTGGAGATTTTAAACAGAAGTGCTGAAATTATCTTCAACATCTGCAAAAACTCTTTGACAGAGCCTCTTGCAGCAAAGTCCCCAGAACATGAATTTTGACAAGGAAAGAGCCCATTATTATCAGTGATGTTTCTACCATTATTTTATGAATATATTCAATGACAAGAACTAGCTTGTTTCCAAGACAACAAAATTCAAACCCGATCCATGATTGCTCTAAAGGAGGCCTCCTGTCATTTCGTTCCTTTGAAGAAACTCACAATTTGATGGGCAAAATGCCAGAAATAATTAGACAGAATAGCACCATAAACCCCAACGGAAGCAAAATATCTGCTGTAAGAATTTCCCACCAGAAATCCTGAAAATCAAATCAAAGCCTGGATAAAATCTTTTCTGTTGAGTGTAAGAATGAAGGGAAAAAAAAAAAAAGTGGGTGGGAGAAGACAATCCAGTTTTTTTACCTCATCAAAGGGAATACTAAAAACTGTCTTTGTGACTTGCTTGTGTCTTCTTGTGAAATAATAAGTGGGCAGGGCAATCAAATTTAAAGCAGTATTCCCTAAAGCAAGGTCAAAACTGCTAGAAATGTTCATTTCATTTTTATTTGCTTTCCCTGCAAGGTACACACTGTGGCTATAATTTCCCATTCTTTATGGGGAGATCAAAAGATTTGTGCTGTGCTGTGTAGGAATCAATTCAGTCATCCTGGCAGCACGCCAATCTTTATTACATTATTTGTTAACCCACGTTATTGCAGAATGGAATAACTGTTCCCGGGATAAACCAGGGAGTTCTTGCTTCCTTGACCTTGATTTCCACGCTCACGCCTTGTCCCCTCAGCACCCACATGCAGATAATGATTGTCTGTGTTAGAGTGAATGAAATATCGCTGCGGATCCTGTGCCGAAGCGAATCACTGAATTGGTGGCATGTAAGTGAACCAGATCCTTCATTGTTTGCCTCTGCTTTTGCAGCAAACTCAGTCTCAGGTGTTTCCTACAGCAGGACTCTCCTGCTTTACTGGCAGTAAAACCAGCCCACGTGACAAGAATTGTATTTGCTCTTTTCTTCCCAATAGGCCCTCTCTGTAATCTTCAAAGCCAAATGCATCAGTCAAACCATCCTTCTTGGAATATTTCTGATTCTTTTTAAAGAATCTTTTTCATTAAATTGGTGAGCGGTGATGTATTTCGGGGACAGGAATTAGGCGCATGCTTAAACCAAGTTTTTGCATTCTCTCTAAGTAAGCATCACATGTACAGGGTTCACATGTGCCGGTTCTGCACTGGGAATGTTTCACTTACATTTTCTTAACAGAAAAAAGTCAACTTTGCTTAGTCATGTTTTTCACATGGAGAAAATGAACTGGTGTAATTCAGCATGTACTTGATTTCATCAAATCAGGTAGCTTTTAGATTGAATTAAAACCCATCTGTGTCCTAAAAAATACTGCAATGGCCAGTGCTGGTGGAAGTTTGTGGACATTGAGCCCCACTGCTCCTCTGACCTCAGACTTCCTGGACAGGTGCATTTTCTATCTGCACAGAACTTTCTGACTGGAAGAGCCATGCTGAAAGGTTTTTGTGGTCATGAACAGAGGGGAACAGAGCATGGCAGGGGAGAAGGAGCAGCCTGGAGTGAGATCCTTAGGAGTCTGTGACAGATCTGAGGTTTAATTTCAGTGAAGGGCAGGGAATGCTATGTTGATATGCAGTCTGCACTGTGAAATGTCAAACTGGGTTGAACTCCTCCCTGGCTGATGTAATTCAGTATAAAAAAAAAAAATCAGATTTCAGTCAGGAGATATTAGTGAGGGAGACAGAAGAGGAACAAAACTTGCAGATTTTTTTCCAAAATGCTCTCAACTGCTAAAAAGCAGATTTTTAATCCTATTTCAAAATAGAAACTTTTGTTGAAATCTTAGGATTTCTTATAGAACAAGCGTCCTTCATGACAACAAATCCCAGTCACTAAGTTGAGACCAAAGTTGATGGCATTAGTTGATGCCAAAAAAGTGCAAAACACACAAAAATGGAGAGTGTGGAGTGAACCAGGCTCTGAGACCAGGGAGTTGGTACAGGCTCAGAAACAAAGAAGAAGAAATATCTGTCTTTTATTGTCCCTCCCCTAAGAACCGATGGTGGCTGGGGAAGTCTGGAGCCAGCTGCAGGGAGAGGCAGTGAAGGCCAGGGCTGCAGGTCTGGGCAGATACAGTGGCAGTGTGTGGCACGAGAACAGGGACAGAGCTCTAGGGACCTTTCAGGTTTTCTCCATTTGAGACTTCTCTGGAGGCTCTGTGCTGGGTCAGGTGCAGAAGCTGGAGGCAGTCACCTCCCTGCTTGTCAGGTCACCAGGGAAGGGCTCAGCTGTGCTGCCAGGTCATCCTCCTGAGCAGATCCTGCAAACCCCGAGAGCGTCAGGCTGGAGCCCAGGCACTGTTTTCCATTGTGACAGCCTCTGCCCCTTCCTCAGCAGTTTGGGCTGTGCTGCTTGCACTGACTGGAGCAGGGAATACAGAAAACATATTTAGCCAGACTTTGCAATGGCAGAGCAGGACTGGGAAAAAAAAAAATAAATCTACCTTTGCTGAAATGCTCCGTATGCTGCTTTTCAGAGGGATTTTTTTTCCATTCTGCTCTTCCATATTCTGATGCTATAGTCTGAAAATACCCCTGCCTCACAGTAGGTTGAGACAAAGGTGTTTACAGAAGCACTAAGCCTGAGAATCCAGCCACCCAGCATCAAAATAGGAAACTTAAATTCATAAGCTCCCTCCTTTAAACTGATGGAAATGGATCCAAACAAAACAAACCAAAACAAAAGCAGTAGGTAAACATGTTGGAATGTACAATGGATAATGGATATTGAGGGATGATCTAGTCATGCATGCTAAACAGATACACTTATGAGTTTAAATTTAATTAGCATCTGGAAATTAACAAGGCTAGAAAGAAGGGCAATGTGTTTTTAAGTGAAGGCGATGAATAGGTACTGTTAGGTGCATATAGATAAATGAGGATTTAATTTGTAAGACATAATGAGCCAGGTGCCTATAAAATAATTTGTGGGGTTTTTTTCTGCTGGATATCACAAAAGATAATGGTGTAACACTTCAAGGTCAGTCTATATCCACCTGTTCATTTGTTTTGGGGGAAAATATTTTTAAGGATAACTAAATGAAATTTACTTTCTTTGTAGAAAACTGTTTGGTGTTTTGATTTTTTTTTTCTTAATTATGCATCATTGCTAATTTTACATTCAAAACCCAGTCAGCCTTTATTGAAGAAGGCTTTAGTTGCTGCTCTGATTTTAATTTTTCAATCTGTACATTGACTGAGACAGGTTTCTGTGGAGAAATGCTAGTCCAGACTGTATCCCTTAAGTGTGCATATGGGGATGCATTTCTGGAAGAAATGATATTTCATAATGCTGGAATCGGAAAACATTGTTTTAAAACCAGAATATCACTTTAAAAAGCTAAGCATTGGTTTTAAACCAGGACTTCTTTAAAGAAAAACAGTTAAATTGAATACTGTATGATGCTGTGAATTACGTTTTCCCTGTCACCTATAGGATTTTCATCCATCTCCTCAAGCATTGCAGCAGAGACTACTACCACTTGAACTGAAAACTAATGATAGCAGGAGATCCTGTTATCCCAGTAATGGATAGGGCTGTAAAAGTTACTTGTTGGGTCTTGGTGATGTTCAGCAGAGTGAGGAGAGATTATGGCAAACCTATTTTTTTAAATCTGTTTTTTCATATTTCTGGGACTGCTTCTGCTGTCTCTGGGTGTTGGTGGGGTGTAAGCTGCACAGACCTTGTGCCTGTCTAACCATCAGCCTCTTTGTCTCCATTCCGCTTTTCCAAGTGCTGCAGTGATTTCTGGGATTTCCAGCAAAAAACCATTGTGCTTCCTTGTTGCTTATGGATTTCCTTGTGGAGCTGCTATTCCTCAGAAAATGGAAGCCAGAGAAGAGGGGATTCTCTTCTCAGCTGTTAGCCAAGTAAAGCACAAGTGAAATTTTATGAAGGAAAGTAAAGGCATTTTTCTTCAAACCAAATGTCATAGGTCTGCTGTGAGTAATCGCTGCATGCAAATTTATGCAGGAGGAACAATTTCTCTCTCTCTTTCTGTTCCTCTCTTTAATAAGGAAAGGTGTTAAATACCCTATATAAGCATTGCTCCCAGTATGTCATGCAATCAGTGACTAGCTTCACCTTGAACAGGAATGAAAGGGATTCTACCAGGAATGCAAAGGATTTGAGGAGGATTAGTATTTTGATCAACTCTTGAACATACAGTTTTAGATTAAGACACCGGTAATGAACTTATCTGCTTTAAATGGGCTTGTGGTAGATGGGGAAGACTGAACACCCACTTACTGACAGTTCTTTGCATTGTGATAAATTTAATGTGGCAGTAAAGCAAGGTTTATGTTTGTATGAATGCCTTTTACAACCAACAATTTCCATCCACTTAATAATGACCCTGCTTTCCTCAGGAGAGTGGAGCCATTACCAAGCTGTTGGAATGGCTTCCGCAGCTCTTCCCGCCGCACGAAACGGCCCGGCCCATCTGGGAGTGCGCCATAAGGCACCTGCTGCCTCCAGTCTTGTTGCTGAGGATCAGACCCATTGAGGCTGACTGCACAAGGCCTCTTACTTTGCTTGTGTTTTAGGAGAAAGGTGAATAAGAGCCAAGCTTCCCACTAGGAGTGCAACTTAGCAAAACCAGTCACTAATTAAATACCCAAAAGGTGTGTGCGCCAAAAGCTGTGTGCAAACATCTCTCTTTGCATCAAGTATTTAAGTTCAGTAAAGGATTTGTCATAAATTATAACTTGAAACTTATGGTTAAATTGATATTGCTTTGTGTTCTTTTGGATACAAAGAGTATCACCTAGATTTGCTAGGGTTAATACAAGTGGGGAGGGGTTGGACATAGTCTGTGGTTTAGCCCATGAGATATTTGCTTTATTTCACCTTTTTCTATCTTTGTTTGAGAAACCCAGAGTTGCAGGACAAGCTCTGGGCTGGCAGGTCAATTCTTGTGTTTGGAAATGATTTACAGCTTAAGCTCTGTCAAGCCACTGTTGTTTGGCCAGATCCTGCCAGTCAGGGAAGCTCACGCCACCTCCTCCCGAGCCCAGGCCAGCCCACCAGGCTCTGCTGGCCCATGCAGAGGCACTTGGAGCTGCTGCAGCCCTGGAGCCCCTGCCTTCACATGTCCTGGCAAGGGGCGTTTGCAAGGCCACCTGAGTTCTCCTCACAGCTGATGAGCTGCTCACTCTTTTGTCATCAGGTTGGCTCCAGAGAAATGCTCTGGGGAGGGATTTGCTGGAGGACCTTTCCAGGCTTGTCTGCCTGTGGAAAAATCTGATTACAGGAAAAGGGAAAAATTTCTCAGGATGGTTCTACAGGCTCTGGAATACTTTGTGTTTGCTCATCAAGGCAGTGACTGCCAATTTATTCAAGGGCCTGACCCAGGAAAAGAGTTTCTGTCCAAGAGTTGTGAAATGGGAGTGACTGTGGACTCCTTGTCCTAATGTGCAGCCTGTGCTGGATCACCAACAGCTACAGCATCACAGGTGGTCTCTGTTGACAGTGTTGGGAGAGGCTGAGAGCTGAGCTGGGGGAGCAAGGCACCCAGAAATATGTTTTTTTTAAAGCCACATTGCTTTCCTGCAAGTGTGATTCATTTCCTTATGCCTTACAGAGTGGGAGAGGGCATGTTAGGTGCTAAGGTCTGCTTTGCACTTCCCTAACACTCTCAAAAAGGGTATTTTAAAGCCAGAGCTTTGCAAATTATCTCTGTTTTTTCCCTCCTTTTAGTGGCATTACCTCTAAATATGTGTCTAGCCAGAGGGGTTCCTGCACTCCTCCTCTGCCATAGGGAGCAGAAACACTTCAGTCTGCCTTTTGCAAATTGATGTTGTAGAAAAGGTTTCTTCTTACTCAGTGTTTATACTATTCTCACCACTGCCTATGACCCCTGGTCCCCTCCCTTCTAAATAAAGATTTTATCTACAAGATGTAACTTGCACAATTATGTGTATGAATTGTTATACATGGTCCTGAACACTGTCATGCAGAACTTCAGGTCTGGCAAAAATAGAGAGAGGAGTGTACTGAGTTTTGTCACTGTAGGGGAATACTGACTGAACTATTAATGAATGTTTAATAGTTCTTTAGGGAGGCAGAGTGGTGTAAATGGACACAACGAAAACTAACATTATCCTACTCTCTGAAAGGAGCAGTATGGTAAGAGGAAATAATGGGCTAGTTGAATTGAAATAATTGAACTTAGTTGCAGGCAAGTTCCTAGAGATTTTCAGAGCTGAGATCACAAAGCATATGGGGAAGTGTGCTTTGATAAAAATTTCCAACGTGCCTTCAGAGGGAATAAGCCTTGTGTGGCAAGGCTCAAAAAGTTATTTTGTGAAGCTTACTGAGAGGCAAAAAGTGTGAAGGAAAGGAAAAGAAAACAAATTTTTGCATTAGGTCAAATAAAAGTATCTAGAGTTGAGAAAAGAGATCCATTTCTGAAGGTACAAGATCCATGTGATAACCACAGATAAGTAGTAGAATAAGAGTGAGTAAAGAAGTTATGAAAGAAAATAGAAGGATAATCATTAAAAAAGTGATTTTTTTGTTTAGTGTGCTAAGGGTAGGTTCTAAAGTGCTTTGTGCTAGTTTGTCCTCTCCATACTGGTGGCTAGTGGAAAATCATTTTTGAAGGGAAAGCTACCAGATCAACACCGAGCACCTTTGGAAATTCTGTGACTCATATCTGCATCCTGTGAACTGAAAACACACCTCATTTTGCCAGAAACATGATAGTTACCTAGGAAAATGACAAGTAAGGAGGATTTAGATTAGCCTACCTGTACAGGCATACTGAAAATGCAGCAGGGCAACTCTACCTTAAAAAAAATTGTCTTTCTTTCTCAAAAACCCCCTTCAAACCAACAAAAAAAACCCCCTCAAACAGAAATGCAGGGCAAAAGGTAATGGGTAGGACAACATGGAGGGAAGTTATGGAGTTATGAGACATTTATCAGATGTCTGCTGAAACAAATTCAATACTTCTGTTTTCTGCTCAAAATTTACAAATGAATTATAAAGAGCATGGCTAGATAACATTATACTGAAGTATAATGTTATAATATAAGACATCAAAGTCTTTTACCTGACATTAGAATTGTCCTAGACTAGAGCTGATCCATGGAAACCAACAGAGCTTGCATAAATCCCCCTCCAAAATGTTGTGTCCTAGTACTAGATTAATCAGGTTGATTCCAATTATTGTGGTTTTCCATTTTTCAATACCAGAAACTGTTTAAAACCAGGGATATTACTACAGCCATGAATGTACATAATTACAAGCTGAATCAAATTGCTGATGGACTTCAAATCTTTTTCCTACCCATCTGATTTCTTTGTTTCTTTCTCCATCCATAGATCATGTTCATAAAAAAGACCTGTTGGAAAACATTGGAGAGGGAACTAGAAGGAGTCTGGATTGATCTGTAAATTAATTCCAATTCTGGACAGTGCATGTTTAGGGGCAGACAGGTTAAATGTGTGTTGCCTGCAAACTACCACTCTTCACATTCTCTTTCATACCAAGGCATTGCTGTGGAGAGGGAAACTTGTCACTCCACTGGTGGCCAGCACCTACCAGTCCCTCCATGGCTTCTTGAGGCTGTTGGGAGATACTTCATCTGGGTCTGGCAGCATGATCAATGCAGGAGTGATGATAGGGAGACATGCATTCCAACCAAATCACCTGATTTACTACACTGAATGGCTGTATACTGCACACACTCCCTGGAGCATTTATTCAGGATCCTCGTCATCTGCAGTGAGTGTGTTAAGCCTTTCTGAGTTTTATTTGGGCCATGTTTTAGCAGGGGACGCTATCCATCACTGCTTTGATTGTCCATGCCTTAAAGTGGCCATGAATTTGTGTGTCCATCATCTGTGCTCTCTGAAGCTGCGGTGGCATTTCTAAAGCATGCCTGGATTGAACCTTGCCTAAATCTGTGTGAACAAAAGACCTGGGTGAAGTATTATGTGCCTTACCCAGTCACTAAAAAGAAATAAGTACAGTCTCAGCTATAACATATAACAGCTGACCAGGAAAGAGGATTAGTGGTGACATAGCAACTATTCTAGCTCTGCAGCCAAATCAGTGGTGTAGGAGCACGTTTATGAATATGATTCCCTCTATTTTGGTTCTGTGTCTGTGGAGCAACATCTGTACAAGTATAGCTGAAACCCAGCAGAATGTGATGCTTGGCAAAGCTACCTGCTGGGGAAAGGCAGTGAGTAATACTCTGTAGTGGCATGAACGCCACTGCCTCTCTTTCAAATTTGAACAATATTTTGACCTCCTCATCACAGAACTTTCATTGATTTCTTTTTTAGCTTTTTCTCCAATTTTTGTTACTCGAGTTACATATGTGGCAAGAAGATCAGAGCAGAACTCATGATAATGATTTAAACTGGAAATTAAAACGTTTTGATGGATAAACATCTAAGTTGAATGTGCAAATTGATTTTGCAAGCTGGGGCATTCATGTCCCTACTAATTCCTTAGACAATTACAAAACTAGTGTAATTCCATAGTTATATTTATGGCTATGTAATGGGTTATACACTTTTCCAAGATGTCTAAAACATCATTAGGAAAGTCAACATTTCGGTAGAGTGGAGAAAGATGAATAAGAAAGGAAATGTGCATGTAATTTAGCTTATGTGTTTATATTGGACTTGGTTTTTGGCAGTTGCTAAGAGCTCACAGAGCTTTTTGAAGCCAATGGGAGATGTAAATGCTCAGCAGTGCAGTAGCTTCATTTGAGTAACCTGTGAACTTTTCAGGCAGGAAATAAAAGAAACTTCTTGTTTTGTACAGCTCCTAATTGAATTGAATTGAATGCTTATTTTTTTAACTGGACTAGAGAACAAGGATTTAAACAGGCTCAAAAAAGATTAGACACTCTTTTAGAGGGGTGGATCAGTTGCTGGTGGTGAAGCACAGTGAGATTAATGCCACTCTTAATGCAGCAGTGCATCACCACCCATCCCAGGAGCAGAGGTGCTGGTTGGGATCCAGCAGCTGCCCCAGCCCCATCAAATCCCGGCTGCCCTGAGGACCCAGCCCATCAGTGGTGCTCATGTCTGCCTGCACGCTTCCCCCACTGCTCTGCCCCACACGAGGGGCTCAGTCCCCATCAGGCACAGTGGAATTCACCATGGGGAGGGCAGAGCTCAGGCAGGAGTGAAAGCAGGTAGCTTCAGACTGCTCATTTAAGCACTGTTGTAATAAAGGCTGCAAACAGCTGTAAAGCTGGGCTCTACTGCTTGACCCAACATTACTGTTAACTCTAACAAAGAAAACTGTTGCTCAGTTCTCTTATACTTGGTAATTAGTTCATGCAAGAGCTATTCAAAAAAACAACTTTGTATTAAAATATCTCTAGATATATGTTAGAAATTTATTTGATTTTTTTTTTAGAGGGAAAAAAGGGAAAGGTTAAATGTTGAGCAGAGATGTAGAGGATATCTGCATTGGCATAGGTACTGCAAGTACTGAAAAATTAAACCTTGCCCTTTATCATTATCAGGGTTTTAAATTCTTTATGATGGCTTTATGGAAAGATATGTCTTTATAGACAAGGGATTGCCCCTCATATTTGGTGTACAACAAAGGAAAAAACCTTTCTGTAAGTCACAATTTTTGTGTTGTTGCCATAAAGTTCTATATAGCTGTCATATTTTAATTTTAATTGACTTTTGACTTGATGAGACATAAAAGCCCAAAATGGAAGATATTTTCTGGAGCTTGGTGTCTGAGGTGTGTTGTGCAAATTGCATGAGCATCTACAGCATCTGGGTTGAGACAGAGTACCTTTGATAATATGTACATGCCCACAATTCAGTTTTCAAATAATTTTGAGTTGTCCACCCAGCCCACCAGGCACTTGCTCCTCAGTACAGAAAGGTGGGATTTCAGTGGCACTGAGATGTTTTTATGTCTGCTGGCTAGCTTACAGGGACACAGGACTGGAGTGACCGGGCCAGCTGGTGTTTAAAGCCCGAGAAGCTGCGGCGCGGCGCTGGGGCAGCCCCGTGCCGGAGGAGCCCCGTTTGCTGTGGCACGTTTGTGTCCCAGTCATTGCATGCTTGCACACAGCAGCCTGCTAGTGCCCATCCCAGCCTCTGAGAGACACAGCCTGCTTGTGTGCGGGCAGCTCCCACTGGGCAGTTTGCTCAAAGTTTCTGTCTCAAGCTTTATCTTTATACATCCATGGGCTCAGAAACCAACTGGCCCTTTTCTTGTAGCAGCAAGCTCTGGTCCCTCTCCTGGGAATGCTTTTGGCTGCAAACTCAACCAATTTGAGTCTGCCTTACAGCAGGGATGTTTTCTAACTCTATGGGGGCTTGTTTGTCTTTAGCTTTTTGCCTTCTCCAGCATTCAGAAATAATTAACAAGTAATGAACAGAAAATAAAATGTCCTTGAACAGCACAGCAGACGGTGTAGACTACAGCATTTATTTTCCTGGTTCTTCCTTAATTTTATGATCGTGGGGGAGCTGTGCTGTCTCTTTCCCTCCCAGTCTTTATCTGCCTTATTTGTTCAGACACTGAATATCCCATGTTAGGACCTGTCTCTAATGTATCAACACAGTGTCTAGATCAAATGAGCTCCAATTTGTAATAGAGTTTTCAGGCTCTGCTGATGAATGTACTGGATTCACAGGCTGCACCTGTGCTATCCTGAAAGAGTGATCTTGATGGAAGATGATCTTGGCAGAGCTGGCCAAGCAGACAGACGTATTTCTAGCATGCTTGTTCATGCAGAGGAGACATCTGGCTTCCTGGCTTTCATAGTACCTGATCTATTAACCCCTACTCCACCTCTGAAATTAAATTGATAATGAGGAGCTGAACAACAGTGTCTTTTTATGGACCTTCTGTTTGGGGAGAGAGTAACTAATGTGGGATACTGTAAATGGTAGATAATCAACTGGTTGATGATTACATGGGTACATCTGTCTGAAAGCTGCTGATATTGCTGAGAACATTCTGAAAGGATGTTTCAAATATAGAAGTTTTACTGTTATTGTAGCAGAATAAGGGTTGCTGAATTCCTGCTGAATGTCAGGATGGGCATTAGAACTGCAAGAGGTGAAGATGGCTTTAGTTACCCTTAGCTTTAACTCATTTAACTTAGAGGGCAACCCAAAAGCAAATGTCTTAACTGTGTTTCTTGACACAAGGGGAAGCATCTGTGCATGCAAGTCACTCTGCTCCCCTTTGCTTGAATTCTCACTTTGAGGGCCTAATCCTGCAACCCTTCATAACACTGATAACCTTTCTGTGTTGAGGTGCCATCACGTACAGAGGATTTGCAGATGCACAGCCTTTGTTCACACTTAGAGCACTGCAAGCATTCCCTTCTTTTTGTACCACTGGTGACAAGAAGATTGCTCTGATTCACCTATCACCAGTTGTGAGGTAAGCTGAAACACCTTGTCCCACAGGGCAGCACTTCCATAGCACACAGGCTTGCTCCTTACCGTGTTCATTCTTCGTTATATGGCTGCTGCACTCTTTTACTATCCGCTGGAAAGATTTCTTCTCCCTTGTGGTTTCTTGCTATCTACAGGACTTTCTCTTGAGCTGCATGCAGTTCATTTTTAATAAGGAGTAACATATACTGAAAGTGCTTATAAATGTTCCAAGCCTGTGATTCTTAATTATGTTGTGTGTATTTTGTGAAATATTGCTATTCCTCATACCCTTTCTGCTTGCAGAACTGTAGCGTATTATGTAGTAACAATAAATGTTAAATAACCCGCCTGCCACCCAACTGCACTTTGTGGCACTCGTATAATTACAGAGGCTTTCAGAAATCACCTTGTAAGGCTCTGATTTGCTGGCAACATATGAACATTTCACTGTAAACACTCTTTCACTACATGAGATTTCATTACCAGAAGTTTCTGCTCTAATATCCTCTTTCCTTGGAGAATCAGGGCCAACACTACAGTAACCACATTGTTAGCAAGAGCAATGTGAGATTAAGACTGTGGACTCCATTGATCTGAGAGCTTCAGAGTAAGGGTGCTAAATATACTCTAATAAGTGGGAGCTCATGTTGGCTCTGTGCATAATGACTGCACAGAAGCATTTGAGTTATGTTGCCTCGAGCATAGTAAAAAAAAAAAAAGCACATTGTAAGATTGATATCAGATTATCTGCCATTTATTTATCCCTGTTATATGTGGGTAAGCTACTAATCTCCTGGGGGTGTCTTCCCTGCAGAGGCTGTGTGTGCAGCTGCCACTCTGCCTGTGCAGGGCCTTCACCTGCACAGCACCTTAGTGGGCTGAGTGTTACACTTGGGGCCAGTGCTCAGGCTGGAAAATAAATGCATTTTATGGCTTGAAAGATGCAAATGTATATCAAACACCAGGCATGCACCCACCTAGTGTGTGAAAAGCACAGAACCTCACAGCTCCCCGTGTACCTTGCAGGCAGCTTTGCCAGGAATCTGGGAGATGCAGACAGTGCTGAGTGCCAAAGTCAGGTTTGCATGGGCTTCAGTGAAATGCTGTTTGCAACAGCCCAGTGTTGGGTCCACTGGGTGCTGCCTCTTTTACAGAGCTACCAAAACCAGATCTCTCCTCTGCTAATAACACTCTATTAGCATCCTTGTTACTCCAACATGTGCACCTTTGTAATTAACAGCTCTCAGATGCCATATTTTTTTCATTGATGTTCCACTCCCTTGTACTTTTGCTTTGTTTCCTTTTGTGAGTTGGTGAGGCAGTGCTGAGCTTGGTACTCGCTTCCCTTGACAGTAAGCATTAAACTGTTGCAAATGTGTCCCTCAGACTGTTCATTATCTTGGAATAATTCATTAGTGAATGCACTTGCTTTATGCCAGCTAAGTTTCATTGGTGAAACCCAGTCTGAGCTGCTCTGCTCTGTTCCTGTAGCTGCCTGCAGCACCACTGTCCCGTTTGGTGGCAGGAGCAGTTCTCCAGGGGCTGTGTTGGAAGCCTGGAGCGGGCAGGGCGCTGCTGTCCCCATGGGCTTTGGGACAGGCTGGGAGCACTCCCTGCACTCCTCTGGGGCCGCCTGAACCTGGGACTCACTGCTGCCATGGCTCAGTTTCTGCCCTTCAGTTGCTCCAGTGAGTTCGTGTATTTGGCCTGACTATACTTAAAGCAACACAGATCTTTGAATAGGCTTGAGTGAAAGGTACTGCTAACTCTGGACCAACACAGGCTGGAGTGCAGATTCTCATGGGACCATGTTCCTCCTTCAAGGGCTGAACTCTGGGCTTTCTGGATTTTGATCACAGCATCATCTGTAGCCTTCATATCCATTTCATGATTTTCTACTTTTTTTTTTTTTTTAGCTTGATTCCACATCTCCAGAAGGTACTAAACTGGCACTGCCGGGAGTTAGTTTCAGATCTGTTGAATGGAGTCACTTTGAGGACCTTCTTGAGTCAGAAAAGGAAGAGCTGTGGCAGGTAGTCTGTGAGAAAGAGACTGGAACAAGAAGTTCTGAGAGGTTTGAGACTGTGACTCAGCCTCCACAGGTGGCCTTGCACAGAGCTTTGCAGCCACCCTCCCTTTGGAAACATATTTTGATTATGCAGGGCAGTGGGGTGCAGCCTTCCTGCATCCTCTTTGACTTTCTCCTCCCCTTCTTTCTCTCTGTCCTCCCAGGACACTGCCAATGACTCAGCCTGGTTCCTGCAGCAGGGCTGCTTTCCTGCAAGTCAGAGGTGGGCATGCAATCAATTTCTCTAGATGCCATGCCGGCTTTTAAGGGAGCCTCTCTTCTCATCAAACTCCTCACAATCAGATGTGGTGGGTTCAAAAATTCTTTGTGACACCTTGGAACCTCTCCCCTTTCTTCACCTCAGAGCCATCCAATCTTTCTGCAGCCTGCTATCAAACTGCAGTGCTACAAAGAGAGGGAAAAGGGTGGGATGTGTTGAACATACAATTGCAGCTCAGCTTTTATCCTCTATGTGTATACATTGTTTTCACGTCTGTGTGAATGAGGAAGTTCTAATGAAACCTAAAAATACAAGGAATGTTGACCTTCAAGAGATGTTTCCTATTCCAGCCATTCAGCTCAGTCTGTGGTTGCTGCTGCTTTTCCTGACTGCAGAAAGAGAGGCTGGAATGAGCAATCAGCTTGTTTATGGCAGCTTTTAGTGCTTCCCTGGTATAATAAAAGAGGCTTTCGCAGAAGGGATTTGGTTCTCTTGTACTTCAGTGTTTTCTGCTCCATTTTGCTCCATAAAACCCAGGCTCTTGTTTACAAGAATTAGCAGCTTCCTGAGGTTTCTGCTGATTTTGAGGAATCAACCCCTTGCAGTTATGTGACACCAGCATGCAGCTCCCACTCCAGCCGGTGCTTGCAGAATGACTGTTCCCTACGTGCGCTTCAGCACTCGGATTAAACACCTGCACAAAACAATTGGCACAACCCAAAGGGCTGTTAGAGCTCCGTATCCTGTTTGGGAATCACTTCAAGTGAAATTAATGATTCTTCTCTGTGTGCAGGCTTTTAAAAAAGAAATCTGTTTTTATATGTGCAATTAGTCCAAAGCGGTTGGTGTGCACTCTGTGCTGTTACACGTCAATAAGACAGCAACTTTATGACTTTTAATTCCATAAGATGCGTACTATTCAAGGCAACCACATTTTAGACAACAAAATCCTTGCACAGGTGGTAACAGTGACGTGTGCATATCCCCCTGACCATTTACCTTTTCTCCATTTTGGAATGAGAGGGAGAATGTAATTTAAAAGGCATTTATGCATGTGGTCCCCACATGACACAGATATTAGAGCTAAATTATTTTCATGGCAGAGATTCAAAAACTGAAAATTTCCAGTAGTCTTTGTGTGCTGATTCACAAAGTGCTGCCAGCACTTGAGATATTATCACGAGCCTTGTGATAGTTAATGTTCTGTCCTAAAGCTTCAGGTTTTCTCTACATGCGATTTTTTTGAATCTTAAGTTTCCTATCAAAAAAGAAAAGCCCATTTCTCTCCTAGCTGCAGAGAACATCTTGAAATACCATTTCCCCTCCCAAGAGCCAAAAAACATCAGGAGGAAGGTAAAGTTTTCCAAGGCTTTTTTTTTTTCTTTTTTCTTTTTTTCCTCCAGTTTTTGGAGATTTTGATTCCCATTTAGCTCTTACTTGTTTGGATCTTTCTTGTGGATTTCAAGTGACTGCATTGGGTGCCAGAAATGACCAATCTACATTGTGTTTGTGGTTTGATTCTTCAGATGAAGACAGAAACACTTTCTTATGGCTGATAAATTTTGCATGAAGAGGTGCTATTTTACTACAAATAATTGCTGTCCTGTAGGTTTGCTTCATCACACCCCCCTTCACATTGAACCAGTGCTTATCCCAGGATCTTATAAATGCATAGTAGCAATTCACTTTCTTTTGTTCTTTCATGTAATTTAGCAAATAATAGTCTTCAGAAAGAGACAAGCCAGATGTCTTGTAGAGAGTTCTACCTGTGTCAAACAGCTAAGATCAGAATAATGGATCCTGGTGGAACAACTTTTCTTACTTATATGTGATCTTACATGGACAGTAGCATTTTCATCCTATACTATAGCAGAAAAAAATCTATTGTTCCATTTTTAGCTGAAATCTGAGTTCTGCATTTTTACTTTTCTCTCTTGCAGTTCTGATTCAACTGTTCTAAGCAGAACTGTGTAACTAAAAGACAATTTTAGTTGAATGTTTAAAGTAAGAATGAATTGATGGACCCTACGTTGTGCTTTAGAGTCAAGCTATTGAAATCCAAGGCCACTCACTAATTGCTACTTCTTGTGAAGAAGCAAACCTGTCTGTCATCTGTTACCCAAATTTTTTCTATTTTAGCCCAGGCATTTTGCCCCATTTACACTAGGACTGTGCAGTCTGTCACTGCACTAGACATGCTGCTGTAGCCACAAAATATTTATACACATATAGTCACACAACCTGTCTGAGGCAAGGTTTCCATGAGGAAAGGCCTGTAGATGGTGCTGTAATATAACTGAAAAAAAATTAGATTTACTCTGCGGCTGGAGGAGTTGTCTTAGTCCTCAGAAGCTGAACTCAGATCTATTTTGCTTAATTTCATACCTGCAGGATTTTGAGTTCTAAGTAACCACAGCAAACTCAGTTCACTGGAGATGGAGTGGTACAGGGACCTGCAGGTGGGCTCAGGTGCCCTGGCACACCACCTTCCTCATCTTCCTCATGCTTTGTTCAGCCTGGGCTCCACCTCACCAGGCTGGCACCATGGAGGTACTGCAGGAAATTGTGCCATTGACTGATCTGCATACCTACATCTTGGAAAGGGCTGCATGTCCTAAAAATCCAGAGCTCTTGCATAAGGATGGACTTTTTCCAGGAGAAGGAAATGGTCAAAAGAACAGAGATAAAACTATTTGGGTTACCCACCAGCCTCAATTTTTACCAACTCGGCCCTCCTAAGAAGCCTCCCAGCTCTAACCTACAGCGTACCTTGGGTCAGCAGTGCATGTCCTGACTGCAGGAGCTGGGGAGTGCCAACTTCAGCAGTTAAGCAGATTTTAGGAGAAATAATTTTGCTGAAGAGTTGACTCTGTGTAGTTATGAGCTTCCCTCAGTAACTGCAGGCTTGGTGTCTCCCTCCCCAACTGTGAGTTATTATTGGATTCTTTACTCTCTTTCATAAACTGCTGATTGGTGGCAGATTGTTTAGCAGCTGCCACCTGCTATAGTGCTTGTTGAATAAATTTCCCTTTTTAGTTCTAGAATAGCCTTGGTCTGCTAACAGCTCTGGAGGCATTTCAGGAGGAAAGGGACAGAGGTAATGTTGGGTTTTTTTTTTTTTTGGCAGGGTTCAATGCTGGTCCAGGGCAATTCTTCTGGGAATCTTGAGCCCCCAAAAATAAAACATTTTTAAGTGTGAATAACCTTCTCCCTATCCAGGGGGGATTTAGACATGTACCTCAATTCTACAATTTTTTCCAGGGTGTAAGTGCTTTCCTGACCTGCAGTTTCTGGTAATCTGGAGTCATGCTTCATGCCCCACTGAAACAGGGCTTTTGTGAATCCTAAATGGCCATTACAGGTTGTTCTGGGATTGAGATGTACTTGAATCCAGAGAGACTACATAATGCCTTGTAATTTAAGGAGAAAATGTAGAGAAGACTTGTCTTTTGAGAATATTCATTTTGGGATAGTAAAGTTGTGGAATAGATTCTAGAGGGGATTGCTCTGCAGTCCCATCTTGGTACAGGGAGAATTCCTGTGAACCCTGGCCTTCATGATCACCTCAGTGGGAACAAAGCTAATTACCGTCTCTATCTGCCAAGCCCTTTTATCAGGACAGATCCTGGTGACTTAGAGTCCAGAGAGAAATGGGGAGGATGCAGCAGCAGCAGGTGTGTTACAAATGCTCTGTGTACAGGGGAGTGGCAGCGTTTTGGGATGGTTGAGGAGACACATTTTTTCTCCTGCATCTCTCAGTAAGTCTTGCCCAACAGGGTAATATCTTCCAGCAGATTCACCCCACTCAAAGCAGCTCTGGACCCCCATCTTCCAGGAGAAATTAAAGCAGTTCAAGTCAGAAATTTGAATTTTTCCTGCATAAAGTCCAAGAGGAAGGAGAATATTAGCTTGCAGCTTTCTGTGTGTAGGTGATTGGCCAGTTTCTTCCTCTTTGCTGATTGTCTGTGGTAGAAACTGAGGATGTTTAAATCAAGTACATGGGTGGTGCGAGCAACTGATGGATTCCTCTCTTGTAACAGCTGTTGTCTCTTTTGTCAGGGAGCTTTTTTAAAAACAAGAATAGGAGGGGGTAGTGCCCATTTTTCTGGCCAGAATCCAATTTGGATAATTGCATTCTGCCTACCTAAAATTCTAATGGCATGTTTATGCTTCCCATCTCCATAATGCCTGAGGAGCCTTTGCTTGAAACTTGTTGTTTAAATACAAAGTTATTAGTTGAGTCATCAACATTAATTTTATTCTGTATCTCAATCAAAAAATAATGGTTCTTATTCAGGTAACACAGATCTTTCATAAAAATACTATTTTGGTGGATCCACACTAATATTATATTTTAATATTTTTAGTATTATTTCAAGGTGAATGTCTCTAATGGCTGGGTTTTCAAAGATAGGAACACCCACTGATGTAACTTGTAGTTATTACTGCATGCCAGTCTGGAAGTCAGGCCATTCACATGTAATAGCTCAAACCCACCATGAACTGTCTTGGATTAGTGTGGTACAACTGTCCCACATTTTTAGTTAAGCTGTTTTTTAAACCACGCATATTGCAATTTACTGAAGTAGTGCCTGAAAAAATATCCAAATGGAATTTAATCAGTTATTCAATGTCTTGATCAAGATCACTGATTTTAAATCTCTCTGGACTTCCAGGAAGGTGTATGGAGCCATGCTCAGACTCACAGACTAGTTAGTTTATATATGAATTTAAACATAAATGAAGTTGCACTGAGCATATCTTCATTTTAATGTGGGTATATGGAAGGAAATGCAAATGCAAATTTAGAGTTTGCAGGCAGATTTGACACTGATTTGAAGCTTAGATCCAGAGCAATATATAGATCTTAGTTTTAACAAGTCTCTCTAATCCTGTTGGGGCACTTGTTGGATGAACCATGCCTAGACTCGTCCTCCAGGAGCAGATTCAGGTTGCAAACTTCAATGAAACACTCTTCAGAACAGCTTCTGTAGAAGATCATTCTTACACCCACTGAGGTCTCCACCAATCTGAGCAGCAGATCTGTCTCAAAGGGCCTGACAAGTTTTTTGCTATGTCCTGTCCGTATCCTGCTCTGCAGGTGAAGCTTGCTTGGTGCATATCTTGCAGCGTGGCTCTGGGCTGTCCCTCTTGGCACCTGGAGAGTCTGTCTGTCCTCTTGCATCTCTTGCCCTGTAGGGTCAGTGCTAGACACACATTCGCGCCCTTCTCCAGCAGTGGGCGGATTGCAGAGTGTGGAGTTGCTCTTCCCAATCCATTTCCAGACTTTCAGCTTCCTCATGCTGGCTGAGATTCAGGCAGTTGGAAAAGCAATCTGCATAAAAGAGCGAGGAAGCCTTTTTAAAGCTGTCATCCTCATTCATCGATCAAAGATTATGATCCTACTTTCTCATTGTTTTATGGAGAGCATTTGTTTGTTTACTACTTTGGCAGCTCTGGGTACATAAGCAATGCATATACTATAAATATCCCCATTATCCAAGGGCCCAGCTCGGTGAGCACTGCCAGGCTCTGCTCTCACTGCCATCAAGTTGATAGAAGCACTCCAGACAATAAGCACTGAACTCAACAGGGTATTCATATTTCCATCTTTTTCTGCATGAAAGGCAAAAAGGTGAAATCTGTCCTACTCAGACACCTAAGAGAGAAGCCAGCCATCCACTGCTGAAACATGTTGGTGAGGGGCACATGGGAGGCAGTGCCAAGCAAGGGCACAGAGATCAGTGCACGTGGCAGTGGCAGCACTGGGTGGTGCAGGAAGAGAAGTCACTACTTTAGTCAGAAAACACACTGTGAGGAGCATGAAAACAGCTGAAACAAAGCTCAGAATGGAGGCAAGGAAGAGGGCAAGGAGCATGGCAGAGAGATGCCTGCAGAGCTGGGTGAGAAAGGCTGGCTGACAGTGCAGAAGAGAATGGTGAGTGAGAGAGGAGGTGATGGGAGGAGGAAATGAACATCCAGTGCTTTCTTCTTTGCAGGGGCTGTGCCCTGTCCTGGGGAGTGTGAAGTCCAGGGTGATGCCCCTTTCATGGTGATGACCCTTTCATGGGGCTGCCAAGGCCAGTGCTGGATTCTTTGAAATCATTCAAACTCAGAAAAAACTTGGTTCTTTTTCACACCTTGTATTCTTTGTCAGAGGGATTTTTCAGATGGACGTTTTGTTGTTGCATGAAGGAATAAAACCATGCATCGTGGCCACAGAGATTAGTAGTCAGACCTGTTTATGCACACAGCTATCCAACTGCTGTTATTTGCATCCATATAAACAGAAGCTATGCTAAATTCTGGCCAAAAATCAAACCCATTGTGAGCTGCCTAGAAGGCTTTAGCAGATGGGAACCATATAAATAAAATGTGATGTCGTTATTAACTGGCCCAGCAGTTCAGTGCATTTCTAACAATGATTATTTGGAATGGCAGGAAGACTCTTGTGTCTTGAAGGATGAGTTTATCTTATCTGCCAGACTGAGGCATTTAAAAACAAAATGTACAGTCCTTCCTCTTCGGAGGCAGTGATGCTTTGAACCCCATTGCTTCCCACAGTGTATGGAAAAGGGAATTGCTGCACAGTCTGGATTAATTTCTGTGCCAGCTACATTAGAAAATTCATGTTACAATTCTGTATGGCTGCTTTAATTTACTTCTATCCTAGTTCAGCACCTACTCTCTCAGCCCTAGCCCCAGTAATGACAGACTGTTCTTCGCTCCTTTGAGATAGAGCTCATTTCAAATGAAGGAAACTTTAGTTGACAGTGATCTGCTTGACTCTTTACAGCAACACAATGTCCTATATCAGAACAAAATAGAGACATGTGAACCCAGTGAGCAGAAAAAATAAATCCATTTCCTCAGTGTGATCCATGTTTCCTGTCCAGTTCTAAAATCCCAGTTAGGAAATACCACACAGGCTCTTCCTAGAGTGTTGACCAGCCCTTTAAAGTGAGCTGAGATAATGACTGATACCTCCCAAACAGCTGTTTTCAGTTCTGTCACGTATCACAGCTCCCTCTTCTTCAGTTCAGACCTTACATGTTTTCCCCAGGCTTTCTCTTTCTTATTCATGAGGTTGTTGCTGCTCTCCACATTGTTTTCTCCATCTCACTAGCAGGAAAGAGAGCAGTTTTCTAGGATTTTAACCCATTTTATTGGCTGAGCATTGTTGTTCTTTGTCCTCCATTCCCATTTTTTACCAAAGGCAATGCTTCCCAGTGCTGATGAGACCCTGGTTGTGCCAGGTGGTTGCTGCACAATTCTACCATTTCAAGCAGCTGAATTGCCTTTCTGGAAGATTTCACAGTTCAGTTTTTTTGAGAGAATCATCTTGTCAAAATACAGATTGAGAAAGTCAATCAGGAATGGCAGGCTGTAGAGGGAAGCCAGTATAGGGGCTGAGTTACTCTTGCCTTGGTGCCACTGGTTCTCAGGGATTGTTGTTGTTGTGCCTGGAGGAGTGGCACTTCCAGATTTTAAAAAGCCATTTTGATGGCTAACATTAGACAACAACTGAGAAATACAGGTGACTGTGAACTAAATGATAGCAATGTGTGAGCTCAGGGGGTAGGTGAGGAAAGCACACCTTGGGCTCTGCTGTTCTAATGTCTCTTTACAGAGTGAGTGTCAGCTGATCAGAAGAACTCCTACCAGCTCTTGAACCACTGCCCTATCAGTCCGGAAACGAACTTCATCCAGTCATCTCTGTATGCTCTCCATGCCTTTCTCACGGAGCTTAATGTATATAAAGGTCAAATACTGGGGGAGGGGGCGTGTAGAGACAGCAGAGCAGGACCCAGACTTGGAAAAGGTTGTATTGCATAAATTGCCATATCCTTTAGCCTGCAACTTGATTGGTTTTATCTTTTTTCCAAAAGTGCCTCAGAAATACAGCCACAAAGACCAGAGCTTCAGTGCTAATAAGAAAGCAGAGCTGACTCAGTGCTACTAAAGGTGACTGATGTAGTTAGGGATCTGTTTATGGGTTACTTTCCCAGACACAGGGATAGTAAAGCCCATCCTCACAGGCTGCCTGCTGTCTCCTGCAGGGCTGTGGGAGGCATCTTGGCACAGGGTCAGCACAACCACTGCCCCTGGTGCTGGGATAGCAGCCCGAGTGTGGGCACACACACACTCACACACACCCGGGCTAGAAAGGTGAAGAATATTTTTAAGACATTATTTTTATGGTAATCTATTTCAATGGTTAATTTAGTTTAGGACACTGATTTATAACAAGTTTATAGATCTTCTTTACTATTCTTTGTTGAATTATGGAGGTGGCATGTGTGAAATAGAAGTACTTGGCCTATTGTTCTGCTTCTCACGCAACCAGTATAGTTGAGACAATAAAAAGATCTATAAAATTAATATATACAGAGAGAAAGGGACAGAGACAGAGAGAATATGTAATGCTCTAGAGCCTAATATCACATTTATCTCTCCCAGGGAGGTTAAGACTCAGAATTTACATGTAGAAATACCAGAAAGATCTTACCCTCTTAAGTGGAGAGAAATGACTTCTAAGCATCCAGGCTATCATCTCCTTTATTTATAAAGCCAATTTTCATGGTGTAATTTTTTGTGGGTTTTTTAGGCTAGAACCATATTGCTTTGCTTACAGCTTGGAGCTAGGCCATCTATTGCTGAGGACTCCCTGACCTGGAGCTATTAGGCAGGCTTTTATGGAGACATAACTACACTAAGATTTCAATTCCCCATTTTCTTTATACCAGTACATTATATCATATTTAAATGTACCTGCATGTGAATACACGCACATCGTAATGGGCAAATATTTATACATCTCTCAACAAACCCTATATGCTCACACTTATTAAATGTGATAATGGCATTTTTATCTTACCTATGCTAAACTGTGTTCAGTGCATACTGCTGATTACAGAGGCACTTGACTCCCTATTCTACCTCCTCTGAGGCTCTTTCTGCTATTTCAGGCCATTGAGAAGTGATTCATTTAAGGTCTGGTATCTCAGGTGTTTTAAGACTTAACTGGTTTTCCCTTCATATTTATAATACAGTAGTGTTTCCTGGTATCCTTACTTTTGTGTATCATTGTATGACTGGGATATCAGGACATTTTTACTTACTTTTGCTTCAAAGTTTTCTTTAGTAATTATCTTGTATGAGAAAGAAAGGAGGGGAAAGCAGGTATAAAATACACAAAATAGTACAAAGCACATGCTTTGTATCATTAACACAGTGTCTTTGAGTGACTGATTGTTGGTTTGCTCTTGTAGCAGCAGCAATAGCTGTGCTCCTTCTTCTCCCTTGGTCAGAGGTATGCTAGGATAATTCTTAATCAAAGCTTTAACGTGACCTTGCAATGAAATATGACCAAGGCAATTAACCCATATTTAAATGGTGAATCCATTTCAGAGCCCTGGTATCTTGTCCAAGATGTGCAAATCTCTCCAATGATGTATTTGCTAACTGCTGCTATTTTAAACTGTCCTCTTTGCCCAATCTCTCCTCTTTGATTAGTTTTCAATATGTTAAATTGGGTAAACAAATAGGTAGTGGATTGATAGTTGTGAAACTGGTTGATGTCTTGTCCTTTTCTTTTATGTTCCTAAAGGACAGCAGTCTTTTTACTAAACCTATTAATGTACCATCATTCCTTCTACAGAGTATAAATATATGGTAATATGAGGTCTGTTTTCTTGTCACCACACATCACCACTTCTATTTGAAGAAAACAGAATAAATGCACCAAATATAATATTACAGTCAAATGGAAAGCAAATTCCTGGTTTCTACTGTCAGAAAGAAAAAGCAGAACAATAATTTGAATAGAATTGCAGTTTATCCTCTTTGGTGTTAAAGAAAACCAATTTATTTTATAAACTACAAATAATTTAAAGATTGCAACAGTTTTAATGAAGTTTAGCAGTTCTAAGATGGATATTTTGTCTCCATTTGGTGTATCCTTCATCCTGTGCAGTCGAAACCAGTGTTATCCACAGTCTAGGTTGAATGTTACCAACATTGACAAATTATCTAAGTGTTTCTGTTATTTTAATAAACAATCTGCTAGAGTTTTTCCTCTCCAGAAGCCTAAATAATAAACCTGCAAAAGCCTTATTTTCGGAAATATACCCTAGGAAAGAGAAAGGGGCTTATTTTCCTGACAAAGCCAAAAATTTGGAGAGAAAGACCAAATAACAGAATCTGGCTTAGTGCCCAGCAAATTACTGGAGAAGACTATTTGGTAATATAAAAGAAAATGCACTTGGGCTCTACATCCTTCACAGATACAGATTGGAACAGCCAAGAATGGCTCTTTTTTTGGAGGAGGAATTGTTCACAAAAAGTTCTGTGACGATATTTACTAGAGCAGACAACTACAGCTAACAGCCATACAACAGAACTGCCTAATAATTTTTTAAGCCGAGTCTGCTTATTATTTCCATCAGACATTGAAATTCAGATATTTGCAGTAGTAACATCACAGACTACAGGTGTAAGTAAGGCAATGTTCAAGTAATGCAAAGTTTTATCTGAGGGTAAATACCTGCAGATAGTATCATATTGATACAACACTCTTAGATTGTCTTTGCCTGGAATATTTAATTAATTCTATTTGCAAACACCTGTCAACACAACAGTTGTGGCTTACTTTTTGAACATATTGTGCCCCACACATTCAAGAAAACATTTTATTTTCTTTTTGAAGCTGCTAGTTGTTGAATGCTAGAAGAACAGCTGTAGTCAGATCATGTCAGGAAGGACAGAGTTTCTGCTATATTCTGCATATATCAAATTACAACCTCTGGTAAGGCTTGTAATACCTGCCAGGTGATGGTAGGAAGTTTAAGGATAACCAGTTAGTTAAATGCCCCACCCAATGATTCGGTTTGTTGGCCTTGCATCATGGCAATATGTTGGTGCAAGTGGTTGGAATCTGGGCGGAATCACTCAATTATCGGAAGGCTGGAGGCTCTCCCTCTTGCAGAGCCTGTGCTTAGTAAAATAAGGGCTTTCTGTTCAGAGAATGGACAGCATCTGAGCTTTCTGCATCCTGGCTGAAGTGGAGGTGGGCTCCTACAATTTTGTGAAGCGTTAACACAATTTTGTGACGCTAAACTTTCAAGAGTGCTCAAGCCTTCATATGTTTGCCTCCAGTTGCTGTGAGGGTCTGCAGGGGATGTGTACCTTGGCAGCTGAAGGTACACTTGTGTGTTTGTGTGTCTACTGAACCCGCTCACCATAGGAATGGAACTTTAAACTGTGGCTTGAATCAGCTGTTGGAAGGAGTCCTCAGGGAATATGAATAAGCTCGTGTCAGCTGAGATCTTTGCACTCAGGTGTGTCTTTCAAAATGATATGTACTTGTCTGTCCTCTCTTGCTTTTGTGCCCTTTTGCTTCTGAAAGTGTCAAAAGCTATTATTTTATCCTCTGTTAAAGTTTTTGCATGTGCACTGCAAAGAAGATGGCTAAAAGTAAATTGGTTTCACTCTGTCAAGGAAAATGGATTTAAAATATCTATTAGGACTGAAGAGCACTTATGTAAGCCTCTTCTTAGATGTTTCATTTTGTAAACAGCTTGATCCAGAAGGGCAAGTGAGAAGTCTTAATCAGCTCTCTTCTGCAAACCCTTTACAGAGGAGCATGCAAGAGTTACAGTCATTTTTGCTTTAGTTCTGGCATCTGTCCTAAGCTGCCTTTGCTATGGTGTCCCAGGTAGCTGTCTATCCCTACCTAGCCATGAGAAGAGCTGCCAAAAAGTCTTCCCTCTGGCTAGGTCAGGAGTTTAGTTCATTTAGAGTCTGTTATGCTAATTGTGTGCTATGATAACAAACACTGTGAGCTAATCCCTGTCCACTTAAGCAGAAAACCACGTATTCTTCATCCTATCTGAATGATACCAGAGCATTCCTTTCTTGCCTGCTGCAACTTTCCTTTGCAGAAAGAGATACAAATGCCTTTCAGGTTGGATGAATGGTGCCCACAACATGTTTCTTTTGATAGACAGTCTTTGCAGCTGAAATTCGTGCCTATTGTTTCAAATTTCTCCACAGTCTTCTCTGTAGAATTCTTTGCCGAAGCCTTTAGACAAAAACTTTGGGCTTGCAAGGGGCAAATAATGTGAGACACGTTTCTAATGAGCAATAATTACAGGTTTAAATAGCTGGCACAATCAGTGTTCAGTGATTTCATTATTAGATGGCACCGTAATTTATGCTAATCCTGATAACGGTTCCGGATGAGAGAGGTCCAGACATAGGCGATTGCACTGCAATTATTTACACCCTGTATTTCTGAAACAATAGATATGGTAATTTGGAAATCAGATGACTGTGATTTTATTTATTCTGGTGGGAAACACATGTAACAAGTTGTGTCAACAACCATAAAATTAAATAGGATTATTTGATTTCCAGTTCTAGGTTTATTCCTTGTTAGCTTTCACTGCCCTAGATAACCCACGAATCAAAGGAAGTTTATTTGGGGAGACCTGGAATTTTAACATTTTCTACCCTTTTGCAAGTCTTGCATTTGGATATTTTTTCTCAGTGCAAGAGAAAGGGGTGGGTTGAACTTCATGAGTCTGCTTTCATGTAGCTATCACCTTTGTAATTACTGCAAACAAAGCCAAACCTTTCAATCCTCTCCAGCCATTTCTAAGTGACTGGGGTACTCCACTGGACTCTTGTGCAAGTAAGCCATCTGAATTTCCAGATCAAATCATGCCAGTGTGGTGGGTAGGTGGCAGGACGTCAGGGAGTACATCAGAAGTGTTTTAGAGGGGAAAAGAAATGGAGGCTGGAGTGATTTCAGTGTGCAGAACACCAAGAAAGCCTTTAGCAGGAGAACCTGTGCTTCAGTCTCAGGTTCATTCCTCAGCACCTCGTTGTGCCAAACAAGTCAATTAGACTGTTCATGTGTTTAAAGCCCGTGCTACGTGCTTCATGTGACTGGAAGATCAGGTCTCTGGGGTAAATAAGTGAGGTAATAGTCTGTTGATTGTTGGAAGTTCCTGGAACAATCAGGACTCTGGTCTTTCTGCCAAAGTATTATTCACTGCAATTAGGACAATGAGCAGCACTGAAATTCTATTCAGTGCACCTCTCATCTGCTCCTCTGGTGAATATGTGCAGTCTTTCTTAACATTTCAAATTTGAAAATTGCTGTTGGTATTGGTGAAATAGATGTGAGTTTTTTAGGAAGGATTTTTTTAATCCAAAATATGGTCTGGATACTAATGAAAAGTGTGTATAGCTTGTATTTATTTTGTGTGATTGTTGGGATTTTGCTGCAGGAGGGAGTAAGAGAAGGCATGCAAATACTGTAGCTATGCATGGGAAAGAGACAGTGAGTGCTGAGGAGCTCATCAGTTTGCAATATTTTTATCCTGGTGCGTCTTGAATAGTCCCTACCATCATATCTTTTTGTAATGTGATAGAAGGTCTGGGTTGGCCCTTGTCATACACAGGTGGTTGGCAGTGCCACTAGAATGGGGGTGTCAGGGTAGCTTTGCCAGCAGCTCAGCAGTGTCTGGGCTAACAGCACTCCTGCATCTGTCTGTCTGTCTGCTCCCTAGTGCTCTTGCTGGCTTTCTTTTGCTCACATACAGCCTCCTGATGCTGCCTGCCCCAAACTCCTTGGGCAAGTAGCAAGGTGAGGCTGGTCTGAGTGCCAGCCTCACTTAGGAGGCTTGGCTGCTCCTGGGAAGCTGAGGATTGCTTTTGTGAAAGCTCTGTGTCCATGTAACTGCCAGCTCCCAGTAGAAAGGATGGAAAATGGCTGCTGAACCACCCAGAGTAATCCACACGTTTGAGAGTGGACAGTTAGAGAGGCTTGGAAAATTGTATCCACAGGCTTTGGTAAACCTTATCTGAACTGCTCAAGGTGCTTAAGCTGAGACATCTCACAAGAAAGGCTCTTGCTGTGGTTTTGACACTTGCTACTTTCAGCATAGCTTGGATTTCTGATAAGACATTCTTTGTGGTATATAATTTTCTATTTGTGACCATTGGAAGGACACAAGAACAGCAGCTGCAAAACAAACAGAGGCAGAGCTATAAAATCCTCTTGCCCTAGCTTTTTATTCCTGCTAACTTTATTCTTTTAGTCTTTTGGACAGGTGAAGCTATAGCTTGATTCCCTCTTTACATGAAGAAATTTGCTTATGTGTTTAGTAGAAATACAAATTGCTAGAGGGAGAAACCTGATGGCAGAGTACAATGTGTTGTCAGTGCCAGGATGGGAGCTGTCAAAAGCAGACTTCATCGTAATCAGCTTGTCTTATGCTTTATAGGCAACCCATTTACATTCCAAATTTGACTGGTATGATACCAAACTATGCTTAGAAAAGGAACTTTCCTGATCTCTTTCAGCAAAGTTTCTTCATTTACAAGCTTAATTTATAAATACAGAAGTTCCACAGAGCTGCATCTTCATTTTACAAGATGATATTCTGTGTTTATGTGTTGAAACCAGTGGATGTAAACCACTTCATGTTGGAGACCTACAGCATGCAACCCAAAGTAAAAGGGTCTGCTTTTGTCATTGTTAAGATAAACAAAGACGTAACTGGAGGAAACATCTCCATTCTGGAGTTGTTTTATGTGGAAGTTACAAATGGCTTTCTTGCTGTGTAATATAAATGGTTTTTCCAAATGCTAATGTTGTGCTATTGATATTTAAGATCACCTCATTAATCATCCTGGGGAGTAATAAAGTTATCTAAGTTCATGGACTCGCTTCCTAAAGTGGATATTAATAAAGAGCAGAGAAGAATCAACATTTTAAAATACAATATTAGTAAACCTTTGGACAGGAGTAAAGATTAATTTGAAAGGACTAGGTACATAATAAAAATGTTTCCTAATGTTGTGGAAATGATCTGGTCAAGTGTGCAGTGTGGGGAACAGAAAAGAAACTGTATGGATTGTAAGTGGTGGTGAGTGTCATGCAGAAGAATACACTAAAATGTCAGTAGATTATCTTAGTTGTGCTGCTTTTGGAGAACCAAGATGGAAAGCAGGATTAGGCTGGCCTCTTGAGCAGTGAGTAAAAAATGTGAAAAGCAACTGATTTTCTTAAAAGGAAAGGTATAAATCTTACCTTTGCTGTCTCTGCAATTTATGTAAACTGTGGCAGGAAAAAGAGGAAAAGAAAGGCAGCTCAAGGAGGTCTAAGCTTACTCAAGCTGAAGGAGACAAGGTGGTTGCCAGGGTTGGAAAGAGGAGCTGATCTCACTCACAGGGAAGCACAGGAGACAGTCAAGAGGCTGTGGAGGCACACAGAGATGTAGTGGGGAGAAGCAGTAATTTTTCAGTGTTTGCCTTTGTCCCTCATGTCACATAATGATGCAAAAATAAACGTTTGCCATAGACAGTGGTCAGACTTTCCATGTGCATCAACTTCACTTGATGTAAGTGCAAACAGCTGGGATGGGGAACTGTGGGAGTATGTGTAGATATTTAGGGATGTTCAAGACCTTATGAGAAGGAGAAAGATAAAGTCTATATTAAGAATGGAGTAAGTTGTTTGCTTTTCACCCTGAACACCTTTGCAATCTATGACATTAGTAATATTGCATTATAATCTCATTTACAAGATTTCCTCAAAGATAAAATAACAAAGAATACCAAGAGCAGACCCTTCAGAAATGAAGAGCAATCAGCTGAAGCTAAAAGGCTTTTTTAAACCTCTGAAACAGTGTCATGTGGTGTACTTCTGGCTGTTTGAATGATGGAAAGGATTTCTTTTTATTCTCACAGTATTTGGAAAAGAGTCAGGAAAATGCATAATGCATTTTATATTAACATTATATGAAGAAAAAGTATAATATGAACTTTTAAATGAGCACTCAGGTGGAAGTCATCAAAAATGCATGTTTATATATTTTTGGGTTGATTTTATTAAAAAAAGACAACTTTGCTCAGGTGCCATCTGTAACGAATGAGGTAGAAGGAAAAAGTGAAAATAAATATTTTGTCTCTTTGTTTGGATCATTTTATGAGAGAAGAGCTGCTATTTTTGAAAGAATATCTAAGTCTCCATGTCTGAAATGCACCTCAGAACCCAAGCTACTTCTGCTGTGGGCAGCCTGGGGACTAGTTTGATTTATTTCTGGTGTTTCTTTAGGGCTCAGATGCTGGGTTTGGCATTGGAAGACATTGGACAGGATTTGAGGAAGGTTTGGCAAAAACCTCTCATGAATACAGTACCTGGGCCTGCTTTTGGTACAGCTTAACCTGGCACTGCTTCAGTTTGCTTCCACTGACATCAGGTGCTGATTTTGCTCATGCACAGTGCGTGCAAGAACAGATCTGAGCTTTACGTTCAAGTTGTTTTGTTACCCAAATCTGTTTAGTTGAAGGGGAGATTGGGCTATTGGGAGGGCAAAACCCACCACCCTGCTGCTTTGACCTTCCTATGGGCAGCATTTTCAGGACAAGAAACTTAAACAAAAGGATGCTAATAATTCAGAGCAGAACTCACTCATGCTCTTCTGTAGTGGACTTGAAAGAGTGTATGAAGTGGCAGAAATTGTTGGAGTTGACTTTTGCTCCTTGACTTTTCCAACTCTTTGCAGTATTACATACTGTACTTCTCTCATCTCTTTGAATGAAGACAGCTCTGTTGTGGATTCTGTCTTCCTTATATGCAACTCCCTCTCCCATCCACAGTCTTGCCTGGATTGTAGACATTTTGAGCAAGGAATATCTTTTCATCATGTGCCCTTAAGTGTTTGTCACAACAGGATGCTTCCACCTGACTCTGGTATCCAGAAGCTATAACAGTGCAAATAAAATGTAATAGCAGGAGCTGCAATACTCAATTATCCACCACTGCTACCTGAAGGAGCTCTGGAAATAAGGGCAGGATGTACCAAATCCTAGCCTTGGGCAGCCCCAGGATACCATTGTTGATGCCAGAAGTGTTGCACAGTGCAAAGGAAAGTTTAATACATGAGGCATCTGTCAGAGAGGAAGAAAGGGAGAATGAGATGAAATGTTTATGATTGTTGTGTAAATAAAAAGAAAAAAATGAAGGTGTGGTATAGGATTAGAATAAATAAATACAATGCCATATTTGTGAATAGTGTACAAACAAAAGTTAACAATTGATTCTCTTTGGAAACTTTGACTTTTTAAAGAGAGAACATTCATATGTTTGTGTTGTTTTAATCACTGGTTCAGAGCAATTCAACAGGAAATAAAAAAATGCATTTTATATTATTTTTTTAAAGTAAAAAAATGTATTTCTCCTGCATTTTTTTCTCCTGCCTGTCTTTAAGAACCCTGATTAAGAAGTTTAGAGCTGCAGACTGGCTCACAAACAAGAGACCACTGCTGCTTTAACAGCAATTTAATTTTAATACAACCTATTTTTGATGCAAGATGCACTGAATGGCTCAGAGAATTAGTAAAAAAATTCCTTTGAAGTCTTTAATTTCTTTATTTCAGTATCTAATAGGGCCCAGTTTTATAGAGATGGAGTTTTGTGTACTTCATTTAAAAAACCCCAAACCCTGTAATTAGCATTAATTATCCTTTCTGGAGAGGTCTTTGGAAGAAAGCCAAGGATTAGCTGAAAAGAGGAGCTGACATGCCTTCTCCTCAGAGGCTGCCCGAGTTCAGCTTGGAGAGATTCTGCTGTGCAGTGCTACACTGGGCATTCCCTGTAGGAGTTGGCTCTTTCAGTAAAGCAGCTACTTGGTAACATCTGGGCTTTTGTTTGTTGGGTTTTTTTCCCTCCTTAACAATCAGCTGGACTGGAGGCTCTTCAGTGTGGAGACCAGGCCTTCCTGACCTCCTACAGTAAGGTATTCCTCCTACTCCGTTGTGATGTCTGTCTGTAAAATTACCTACATGGGCCTTACAGTATTTATTTAAAATTTTATTTCCTGTGTATGACACACAGGAATATGTTCATATGTCAGAATCTGTTCATATGACAGAAGTCATATGAATGTGATGTGATTTTAAGGATATAATAATTTAGGATTGTCTGCCTCTGGGAAATGCATTTAACTAGATTCTTGCCCCTTGAAACATTCTTGCCCCTTCTGTTAACTTTTGAGAGTATTAATTACACCTTCTGCTCTATTAAGTTGTATTATTAGTTGCTCTGTTGAGGTGTATTATACATCAGAAAACAAAACCGTTCAGGACTGCTCAGAAGAGCGCCCAAAGCAGAGCTGTGGCAGAAGCACTGAAGCAATCTACTTAAGGCTTACTACGTGAAAAGTTATTTTGAATTATTTGTGGGATTCTTAAATTATGTTAGAGTGATTTGCATTGTATGAACTCTTCTTAATGAAGAAAAGATTCCCCTTTGCTCTGTAATAGTAGCTCTATTCTGGAAACCTGGTGACATTCTCACTGCAGAGCAGCTAGAAGCATTTTAAGGACTGAGAAATGAAACTTGTAAAAGGCTCTGTGTGTGTGTGCATCACCTGTGCTTGACTTGAAGTCTTGCACTTACTGTGTGTCTCAGCAAATAAATCACATTGAGTGACAGCATAGATCAAAAGTAGTTGTTTGCAAGGCTTCTGCACCATATCTTCTCCAATCTCCATTCTCACTTGACAGAGGAGAGGGACTGCCCTAAGCTCTAATGCAGTCCATGGCTGAAAATTTATTCCCTTTACCACTTTTATTCACATCACTTCATCAACTTTTGTATCACAAATACTGGAGTGTAAACAATTCTCTAGATAATAACATTCCTTATGTTTTCCCTTCTCCCTGGAGGAATATTTTGCTTTTGTTATTTAGGCAACTAGAAAATCTCTATACTGGCTTTTAAAGGGCAGAAACATTGAAACTGGGCTTCAAACCCAGTTGTTCATGTAAAATGTTATGGTAAGCCTACCCCTGCTGTCTGTGTTGCCTCAATAAAATGCCTCTAAAATAATGCTTTGGTGAGTGGGGAAAGCATTATCTGCAAATCCTGCTACAAGAGGACTTGGAGGGTTCACGAGGAGCCTTTAGGAATGGTGTTCCTAAATGAATTATTCTCCTGAGCTGAGGATTGCATTTTACTACCTCTTAAATGGATTTTTTAAACTCTGATCACGTTCCTTAAGCGTATGGAGTCCCTCTTTCCCTAACTGATTCTTTGTTTTTTGTATTGAGTCCCTGCTGTGGAAAGGTCTAAAATGACAGCAGCTCCAAATGAGAAGGCATCTTTAAGATCAGTATTGACAGACTTTGTAGGACAAGGCTCCAGTGATATCACTCACCCAAATTTTTCATCTGGAGCTATTTGAGTAGTCATTTCCTTGTTGGTGGTTGTTTGTTGGTTGTTTTTTTTTGACTCTTCCTTCCTACTACCATCACCTTTCTCCTGGCTTCTGTACATTTACTCATAAAATCAAAGAGCAGCTCTATACCTCTCTACTTTTATGGCCATGCTATTTTTAAATTTTATGTTTGTTAAATGCTGTTTGATAAATGCTATGAGAACAGCACTGTTTCTTTGCTTGATACAAATATCTGGATATCCATTTTGCCATCAGTAACAAGATTACCTCTGGGGGTGATTTCTCTTACCCACCGGCAGGACTTCTACACTACTGGAATGATTGTACTTGATGGTCTTAGAGGTCTTTGCCAACCTAGATGATTCCATAATTCTGTTCTATATTTACTGCTAAAAATAGGGGTTGCTGTTTACTGTGAGGTGACTCCTAGCCACTAGGTGAGTACCCTTTTCTTTGATACCTATGCTAAATTTATAACTCTGTCTTAAAACACACTGCAATTTGCCTGAGGCATTTCTAGAAGCTTTGCCAGAACTCAGTTTAGTTTGGCCAACAGAATGGCTAAAACTTACTTGGAATTCTATTTACATATATCTTAGTGTGTACTGCTCTCTGGTTTCCTTCATTGAAGTACTGCATTTAAAACCTGGATTCCCATCCCGTGTTAGGTAGCTATGATCTCAGTAGGGAATTTGAGTTATTTTAATATCAAGCTTTTTTTTCAAGAGTGGACTTCTAATTGTAGAATGGCTCATAAATTGTCTTGTCTTAAGTAATGTTTATTTAGCAGCAAAGAAAATGGAATAAGAGTAATTGTTAAATGGTGACTCTCTGTGGCTGTGAGTTTGCCAAAAGGAGAGAGGCAGAAGAAGCATAGGGATGTGAAAGCTAGTACATGCCTTTAGGCAATTTTTTAGTCTAACTGTGTAGGTTTCAGATGGTGTTGTTTTTCATCTCAAAGTTTTCAGTAATTCCAGTAGGTAAAATTTGTTCTAGCCCGGATTGTTTTGCCCCTAGAAAAGTGAATGTACAAGTTGTGATAGATATAATCAGCATTGAGAAGTGAAAAGTATCTGGAAATAGGAGTCATTCATGCTGGTAGTCCCATTTTTACTTGATTAAATGGGTTATGAAACTGGCACGATGTGGCAAAGGATTTCATGTGTTATGGCAACAGAAGCTGGCAGGAGTGCTGCTCTGCTGTACTAAGGCTGCTTCTGAAGCTCATCCTTGGCTCCTTGCAGGTGCCACATTCTCATCATCTGAGCAGAGGATTTGTGGCAAAAGGGTGTGATCAAAGCCTCGAGCTATCAGGAAGCCAAACTCCGTCAGTGTACGTGGTCCTCTGGAACTCAGTGTCAGGTGAGGATGGGTGCAGCTGCTGCAGTGACAGACGTGAGGGCCAGCAGGGTTCTGCCAAGATGAATGCAGGCTCTCTCTCTGTGTAAGATGCTAGTTGTTATATGCTCTTCACCTCACTAGATCTGGATGTGAAATTCCACCAGCTGAATGCCTGTAAGGGTCTCCTGAGCAGATCTTTCGTGCTAGTCTTCCTCATAGCAGTGCCAGTGAGTCCTGACAGAGACTCCTTCAATTCCTGCCTGCACTGAGTGCAAACCTTTCCTGCAGTAGTTTAATAAATAGATATTTACCTAAGGGTTACTGGAAAGTCCCTGTGGGAACTGCTGGGAACTGGTGCATTTTGTGTAGAGCACCAACAGTGTCAGTACCAGCTTCCTTGCTTTCTCTGCAGGGATGCCTTTGTTTTAGAGGTCCTGGAACATTCAGACCTCCAGATGGGTCAGTCATCAGCCTGTTGAAGTTTCCATTGAGACAAAGAGTTTGCTGACTATTGTCACACCTGTGTCCTTTGATGGCCTCTGTAACACCTTTGAGCGAGTGACTTGGGCCTGAATCATTTACTTTCCTTATTCTGCTTCACAGAGGTTTTCCTTCAAATAGGTGTTTATCTAACTCACATATAAGGAGGAAGTTTCTTAAAGATTGGGTTTGTGTAGTGGCATGGAATTCAAGTTTATAAATATTTCAACAGACACTTATCTCCTTTGATGCTGTGCTGGTGAGTGTTGCAAAGTTGGCCTATGGCTGCTATGTGTGAAGCCTGAGGGAGGAAATCTTGTTTCTCAGGAAGGGTGAGAATGAAATTGGATGAGGTGTGACTTCAGGTAAATGGAATAGCTTTTGGTAAGGAGAACACCAGTATAAAATGTTCATATAGATTAAGTCAAGACACATAGGAAAAGCAGTGACATTTTTAAGGCGGTTAATGTCAAACTTCTGTAAAAATACACAGTGAACCCAGGTATGTATGGTATCACCTTTGACTGTCAGTGGCTTGCTGTCTATCCTGGGCACGATTCCTATGTATAAATATGCCAGAGTGCTATATCCTGTGGTAGCAAAAAAGGATGGCATGGTTCAATGTTATATGCATTTCTGAAACACTCTGTAATAGCATTAAGTGACCTGAAAGCCAGTCTGTGATATCTGTCAGGATGCAGGATGTATTTTGGTAGCTTTCTCTGTCCAATGTTGTGCCTGGAGGTCCTACCACTTAGTATTTTGTTGGTTCCATATGTAAATCAAAAGGCCAAAAAGTAAAATAGGAGGAGATATTTCCTGTCTCAAGGGGACAGAAAACCTTTCCACATTTGTCAAAATAACTGGATTGCAGACCATGCATCCTAGATAACTGTCTGGTTAAGTAATGAAATACTATTTTTCAAATACTGACTTCCACTGCCATGGCTCCTTTGGAGTGTGAATTGTTAGGGTAAATTTGAGGGGCCTTTTTTGCTTTGAAAGGAAACACAGCCAATGTAATGAAGTAGTTATTTGTAGTGAATGCTATCTGCATGGCTCAAAGGCAGCAGATTAAGACCTGAAGTTTCAGTTTTTTACTTTTCTTTTGGAAGCTTGCTGGTTTGGTCTTTCACCCATGTACTGTGCTATTTCAGCTCTCAGGATGCTTTCAGAATCCAAGAACTTGCCAGTAGAGCAATTCTGCTTTCCTCCTTTGTGACATGACTTCATAAATATTTCCATTTTGGCTTCTTCAGGAGGAATAAGCAGTGGTTCAGGTGTTCAGTTGGTGAAATTAGTTCATTAATTTCCACCTCAAGATTAAATGGGAGTGAATGTCCATGTTTCCCAAGAGCATGAGATAATTTGGTCAATAGCCAGAGGGTTTGGCTAATAACTGAGCTTGTGGTGAACAGAAATAAACTGTGGCAAGATGCCTTAGAGCTATGGAAGCTATTAAGCCAAAATTACTGTTAGGTTTTCCTGCTGGATCATCAAAATCCCCTAACAAAAAACTGATGCTCTTGAGACCCATCAGGAAAACTGTGAATTAAAATCTGTATTTACTGCATGGCTCTGCAGGATTTTGGGGAATGGAAAGTATTAGCATTGTATTCATTGCTACAGTAGGAAAACAATGAAAATATTCAGGCAAAGAATGAGAAAATAGGAGAAACTTGGTTTCAGTCATGGATTTTCAGAAGTTAGTCACAGATGATAAAAAAGTTCTTTAGCATATCAAACTGAATGCTTGGCAACTGTTGGTCTTGAGCAATTCTGAATTTTCAGACAGTGCTGAAGATGCATCTGAGACACTTCCTTTGAAGAGTCTCAACTTCCTTTGGCTGTTGGAAGAAACCAAATATTTGGTTTCAGTAGCTTTAGTGCCTGTTCTGTGTGGGCCAAGCAAAGTCCCAATTCCCTGAGCTGTACTTTGCTGGCAGCAACACTTTGATGTTTCCTCAGAAGAGGTAAGGAAAAGTCTGCCTAAAACTCACTTTTCTTCCTGGCAGACATCAATGCAAATATCTGAGTATTTTACTTTCTGTCAAAAAGTGTGGGATGAATTGTCATCCCCCTAGAATAAATCAAGTCTGTATATGCTATCATAAAAAGAACTGAAGGAATTTTTGGTTCTTGGCAGAAAGCCAAGCAAAAGGTGCCTGAATCTTTCTTTTACTTTAACAGTTCTCATTCCATGCCACTTGTTTAAGATAAACTCCCCATTTTTTTTTTGTTATTGGCCAAAAGTCTATAGTTTGGTTTTCAAATATATGATTTGTTGCGAAGCTCCTTTATTTATCTTGCAGTCTTCTTTTCTTCAGTTATGCAGTAAACATTTCATTACAACTGTCACTGAAAGTTTTCTGCTTTATTTTAGTCTTGGGTATCTGTGTGGAATAACCCATGACAAATATTTTATGTAGTGTCTAATACCCAGTGCATTATCCTGCTTTGTCATGTGCTAGGATTTACTTGTTTCAAGAAGCCCACCTCTCCATTTGACTGCAATTCACATTTTCTAATATAGATTTTAATTTCATCATAGAAGTCCTTCATTTCCCAGGTAAGCAGTTTACTTGGTTTCTCTTGACAGGTTTTTCTCTGTTCACCCCAATCTGAGGTGGAAAAGAGCAGTGCCTCAGAAGGTGGATGTGAGCTAGACTACCTGTTTCTGTAGTTATAAAGGTAGTTCTGATTTCCTTCTCTGTTTTAGCTTGTATCAGTATGGACTCCAAAACCACAACTATAATGAAGTCCAAATCTAATGCACCATAGAAAATACTTTAATTGCCTTTATCTAAGCTTTCATCCTTCAACTCCACTCTGTTATCTCCTGGGGTTTTGTGATAACTGGCTTCCTATTCTTCCCTCCCCTGCCTCTCACCTATCTTGATTTAGAGAGAAACGCTTCTTACCTTTATCTTTTCTGTAAAATTTTTCCTATCCATTGTCTAAGTACATTTCTGTTTTCCTTTTAAGATAATGCCTTTAATACATAAACTACATTTTTATTTTTTTAAAATAATCTGATGTTTTGGAGTTTTAGTCCTGCCACCATTGATCACATCAACTCCACCTTCACCTGTATATTTGTGCATGTACCTGCATCTGTTCTCACCTGCACAAGATCAGATTCATGTTGTAAATCAGCAGACCTACATATCAGGTCTGGAGACAGCAGGGTCATTACTTTAGAAGATTCAATTCTACAGCCTAAATGATGTAATGATTTCCATAAAGGTTTTGAAAATAACTATACAACTGTATCTGTTTTATTTTTCTTTCCTGAGCTAATGACCTTATTTTAAAATGACTGTTCTGATAAAAGATGTATTGTAAGTAATGCAGATAAAAAAGCCATTTGATAGTGGGATGTGGGCTACTGGTCAGTTAAGTTTTGAAGTTGTAATGTTTTGTTTACATTTGTTGGAATAACCAAGACCTAGGATATAATATAATTTTCCTCTCAAATCTTTGACATTGTGGAGCTTTGGGGACACTCTGTGTGCTCTATATTTCCATTAGGCACACAGCAGGAATATTTTTATGTCAGAGTCTCTTTAGTTTTAGGAGATGAGCAGAAGTAGTAGTAATGTGTGGAAGAAGGCCAGGTGACAACAATAAAAGCCAGCGTCATGACAGAGTGTACCAGTTTGAAGCAGGAGCTAAACATCATGTTTGGGACTAAACTACCCCTTTAACACTCCAGTAAGGAACTATGAACCCAATGAGAAAAGGACATATTTTCTGAACCCCTCACCCCCAGCTGGCTCTCAGCTGACTTACACAGATCATCAGCTTCAGAAAATGCTTTTTAACTTGATGTCAGTATTTCTTTTTCCAGGTTCCAAGCCAAACCAGAGAAAGATGTTTGGGACCTCAAGGTTTTTTGCTTGTCTGGGAATTTCTGGTTATTTGAATTTGTCTGTTCTTTCTCCTTCCCCCTTACAAAAAAGGCTCCTTCCTTTGGAGGGAAAACAATCCTGAGTGTAGGGGGATGAATGGGTCAGACAGAAAAAACTGTTGTGCTGCTGTGTGGGTAATTCCAAAGGCTGTCTATGTTTCCAACTTAAAAAAAAATAATCATAAACTGGGCTCACTTTCAGACTTTCTTCAACCATAATTTAGTGCTGATGATTTCTTCCTTATTTCCAACCAGTAAAATGTCTCCTGTTGACTCTGTCCTCATCAATGATCTGTTTGGCTGCAGTTTGAAGATACTGAATTGGTAATATTTCTTATACATGTATCCTTCCTTCTGAGCCTTTACATTTGCATTCATTCTTAAACAGTTTCTGCCTAATTAAATCAGACCTATTCAAACTCTGACAGGGAAGAGCAAAGGTCAAAAAATGTCAGACACCCTTAACAACCTCTATTAAATCTTGCTAAACTGAAGGTGCTCTTACTTTCAGTCCGGAAATGGCATCTTAGATTGCAATAATTGATGTGACCTCCAAATACTTACGTATTATCAAGAATTCCACTGAGCACAATAGGAAAGAATGGGACAAATGTGCTTAACAGAAACTGCTCCTTAGCCCAAGTCCCCGTACAGCACTGGGAAGAGAAGTATTTCATCATGCTGTGCAGATTTGAATGTAAAGAGTGCTAGAAATGATGTCCACCAAATTTACCAAATCTTCTCTGGGATTTATTTTTAAGCTAGAGAGAGAAAGAAGAAAGCACTTTGCAGCATCCAGTCAACATACCAAAATTGTTTTCTGTGTTTGGAAGGGTTTGATGCTCTGTGAGGGGAATCAAAGCTGCTTGGGCCTGAAATGCAGCTAGAAGGAGCTTTTATTTAATTTTAATTGACATAGGCTGTACTGTGTGTTAAAAATAGCAAGTTAGGCGCATTGAAGGCTCTTGCATCACCATTTGGTATGGCTGCTTTCCTGGCAAGTGTGAGATTTGGGATTCGTGTTGCATATAATTTTGCATTTAGAGAGGGAAAGATTTTCCCTCTGGAAATGGTGCCCATGCCCATAAAGAGCACAGAAGAAGGAATAGAGTCTTGTAGTGGCTGGAATTTGAGGACGTACTTCAGCCAGGAATGAAGTAGACAACCTGATGCTCTTTCTTTTACCCTCATTTTCCCAAGTCCTAAGGTATTTAGTGAGTTGAAGAGCATTTACACCTGCTGCCCTGCTTCACTGGCAGCTCCTCTTGCTGGATGTCACTAGAAGCAGCAGAATTTGCAGCAGGGTCAAAATAAGTCTCTAAAACCAAGTGAGGTGATCACCATGGATATGTGAGCAGATGCTCCAGGGCCCAGCCAGCTGAAGTGAGAGCCCAAGAACTCCTCCTTCTTTTGAGAGCACAAAAGCTCATTTCATTTCCAAAACACACCCATAATAAACATTTTTTTCATTGTTTAAAATGTAAATGAATGTGATGAGAACTTGGAAATGACATGAGCAGCACTGTGCATGATGAGCTCTAGTCTGCAGAAGTAGTTATGGTTTGAAGCTGATTAGAGGTTTAGAAGTGGAGACTTTTGTGACTTCTTTTTTCTCTCTTTTTTTTTTTTTAACTTGAATTTTACTAATAGACACTTTTACAGAGTTAGAATTGTATTCCTATGATGTGAGCAATGAAAATCCAGAACTTAGATAATTTAGGCTTCAGAAAACAGCAGAACAAATCTTTCTGGAACACAAAGTTGCTTTTCAGATCTTTGAAGGCACACCATGGCACTAAGGCAATACATTCTTTGTGATTCTCAAGACTGTCAGGAAGAGCTAGAACATCACTCGTGAATTCAGAAAGAGTGGTGATAAATTCAGGTGGTGTGTGGTACTTTCATTAACACCCTCCTTGGTGTTTCTACTAGATGGCAATGATCTGGAGGAATCCTTGGGAATGGGTTAAGTTACCCAGACACTGGAATCCTTTTCCACTTGAAGCAGTGACAGCAGAGAAAGGAAAGGCTGAATACATCTAAAAAACTAGTTTTTAGCCCATGCAGTCAGTGATGTGTGAGAATGATTGGAGTAAAATAGAAATGTTTTCTGACAGGAAGGAATGGATTGGTTATGTGCAGAAGTAAATCAGCTGCATAGAAGTTGAGTATATGGTGAGAATCAGCTATGTGGAAAGCAACACTCCCTAAATGACCTTTAGATCCTCATAGCTAAAGGTTCATCAGTTTGAAATTACTGTCTTGGATGAAAATGGCAAACTTTGCATGAGCCTCTGAAAATATAAGAGTATTTAAAAGTAGCTTTCTGAGCACTTGGATAGAGGGCTGTTAGTAAAGAGAAAACCAGCTTGATAAAGGAGAAATAAAGCTGCCTCATCCAAGCATGTATAATAGCTATTGCTATTCAATACGGCTGAAAGGTTTTTCCTGCAGCTAATGGAAAATTCAGCTTCTAGGGTGTCACTAATTTTGATAGAGATTTCAGTGTCTTCAGTTGTCTCACACTGAAATGGGATGTGCAAATATTCTTTCATGGTCTCTTGTTTTCCTGTGTGTTAAATCCAAAATTACTGACCCTTGATGCCAGGACCATGTTGCTGATAGCTGCTTAAAAGGTTGCCTGTGGAAAACCTAATTTCTATCTTGACTTCAGAGTCCCATCTTGTAATTTAATGTGTTGTCCTCCTATAGACATCCTTAGCAAAAGTAATCATTCTGAAACTCTAGATTTTTTTTAGTTAAAAACAAACAAAAAATCTAAACAAACCACACACAACTTATTGCCTTTTCTATTCTTATCGTCCTGCATTTCCTGTAACATTTTTTATATTCCATTTGATTATAAATGGAATTATAGGTGCCATGTAGTAGTAACTGGCTAAGGCTCATTGGCACATGTGATTTCCATCCTTGTGTCTACTGGTCCTCTAAAATAAATACAATTTCAGAAGCATTGAGAACTTTAATACTCTTAATCTGGACCCAAGTGTCCATATGTTATGAAGGACAATGAAGTCCAAATATTTATTATAAGGTGTCAAAACATGAATGTTGTGGGATGCTTAGAACCAGTGTAACCTCTTGGAAGCCACTGGCATGATTCTAACTTTCATGGGGTGTATCTGGCTTATTAGCCAATACTTGCAAAGAGAGGGCTATGACAATCAACTTCAGACCCCTTTGCAATACTTCTGTTTGAACTCTGCACTCTGGAGAAGTGTGGGGTTTATTTTAAATTTTTGACTCCATTATCTTTTATTTGTGCACTTCAGATACAACATTAATATTAAATGCTTACACTTCATGCATGCTTAGCACACTCCTAAATTATTGCATGCATTGTAAAGTTCAATATTATTGAAAAGCTCTACTCCACTTACTTTTTTACTTTATTCAAAAAGCAGAGCTATCTCAAACAAAAGCTCTTTCTTAAATTTGAAAAGGCTATGCACAAGATTCATCTTTGGAGCCTGGGGTGGGATTCCTGGAAATGTGAGACCATTTTTTTCTTAGTGACTTAAGAACAGAAACTGTGGCAGCAGCATTCATCTCTTGGCCTTTTCTATTCAGAAGTTTAATGCAAAGCCTCAGCTAAGGCCATGAGTGTGGAGAAGCAGCAGAGGTTTGGTGTACTCTGGAGCGCACTGACCAAAGCTTTAGTTGGACGTGTAACTGCTAAGTTGGGAACAAGAGGACTTTCTTGCCTCCTGCTGAGTAGAGGGGCTCTGCATAGGGACAGCTGAGGGGGAGCTGTCCCTATGCAGAGAAGCTCAAAATAATCAGTGTCCCATGAACATCTTACCATGACCCTTCTTGCACAGCAAATATCGTGTCTGTCCCTGCTGCAGCGTGCTATGAGAAGTGGCAGGGTGTAACTTCATCGCCCTAGTTTTGTTGATATCTTTATTACCTACTTTTAAACAAAACCTAATGGCTTTTCTGGATTTTCCACTACCTCTTTGTTCATTTGCCTGCTTTTCTAGAGCTGGATGTAGACCAGTTGCCTGTTTTTCATGCTGCAGGGAACAGTGTTGCCATTGCTGCTCATTGGTAAATATTTCTGTCCATAATACTCTTGATGAGAGTTTTCTTTGTTAGGGGTCTGAATGAGGGGTAGGTGTGTTATAGCAGGTGAATTTTGTGATGTAGGAAGAATCTGGTATCCCTATCAGCTGCAAGGATTATAATGTCACCAAGAAGTGCTGTTTTCTTTGCTTCATCCTTCTGAAGTGGCAGGGACCTTGTGTTAGAGCAAAGTATGTTCTGCAGCTTGCATGAGTTGCATGCATTCACAAGTTTTTAAATGTGCACTTAATCTGCACATTAAATATTAAAGTTCCCCATAACTGAGTTACTGGGTTTTAAACTGCACATCTCAACATTGCAAACTGGTTCTTTAAATGACTGCACTTTTATTGTCTCGTTATGCAAAGAAAAAGATAGCAAGCTTTGTTAGAGCCCCTGACTGTCTGGGAAATCAGTGAGTTGATGGGCTTGATATCCCAGATTTTCTTCAGACAGTTCTCATGCAATTCAAATAATTGCATTGCCCAATAAAACCAGAGAGAAAAACAATTTTCAGAAACAACAATCTGAGTTGGCCAGAGGGTAACTACTTTCATTACACACAGGGGAAACATGAAACCTGCTTGTATTCCAGGAAAAGAAAGGGATCAGAGTATTCTGTCATATACATGTAATACTGAGAAAACAAACTTGGCCTCTGTTAAGGCTCTGTTACGTTTTCTTAGAAGACAGCGCAGGATTTTTTTCTCCATAAATATAATGAATGGGGCTCTACATAATCACAAGAAAAGATTTAGTATTTGTCAGTATATTCTAGAGGCAAAGAAGGAAAACCTCTTAGTATTGAGGATAGTAAGATATGGTTTCAGGGTTAAACCTGTTCATCCTCTCTTACACTGGGATGAATGCAATCTAGTTGACTGCAAGGGAATTTGAGAACTAGTGTTTCAGCTTTGGCAGTGGAGTAAGACCTCAGTTTTCTACAGTCTAGAGCCAAAGTCACCTGGGTCTAGTTTGTTTGGGGGCTAACCTGCTCTACTTCTTGAAACAGGCCTCTCCAAAGTTTTAATTGTCGTGGTGAGAGGCTTTTTCATGCAAAGTGACAGCTGAGAAAAATGCCAGACTTCTTTGGAGCAGATCTAATATTGGCGTACTTTTTGATGGATCATTTGTGAATGGTAATGTTATGAAATCAGGAGGAATTATCCTTCATTGTCAGCATGATCATCATTGTGTCAGTGATTGTTCTTGGAAATACCCCACATGGCTTGATCCTGAAAAGAATACATAGGGTGGTGCAGTTCTTGCTTCAAAGCCATTGTATTTCTGTAATGACACTGTGCAGGTCTTGGGAGGGAAAACGCTGTGTGATTATGTGGCCATGTTTTCCTCTGTGGTAACTCTATGCATAAAGTAGCTTCCTATCTTCCTGACTGCTCCAAGTAGGAATGACATGTTCACAGCTCAAGATCGTTAAGAATGAAAACCAGCAGAAGGACTTAGAGTAATGAGACTGGGGATGACATAATTGATGCAATGACAAAAGGAAATTACTTTGGTAGCTGGTTTGTCCAGCAGCATTGACAAATGAGTGTAAAGTTACAATGACAATGCAGTTTTAATATCTTGACAATAGCTCTGGTAAGCTGGCCAAAAGAGGCATGCAGAAAGTGGAAAAGGGAAGCAGAACATGTTTGCAATTTGACTGTAATGATTATTTCAGTTTCAGCTGACCCTGGAGGTAGAGTCAGAAAAGACAGACAGATTCACAGAACCACTGCCATTGGAAAAGACTTCCGTGATGACAGAGACCAGCCTTTGCTCAAGCACCACCACACCAACTAATCCATGGCACTCAATGCCACATCCAGTCATTTCTTGAACCCTTGCAGGGATGATGACTCCACTGCTTCCCTGGGCAGCCCATTCCAGCGCCTGTCCATCCCTTCAGTAAAGAAATACTTCCTGATGTCCAGCCTGAACCACTCCTGTCACAGCAGGAGGCCACGTCCTCTTATTCTGTCACTTGTTGCCTGGGAGAAGAGCCCAAGCCCACCTGGCTGCAACCTCCTTTCAGGTACTCGTGGAGAAGGATAAGGTCACCCCTGAGCCTCCTTTTCTCCAGGCTAAACAACCCCATATCCCTCTGCTCCTTATATGACTGACAAGAAATGGGAATATACAGAGAGAGATAAATAGCTCAGCAGAAGTGAGGAACATTTGCAACTCCTTGGCACGCATGGCACAATGGCAGCAGAGGGACTTGGACAGCAGTTAAAGGGAGGTGATTTGCAGAGGGGAAGAGGCTGGACCTTCATTCCGTAAACAGGGGAGACAGTCTGGGCAACCTAGATTTGACTGATCAGAAGACAAAAAGGGCCAAACATTCCATGTTTGAAGTTCTGAACTCTCCCCTTCATTTTTTAAAATGAAATTACAGGCATTGAACCTAACAGCTGAAAAGCCTGCTGAATGAGTTTCTTTGTAGAGAGAAGGAAAAATTCTGATTAAAACCATTATATGCAACAGCTTTGACAGAAGGTTCATGAAATCCCAGGGAGCAAGAACAGAATGTAGCACTTGGATTGTCCTGTCTGCCCACCTTCATTTTGTTACTACAAACTGCCTCACTCCTGGCCAGCCACTACACAAATCGCAAAATACCCCAAAAACACCGAACAAAAAACTCTCTATAAGCATTTTCTGCTAAGTGATAGTAGTATAGAAAAGCCTAGAAATATCACATTTGATCACCAGAAGGTGCTTATGCTGCTTGCAAGGAGAAAAGTGTGGAGGGAGAAATGTTGGGGCAGCGCTGTGCTGGCCTTGGCACGACTTCTGCAGCTGCAGTGTCCCTGGATCTCTGGGCTTGGTGCATTTCTGAACCCTAACCCTAGGTGTAACCCTAACCCTAGGCAGAGCAGCAAAATGTCATAGAGGTAAGAGTGGCTGTCACCTTCTAGTGCACTCTTTGAGGCAGGGTTAGATCTGCTGTAGATCAGTAGCCACCAGGCTGACAGTAATTCCACAGCATGTGCATGTTACAAGGGTGAGTAGCCATGTGCTTGGCACTCCTGGGCAGTGGAGTTGCCTGGAACAGAATCATCTTGTGGTTAGATCAGTTTCCTTAGAGGGAAACTAAACAGAGGATGAGAGTAACAGAAAACTGCCTGTGAAATAACCTCTGATAGTCTGCAGATTTCTGTGACATCCTTCTGTTCCCACTGCACAGTAAAGGGTGTTTATAGCTATTAACGAGGGTGGAACTATTGTTAAGGGTTTTAACTCTTGTTCTGTGATGCTGCAGGTTCTCAAGGTGCAGGTATCTGTGTATTGTTTGTTTCCACTTCTTTGCCATAAGGAAATGCTGCTGTCATGCTCCTGGGGAGAGCTGGGGCAAGGGACAGGAGTGGTGGAGGAGCAGGAAATCTCCAGTGCGGCAGGAGCCCAGCTGCAGTCCCTGGCTGGAGAGGGTCCAGCACACATGGAAGGCACTGCTTCCCTGCTGTGTTTCTGGTCACCATACATCGAGCACTCTCCTGCACAATTTCTTCAAAATGTCTTAGGCAACAGAAGGGACTACTTCTTGTTTCAGGCTCTTCTTGCACGAGGAGGGGATTAAAGAATAAGATGTCCAAGGTACTGCTATCCTTCCTTTAAATGTAAATCAAAGTGGTTAATATATTTGCATAAGAGATGTCATCTATCAAATCCGGCATCAAGGTGTTGATCAAGTGAAGCATTTTCTAGCAACTTGGCTTTGAGATGAAATAGATAATTATAGCTCACCTTCAAGCAGGGAAAAAAAGGCAGTGCTTTCCAAATTAGTGCCAAGTATTGGCTTCCTTTGAGGGATCAGGAAGCAGCCGCGAGTTACTACAAAGATGATGGACTGGACTGGATAACAATTGTTCTGTGCATTCCTTCAGTTAGTCAACTGTAAGACTCTGTGAGGAAGCATTGACAATTTCCTATTACTTCTACTTTGCATGATCTGATAGTAGCCAACCAGTTCTCCTTAGGCTCCTCATCATCTGGAGTCATAATCTGTGTGCTCTTGGATACATAAATCGTGATGAAGATACACCAGATCAGTTGTAATGACACTAACATCCAGTACTGATTTTTTTGTTTTCTGTTGATTCACACATGGACTTTTGCATCGGAAATTCCAGAAGAAGAAAGTCTTTGGTGCAAAAAGAAGATTTGTGCAGAGTAACCCTCAGGTTTTACTTGAATTTGAAAAGAGAACTCGGGAAACCCTGGTGCCAGCAACTGGCTGGAAATACATTGGTCATGCTTTTCAGACAAGGGTGCAGTAGCTTTGAATCTTTGAATTAGGGACCACAGGTAAGTCAAAGGAGATACTGAAAATTTCAAGTAGACTGGACTCAGTGTTCCCTTACCAGACTCCCTTAAGAAGAATATGCTGTGAGCTGTTGACCTGAGGCACCCTCTGGCATTTTAATAAGAGTAACTGTAAGCAAATGTAAAAAAGCCTTGTTTAATATTTTTTAAATATTAGTCCCTCTTCTTGGGCATATATCTGATGTTATCTAAAATATTTACTTAACTGAATAGCATGAATAATTTTGACTGGAAGGAAACTCCAGCACAGTAAATCCCTGTATGTTTGTGGATGATCTGACAGAGGAGAAAACCCACTTGTTTTCACCTCTGCACTGGATGATTTTTCAAAAATTCTGTACATTCAAACCAGCCAAATTCAGGTGAATACCTCTGTCAAGACTTGGTCTTGGTCATTTTTTCTCTTATTTCATTATTTCCTGGGCTTAAACCCCAACAGTATTTAAAATGAAAAGGGCAGTTATGAACAACAAAAGCCTATTAGATGACCTGTCAAATGTAATACCTGGGAGCTTAAATGTCTCTCTTACTTTGTAAGTCATCTGTTGAAAAGAAGCCTTTCCTCACCAGGATAGCAATCGTTGTACCTAATAGTCCAGATATAGCAAAAGTCCTTTCACCCACTATGCCATTATGTGTAGGTGTGCTAAGAGGATGAATACACTATAAAAAGTCCACTTTTGTGGAACTCTGCATAATATTCTGCTTTAAGTCAAAATTCAGAGAAATGTGACAGGCTATAAAGTACAATTAAAACTGAGTACATCAGTAATAAGGAGCCACAAAGCATGCATAATCATGAGATAAATGACCTCAATGGACGGATGATGATGAGCCAAGGAGAAGCCAAGGTCAATTATCAGAACTTCTAATTTTAATGCCATAATTAATAATGAATATTTCAACAAAGAATGTTTAAAGAATAATTGTATTCTGGTATTAAAACCTGTTAAACATTAAACTTATGCAATTTATGCAAATGAATCTGATAAGAAGAGACAATTAAGGTTTATAATTAACAGATAAATACAAATGATCCAGTGATGAAGGTCTTGGTTTCTCCTCTGTCTTATGAGACAATGTAATTGATTTTTATAAATGCTAATTTATATGCACTGCTAACCATTAATACATTGAAGAGATCATTTATTAAATTAAAGATGAATAGTGGTGTATGCAAAGATAGTACCTGAGTTTTCAACATTCTAAAGATGAAAAGGAAGCAGAAAAAACCCCAAAGCCTTGAATGATTTTGCTTTGGGGTTTTTTTTTTTCTGCTAAACAACTTTTGACATGCCAAGTACAAGGTATAGGAAAGAAAGTTTAATGGAGACAAACAGTCTTTGTTCAGTCAGTCTTTACGTGACAGTAAGAGGGATTTTTGGCACAATGCTTGCCTTTTAACATTTGTTCTCATGGACTAGAAGTAATGTGCATTCTTATTTTGCTTTGCTGTGCTCTTTCTTTGTGTTCTTATATGAGAAGATGGCACGTTCACTCTGGAATGAAGCTGTTTTTAGCAGGGCAGGGGGAGTTTTTCAGGACAAGTGTGCTAACTTGGCATTCTCTCATAAACAGTCCCCTCCTTGTTTTCTGAGGTGTAACGTTGACTCTGTGCTTTTTTAAGAGTTTCTGACTTCTCCTCTTTTTAAAATGTATGATGGCATTTTGCCAGCCCCTGTACTTATAAGTGCATATGAAAACTTTCTCTCCTTTCTTTCATTTAAATCTCAATATTAGCAGGAATTCTGAACCAGCTATGAAATGGATGCATTTTACATTATATTTTGTATCCACCCTCAGAACAGTAATGCAATTGATCTTTGCAGGAGCAACTGCAAACAATAGCTACACTTAATTAAGGGTAGCTTTGTCTTCGACAGCTCTTCCTTCTCCTCTGTTTTCCAAGGGTGAGGTTGTTGGCTGAATTGCAGCAAAGCAGGTGCTTGCAAGGCAGCTCCAGGAAAGTGGCTCCCAACGGCCCAAAGAAAGTCCTGAAGGGTCAAGGAAAGTGAAGTGAAAAAAGCAGGCTGTAGCAGATTTGATTACCTCTAAGATTAGATTTCAAACAAAAATATACGAGATCTTTGCAATATCTAAACATAATGACTGTCCATTTTAAAGCATGCTCAGTGATTTCCCTCCCTGTTTTTCTCCTTACTTCTGACTTCTGTCCTTGGCATTGCAGTCTGGGCTCAGGAGGTCAGCACTACAGGAGCTTCAAAAAGTATGGACACTTGCAGGAATAGGCAAAATTTGCACCTACTGGTGCCATTAGTGGAGAATCCATGGTTTTCCATTGGGGAGTGATGTGGTCTGCTGGGTTCAGCAGGGCTTCTTGATCTAAATCCGTGCAGAATTTGACTTAAAACATGCATTCATTTTCTGCCCCCAGCAGCTATGGTACAGCCCAGGGTATTCCACTGAACACATTTCTGGCACTGTCTCAGCCAAGCAAGGAAAAGCACACTTAATCTTCTCACATGGGTCATCTTCTAACACAGATTAGCTGGGGATATTCACCATAAATCAGAATTATGGCCCTCTGCTTCTAGATGTGAGTATGATGGGCTTCTCCCAGTTTTTGATTTCCTTGAGCAAAAAGCACTGTTGACTGTGATAGTTCTACAGCATCCAGCATGACACAGGCATTACAGATTAGTGTGTCTAATGTCAGTGGTGCATTGAAGAAATATCTGTTCTCTGCTTGTTGGACAACAAACCCAAGTGGTAAGGCAGACTTTGTTCAGTCACTGCTGATTTCCCTCCCCTGGGAGCTCAATATATTAGTCATATTTTAGCCCCTTCTGCAAAGTGTGATGATGGCAAACAGTAGCCTCCCAAGCCTGTTGCCAGCTCATCAAGTACATCAATACTTGGAATAAGAGAATGGCAAGCTACTTTTAGTACACTGTTTGCATTGCTTTTTAATCCTATGGAGCCAAATGTGTGGACAGAAAGAAAGATTAGGAGGAAGAGATGTCAGACTTGGACTCACTTGAAGCTTTTTGGGCTTCCTAAATCGCTGGTGTGGCCAGAGCCAGCTGGAGAAAGTGTCCATTGGGAGGGCAGTGTCCCTGTGCTGGGCACTGGGGCTGCCTGGCAGGTGGTGGCTGCAGCCTTTCAGGTTCTGCCAGGGTTTGGAATGGCTCTGTTGCTCTGCAGTGATTCAGCACTTTGCACTGAAACCTCCTTTCTGGGAAGCTGCAGATTGATTCTAGCTACAAGTGTCAGTAAAGGTGTAGAGAATAATTCTTTTGGGAATTTTGAGCATAAAGTCTTTTTCTTTGCTTGTTTCCCAAGTCTTTATTAAGCCTTAATATAATTAATAGATTTGTAGTGAAAAAGCTTGTTGCCTTTGATTCTGGAGATGAAAGTCCAGATATTTCTGAAACATTTAATTATATAACAGATGCTTCCCTTGTATTAAGATTCAAGAATGTGGCTTTGATTAAAAAAAAAAGGCAATTTCAGGACAGATTTTCTGAATGAATATTTTCTATGATTTCCTCCACACCCCACAAAAGGTACTGGTTTTATACCTACCCATATTTGAATGTGATCACTCTTACAACCACTTCTAGAACTCACAGTCTCTTCCAGAGGCTGAGTACTCCCTGGAAAAAATCAAGCAAAGACCTAGCTAAGGTTCCTACCCTTCCCTAATGATGCAGGTTGCAGCCACAGTGAGGATGCCTGCTCCATTCCTATTTTTAATTCAATCACATAGTAAGGACTGGTTTTAAAAATTTTTATTTCAGGAAGATAATGCTATAAGATAAAGGCTTTTTATTTATCTGAGCTGCTGTAGAGCAATATATGATTATATGCCAATAGGCATAATGAAATCATTCTAATAATTTGAATGAATTTCCTGAGCTTGTTGAATTAATTCATGTATTTTGCACTTACCAGTCCTTTACATGTTTTGTCATAGTTTTTAGTTACATGATGAGAATTAAAATTAGAGGTGTTTAAATTTGGAAAACATTGGCAATTTTTCATGTTATATAATAGTAATGTTTCAGAAATTTCCTGGGAAGTCGGAAATTGATTTAAATGTTTTTGGAAAAGTTTTTTTAAAAAATTCCATGAGTATACTGGCAATTATTCATGTCATTTCAGTTTTATAGTTTACATAATCCATTTGAAGAAAACGTCTGCTTTCTTCATTTCAGCCAGCAGGAGACACTTGCTGTACAGAAGCGATAAGGTATTTTAGTTAATATAAAGGAAAAGCTGACCACAATCATTTGAGGAATAAAGTACAGCTGACAGCATTGAAATTGTTATAATGGGCTGTATTTTAGCCACCAAGTCAGCTGGAGGGAACCTGCAGAGGTCATTTAAGTCTGACACGCTGCTCAAAGCAGGGCTGACATCATGAGTAGCTCAGATTGCTCAGCCTGCACTGATCAAGCATGAGCATCTATGCAGAGGGAGATCCCACAGCCTCTCCAGGCAGCCCTTTCCAATGTGTTACTGCTTCTGTTGATGTTCTTTCCACCCTCATACCCCACTGGTATTTCTCTGGCTGCAGCTGGTGACCTTTGCCTCAAGTCTGTTGCTGTGGAGCGATTGCCTCCATCTTCTTGAGCTGCTGTAGGTAATGGAAGCAGCCAGAGTGCTGCTCTAGCACGCCAGGAAGAAATATCAGATGGTAGTCCTTGAGTGCAACCAACAGGAGGGCTTCCCAAGGGTAACATTTTGAATGAAAATTTCCATTTCCAAAGCAATCTTTACTTTTAAATTCTGTTTTAAAAATTATGAGATGGAGTCTCAGCATTTCTGAATTTTCCCCTGAATGAAAAAAAAAACCTTCTAACATTTTTGAAAACTGCTCATTCCCATGTCTGAAAATCCCCAGTATTTTTCATGTTAGGTACAGACTCTATGCTGCTAAGAGTGGTAAATGAGTGTGGGGCAGCTCTTTTAATTCTTCATCTTGCTACCCAGGGTGTGCAGCTACAGTGCAGAGCCAGCCCAGCCCTGCAGGGACAGAGCAGCATGGTTATGCCCTGACAGAGCAGTTCTTGGCCACACCACTCCTCTGTGAGGCCAGGCTGATGGCTCCCGCTGTCAGCAGGGCTGAGGAGCTGGATGCAGCCCCAGCCCATGCAGCTGTGGTGTTCCTGCAGCTGGGCCAGTGTCTGTGTGTGGCAGTGTGCTCGAGCCTGCACATGACTCCCTTGCACAGGCAGCAGAGCTGTTTGTGAAATGGGGACACCTGAAACTCTGTCACAAGCTCTGTGTTCTGCACTGGGGATTCAGCTTTCGGGAGGAAGAGCCTGTGACTTCAGGAGAGCTCAGCAGGGCTGGAGACAGCTGGCAGTGCTGCAGAATGGTGATTTCTCTCCCAGATTCCTGATCCAGAGCCAGGATTTGCTTTTTCCTGCCCAATTGGTGGCCATGCTTTATTCTTTTACTAATTTCTCTACCAGCAATGGTTGTGCTGCTGCTCTGCTCATTCTAGGGACATGTGTGAGGAAACACACCCAGGTGAAAGTGTTGAGCTGCTCTCTTGCAGGGCACTGGGGCTGGCTGTGAGGGACTGGCATTGAGGGGGGTTGGGAGCTCCCAGCCTGGACCAGAAGCTGAAGGGGACAGTTAGAGAGGGGAAAAAAATAAAGTTTTACCCAAGAGATGGCTCTTTCTCAGACTTTGAAGCAAGTTTTGCTGATGTTTTCTTCAGCTGGTCTTTGCTGGTTTTTCTTCAGCTCTTCTGGTGAACTTTCAAAAGTCCTTTTGCTTTCTGAATGACAGCCAGATGTTCATTGCAAGCTACCTATTTAAAAAGCAATACTGAGGGATGTTCCCTGTGTGGCACAGAAAAGTGAAAATAATGCTACTTACAGGCAATAACACTTCCACAGTGAATCTTCACTTTGGTTGGGGGAGAATCTTCAAAGCATGTTTATATTTGTGTTTCTGCCTAGCACTGTGGTTTTGCCTGCAAAGAGATTTTGTTCTCTTTTTGGCACGAGTGCACCAGTTTATTCAGCTTCAAGCAATTTTGCTGAGCTGCAGCACAGGTTTGACTGACTCTGTCCTCCTACAGCACAGCTGTAAATCACTGTGAGATGCTGCTGAAGGCATGTCAGCCGTGCAGAGGGCAAGTTCTGCATGGAGAGGGGGAGAGGAGTTCTCTTTGATCAGTCTGGATCCAAAACCTGAACATGGCTTCTGCTGGGAGGCCACAGCCATGTGAAGGTGGAAGTTCAAATTCCTCCTTCCAGAGGATTGCTCTTGTAGCTGTGTCACGAATGTTCAATGTTCATTTGTTAAAGTTCAGTTTGTTAAAAATTTTACCTGCTGCAGCGCTGCATAATTTGGGATTTCACTGGAGATCCTAAGTGTCCTGTTAATTTATGTACCAGCAAGCACAGTGCTGTTATGTTAAATTCAGAATGAAAACATGAATGGAAACATGAACCCTTGAGATCAGCACGAATCAGATGGGCAATAAAAAGAGGATTTGATTTGTTCCAAGAGATTTTGTGAATTGGACTACATCTGGCACTGATGATGTAATCCAGTGCCTTATTAGTTTTTTCAGTGAATTAAATAGTCAGTTTTAAAGAAACGAATATCTAAAGAGGGAATATTGCTCTTAACAGAGACCGATACCTAAGTGAACTCATTAGTAACTTGGTGAAGATTGGACATGATATCTTTTTGTATTTAGCAGGGGAGGAGAAGCAAGGCTAAATTCTCATGTGAGCTTCATCTGGGTTACAACACTTTGTCTCCTAAGATTGCAGCAGCTCTTGCATGGGCTGGTTGTTTGCTGTCAGCCAGTCAAAATGCAGGTGCATTTATTTATTTATTTATTTATCATCTTTTAGCAGGAAGAAACATCACAGGGAGGAGGCAGAACTTTTGACAAATACTTGAACCCAAGGCATCCTAAATTTCAAAACATAACACATTGAAAAACCTGGTTTTCCTTTTCTCTCCTACAATTAGATGACCAGCAGAGATGCAGAAACATCCATCAGAAAGTTTGTAGCTCCTGTCATAGCCCACTGTTATTCTCCTTGTTGTCTTTCAAACAATTGGCCTTGGCAATGGCCCAGGAAAAATGGTAAGGACAGAAGATGTGAAAGTGCACATTTTAGTTGTGTGAAGAAGCTAGAAAATGTCAAATAAAGCTGACATTCAAATATAGTTGTCTGTCAAACAAGTCAGACTTGTTTGTGTTTAGAGGCAGGTCCCTTCCCCTCTGTTCCAGCCCCACCTTCATGCTGTGATGTGCAGGTCTCCAAGTCCTCAACACAGTGCCATGTTCTTATGCAGGCACTTTCTAAACCCTAGCACTTAATACCTTAAAATGATTGACCTCTGCCCATTCTGTTCCCAGCTTCCACAGGATTTGCATTCCTTAGTGATGTGTTTGTTTGTTTTTTTCCTTGGTATACAACCTATTGACTTTTTTGCTGTTTGGTTTTAATTGGGTTGTTTGATAGCCAGGACTATTTAGCTTCAAGTACTTGAGCAGATGATTGGATTCTTTAAAGGTTAAAGAATCCTATTTGTTCCCTTCCACAATAGATTTAAATCTTTACTCTTCTTTATATAACCAAGAAATTGTTTTCTAAGAAGCAGTCTGTGGAAAGCATTATTAATACTCACCAGGTGTGAAGCATGAGGTGACAGCTTTGTTCTTTTAGATATATGTAGATGCTTAAATGATTTCTATCACAAATGAAAGCATCAGTACTGGCCTTTAGGTTTTCAGCTTGTTATTTTAGAATGCCTAAGAGAAACAAAAATAAGACAAGGAAATGTTTTAATGGGAAAAGTTAGAGACCTCTCTTAATTTTGGCTCAGCACGTTTGAAAAGTTTTTTCCACCGAGGAATTAACTGCTTGTTTAGCATCCCCTGCAATTCTTTTTGGTCTTTTCAGGAGGGGAAGATAGTATGTTTAAGGAGTGGTGTTAGGTCAGTGGCTTGATGCTGATATCTGTAGCAGTGTGTATTTTGCCTATTCTGCAGTCTTGAAAGTGTGCTGAGCTCCTGAAGGGATCCAACATACATATTCCTTGTGTGTTTTTCTGCAGGAACTCAAGGCTAAAGCAGGCATTTAGGAGGAGCTAGAAGACAAGCATCTGAAGCTCATCAGACAGCCAAGCTGAGATATTTTAATAGATGAGAAGGAAATTAAATTAAAGATTGGTGAAAAATATTTCCTTTTTAGCAAAGTATTCTGGTCCATTAGAGCAAAGAGTGTGGCTGTTTATTTTGCAGTTCTGCTTTTTTTTCCCTTAGAAGTACTTTGTGCACAGGGTTGTCACTTGAGGGTAATCTTTATCATAACTCATTAGCTCTTATCTGAAATCAAACTACTATACTTGATTTTACATGTGTAATGCCCTGTTTTTAATATTGTAACATGGTTTTCTTGGCCTAAAGAGCTGGAGAGCAGGAAAGAGGAGATGGTGAGAACAGAGCTGTGTGAATGCCTCACACACATGCAGAGGGAGAAGCCAAGTCTAAACTGGGGTGTGTTTGTATTGCCTATGTGATGTAAGGATCAGTCCTGGAGCCTGCTATGATTATTTATTTATTGACAAAGAAACACACTGGAAGACAGGACTGTGAATGGGCTGGAGCCATGCTTGGATGTGCAAGAAGTTTTGGAAACCAAATCTGACTTTGCTATTAATTCATGCAGAACTGAGCTTTGTTTGCTGAATCGTTTGTTTGAATGCTTGCAGGCATGGTTGTGTGTAGGTACAGGCTTCAGGTCTCTCTGTTCAGTCTCTGGGAACTGCCAGTTTTCTCAAGGATTTCCATAATGAAGGGGTTTTGCTGGAAAAGTGTGCAAACTGCATGAAATTGCTGAGATGCCATTTTTCTCTGGTGCCAAACAGCACAATGACACATTTCATGTTTTGGAATATGGCTAAAAAGGTGTGTCTCATAAATGAGATTGTAATGGCAGTGTTTTTCTGGCTTATGACAGAAAAATAATAAAAAAAATTATGTAAGGATATAGTATTAAGAATCAATATAAGGAATACCTTTTGAAAAAAATGTCTGTTTAAAAGTTGCCCATAGAATTCCAAATACAACCCACTATATAATATGTTGTTTAACAAGAAGCAGAGTTCTAAAGTGTACTGACAAGCAGAAACACCTCCTTCCCTGTGCATTTCATGCAACAGGTTTGAATTCTGGCTTGAGGAAAACCACCCCAAGTGGTCTGGAAAGCCAGAACTTTGGCCTATCTACAGCTGGGAGGCACATGAACATGAGATAATATTTACACTGAATATTATTCAGTACCTAGTTATGTGAAATATTAAACAGCACTCAAATCCTTCTTACCTGTTTCTGGACTCACCTGAATGCCTCCATGGCTCATACTTTGCTGGACTTGTTTGGCTCCATTCCTTGGCTCTAGATTTCTAGGTGTCTGGAAATGAGCCCCCTTTTTGCTGGAATACTGATCATGAGGGAATCTGGGGAAGATTTTTAAAGTTTGCACTGCAAGTGCTGCTTCTAGATGCAGCATAAGTAAGTGCAGTTGTAGCTGCACTGGTAAGTGAAGATTCCCCTGTGCTGTGGCACTGCCTGCTGTTGTCCTGTGTGTGCCTCTGGAAGGACTGGGCTTTGCAGAAAGGGAGCAGCACCCCAAGCAGGGAGTGGACACAGCTGCTTTTCTGTGGTCCTGGAGGAAATATGTTTGAAGTGCTCAAGAGGAAGGTAAGTTTAAAGCTGAGATCTGCAGGAGATGAGCAGCACCTGAGGTAGGAGTTAGGTGCTAAAGTCCTGGTTTCGGTCTCAGACTGAAAAGCCTTTTTCCTGTGTTCTCTTTACAAAGCCTGGGAAGTGTTGTCTTCCATGAAGCACCAAATCTGCTGAGCTAACTGTAGGAGGTGCATAGTGTATAAATCTTACATTATTCTTGTTCTCTAGGGGTGTTAGCACTGTTTGCCATGAGCTGTTCATCCAGGCAGTGCTGCTGTTTTATCTGTTTTCTTCTGCTGAGTTGCTGATAGAGGTTCAGAATAAATGGCTGTTGTGCAGGGAGCTACACAATGGATGGGGGAAACAAATCTGTTCAGCCACTCCTCTAAAAGCTAATGAGTTCAGCTAGATAATACTCTTGGTTTTAATTCAGATGGACTGCTGTATGCTGGTTCCCTGAGCACTACTTGTACAAATTTTATCTGTCTTGGTAATAAAACAGACAGTAAAATGGGTGTTCTACTTGCTGAGTTGCTGTAACAACTGAATTGCAGCAGGTACAAACAATAGTGTGCGCTGGCATGGCTACCCATGCTTTAGAACTCTCTCAGACACAGAGGTGAGGTGCCAGAGAGCCAGTGGTTGCACCCACTTCTGCAGACTCTACATAAAGTACCAGATGCACTCTTGTTATCTGAAATAGAAGTACAACAATGTAGTTAAAAGGGTTATGGAAATTTGGCTCTGAAATAATCCAGCTTGGAAAACCTTGATTTACCCCTCTGTATACATAATTTTAAATAGAATCTGTACAGAACCATGCTTCTCATGGGAGGCTTGGAAGCAAAACCTCAACATTAGAAACAAATCAGGGCAAGGCAAAGAAGACCAGGACACAATTCCTTTATCTGCTCTAACATAGGCAAATTGTTTAAGTCAAGGTTTCTGCTAGCTGTGAATATTTTGATGCTTAATTGTCACAACCAGAGATGTCTAGAATCTTGCTAACAGCACTTGGGTTAGACCAAGAAGCACTTTGATATTTTCTCTCTTTCCCATTCTGCAAGGAAAAGATTGAAGTGACTTAAATTAGTTGCTTATTTTTTGTATATGTGAAAATTTATTCTCTGAAATATAATGTATTGGTCATTATAGATTGAGGATGGAATTGCCAAATTGTATTTTTTTTTCAGCAAGAAAAGGGAGGGGGGATGTGTAGTTTTTGGGTTTATGGCTTGATACATAGCAGCTTCTCCCCACTGTCCCTCTTTCACACACTTCCTTGATGAAATAACAAAGTAATTCTCTGTACATAAAAGCAAAGCAGCTGCAGCTTCTTGCTTTCAGCTGGAGCGCTCTACACCTCTGGAGTACTGATGTGCAGGAATTCCAGGCTGCAGCGGTTCTCCAGTGCTTAGTGAATGCCTCTCACTGTGATCCTTCACAGCTCTTCCTCAGTTTCCCTACCCATGAAATGAATATAAGGTATCATAAAGATGGAAGAGCATTTTTGACAGCTTTGAACAGAAAGCACTCATAACGGGCAGTGTTTCCTACCTTTATTTTTTTTCTACTGACTGAATCACAGGGACTTGTTTTTGAACCTGTTACCTAACTTTTTTTCAGGAATTTTTACTCTTCTCAGCCATTTTAGTTTGAGCACGGAAGACACAGGTATAACAACCTGTCTAAAGTATTTTATAACCATATGAGAAATAATGTTGAGAATTATTAAAATTGAGGACACACATTGTATACCCAGCTGCCAGGTCAAGTCCAGAGCTACAGGAAACTTTAACATAAATATTAATATAGCAGGCACTTTAATTAGCTGTGCCCTTCAATCACTTGTTATTTGCCCCCTTGGTCTCCATCTTGAGCCTTCATAGAATAGGATGACCCCTACTTGTCAAGTCGGATTTCATTCAATTTATCTAATTACTTTTGGGACCCTTTTAATACATGCTCCACAGAGTGCTAAGATTGCCCAGCTCTGCCTCTATTCCTGGACTCAAATATATAATACAGGATGCAAAATGCACATCAGAACTCCTGCTTAACATATGCACAGCCTGCTTTAAACTGCACTTCTTATTAGCGATTCCTTGCTTCCAATCAGCTGAAATAGCTGGGAGCAACTCTACTTCATTTTTCTCATGTTAATGCTTTGCCTTTTTATATCTGTCTTTTTCCCTTCAAGGCTGTTTTTGCTCCAAAGTTAATGGAAGGAGAACTGAAAAAACTGTCTGAGAGCATAGCATAGAAGTGTAACCTTTAGGGAGGTGTTGGTGCTGGTGTAAAACCACTCTTGTACATTTTGCCACGTGGCAGTGGCTCCCCCGTGATAAAGTGCAGCCAAAGTCGCATTAGTGGTCTCTTCCAGCTTGTGGATACCTTGCTGGTCCAAAGCAGCAGTGCACATTTCAGTTTAAAAGAAAAATAATGTTTTTTTTCTTATCTGTTGCACAAATTCCTTGGGTATAATACACAGACTTCAAGATTTCTGCAAATTGTGTGCTGAGTCTGATCTCCTATAAAATTAAGTACTAGGGCCTTATGTAACCTTCAGATTTAAAACACCATTTTCTGATTCAGTCCTGGATCAAAATTGATTGGAATCATATGCTGAGTTTTAACAAGTAGCATCCAAATACGGCTGACTTTAATATACAGTTGACAGACCCACCTTTGACTGTTTTCTAATCTTCCTCCTTACAAGGCTAGAGCTGTTTTTAAGACAGGCCTAGTGTGAGAGAGAGAGGCAGAGATAGTGGCAAGGAAGGTGAGTCAGATTTACCATAAGGATTAAAAAAATAAACCTTGAAAGCAAGGGTAGTGTCTTGTGATATGCAACGTTTATTTTTTTTTTTAATCCAAAACCTCGTTTCTAAAAATAACAAGTATTGGAAAGAGAACAATCTGCTTGCTATGAGGGGAAATGGGCCAGCTGCTCAACAGGACACAGCAATTCTAAACAGTCCTAATCAGGAGGGGAAGCAGAATGTGCTACTCAGTTGAAGTTCAAGGGCAATTTATAGAGGCAGAAAATAGTATCTATTACTCCAGACAGAACATGACTAAATTAAAAGCGATTATATCTTGAGTGTGTGAAAAAAACTCAATAGAATTATTGGCACCTGGTAGTTACTGGCTGGAAACCTTTAGCTTTTGTTCTGGATCATTTTGCATTTATTATCTTAAATTGTAAATTTGGAGGGTTCAGATGCATTGGGCAATATCCTTGGGATGCTGGGTTTGCTTGGGCCAATGGAACCTGGGGAGATTTCTGCAATCCATCACTGGCCTATGCCATTAGTAGGGTTATCTCTTTGGGCATTTTGATTCCAGCCATAGTTTTTACTGTAATTAAGAGGAAACAGCAACATTTTAATACATTTATGGGTCCCTTCTTCCAAAAATTTTGCTTTTTGGCTCCTTTCCCATTTTTTTCCCAATCGCCCACATACTCACACAGCATAACCCCAAATTTCAGCACTTATTTCTTAGCAGCTTTGGGAAGTGGTTGAACATGCGGAAACTGAAATTCAAAGGGTACAAATTCCTGCAGGTGAGGCACACTGCAATCTAAGAAATCTCTGGCAACAAAGACATGCCCTCTCAAACGTGGCAATAGTTAAAAGTTTCTTTTGATGCTTCATATTACTTTACCACATTTTCTAATGTGTTAATTGAATGGAAGAAACAGCAACATCTAGGAATAAACTGTCTTCAACAGTCTTTTCAGTTTCTATTTATGCATAATGTGTTTCTGCTGTGAAGATGCTATTTTATTTTTGTGATATTTAGGCCTGTTTCTTAAGTATTGAGTATTTTGCACAGAGCATATTTAATGTATGCATATTTATTGAGACATGTCAACATTTTATGAAGTAGTTTTGATATTACTTTCTGCATTCAGACAGTCCTGCCGAGCTTTCTAAGGGCAAAAAGAAGAGAGGGAGGGGATGGAGGCATTATTATTGTGTGATTGTTACAGAGAGATGGATGGATGGACGGACGGATAGATGGATGGGCTGCAGCTGAAATTTCTTGAGATATTTAAGAACTAAGTAAAGATGGTCAAATGTTCTTTTTAACAAAAGAATGCACTCCCAAGGATCTGGTTAAGCCCCCCACGACACCCTGTTTTCTGTGAAGTGATGCCTTTTTTAGAATTCAACAGAGAGCTTCTTTCTCTCCAAAAACTAGAAATATTGCTATGTTGTCTTATGGTGTTTTCTGAGCATCTGTTTTGTCCTCTGTAAGTCAGTGCCTCCTCTCCTGGCTGCAGCTCTTGCTTGACTGTGGTGTGAGTGTCTCCAAGTGGAAGGTGCTGTCAGTTCAGTTAACAGGGAAGATCACAGAATACAGACTTCTCATCTGAAAGATGAAGGGTGCAAAGAAGTATCTGAACTGATCACTGAGGCAGTGTTTCCATGCCACCTTTTTTGTATTTGCAAGTGTTAATTTTCAGCCTAAAACTGAAAATATTTTCGAGTGATGGAATCTGAATGTCCAAATGCCCAAAGGTAGACTCATTTATGCTCCTGCCAGAGCAGTGGTGAAACCTTTGGACCTTACTGAGAGGCAGGTTTGGTAGGGTCTGATTCAGTTCATTTTGGGGGAGCTGAGTCAGGCTCTTAATTAAAAGCATTGAGAGACATTTTCGTGCTAAGGAGACTGGTTTCCTGCAAAGAGCTTGCAATTATACTCCAAATGTACCCTGCACAAAGGCGTGTTTTGCCTTTACTTCGACGCTGCAAGTCAAACCATCACGTTCCAGTCACAAACAGTTTCAAAATTATTCATTCTTCTCTGCCATTTTATGGAGTGCTGCTAATACGATGGAATGGGCACGAGAGGACTTCTCTGTGCCAATTTGAACAAAAAAGGTTTTGGCTGCCTTTCAGACTGAAAATAGTAGGTGCTTACATGTTTAATCACAGCATGAGCGAGAGCTCACGTACACACGCGCACACAGCGCACTCACTCTGACGTGTGGGTCTGGAGGCTTGCTGTTGACAGCAGGGGCACATTCAACAGGGGCTGTCTGATTAAACAAAAGTAGGCTACAGCATGGCAACAAATTGTGCTCTGGGTTTCTGATCTATCAGCAGCCTTGCCAAAATGCCAGCTAGCTGAAAAGGAGATTGCATTGTTTCTAATGAAACATGCTGTGCTCACTTGTCTAGTGTGTGCTTTAGGAAGCAAATGCTACTGGTCCTCTTTCATTTGCACAGTTCCTCAGTTGCTGCTACCTCCTGTTCCCTCACACATTAAACAACTGCATTAGGTCTTTCCCAGCAGCTTTATGTATAGTTTAATATTTACATGGGGGGAAACTTCTCTATCTTACAGATAAGATGCGCTGATTTCTGTGCAATTTGTGGTTACAGAAAAGCTACGCTCTTGGGAAGAGAGAAATCTAAAAAGAAGCATTGTGTCCTCCTACATAGTCTCATTATTATCTTAAAAACAATTCCTTGCACACATAGAAATAAATCTATGTGTATGGGCTTAATGTTGTAAGATTCTTGAGTAGTATCAGAAGGTTATTGTTGGAATTATTTTTGTTGTTGCCTAATTGCGAATGAAATAGTGGCACTTTCTGCTACCATAATGTACAACTCCCTGCCAAGAGACCTGTTGTAGAGCAAAACTCTTGCTTAGTACAGTAAATGAGAATCTCATTGGTTGAAATGATTCTTATTTAACTGTGGAGTATATCAGCTAATGTAAAGAAGGCATGATCAGATCTCCCAGTGGCCTCCAGGCTCAGCTGACTCATTTTCAAACACTGCAAATTCCAGATGGGGAAGTAGATAGGGAGAAAGCATCCATGAACAGTAGATGATACCAAAAGACCTTGCAAGCAGAGTCTGTCCCTGTGCGTGCTGAATAAATGACGCTTGTGGGGGATGCTCAACAATGACTAAGGAAGGACAGCAAGAGCTTTCAGAACTTTTAGGTTTAGTAACCCTGATTTATGTGGAGATCTTGGAAGAACTGAGTCTATCTAATCTAGAGTAACAGCCTTGAAGTAGATACAACATGGTAAGAGCATAGAGGGGAAGGACCTGCACATGTCCCTACCTGTTGCAGCAGTGTGGCTAAAACACAGCAAGGGGGTCTTTTACAAGATATTAAATATGTTTTTCAAGCTATGTATAGTCCAGTATTGGAATGGACTCTGTGCAGTCCTTGTCACTGGAGGTTTTACACTTTTAGAGTTCCTTAGAGAAATGGATTGATTATTCTGGAGGAGAGGAAAGTGTGGGCTGAGAGTCCTCTTGAGAAGCTCCTGTTGTGAGCAGGGGTGTGATTTATACCTGGCATTCGTGTGACTGCCACAACTGTTGCTGCCACAGCAGAAGGATCAAAGTCAATTTGCTGTCCCAGTTGTACCATAGATGTGTTTCCAAGTCAAAGAGCATCTTTAACACTTTGCTTCAGAAGAATTACAAATAGTGCTCAAAGTGACAGCCTGTAGCAGATGGTAGGTTTCTAGAGGTGACTGCAGCAGGATCAATTTCTGTCTTTGGTGGAGGGGCTTTAACAGTTACAAACAAATCAATTCCTAGTAAACATTAGTGATGTGGAAAATGTACATATTCAGGGGTCACCTTTCAGAATTGTTTTCCTCCAGCAGGTGGGCATCTTTTTAAGAAACCTTCTAGTGCCTAGCTAAATTCACAGTGACAGCAAAATACAACACTCTTCTAGCTATTTACTTTACTGATGGTGGCTTCAGCTGATGCTCTTGAAGAATTTTCCTGTGATTTATTATAGGACCAGGTGGACCATATCAGGATAGTTGCAAAGCAGTGATTTTGTTAAAATATAGTGCTATTTTGTTAAATGCAACATGTTCTTCAGGAGCGTATTTTAATAAGGCCAGAGAGATGAAAGCTTTGACTTTTTCAGTGCTTTATGCTCAAGTTATGAAGTCACTGGCCTGCCATGATACCATTTTTTGGGAATGAGCTGCTGAGACATGAAGTTGACTTGACAACTTTACAGGTCAGTCTCCCAAGCAAATATATTCCTCTGTGGTTTTATTCTTGGTGAAGAAGACATCAAAATATTTCATTTCTGCAAAAGGTTGTCAGCTGTGGGTTTTTTTGTTTTTAGTTTTTTTTCCCCATGGAAGTGGGAGGAGGGGAAGGAAAATACCTTGAAAGTTACTGCAAAAGAGAGGGAAATTTTTATTTAGCAGCTTGTGAAGTACCTGAGGTGCTTGCTGCTTTCCCATGACACTGTATTGCACTGCTCTTTATGCTTTGTTACTGTGTTTCTTTGTCCTTTTACTTTACCCAGGTGTGAATAGAGATGATGTTTTAACCTTCAGGCTTATGCAAGGCATATAAAGTTACTGTTGTGCTTTTCCTGGGTTGCAAGTCAGATAGACTCTCCTGACTGATAACTATATATAATGTAAGTTAGCACTTTGCTGTAGGGAGAAGCTGACCATCCCTTTTATTTTTATTATACTATTACTCTAGTAATTTATATTAGGCTGTTGGCCCATCTTAAACCCAGATCCAGCTTTTCCTGGACCCTCCCATTTCTACCCTCTGATCCCTACTTTTCTATTTCTGTTCTTGGATTATAAACAGTAATACAATAGAGTAAGGGTCCTCTATTTATTCAGTAGGTGTGAGGGCCCACTGATTTACAGCAAACTTATATCAGCTTCCACATTGCAACTTGGCTGAAAGAACGTGGGCATGGGAATAGGACCATCCCTGATGGGACTAGGATGGATCCTAGTCCATCCTCCCATCCCACATGTGATTTACGCAGTGGGCTGTCAGAGTACCTGCTCCTAATGCTCCCATAGCTGGACTGAACTGTAGTCTGGACTATATATTCCACAACATATTTAATAACATGTCAGAGATTCCTGTTTAATTGGGATACATGTTTTAATGCATTTTTTTTCTGTCTTTATTTGAGAGGTAGTCAGTGGCTGTATGGTTGGGATGTACTTTGGCACCTGACACAGCTCAGCAGCATATCTGAAACTGGAGGTGAGAAGCAGCAGCAATCATGCCACTCTGGCATGACTTTCTAAACTCCCTCTACAGCAAAGGTTTAGAGCACTACCTTTCTGTCTGTATCAGGCAGAAAACAATCAGCTTCTTACCTTTATTCCCTGCTGATCTTGTTTGTAAGCTGTGGCTTTATAAGAAAAGAGAACCTTCTTTACAATGTATAATGACCAGACATTATATATTATACTCTCTGTGTGTGTATGTAAAAGTATTCAACTGTGTTGTAACTAGGAATTCTGAATAGTATTCCTTCGTTAATGTGTTTAGAGAGCTTATGTTTCACACTGTGCTGTAGTGTGCTGCCACAAGAAGGGTTTTATTATTTATTGAATTTCTTCCTAAATAAACATAAAAATCCAACAAAGGAAGTATTACTGTACAGATAGGCTAGTGATGTTAATAATAAATACACTGATTGCAGATCACCATTCAGGTCACTATTTTACTGTTATTTTTTTTCCTGACTTCAGAAATAGAAGATTATTTCAAGAAGCTTTTAAAATAATTTTCTTAATTTCTTTCACTTATCACATAGGGCTAGTCTACACACAAGTTGATACCAAGAGCCTTGAAAGTATTTTGGTGTTAAGTCTGCTCATAGATTGGTCTTTCCACTTAGCTTTGAAGTCTTGCCTATCCAAAGAAAATCACTTTTGGTGGCCTGTGAGCAATGTATGCAGTTGAGCTGGTTATGGACACAACTTGTCTGCAAGTGTCAACGTACAGTTGAATACAGAGATTTCTTAGTACAGATTTTACAAGCTTTGTTTTCTAACTGCAGACATTTGATGGTGCTCTGCTTTTCCTGAGTGTTGCCTTCTGCTTCCTCTCGTGTTGTTGGAGAGGCGCGATGGTCTCCAAAGCCCTTGGGTCCTTCCAGTGCTGCACCAGTGGCAGACTGGGATGGGAGGTGATGCTCCTGGCTCTGCAGGGGGACATCCCACAGCTGATAAGGACCATGTTCCCTTGAGACTGCATGCATGTTGTTCGGGTGATCCATTTTCTAAGGTTGCTCTGGCAACCCAGGTATGCACGAACAAAATATATGGTTATTTCTTGTTAGACATATTTGGTTGCCTTGGTAACAAGAGAATAATTCATCTGAAATGCAACTGGATAGGATAATTGATATATTTTGAGGAATGCCTACAGGCAATAATAGGGATTTGTCTGCCACCAATGGTTCCAGACTTCAGAAAAAATAAGGTTAGGCTCTGAAACAGGAACAAGTGTGTTTCCTATGAGTCTGGATGTAAAGGTAGTACTGTTCTTCCTCATGCCTCTGAGGGATCCTTGACGGACTTTTCTGCAACTTTAGTGCAGATCAAACTGCATCTATGATTTCTTTTGAATATTTATTTTACACAATCCAAAGAGTTTAGAAAACCTCAGAAGTAATGAGCTCCCACTATTGTTTTGTTTCTTTGTTCTATGAATGAAATGCCTTGCAGCAATCTTGGAGGCTCCTGTACAGGAAATTCATATTGACACTGATGACCCATTATTACAGATACTAATGACTGACTACCAGGCCTTAAAGGCATTAAAGCCCCTGGTTGCTAAGCTGGCTCGCTGTACTCCAGTCTTCATGGAAAATTTATGAATCTTGATCATCCAGTATTTGATGTTTACTTAAACGGTCTCATGTTTTCAATACCTTGTTAAGTGTCTTCCAGCCCCTGTGCAGGACACAGTAGGACCTACTCCCCAGTGAATGAGAGGTTAAAATCTCATCCCTGTTCATCTCCTTCTACACAAAGGCTGACAGGAAGGCGTGTAAGAATGGCATGGGAAAACAGATGGGAAGAGTGCCTGTGGGAAGACTGAACAGATGACCCTGGGGTACTGAGACTTGCTGGGTACATGCTGGAGCACAGCTCTGACTTCATAGCTGGTTGATTTTCTTCTTGTAACACCAGCCTTTTCAGAGGGATGATTTTCTTGCTAAGCTGTTCTGCCCTAGGCTTTTTCTCTCCCTTGACTCAAGAGTCTGTCCTTCCATGACTGGTGTCTTCTCTTCTCCGAGTAACTTCTGCTCCCAAACAAGATATAAAGCTGGCAACTAACTTAAACGAGGAATGTTCAGCCTGGTTTTAAGGCTGCCTATGTGAATTCATCAGAAGCTTGACAGTTTAATAGCATTTCTGGAATATAATCTCAATTTTCACTGACATTTTATTAATTTCACCTTTTTCATTCCGGATATGGAATCCGACACCAAGAAAGCCCTCTATTTGTTTAAAACTAGCTCTGAATCAGGTACAACTCTGAAAGATATCTGTTTTCCTGGAGAGGAAAACTATAGCTTCTCAAAGTTTCCCAGGAATATAAATTCCAGCAGTGACAGATCACAAGGTCAGTATGATTAGAAAAAGGAAGTATTTGCTTTATTATAGCAAGGCACCAAATGGTGTATGCTTTCACCTTGAGGACCCTAGAAAGAAAATGTTTCCAGAAAAAGAAAGTTAGGTCCCTAATGAAAGTGGAAATACCTTTCATTCCCTCAAGAGACTGTTTATTGTGTTAGTATACAATCCATCAATGCAGTAAATAGAGTCAATAAATAAGGTAGTTGTCTAACATACTTCAAGATTTTGTGCTAAGGGAAATATGATTCTAGCACAAGATCTTCCTTTAGCCAGAGACAAGGACAGTCTGAATGGATAATGTCTGTACTTGAATCCTTATAATGAAATTTGCAACTGGTCAGCCATTGAAAATCCTCCTAAATTTATCTGTGCTGTGCTGTAAACTACATGAGCCCGCAAACTTTTGACTTTTAGAATTCACAAGTAACTTTTCAAGCCATGCAAGGTAATGTTCATTCCCTTTTCAAGGAAAATGTTCAGTTCATTCTGGTTGAATAATTACAAGTATTAACTCCATAAAGAGAAGGGATAAAAAGAAGTATCTCAATTAAGGAATTCAAATACTAATGCAGAAGATGGTGTTATGTTAGCTCTTGTTCACCTCTCTATTATTGTATCTGATATATTGCAATCTTTTTATCCTGCAATAAACAAGCATCTTAGTCTTCAATTTTCCTGCAGAATTTTTTTTTTTTTTAGTTGAGATAATCTCAGCCTAAAAATACTCAGAGTTTTCCTTGTTTTATTTGGCCATGGGCAATCTCTATGGAAGTTTACCTTGACTATTTGCTTGGGAATGAAAACTGGGGCATCTTATCATACAGAAATCATACCCTGAGAAATTATATCATGCTTTCTTCTTGAAAAAAGCTGAAAAGTACTGTTTTTCCTCCTCCTTTGGCAATTTCAGAAGAGTTACTGACTTCCAAACAGCTGTCCAGCTGCCACAGGATGCCACAGGGCAGAATCATTTAAAGCTCATTAGCACTAGCCCGAGTTTCAGTTATATCTTAGAAAACATTTGACATATTGTCACAGATATGTTATGGTCTCCTTCACTATGTCTTTGGTAAATTTTAATTTGTAAATGGACAATTTTAACACTACTTTCAGTTTATTCTTTCTCTAAAAGAGCATGTAATAGATAATGCTGGGTTGTGTGGTATGCTAACAACATATTTGTTATTTTGTCATTTTCTTCCCCATCCAATATATTTGAGAACAATAACAAATTTCTGTAACAGCCTCTTACATAGTATGGGTTTCGTGGGAAGTTGGTCAGGCTAAATCTTATAGAAACTTACAGCTTCTTCAAAGATGAATAGTAAAACAGTTATTTTGAAGTTTGGTTGTACTGTCTGCCTTTCTTATCTCTCACAGTGGAAAAAGCCCCTGACACTCTATGGGGATTCTCTTCAAAGAAAGTGGAACATGATCCACACATGAAATTGTAGCCTTCATTGAATTATTAAAAGTCTGCTGCTTTCTGGCAGCAGGGTCAGAAATCTTGAGTCCTACTCCATATTTTACCTTTCTAGGCTTTCTGTCTCTTACTATAAAATCTGCACCTGACAAAATTCAGTACAGTCTCTGAAAGGACTCCTGAGCACTGTTATTGTTTTCTTTGACTGCCTTGGAGCTGTTGTAAAGGGAGAAACAGGGACAAAATTTTAAAAAATTACTAAAACAAACTCAAAGGTGGCAATTTGAAATGAGAAACTCCTTTACTCTTTTCCAAACACCTTTCAGTGTTTCCATCTTCCCTCTATAGTTCCCTACGCTGCAGGAGCTGTGCATTTCTTTAGGATTAAGAGAATTGTGTTCATTATTTAATGGGAACTGGTTTCTGTGCATTAGAGATAGAAGGAATTCCTTGCACTACAAGGATCTTTTCTACAACACTGCAGAGCAAGAACTGTAGAAAACATCCTGCCTGTGGTTTGCCTGCTTCTGGAAGATCAGTTCTGTTTAAAAAGAATGTACAGTGTGATGAAATGACAGCTATGCTAACGTTATAATTAGGAGTGTTGCTCTGGAGGGGAACCTCTGAATCACTGGAAATGCTACAGCCGGTCAACCAGGTCACGTAAACTCTTCCAACAGCTGATTGAGTTCTGTTTGAATCTAGTTTTTCTTTGTGGTTTTTTATTCCTGCTGAAAAGCTGTGCTGGGGCCTTCCTGCTTTCAAGGCTAGAGGGATGATCCTCTATCACAGCTGACTTCTTTTGTGTTGTTTTGAAATTTATTGCTAGTTGATTCGGCTTGGTTTTGTGCTAATATATTCTTTTTTTTCATGGCTTCTTTTCCTTTGTTTTTTCTCTTTTTCCCCTGCTGCCTAACTGTTTTATAGACAGTGCCCCTTAGTTAGCAACCTGTTGGGCAAAAAAGTCACCTCTCAGGCCAAATGTGTGCTGCTCCATAGGGTGACTGCTGTGCATTTCCCTTCTCTGTTCAAGCTGGGAACCAGTTGCAGTATGTCTTCCTCTCATCTGAGTTTCCTTCCCATGGGAACTGGGGCATAAGGGAGAAAGAGGGCAGCCTTGTGCCTAATGTGGCCTTGTCCTCATGTGGAACTGAGACACGAAGGGAAAGACCTTACAAGCTAAAGACGTGAAGCATGCTTTGAGGTCCTGCAGTACAGCTGCAGCTTGAATGATAAGGGGATAGTGAAACTAATGTATAGCTCTGGCTCTGTCTGGAGTTCATGTTCTTCAGACTCAGAATGGATCAGCTAGATCTCACTAGTGCTTTGTAAGTGATTTTAATAATTTTTTGCATCTCTCCAAAAACCTTGCCAAATAGAATCTTTGTCTGTAGTCCGACTCTTTCACATCTGAATTATATTGGTAGTTCATCATTGTTCAAGAGCCTCCATCCATCTCAGGTTTTCTCCTTCTTTGGTTCTTAGCAATAGATATATTTATGGCAAGAACACTTGACCTACGTGTGGCCTTGTGCTTGGTACAAATGACATTTTCATCCCATGTGTCTCACTCTAGCTTTTAACATATTTCAATTTTTTTTCACTGATCTTCCTCTGTATTGGAACCTTTATGTTCTGAGACAACAGCAAATTTTAATGCTGCAGACCCATTTTTGCACCATAACCATTTAAAAAAATAGGAATCAAATTTATTCTAAGAAAAAGTAATGTGACGTTACCTGTTGATTACCCTTCATCTCCAGGCTTCTAATTTTGCTGAAATCTCCCCTTTAGCCAATTGTTCTCCTAATTTATAATCTAATATTATATTAATCTCTAGTTTCTGACTTAATGATTTCTCTCTGATACCACATCATTAAGTATTTTTACCAATGTCCACGTAGATTGAATCAGCTGCCTTTCCTTGTTCTTAATAATTATTTACTTTCATGTTTAGTCTTGCTTGTTCTACTTTTAATAAACCTGTGCAGCATTTCTTTCCACTTCCTTCCATGTCTTTAATTATTCTTTCCATCAAAGTTTGCTCTAAAAAAATGAGTACAGTTGTGGTCAGACTAATGATCCTCTACTGTGTTTCTTCCTCTTTGCTGTCCTCTGGCTGCATGATCTCTTGGAACATTTGACAATGAATTCTGTGGAGTAGACCTGCAACTTCAGAAGCTATTTCTTTATGAGGCCTGGAAGTAACTCAGGCTTTTGCAAGTTGGAATGTATGGAGGCCTTCAGCCTCTTTCTGCTCTAACACAGTACTCGTGGTTCCTATTTTTGTTCTCTTTAGCCATTCTTCCTGTGCATCCCCACTCAATATTCCCAATATACACGAGTTAACTGACATAAAAGCACTTGGGTTTTGGTCTAAACTGTAATTGTCTTTAATCTCTATTTTACTCCACCACAATTTCAGTTCCCATCTCTACTTTTTTGTATTTATATTATTGAGCATTTCATTGCTACCTTTTGGAATGTCTCTGCATGGTCTAATTCTGTTTGACTGCCAATAAAATTGCTACCAGAATTATTCCCATCTGCTTTTGACATCAGTAATTTTCATATTTTACCTCTTAAAATGCCTGTCAAAAGAAAGAATATGGCATCAAAACAGCACTTGTTTATTTCTGGTCAAAAAGATGCCACATCAGATCACTGAGTTTTTTCTACTTGGATGTTGTGTTGGAAGTGTGTGGTGATTTTGGTTGCCAATTTGAGATTTCACAGCTAATGCACCAATTCAGTGCTGGCCAATCACCAGTGCACTTTGTAGAAAAATTTTTGTTTTTTACATGGGTGTTCACAGAGGTGTATTAGCTTTTTTTTTTTTTTTTGCATTACATGCAAAACTACTACAAAGTGATAATATGTTGAGTGTTTCCCTTCCCTTCTCTGAAGTTTTGGAGAATTCTTTGCATTAGTTCATAGGTATTTTCAGAGTGTTCTCAAGCATTTTGTTGAGGGGATAGAGAGGAGGAAAATGTAATAAACAGGATTTTTTTGGGGGGGAGGTTGGTGGGTGAAGGGGGTGTGTTATTTGCCTGCTATCAATTGTGGCACAAATCACAAACCTCTAAACAATTGGGAAAAAAAAAGTTAGTCAACCTGCTTGGTAAATTTTTGCTATATGTATTCTGGTTCACTATATATTCAAATTATTTTCAAGGTAACTGTATCCTGATTTTTAATGCAAAAGCCAACTAAGAAAAGGAAAAAAAAATAAGGACATGATTTTTTTCTTAAATCACAGCTGAAGCAGTCTTGATGGACTAGTTGTTGTTTGAGGTGGAGGGAACAGGAGGAGGAAAGACATGACCGTCATAAGGCTACCTGATCAGTTTGGGAACAAAAGCTTTTACTTGGTCTCAATCCATCATGCTCTAGTTTGGGGCTTTGGAGACTATGAAATGGCAAAAGTTTCCCAGGATAAGCAAATTTTCTGCTCTGTTCCAGTTTTCTTATTTGCATCTCTTTCCAAACTTCATAATTAACACTGAGTTAATTTTGAGGCTATGGTTCTTTGTTTTACATCTAGGATTGTGGTTTAGACAATGCTGGTTTTGGTTGAGGTTGTGTTAATTTTCATCACAGTAGGTGGTGTGGGGCTGTGCTTTGGGTTTGTTCAGGGATGTTTTTGTTACAGCTGAACAGTGCTTACACAGAGTCAAGGCCTTTTCTGCTTCTCATCCCACCCAGCAGTGAGAAGGGTGGGGATGCACAGAAGGTTGGAAGGGGATGCAGCTGGGACAGCTGACCCCAGGGATATTCCACACCATGGGGCATCATGCTTGGCAATAGGGCTGTGGGGGGAAGGTTTTCTGGTGACCACTGCTCAGGGACTGGGTGCACACTGGTTTGTGGTGAGCTGTTGTTTTCATTTGCATCACTTGTCTGCCTTGGGTTTCATTTCTTTATCTTTGTCATCTTCTCTTAAAATATTTTTTATAATTTTCTGTTTTTATCATAATCCATGAGTTTTTTCACCTTAACCTTCCAATTCCCTTCTCCCCATCCCATTGGGGGAGCAGCTGAATGGTGCTCAGCTGCCAACTGAGGTTAGAACATGTCAGCCCTTGGCACAGTCCAGAGGGACCCGTGAAGGAGGAAAAAGGTGCAATCCCTACCCAAAGACCTCAGGAATGGTTGAGGGCAGATTTCTTGAGTAATGCCTTTAAATGCAGTTTTCAGATACACACACACAAACACACACACATATTGGTGTGGTGCATAAATTGTCACAAAGGCTTTATTTCTGCAAAAGGGCAGGTTTTAATTTACATCAACAGCAGTTAAAAAACTCAGCCAAAAAGGAGCTGACGTGGGGTTCTGAGCCATGGCTGGGGTATGAGGAGCCCCAGGAGCTGAGCAGGGACATTCAGGCTTGTTATGCCCTCAGGGCTGTGAGGAACATTGGGCCTGCTTGTGTCACCATCCTAGGCATGCTTATTTGATTACAGCAATTGGACAGATACTGTATATTTGAAATATAAAGTAAAATTGGGTCAATTCAGTCCTATAAGTGTAATTTATGTAGTTTAGCCACCAGAATTTGGTGTAGTCTCCTGACCTCAGAATGATATAGCACTAAGACTCATCTAGGTTCAGAAACTCCCATGCAAAGACTCTGATCTGTGGTAAAAGCTATTAACAATTTAAATGAAATATAATCAGGATTTGGACAAAATGTCACGGAAGTATCAGTGAGACAGAAGCTCCAATTACAGAAGCCTGTATTTAATGTTGTAAGGCACTTAGAAATATGTTATTCTAAAACTGAACATAGGAGCCATATAGTTCAAACAAAATTATTTTTCTAGCTTATAAGGATCCCAAATTTCATGAAATTCAGACCTATCTTATTATAGTTTTTGATCTTTCAAGAAAAAAGTGAAGAGAATGAAAATTCTTTTGCTTCTTCTCCTTGATACGCTTTATCTTGCTTGGCTTTGAGTTAAAACTGTGACATTCAATTAGGTGCTGAAAATGTAGTCATTGATTTGACACAGAAAGAAAAAAATATGAATAATTTCCCATAGAAATACAATTTCTGCAGGATTTCAAGTCCCCACTTAATACTATAAAGCAGTCTTTTTTCTTTTGTCCCTCTCCTGCAAAGATTTTGATGGGAAAATTCCAATATTAGTACCTATAAATATAGGTATTAAACTGAGCCAGAGGAGGGAGCCTCTAATTGTTCTATGAGCACAATGAAAACCTGTTGAGAATAGTAGCAAAGTGAGAAACTTTTCAATTAAAGAAAAAAAGCAAGCAATCAGAGGCCTTTGTTGATTCCTATAGCTTTTAATGTAAAAGCCCTCCATCTAAGCACATTTATTGCAGCTATCTTTTCCAGTGACTCAGTGCCATGCCTTCCTGAAGTCCAATCCATGAAATACTTGCAGCTGGTGCTGCAGATGCTGCCTATACTGCCAAAACACTCTTCCTGTCTTCAGGCCTCGCTCCTTCCCCTGTCACAGCAGAGTAGTGCTGCTCCTCTTCAGCTCAGGTTTGCTTTGCTTCTCCCCTCCTTTTGCCTTCCTTTCTGCCCTTGTCCTTCTCCCAGTGCTGTCCTGATCACAGCTCCTGTTGCCTGCTTTACGTGGCAGCAGGTGGGGTGGGAGCCTGGCAGTGGGCGCTGCTCAAGGGACAGCAGGGAGGTGGAGGCAGCGTTTTACCAGCCCAGGTAAACAGGCATGGAAGCAATCCACAGCAGGATCGTGGTCATGTGGCTCAGCTCACTCTGGTGTACTCTTCACATCCTGAAAATGATCTAATCTAGAGCTGATGAGCAGTCACCGCAGCTCTTGGTTCCTCCTTGAGGCTTTACCCAGTCTCCCTATGTGCTGCTAAAACCAATTTTTGAGCAAAATGTTAGTTAAAATTACAAGCATTGGAGTAATTCAGAATGTGTGTTTACTTTCTGCCTACTGTAGCATTCTGAATCTTCAAATTGCTACACCTACACGATCCTACATTGTGTTTCTTCAGCTTCCTGGGTCTGGGTACACAAAACAATATAAAATACAAAAGTCAGAAATGTCTGAAATTATATTGCCTGTAGGTTTGAAATTGTTATCTCTGCATATGGCTTGCAGTGGTTAAATGCTTAAAACCCCTCAATTTCTTGTTCTGTTAAACAAACCACTCATAATTATCTGACCATATATAATCATGATTCATTGAGCAGCAAATGAAGAGAAGCCTTCCTCACACTGGCTGAAAGGACTCCTTCAGTCCTTCCTCACCACCACATGAATGACTTCCAGGAAGAATGAGCAATTACAAATTAAGCTAAAGGGTTAAGACACTTCGATTCAAAGCTGTAACAACTATTATTAAGGGACTGGCATTGAAGAGGGATTATAATCTTTACCAGTGAAGTAAACTGGCCTTCATTTTGCTTTACAGTTCCCACACTGATGAGTTATTTTTGTATGGATTATTGATATTGTTGAATTTGTATTTGATTATTGCCTGTGGGTATGGTCAAAGCCTTAGCATGCAGTGAAAATTTTGTGCAAAGATTCCCTTCATCTGCTCCTGAACACTTTCCATTTTCTGTTTGACAGGAAATATTTTCCAGAGTTTCTTCTTGCATGTGAGAGACACATGATAGAAAAAGCTGCTCCCAAAACTTCCAGAGGAAGTATTCATTTAACACTTCTTCATTTTGAGATTACAGGTGCCTGTTTAAGTTCCACCACATGTGGCTTTTGTTTCCTTTAGTTTCTTTGTTTTAAGAGGTACATCCAAGATGTAATGTTCAAATCCAAATCTTGGATCTTTCCAGAAATTGCAGCTCAATATTTTGCTTTATTCCATTGCTGAAACAGAATATTTTCTTGAGTAACATGTGAACAAGAACCCTAAGGATAAGATATCAAATTGATAGCTTCAAAAGTATGCAGTACAACTAAGAGGTAATTTTACTTAATTTTAATTTTATAAATAATTAGAATTTTATATAACTCTATTTTTTCCTTTATTTCATTTTTTAGCATTATATCTCAAAAAAATCAGGTGTGAGCTGGTTTTCAAATGCGAATCTCTTCTAGCTACTGTAGATAATCAGGCTTCAGATAAAAATCATGGCACTTCTCATGTTTATCCTCTGAATCTGACATCTGATCTTCATATGCTAAAAATTCAGAATTCAGCTCCTTCCAAAGGTCCAGTGAGATGCTCTTAGTCTGTTGCAAGCGTTACAAGCCTTTCACTGTAGCTTGATTACGACCATTTTGCATAGCTGGTGGCAAATATCAATCAGTGCCTGCTTTTCCCTAGATGATGTGGCTCTTGAACGTAAAGGAAAGGAAGGAAATGGGCATTAAAATTTCACCCTTTCCTCTTCTGAAAATACTGTATGAACATGTTTGTGTCACACAGGCCTGAACTGCTACTGAGTTTCTCAAAACTCACTAGAATTATCTTAGCATGCTGTGCTGCAGACAAAGCTTTCCAGTGTTCAGTTCTCTCTGAAGTGTTTTCCTTCCTTGGCCCTCAGCCACAGATTAATAGTCTGTAGGCAAGCTTGCTCTCAAAAATGTCATATTTAATTGAAAAAGGAAATCAGAAAATAAGAAGTTGTCTGGCCTGGCTCCTCTGGGCCCCACTCCTGACAGCTTTGCAGGTTTCTCTGTTTCATTGACTAGCTCAGGGTTGGAGGGTGAGGTCCTCGCTGTCGCCACTGCAGCTTCCACCTGGAGTCCCTGGGGCACATCCAGCCATGGTGACATCAGAGGGACACAGCTAGGCTCACTTCTGGCTCACAGCCTGCACAGAGCAATAACAGGCCTTTTGTCACCTCCTTCCCCTCCCTGCTTTGCTCATAAGCTGAAGGAAAGCAATAGCATGAGCTGTCACATGGGCTGCCATCTGCACCTTGTCATTTCTAGGCCCAGCGCTGTGCATCCCAAGGGGGCTGGAATGGAAGGTGCACAGCTCTGAAAGGATAAGTGGGCCAAAACTTTTCCTAATAAAGCATGAAGCGTTTGGTTTAGAGCCTCTGGTTTTCAGCGCTTTGTGTGAATCAAAGGGAATTGTGAAAGAGTTGGATGTCTGTCATGGCATGCTAGGAATCTGAGAAAGTGATGACCCCAGCTCACCACATAACTCTGGAACTGAGAGCTGGGATGTGCCAGTCCCTCTGGTCAACAGGACTGCCTGCCTGCTCAGTTTTACTGTGTGCCTCTGAAACTGGTAGGAATGTCTAAACCACAATCCTAGTCTTGTGTGAATTTACTGAAAAGCAGAACACTGAGGTTTTGGCTCCATTTCCTGCTGAGAAAAAACTGTTGAAGCAAAGCATTCTGTCTAGGAAGCAGCTGTTATAGCTGTTGTGGACGTGCACCACTCCCAAGTTCTGCATGATAGATAGCATATGCCCTGAGTTTTCAAAGCTTTCCAATGTTTTTCTTTGATTTTGAATCCAGCAGACTAAAGAAATCTTGTATCTTACAGGAAGAAAATTTGTGGTTATAGGAACTTGGTGTTATGGAAATAGTACTGGGACAGGAGAGTGCCACCATGCCCTGGGAGGGCCTCTTCAAGTGGGCATCCATCCTGCCAGGAGCCAGATACACCTCTTCAGGTGGGCATCCATCCTGCTGCTGTATTTAGATGCCAGCAGAATCCAAGTGACCCCCATTTCTGGCCTACAGAAATCTGTTTTGATGTAGAAAGCAGCATAGGGTTGATGATTATCCATTCAGAGGGAGCCATTTCAGTGTTGGGGTTTTGCCTGTGATATCTGAAAGAATTATTACCATTTCTCTTTTGTGTTTTATCTTGGAGGGAGGTAAAATGTGGCAGGGAAACAGCTGCAGCCAAAAAACAGAGTGCTCAGTCCAGTGCAGGTGTGCAGTGAGTCCTCAGTATTCATGTGTCATAGACTTTTTCCTGCCTTCACACAATGCTGCAAAATTTCAGAAGACAAATTTATAGCAGGAACCATTATTAGAAATTATTACTTGCCTGTTTACTGTTGAAGATGTTGTGCAGCACAGATAAACTTGTAAAACACTAAGACTTGTGCATGTGGGGACTTTATTTAAAGAAAAGTGACAATTTCCTTAGAATAGGTTTTTAAATATATTTCTTTTGCAACTCCATAATCTGATATTTGTTCTCCATAAAGAGATAAGAACACTTGACACGGATAAATGAGGTCACTCTTAAGTAATGCATTCAGAGATGTAGTCTCCATCTTCCTCATGATTTCCATGGTTTGGCTCTGCTCCCCAGGCAAACCTGTGGCAGAGTGAAAGGCTGTATTTGTGCTGAGAGCCTAAACTGGAGAGGGAGGGAGCCCTCAGCAAGTAGCCTTAGGACTTTCTGCAGTGCTGGCTATAGCAAGGAGACTTGCCTTGACAGGAAATGGGGGTTCTAGGATATTTTTGGTGGGTGGAAGAGTGTCACAATAGAAATAAGGTGCTCGCTCATGTTCTGTATTCTCCAGCTGTATGATGGAGGGTTAGGCTGCTCCCCCCAAAATACCTTTTTCCACTGAGACTGAAGGCTGTGCTGATTAATGACTGGAATAAGAGTGGGGATAATGAAGGTCTTCTTACAACTCTTGATTTACCTTGGGCTAATTACCTTCCTTATTCCTGAATTTCCTAAGTTGAAAATTGTGAACAGTCATACCTGTGACTTTACAAAGTCCTTTGATCAAGTTAAGCAATAAAAACTGAGCAATATCCATGAGGCTAGTCTAGGACTGCCATCCTGTAGATGTTTAGTGTTTTCCTCAAGCATGCCAAACAGCTGCAGCCTGTAATGGATTGCTATTTTTTTTTTTGTTAATTTCCATGTCTAACATTTCTTGAAGAATGAGTAGGTTTGCAATATTCATTTTTGTTTAGCTCTGAATATTATAGTCTCTGTAGGTGGTTATTTGGTCTTCTGTCTGACTCAAGGGTGGTACTGCTGAGTGTTGCTAGGAAAATCAGGCTTCCACTTTTTATTTTTGTCACAACAGTTTAAAGCAGTTGATCTCCAGGTTTCTTTTGTGAGAGCAGGAATTAGACTGCACCAGCACCACTTTTTATACAGCATGTTTTCATAGCTGGAGAGAACCTGGTGCAGGCTCCCAGGCAGTTGTCAATGATGGAAAGCTTTGCATTTTCAATCGCTTCTGAGAAATTCTGTGTTCCCATCAAACAAAACAATTCAGCCAGCATTCAGCCTTAGTCTCATCATACTGGGGGGCAGCTTGTGTTTACATTAACAAAATTAGGATCACTTTTACAGAGGTTTTTTAGAAATTGTGGGAATACTATCTTCAGTAAAATAATTATCCATCTCAAAGTAGAACTAGATAGAAGTTGGAAAACAGCAAACAAATGCTACAAAAGACAAGTAAACTCAGGCTCCTGAAGAATACAATGTATTTCCAAAATTACACTGAAGGGAATTTAGTGCCTACAGATAATTTGCGAATTGAATGATTTCATATAGGCCATGAGAACATTCTTCAGACATTTATAGAAAAAAACCAGTATGCAATCTCTTCACAGATTGGGGGAATAACTGAATAAAATTTATTTACATGACCTACCTCAAAAACTCTTTATAGATTAAGTACTCTAAAATTAATTTGCAGTCCAGCTCAATATTGTGTTTGTAAAAATCTGGGATTGATTCTAAGTGGAGGAAGGTAGTTACCTGAAACTAGTAATTGTTTCCTAATGAATGAGGAATGCAGCTGGCTGAGACAGTGGCATCTCCCTAGTGTTAACCAGGTGACAACTGTGGAAACAGATGCAGTTTCAAGGTGTCCTTTCAAGAGATGATATGTTTATGAGTAAAGTCAACATTTTGTGGTCAGCAGGTGCCCTGATACATCTGTATGTTTGGGATTGTGGGACAGTGTGAAATTGTCCTCTGAAGAAGCAGGGCTGAGTCATTAGATGTTGCTGTGAGTATGAGTTGTAAGGAGCATTTTAGTTTGAGCCCTCTCAATTATCAAGCAAAAATCAATGTTCCCTTCAAGTAGCAATTAATATTGGTTTTTATCAGTGTGTTGGACACAGAATGATTTGAAATCTCTTTCAAAATTGCTGGTTACAGTAATAGTTACTTTATTAACTTTTGGAGAAATAACGAATTAACTTCTCCTGCAACCCTTTAATAAGGAAGTACAAGCTGTCTTTGAAGTACTAGCAGCCCTGTTGTTTCTGTGTTATTCTGGCACACATAATTATCTCTCTCCAAGACTTTAAGCCATTATGTTTATCAAGCAAATCAGCAAGTAAGCCAAAGTACAACTCTAAAACTGAAGCAACCTTGTCTGCAATGCAGGAAATAGAATTCTACTGCTATTTTATGGCACATGGGGCTACCCAAAATCAATCTTCTTCCAAATCAGATAACTTTTACCAATAAATCAACTAACAGAAATTATGGAGAAAGGTAAATATACATGAAAGTAGAGGAAAGAAGTCCCAGGTTTCAAATCTAATGTGCTTCTGCTATAACAGGTTCCAGTCTGAAAAAGAAGTTTGTTGAAAGAGCTGAATGAAAACAAATCTGCCACATTGCTCTATAACCCAAATGGACACAGTATATACAAATCTTCAGGTATTCATAGGAGAGAAAGTGTTCTTCCTACTAAAGTGGAACAATGAAAGTAAACAGGGGTAAATGATGTTCTTCAAGAAAACTCTGAATTCTTGTCTACATGGAATGGTTTTGCCTCTTAAAAAAAAATACATTTTATCTCATTTTTTCCAGTGATGACATTAATAGATTTAAAGAGTCTGTCCACTTTGTTTGCATTGAGTTAGTTCCCAAAGAATAAGAGCGAGATCTGTAGAGTCCTAGACTTTCTCAAAATACTCGTGTGCCATTCTGATTGCAACATCCATCCAATTTTGCATTCTGGGACATTTCCCATTCTTGGTTTTCTACTAGAGTCTGCTGTATTTATCAATCTCATGGTCAAATTAAAAGATTCTTTGATTCCCCTGATACCATCTCATTGTGCATGTGGTTTCAATGATTTCACCACCAATTTCATGTTGCTTGAAGGCACCACTGACCACAGTAAATCAGATAGCTGTTACTGCAAATCAGGTAAGCGTGCATGCTCTCGTAGCGTGGGTGTTACTTTCCAACCAAGTATCCTTTCCCAGCATTCTAAAAGGTTTTCGTACTCATACATTCTTTCTTCTTCTGGGAAATAGTATGGATGATGAACATAGGGCACAGGACTGCCTGCAAAGGGGCCGTAACCAGAAGGGGCTGTGGAGCAGCTGGATCTGGAAGGGCCTTTGGCTGAGTGCAGGTCATCGGTGGGTGTCTGCAGCACAAGGCCAGTTCAGGTTCCCTTTAGGAAGAGGGGGTTGTCTGTCATCTCCTAATTGTTGCTCCTGAGAACTGTTTGCTGGTTTCAGACCTGTTTAGTGATATTTTTTAAAGTGTGAGGGCTGTAGTCACTGGTGATAATGCTATTTAAAACAGTCCTCTGCCCTCATTTTTCTAACCGAGTTCTACAAAGGAGACGAAATGACAGATTTGCAGGACTGTGATTCCAGTGACACACAGAGGTCACTGATGGGACCTGGTTACAAACTCTCCAATCTATTTAAGTGCTTAAATCCCACTGAAGCTTTCTGCATATTTGTTCTTATGAAATTCCAGAGCATAATCTAAAATTAAACTTCTGATTTTGTCTGTAGGGGAAGTTAATTAGCAAATCTCAACTTGCCCACCAATATCGCTTTCATTTGGCATTAAGAGCAAGTTTAGCACTCAAGTCTCTTGTTGTTTTTTCATAGCAAACAGTCTCTGCTTATTATCATATTAAAGGAATGCCACTGGTTAAATCAAGCAATGAATATAAATAGCTGTATTACTGCCATCAGGCATCAGTGTTTATTTAGTGGATGTGAATCATACGTGCCTCTTTGATCTGGCTTTGAGTAAGCCAGTGCTGTTTTCATACAAAAGAGGTTATTTGCAAACAATTCAAGAGTATGTATATATTAAACATGGAACTAATCAATATGGAAGGCTCTTTGCTACTTTGATGACCCTGTATGTTGCCACAGTGTCTTTAAGTGTTTTGAATCTCTCTGTGAGTACCTGGGTCCCTGAAGACACTTACAGCTCTTTTCTTTGGACTAGAGAAGATCAAGATCGAAATCTGGGCCCCACTGAAATCAGTGGCTATATCACTCTCCGGTCCCTGTGAAGGGCACATACCTGGCAGCAGGGAAGACAAAAATAATCAAGGATAACACTGATTTATTTGTGGACTGGTTTGATTACAGTGCATGCAGGAGAGTATTTGAAAGAGAAATTTGTTTGTGCACAGTCAGATAAGCAGATAGACTCAGACCTACTTGTGCTCATTGCTCGCACTGAACTTTTTATTACTTTTTGCTAAGGCAAAGATCCCATGTTGAATTTTAGAGCTGAGCCCACATGCCTTCCCTTCAACAAACTATATGCAGACTACTGTGTGCATTGGAAAAGCAAATAATAACCCACAGGTACTGCCAAAGTAATGTTATCACAGTCATCGTAATAAACAACTTAGAATGAGACTCATTCTGATGCCAAACATTAACCTGGGCAAAACAGCTGACAGGAATGGTGTTTGTTCAATCATGGGTCATGACTGACCTCAAATGCTCTCCCCTGAGGGAACTGGGCATGACAAGTAAGTGGTAAAATTTTAGAAATACTCAAACCGTTAGGTGATTTCTGATTTCTGCTCCAAAATGAGCATCCATCCCTCCCTCACTTTGTTACTTCTGCTATAATGCAAGGTCATACCTAAGTTTTAGGACTAAAAGGAAAGCTGGTCTTGGAGATTTTTTTTAACCTAAATGATTCAGTGATTCTAATCCAGAAAGGAGAAGTACCAAGGCTTGAGGCAAACGCGGTGACTAGGCCTCACTTATTTTAAGGGATGTTCTTGATTTCATTGACTGTTACATGAGGAAATGAAAGGTGGATCAATCAACTTTTTGTTTTATTGACCCAATCAAAGCCATGTAAGTTGCACAGTTCAGCCTGAACAAGTGCAATATTTTGACAAAAACTTAGCCAGAGCTTTAAGGTATGCATGGAACTGCATGCCTTAAATGAAAAGAATGGCTGTGACTTCATGGTGGGAATTTAGCCTGTTTTATATATACATATATATAACCTTACCTCAGGCTTCTGCTTCTTGCACCTTTACCTAGCACCTTTACCAGGCATGCATGGAAGAACATCTCTAAAAAAAAGGACGAATTAATAGATATATATTTTGTTATCTGTGTTAGTGAACTGTTCCACTGACTTTAGAGATTACAGTGTCCCAAATTGTGTAAGTACCTCCTCACCCCGACAAGTAGTCTACTGCTGTGCCTTGCAACTGAGTGTGCAGGCAGACTTTCCTGTACTATATTTGAGAAGGAGGTTATTCAAAATCAATCTGTTTCTTGGGAATTTTTGACATTAATATATGTATCTACAGTTTGTTCACTTAGTCAAAAGCTTTTTCTGATTAAGAAAAAAAATCCATTTTGAGTATTTGTTTCAGTCATTATGGTGGATTCCTTCCAGAGCTTCCCACCATGGTACCAAATTTCAGATTACTGTCTTAATGGTCACTTTAACAAGTGAAGCTGCTACAGAAGGCACCTGAAGTAATACCCCTTTTCCTACATTAGTCTCAATGAACAAACTGGTGATATTGTGAAAGAAACCTTCAACCTTTGCCCCCAGCACTGCTGACAGCCCTCCCATGTGCTTTGGCAGCAGTTCCAGCAGGATCTCAGCTCAGAGGAGCTGTGGGGTGTGTGGTGCAATGAGAGCACATTTGTACGTGGGCAATGAGCCTGCTCACCTTGCCCCAGTTCAGGTGCAGAGCCAAGTATTCTATAACATCATTAAACAAACAGCAGAAACTGTTGGACACACAGAGAAATATTTGCTAAATTACAGAATCTTATCAGAGGGAATGTGTTCTTGCTGTTTGTTGGTGGGACTTTCCAGGAACTGGAGATACATAGGGTCAGAAATTCCTGGCAGCTTCAGTGCAGCTGAGTGCACCCTCAGAGTCTATTTGAAACCACAGATCACATGCTCTCTTGCTCTCTCTCTCCATTCTGTTTAATTCCTCTATCAACTCTAAGCTGTGGAAAAGATACATAAATTTCATTTCAATCCATGCCTAATGCTTTTGGCAATGGTTTTTTAAAAAAGATACGTAATGTCTTGTCTCATGATGGCCAGTAGAAGTCATCCTGAGCTGTTGCAAATTAGATCCTCTTTACAAAACTTTTCCAATCCTCTCAAGAGGACCTGATTGTTTAGGTGGGAATATAGATAATATGGATTACCAGGGCCCCAGCTCTACAATATTCCATGTGTAAGGAAATAGTAAAGAAATCTCTAATAGTGTCTCAGAATCTACAGACAGAAATTCCTTCAGGAATTAACAGCTTAGTTTGACTATTTTTTTAGTAGAATTAGCCTAGGTTTCTAACATAAGAATACTCAGTAGATTTTGAACTGGCTAGCCACTTTGAATGGAGAAGTGTAGAGCTTTAAAGATTATTAAAGTCCAAGTGAGTCTTATTGATAACCCTTCAGGAGAAAATATTGCAATATGAGCCTAACAGTATTCTACACATCTGTATGGAGGATTTGATGAGTACCCAGGGCAAACTCTGCAGGCAAATATTAGAGACAGTAAACTCCAGTCAGGAGCATCTGCACCACAGGAAGCCAAACTCAACCTTTTTTGCTGCTTGTAGAGCTCCATGTCATTACACACATAACATGTAAATATGATAGGAAGTTTGTGTGTCACTTATGCATTATGTCCCCTCATTACCAGAGCATTTCACTTCCTGGTAAGTGAACTGCTCGGTTAAAGAAGAGTTTAAAAAACTGTATTTCAAGCTGAGCACACACAACAATCATTAAATTGGCACTCAGGTCCCATCCCATAAAACATTTCTGAGTCTATGGGTCTCTACACACATGCATAGCCCTGCATTGCCATTTTTTATGGAAGGATTACAATCTAACCAAGTAACTAGGCCTTGCCTAAGGAGTCTATTGAGCCAGTGTAATTTTCAGATAACATAGTAATGCCATATTTTATTTGGATAGCTGAATATGGAATCAATCAGTGTTGTGAGGGTAGTTCTGTAATAAGGCCTTCTATCACTAAAACATTTGGTTTTGTTATTGCATTAATTCTCCCTAATAACCAGTGTTTTTATTATTTATTTCTGAGCACTTAAGATACAATTCTCAAGAAATAATTTAATGAAAAAGTCATGTTGTATGTAGGTACTTAATTAAAAAAAAACCCAAACCAGAAAGGTTTCTCATTTAATTGTTTTTAAAAGGTGTATCTTTCCTCTTTTAGTTTGGTCTTGCAAGTTAAGTTCTTTGTGCTTTCAGCATAAATGTGGATGTCTCTTAAATGTTTAGCATGTGTTTGCTCATGGCTTCTTGATCATCTGATTTCCTTGTATCAGCCTCTACTCTCTGCTGTGGCCTGGGTCTTGTCCCAGACTGAGGAACTTGCAGAAATCTCATAATGCCTGACACTATTAGTAAATCTCCTGTGATGGATATGGTTCTGTGATTGTTCCTATCTGGTTTCTGCTCCAGTGAAGACAGAGCAGTCTTTATTTCACAAAATGATTCACATGGGAAGTAGCCTCAGTCTGCAGTTATTCAAACTTTCCTGGAGTGGTTTGCTAATACTGTATGGAAGAAAGTGCTGGGATGCTGCTGACTGTAAGCAGTCTCGCTGGTACAGATTTTAGCACAATATTCTGATACAAAACTAGCCCTTTTACCTTAATTAGACCTGAGCACTGCTCAAAATACATATCTTGTTATTAAGGGATGCTCTCGCTACAGCTAAGCACAGACATCCCCAAAGGCTGGTCTGCTTCTGCAGGAAGAAAGCAGAGGAGGCTCTGTTTTTGTGAGGCTGTTACTGCCTGCCTGCCAGGGTCTTCCCCTGACCTGGAGCTTCCCACACCCTCCCCCACAAGTACAGTCTCTAACCTGAAGAAAGCAACAATTTTCAGAGTTCTGAAGGCATGGTTATTTGCCTCAGCATGATTTATATATTTTAATCTTGCATCTGGTTCTCATGGTCATTAGCTTGAGGTCCTGAAGCCCAACTCTTTGGCTGTTGCAACTGGGTATTTAGCAGCTGTTGGGTACGTTATATAGATGCATCTGGGTTTTTTTAACATAGGTGTGAAAATATGGGTGCTGGTGAGAGTGATGAGAATTGTTCTGTCAAGAGGTGTGAGGGGGAGAGAGATGCAGACAGAGTTGTCTGTTACCAACAACTGCTTCCTGGTTTTGTCACACATTGCAAGTGTCTCCTGATGTTGCAATGAGTAAAGGGGAAAGAAAAAACCCAAACCCACCTGATATTCAGTTCTGCAGAACCATTATGGAAAATCTACAGCAAATTCTATGAATGAATGAATGAACGAATGAATGAACGAATGAATTTGTTTGCTGTCATTATTGTTGTGAGGAATTGAGCTGTATTTTGCAACTTGAGATGCCTACAGGTGTAAAACTACCTAGACCAGAGTCTGCATGGTGTATACTTAGTGGAAATGAAGGGTCACTCATGGAATGGAGGTTGGAGTTTAAGGGTAAAATGTGGGTTATGTACACATCACTCTTTCTATTTTAAATAGCTGTTTTCCTTGGGAAATAAAATTCCATTTATTTAATGAGATATTTTATCCATGAGATATTCTGGGAGACAAACAAGACCAAAAGAAAAAAGTAACGGGTAAAATATTTTATGTACTTCTCATTAATTTTTTCTTACTAATGTTTATTGTCTTTTGCTCAGTTTTTTCCCCTTGCCCTTCTTTTTCTTGTCAGGCCAAGTTTGTTAATTTCCATTAGCATTTCCTTCAACTGATTTTCCCCCTTTTTTTACTGAAGATACACCTCAGTTTTCCCACATGACTATTTCCTTTTCCAGGCTCTGGGCTCCCTTTCTTCCATACTGAAAGTCTGTTTTGGTCTCCTCTTTCTCTTTCTCTGTCTCTCCCCTTTGCTCTCTCACTTACTACTTTTCCATCTTTTGATTAACATTCTAGCACTTACCTTTCATGAACTTGCTCTAACACCCCTCCAGTGCTCTTCTCCCTGATTCCTCCATTCTTTCTTTCATCTCTGTTTTCTTCAGAGCAGCATATTCTTTTTCTCTTACCTTTGCATCTAGGAAAAAAATGTTACAGGCAGACGCCAATTGGCTTAGTGGCTACTCGCTCCTTCCTACTTGCCTTGAGGTTTCACACCAAGACAGACACAGGGAGCTGGGCACTCTACCAGGAGAATCAGAGATGGGAGTAGCTCATCCCATGTGGAGACCTCCTAGTTAAACAGCAAAGAAATTATACACTTGCTTCAATACATTGTTTTGGTCAAGAACTTAGCTTTTCATAAACTATTTACTGTGAAGTAAACTGAATTCTGTGTCCAGCATTACTCAGCCAGAATGGGAATGCAGAATCTTATAATAAACTTCCTTCCTGAGAAACTGCCTCAAAAGGGCTTTTAGTAAGAGCAGTATGATAAATTTTGGAAGTTTAGTTCTAAGTGAATAAACTTGTTCCTGAGAGACAAGGAGAGGAGGAAGATACTTATTTTCTCATGTCTCATGAAGGCACTGAAGGGAGGTAAATATCTCATGATAACCACACCCCTTGTCATACTCTATTAGTCACATCACAGCTTCCTGAGCACAACACTTCTCTATATTGCCCTGACATTTAGCACGTCTCACCAGCACAGTGACTCGTTATCATCCTCGGGGTGAGCACCCGTTCAGTGCAGCTCAGGGAGCCCTTGCAGGAGCCTTGCATTGCCTGCAATGTTCACTATGCTGGGCTTCACAGAGGCTGTGTTTGCTCCTGCCAAAGTGCAGCTGGATGTGATCAGTATGTTTTGATCTTATAGTTGTGCTATATGAGCAAAAAAGAAGCTGGAAACCTTTCTGCCTTTTACTACAAACCTTGAGGTTTGCATGCTGTGGTTCTGCCAGGTGGCACTTGGTACAGTCTGCAGGGGAGCATGGAGGTGGCCTTGTCCTGACTGCTGCTCCTCACGTGCTGTGGGCCCATAGGACAGGCTGGTCCTGCCAGACTCCAGGAAAAGAACTTCCCAAGTTGTGCATTTGGGGATTCTAAGGCAATAGGGTTGCTGTTGGCTGAAAGATAATTCCAGTTATGGGCATCCTTGTCTGCAAAAGGTGATGGCAGCCTATACAATTTGCAGTAATTTTGTTAACCAGGAGCTACTTCAGCTCATTCACCCTGTGAATTCTCCTTTAAAGCCATTGTAGTTGGGGAAGCAAAGAGAATTAGATACTGAAATCCCTTTGGTTTGTGCTGTGAGTTAGCGGGATTCAGTAACCACGATGCCCAACTTCTTCTTTGTCCTTGAGATTTGTATGTCTGATATGACAGCACTATATTGTGATCTTGTTGCATCAGGATAAAAAAAAAAATATGACACAAAGTAGTTTCAGTATGAGAGTCTGGCCTGGAACATCAAATAAGTGAGTTTTTGTTAATTTTATGTAATGCCGTGTTATGGATGAAGATGCACAGGGAAACTGGGCTAGGTTAGGTGCTCAGGGCACTATGACTTCATAGTGCCCTGTCCTTCCTTCATATAAATGTGGCTAAAGTACTGAAATCTTCCTCAAAAATGTCTCTTCCTCTTTGATGGGCTTGAGTTAAAAATAGTAAGTTAGAAAGGGCAACTACTGCCTATGAGAAACACAACTGGATGCAGTTGTGGTTCAAGACCTGAACAAAAACATTATGTCCATGCATAAGCCAAATACCTTTTCCTGCAGTATAGGATGCTTCCTTTTGTGTGTCAGGCTCTGACCACTGAGTCACTTCCTGTGGGTTTGCATTGTGCAGATTAGCAGGTGCACGTATAGAAACTTCCTTTCTTACTCTCTCTCAAGGGCTGTCCTTGGCTTCCTCTGAAGTTCAAATTTCTCTACTTCCTTACCCACACTACATTTCTCTTTATCTCTGTCTCTGCCCTGCCTGTCCCTGCTCTCTGCTCAGGCTTTCTTCCTGGCAGCTTTCTTCCATTTCTTTCTTTGGCCAGTAGTTGTAGAGTAAAGAGCCAAGTCATTCTCTGGACTAGTAAAGCTAACTCTTCACAAGGAAGTGTTTATTCTGTGATTTTTAGAAATACAATCTGCCTGCAAAATCTGGAATTCCTCTGGAACTGCATTTGGTGCATAGGTTTTTGCAAAGGAAAGAGTATGAGTGGGAGAGTTTGTTGAAGTCACTGAACTAGAATGGTTCAGGATTCCTACTTTTCCCAAATCTTGTGCTACAGCTATGGACTTCATGTCTTTGTACCAGAGTAACTATTTCAGCTGAAACATGGAGGTTTTAATCAAAATGACTAAGCAAATAAAAGTGGCTGTGATTTTACATGTCCTGCCCCACTTTTGTTTTGTTCTGCTGCCTGCATGGGAATAGCTATGTTGGGGTATTGTTTTAACTATACTAGAATAGGTTTTTAATTTAACATTTATTTGTACATGACCTCTCTGTCTCATGTCTACTTACCTTATGAATCAGTAAGGGTGTCCCTTGTGAGGACACATGTTTTTTAAGGGCTGAATGTCTAATAATCTGCCAGAAAACTATGAGAACATGGTGATGCATTTGTTGAATGAAAGCATGACAAATAGAAGGCAGGAACCTATTTTGAAGAATGGTGCTGGGATTTTGCTGATATTCTAGAACTACGGTGTTTAAAAGTACAAGAGCAGAAGCAAATGGTCTTGGACTTTGCCAATATAATGAGCAAAGGATAGAAGCTGAGAACAGCTGTGCCTGCGTTCTTCACATTTTCTAGAGCTTGCCTCTGGCTAGGGTTGGGTGAGGGATGAGAAAGAAGGAAGGACAGACTCAGAAGTGTGCCGAATGTTTGTTTGTTTTTTTTCGGAGGAAAAGGAGAAGTGATCGGGATGATGGTGCTTCACACCCCAGAGGGAGTTTCGCTTCACAGATAAGCGCCCTGAGTCATGAGCTGAATACGTGCCAGAAGGTTTCAATGGCAGAAGTAAATCCTATCAAAGTTTGCTGTTGTGGTTGGACTGCTGACTCAAAGCGCTCGCTACGTGAGCTACCAGGGAGAGATGGGGCTGGCAGTAAGTCACGCAGTGGCTCATGTGGAAATTGGGAGGCAGAAATTGTTCTGCACATGAACAAGAAACAATCTGGGTATGTGAAAATGTAAGCTGTTTGTTTCAATCAAGAGGTTGGGTTTGGCTTTACTCCATGTAGTTATTTGAAGGCTATTGAGAAATGCAAATCATGATTTATTTTTACTGTGCTATGTGATGAGACTCATACTTCAGAGGCAGAGAGACAAGTTTCTGGAATCTGTCCAGAAATTAGCCAAAATGATAAAAGAATCACACAACTTATTCAGTTTGTTTAATATGATTATGAAAACTTGGGGGAAAAAACCCCAAAAGGTAAACGTGATTCACAAAGGACAAAAGAAGGTAATTGTCCCAGGGGCTTGCTGCAGAAGGAGATACATTTTGGTCTAGTGGACTAAGAACATTGGCTATCTGGGGGCTTTGGCCTTTTTCATTAATTCAATTTGTCTCTTTAGGGGTTTTCTGTTTCTTCTGTTTAGTGTTAACCTATTTAGGTAAAAGATGCTCAATGTTTTACTCTTAGCTGCCAGACACCTCACATAGTCTTTTGTATTCTGTCTGTGAAAAGGGTTGGCACAATTTTTGAGAGACAGCATGGAAGGATTTTACAGATCACTTTAGAATACAGGTTGTTAGCTATATCCTGGTCCTGGAAAATGCTTTTAAATTATCCTAAGCAATTTATTGTTATGAATAAGAGTTGTTACAAAGAGTTATACTTAGCTAGTAAGTTAAAATATTTCCTTACTTAGTAGAAGACGCTGACAAACATATTTATAGGATTATTCTACTGTTTAATACTTTTTCCTTCCTTTTTACTCCACAGAACCTGAACAGTTGAGAATAAAGTTGAGACAAGCTGGTCTGAAGACAGAATTTATAAAATCCCACAAAATCTGTGTTTGCTGTATGATCTATTCTCCTCATTAAAGCGGGTCAGCTTTAAATAGAAATATTTTAACCTTGCTGCTCTCTCATAATGTCTTCCATATTGACACACCTGCCTTTTCTTTGCAATTTCAAAGACCTTAAGCAGTAATGCTAATGACACTCCTCTTTGGAATGTGTTAGACAGAAATATTCTTGACTGAGTGCGGCAGGAAATTGAAATGGTGTGATGCCAGAAACTGAAGAAGACTCGTGTTTGAACAGCACTGGGAAATGGAGGGACTTTGCTTGCAAAAGTTCCCTTTGGGATTTTCTCTCCTACTTTCTCTCAGCAAGGGCAGATTCAGGTCTAAGTTTCAGCCCAACACTGACTGTGAGAACAAATCACTTTTTTCAGTATACAAACACAACTGGAGCTATCAGACCACCCCTGAACCAGCCTAGGATCCTTCACAACACAGGTACAAGGTTGGGTGCCTCTGGGACTTTGCCATTACTTGCTTATCTGTGGATATGTCCATGTTTTCCAAGAAGAATAAACAAATATTCCATACTTAATGTTGGCATCAAACAGCTGGTAAAAGTCTGTAAGTGTGCCAAAAATAAGCACTGCAGCTTTATACGAAGCTGCACTCGTGATCCTGTTTTCCTAAAGTCTTTTCTAGAAAAAACTTCCCTAGTGGAGGAGTGGAGTGGCAAAAGAGAGCTTGAAGAAGTTGCCCATGCAAGAATTATGATCAGTATTGCTGGCCTTCTTCCAAAATTATGAGTTCTTAGTGTGAATTAGAAAGTGCCACTAATAATCCAGCGAGGGTTCCAGAAGTCAAGGGAGAGAAGGCAGAGGCTCGAACAGCTTATTGGTATGTGACCCTGAATCATGTCCTGGGCACGCAGATTCTCATTAGGGGTGAGCTAGGAATGCTTAATAACAAGATCATTTACTCTTGCCTACTCCCGTCGATCTCCTTTATTCTCTGGGAAAGGCAGTGATGAGCCGCTCAGGCGCTGTGTGGGGCAGCAGGACCACTCAGGCCAGGCTGTAGGCACGTTCAGTTCACCAGTGAGCTGGCAGCTGGCTGGCACACACCCCCAAATATGCTGCATTTCTTTATCAAATCAGCAATGAGTGTTGGTGTTTGTTCTGGTCTGTGTGCAGGAGCTCACGTATGCCTGCATACCTCATAACTGCCTGAGCAATTACATCCCATACTTCCCTTTTCTGTGTTGCTCTATTAAGAGTTACAACATTACATAGCTATACAGAGATTAAGCCGATCAAAATACATACCAATATACAGCATTTCCTTTCCCACTTATGCTGGACTGCCAAGGCAATAATTTCTTCCCTATTCTTTTTTCTTTGCTCTTTTTCTTTTTTATTCAACTTTATAACATCTTCATCTATGCCTTTTCCCTGTCTGCTTGCATTCTGGCACTTGACTTTGAACTCTTCTCTGTCTTATTGTAGTTAATGGTGGAGAGTCAAAAAGTCTTTTAATAAAACAGAAACAGAAAAAAGGGGTGGACAGAGGTAAGAGTAAGTACTATCTGATAAGCCTCATAGGTGTGTTGGGGTTAATATGAAATGTCCAAAAGTCAGTTCTCATGGTTACTGTCATGGGGCCTTAGCAAACTAGGCTGGAAATATTGCTTTTACTGGTTCTAATGGCATCATATTTTTAAACACAGGCTAGAATTTGTTTAGCTCCATCTCATCCTTGCATTACTGCTGCATGTTTATTGTGCTCTTCTTAAAATCAGTTGACATCTCATTTCTGTTCTTGTCCACCTTTGTTCTTGCACCAAAAGTGGTCTTCTTTCAGTAGTTTTCCTTGTTCACCATATGACTTCTCAAATTTACTCTGTGGGAATTTTCTGTAACCCTATAATTATCTCTATTTATGTAATGGAAGTTTTTTGCATGTCCTATTTAGCTTTTGCTAACTGCTGTTTATGCTTGCCTCTCCCTACTAACAATGGACTTTGGATTTATTTTTTTTTTCTGTATGATCAGGACGTTTTTAACTCTTGCATAGTTGGACTGTACTAGTTAGCAAGTACTGAATGTGGTATTTCAAACAACAATTCTTTGCAAGGCACCTTTACAAGAGTACAATTTGAGAGCATTAACTAAGACTGACCTTGAAAGTATAGGCAAGACTGAAATCTCAGGCTAACTTTAAATGATGGGAAATGATACTGTGCAAAACTTTTTTTCTCCTTTATATCCTTGCCAAAGAGAGAATTTGTTGAATCTTCTTTGCCCAAATCGTACCAAACTTATTTGCAATAAAAGCAGCTGTTTTTACTGCAGCACTGGATGCAGCTTCAGTATTTCTGAGATGACTGTACAGTGGTGCATATTTTTCCCTACCAACTGATCTGGGGTGTTTTCAACACCAAATAGGTGAGCTGGAAGGGGGAAAATGAAAAGGGGTACTATATTCTTGCTGAAGGGCAGTGCTGGAGTGTGTAGAAACCAGAGTTGAAAAACCCTAGAAAGATGAGTGTTTAGGCAGGATAATAAAAATAATAATCAGATCTACATGGCCCTAAACATAACAGTTCATCTTAAGTATGTTCTGTAACATGTTCTGGGTTATTATGATTAATTAATATTCAAAGGATCTGACAGAAATTCAGCTGATGAGAACAAGCAGGTAGTTGACATGGGGGACACTCAGTATGGTATTTTCTCCTTTCAGATTCGACCCCTAAGAATAATTAATCTAGGTGTGAAAAACCCAGAATGTACATTCATACTTAGCTCCAGCCAACAGGGAATTTCCAGTGTGAGAACTGAATTTAGGGATTTAAGGATTTAGGCTGTGCTAGTCATCAGGAGCTGTGGCCACACTAGCTCTTACTGTTTTCTCTTTTGGACTGTTAAATCCCTGTCTGCCCTGCCCTAAAGATTTCTGTTACCTTGAGGGAGAGTTTTCACTTTGGATAGCCAGGTCTTGGGGACATTCCACAGGTAGGAACAGCAGGGATAGGGCTTAGTGTGGTGCTCTGTCAGTGACATTCAAACACACATTAAACACATCAGTGCAGTTGACTGGAGCAAGTCTTATCAAAGGAGTGTTCAATGAGCACAGTATTTTATCAACATGTTAGGAGGAATGTTTGTAAAAAAGATACATTTCTCCAAAGTGTAGAGAGTTTCCGAAGCTCATTCTGAAGCTGCATGGAAAACATTTTGGAAGGTTTTCTGCATCCTTGAGCCACTTTCAGTACCTTTTTAAGAAAACATATTTTCAAACTCAGTTCCACTGCTTCCTGTAGACCAGACTATAAAGTGAACATGCTTGTTTTTAAGATCTCCAAATTAGATTGGTGCATGAAAACCAGTCACAGGCAGTGAACATTCCTCCTCCGAGTTGAGTGTTTCTAATCAAAATGAAATGACACCAGCAAAGAGAAGAAATTAATCAAGCTCTTATTTCATACAGATTGGGATTTTTCCTCTTATATTTTTATTACATTTTTTCCCTTACAAATGCCTGATAAGTATAAGAGGAAGTTAACATTTTCCCCTGCACAACTATGATAAAAGACACTTTAAAGTTGGTTTTATTTTTAATGATGACAAATATTTTGCCTACATTAAAAAGGCCATCCATGCTGATTCTTAAATATAACAATCATCTTCTACTTCCAGTGAAGCATTAGGTAATTCAAATATCTATAGAGGTATTGGGTTAGCTGAAAAAATAGGTTTCCTATGGCAACCTGCTGAATAGTTCTTAATTATATCAATAGTCACAGATTCCTTAAAAAACCCCAAAAAGAAACAACCCAAAACTTTAACATTTGCAAATGAATGATCAGAGTTCTGAAGTTTAATTGAGGTTGAATTGGCTTAAGTTGCAGCAGAACATTAGAGAATATGCTGTGTATTATATTTTAAAAAATGCATTCATTATTTTCCTGCTATGTTGCTTTCATTTGAAATAAGAGCATAATCCTGTGTCCCTACTTCTCATTTGGGCTAACATCCTTCTTTTTGCTAGCAAATAGAAAGCCTTCAGATATATTCTGTTGAATACAATGCTGTGAGACTGCAAATGTGATTAGGTTCAGTAATGGTATTGCTGCTACTAGTTACTGTGACAACAGTGCTACTCTGCTCTCTGAATGGTAGTAAATATCCTTATTTTGAGTTTTTAGAATCTTGATACCCTTGGGCTCTTTACTGTATCAGTATAGAGTATCAGGAGTCCGAGTGAATGCTTTTTCTATCTGAATCTTTTCCCAGTTGTGTGTCATGGTAATAAGATGTCATTGTGCAATGACATGGAGCCTTTCATCCCAGTGAGTTGTGAACAAAATCTTCAAGGTATAAAGTCAGCCACTGAGGTTCAGCGAGGGTGGGACAGGAAGGTTCAAGAGCCTCCCTAACTCTGGAGCTAAACAGTACCACGGTCACTGATTCAGGCTCTCTGTTTCAGGATGGAAGGAGCTGCTCATGGCGCTTCTTGAAAAAGACAATTATCAGTGACTAATGATCCTCCTTTTGATTTATGAAACATCTAGGATCTAAAGGCTGACCTTCATATACATGGGAGTCACTAAGAAAGGGCAAAATCTTATACTCTTAGCTTTTTTTTAGTGGTATGCATATAGTTCAACATCTCTCTGGCACAAGGTGGAGTTTTTAAATTTAGTAGCGTATTTTACTGAGAAAATGTGAATTTCTTAAGTTTTTCCTACCATTATGTGCTACTGCAGTCACATCTTTTGAGTATGGAAATAATTTTCCTCAAAATAGGGAACAGGTTTTTCCTGACTATCTCTGGTGTCCACTCACCTATGCAACAGAACTCTACTAATGCAACAGCACTCTATTAATGCAACAAGCTTCATTTACAGACAAGAAACCATAAATTTGATTTTTGAAACTGGAGAAAAATCTTTTAGGTTAAATGGTGACCCCATTCATGCCAAAGTATTGGTTAACCTCAGTGAACAGCATTTAATCTAGGGGTGTATTTTTTTTTCATGTTAAGCCATTAAGACTTATTTCTGTTTCTTATCATGCTTCCTTTTTTGTTTTAACGTGAAGAGTACCAATTTACTTTTTCTAGGTATGGAATGTAAGACAATATTACACCTGAGATATTTAAAAAGAAGAGCACTTCAGTGTGTTCTGTTCTGCCAAAGCAGGATCCAGTCCAACAACACTGGTGCATTGCTGTAGTTTTGTTTGGAATTTAAAGTAAACAGAAACACCTCACATCAATTTCATAAAGCCACGGGCAGTCTTTTTACATTAAATCTTTTTGCATTAAAGACTCTAGAGTTTAGCATTTGTAAACTTGATAACAAACATGGCAAAATTAACTACACATAATGTAAAATGTTCTCTAAACCCACATCCCTCTCTATTTAACTGTATACAGTGGCAAATAAAGACATATGAAGACTCCTGAATTCAGAGATGTTTTACCAAAATGCTGGTTAGCATGGTGTCCCTCCAGATGTGAAGCGCATTAGGAGGAGCAGATTACAGAAGGACAGGTGTTAAATGCAAATTTTCACCTGCTTGATATAGTTTCCCACTGCTCTACTTATAGCATTCCAGAATATAAAATGTTTGATCAAGGCCTTGCTCAAATGTGATTTCCACTGAAGTCAGGATTTTTTGCCTGAACAAGGACTGCAGGATTTAGTACACAGTATTTTATAGAAATTATTTATTTTAGTGGGAAGTTTAGTAGTAAGTGCAATAAGAGAAAAAGGGGAAGTAACTTGGGATAGGGATTTGTAAGAAAGTTCCTGTGTTTGCATAAAAAAATCTCATACTTTTTAATGTTTTGTGTTGTTCTTTTTTTTTTTTTTCTCTGTTGTAACACCTGTGTTGTAAAAATCAAAAACAATGTTGCATTTTAAAGTTAACTCCTTTAAATTTTTTCTTCTTCCTCTATTACTCACATTTCTTTTCCGGTTTTTATTATCTTGCCCCAGTGGGGATTTTCTTTTAACTTTGTTATATTATAATAGGTAGCGTGTGTACATGAAAAACCCACTGACCTTTTTCTGACTTGTGAGTCACAGGATTAATAGCTGTGCATATGACCTTTTGAAAATAGGAAAAAAATTCCCTTAACCTGGTTTGCAGGTGAACAAAAGGTAAAATTCCTATTCTGTATTTTCTCCACATTTATTGCAATAGATTGCTTCTTTTTTATAACTGTCTCAGATTTTCAAGTTGTATATTTTGCTTACTAATCTACAGAGTTATGCAGATAATAATATAGATAATAATATAGTTATATATTCTGTGTTGGTTTTAAAAAGCAGATATTTTGTGCATTTTGCAGTATGTAGCTTACATAATTGAAAATATTTTGAATTAGTTAGTTAAGGTCAGTCTCTAACTCATTATTATCTTCAGTCATATGAATAGTTTCAGAGAAATACCATAGGAAATCCAGAGCCAGTCATTCCAGTGGTCATGCTGCTGGAAGCATAACAACATGAGGGGGAGAATCTTGCAATTATGGAGGAACAAGTTGGTTATGGCTTTCCTCTGTAATTCACTCAGCAAATGCCAAGAGCAGCATTAGGACTTGGGATTTGCCTCATGCAGTGACCTTTAGGGTAAAGAAGATTAGTGAAAATTTTCAGAAATCCCAGTTTTAGAAATTATGACTACCAGTGGCTTTCTCTGAACTTCATGGGAACCAAAAACTTCATCCTAAAGAAGTCACCAGTTCAGATACCCCATATGGAGACATCCAAAAGTGGAAGTCCTTGGGTGAGTTCTGGCCTTAACCTTTGTGTCTCTGAAGCCATTCCATGTAACAAGTAGAGGTTATGAAAAGTGAGAGGGACAGGGAGATATCGTGGGAGAAAAATATCTGGCAAAGATATCTGCAGAGAAAAAAAGGGACACAAATAGCAAGGAGCAGTTTGGGCTCAATAGAAGGGGAGCAGAGCAGTGAAAACATCACTTTGAAATGGAACAAAGTCCAGTCTGTCTCAACATAAATTTTCCAGGTACATCATGCAGCCTACAGAGAGCACTCTGATGGTAAAGCACACTATGCACTGTCTGGAGTGTAAAGTAATATTTGATTTGCATGTTATTTTATTTTACTTCATTTTTGACCCTTCTTACATTGTTTTCATTAGTGTAGGGCTTTCATTATTTACTGAAAACCAGACTTCTTGTGAGTCAGACTTGCTGAGAGCATGGGAGTATGTATACTGAGGAAGTGTATCCCTTAGCAACAGAATGCAAGTTAGGGTTCCTTAAAACTTCTCTATTCATGTTTCTCTCATTGTTAATAGATCTTTTACAGAGAAATTGGCTCACTCTTCATTTGGAGTGCTTTAGACTCAAAGGTTAGTCAGTTTAATGAGACAATTTTGGGAGTTTCATTTGCTGCCAGACAGTGATAAACATGTACAGGGTTGCATCAATTGTTCCAGAGGTACAGACCTCCTCAGGAAAAAGCTAAGGGGAGAGAATTATGTCACTGTTTTTGTAGGTATGAGCTAATCTACTCAACAAACATATAAACTGGAGACATGGTACATTTTAACCTAGTTTGTCTCCATGTTGTTTGCCTTAGTCAGGCGTTAGGTGTGAAGGAGCAGTTTGCCCTATCAGATGTATCAGTTAACTGATTTTACCCAGAAAGCATTTTAACCCTACAGGAGCTGCACTTACAGGGGCTGGGTTTATTGTCTGTTCCAGGGCCTGTTTTACTTCCAGCACACAGTGACACCCAGGTGGCAGTGAGAAGCAGCCATGCCATGGACTCTCAGCTCTCACATCCTGACATCCTGTGTGCCTCTCCTTAGGTGACCCTGGCTCTCCGTGGTTGTCACTGCCACCATTCCACCCTTCCTGAAGCTGATGGATCCTGGCAGCAGAGGACAAGAGACTGAGTTTCCACTGGTGCCCATCTCCCAGAAGTGGCCCAAGGCCAGTCAGAGCATTCCCACACAAGGCAGCAGTTGTTAGCCCCAAAACACACACCTCAAGCTGCCTGGCCTTTCACGTGGTGTATTTTACACTGATGATGGCTGATGAACCCCAGACCACTGCCCCCTATCTGTATTTATTGCATCCATGACCCAGACTCTTAGGGACATGTTAAAGAAAAATCCCCAGACAACTAGAAGGTAAGGGTTGACTTCATTGTCCTCTGTGTATAACAAATCATGTAGCAAAATCACTGAAGGCTAAACTGGCCAAGTAACACTGATAAGAATGAGAAAATTTGGAGAGGAAAATAGTTCGCATAAATGGAAATAAAATTATTTTGTACCTTTTATGTTGGTGGCATAGTTCACTATTTAATTATTTTTGTTCTAAATAAACCCGTTAAATTTGAAATGATAAAAAGCAATTCAGTAAGCTAAAGAAAAACTAGACTTTATCTAAGTATATTGCTTAGTTAAATGAAGTGTATTGCATATTCTGACTCCAGACCTTTCTTTAAGTGTTTTATTCTGTGTTGTTGACTCAGTGAATACTTCATTTGTTTTCTGGCAGTTTTCCTGAAAGGAAAGCCAAGGAACATCATCTGAATAAATAATTGTAGTTTATTTTGGCAATATGTTGTAGCACCTCAAGGGTCAGGTATTTTATTTTTTAACTGAAGCACCCCATCATCTTGGAGCCTCACCTGGAGCTTTCTGACTTTACAATTTACTTGTTTCACTCTGTTACCTGATCAATTTTTGTAAATAATACAGAGGACTTTTAGCTAAATATTGCTGTTTCTGGTTTCAGATGTCTCTCTTCAAAGCCAGAAACATAGCACTAGAGTCACAGAATGGTTTGGCTTGGAAGGGACCTTGGAGATCATCTGGTTCCAACACCCTGGATTAGGAATACTGTCTTTGTGGTACCCTAAAGAATGTGGCTAAAATACTTACAGGCATTCTCTTTCTGGCAAAACCATAAGTAATTTCTGTGAAAAAAACTTTAAAAAATATTAGGAAAAGGAATGAGCCCACAATTCTGTGTATTCAGTTAGTCTTCTATAAAAGGATCCTCCAAAAAGTATCAGATTTGAATAAGTCTTGAGCCAAAATACTGATTTGTAAACTTATTTCACCTAAACTTGGAAAAAAATATTTCCAGCAAAAATAAAAAATCTTTTCTCAAAAAAAAAAAAAAAAAGAAAGAAAAAAAACAAAAGAAAAAACACATTTCCATTGCAATTCTATTTTTTTTTTTAATTGAGAAGTTTTCAATTTAAAAAGTAAGTATAATTTTTGGCTTATACTTGTGTCACTGTCATAATTACCTTTACAAATAGGTAAAGGTAATTATGACAGACAATGAAATAAGTGAGCAATTGCATCTGAACAAATAGATGTAGGCTGAAAATCTGCTGGGCTGCTGCTTAATGAAGACACTCTTGAAGAATATGGTTGTTCTCAATTTCAGTTCTGGCTTCTGACATCTGTGGATTTTACCTTGACTATTGCTATGTGGAATGCATCAGCCATCTCTGGAACTGTGTACAGGCAGAGGGAATAGATTTCACACAGCATCTCTTGGCACCACCAGGCCTAAGAATGGGATCCTTGAAGGAGTGCCCTGTATTCTTCCTGTAATCTTGCCACAATCTTGCTATAAATTGAGAGTTGTGTTAAGGCTTCTAGTAAAATCAGTTTTTCAAAGGGAGAGTCAGCCAAAGCACCACTTTACTGTAAATGTCCTTCCTTTCCTTCTGCGGATAGCATTGACAGAAAACTCACAGTATAAAAGAATTTGAGGATTCCTTGAGCGGCCATATTTATTTTCCCTTTCCCATCTCCATTTTTTTTTTTCTTTTCAGATATGAAACTGAAACCAAATTCTTTCAGAGATTTATTAAGGAAATCAAACTATAATTACTGGTGAGTTCCACCCTGATGTAGCATGAGATGTGGCTGCCCGCTTAAAGCAATACAAATCTGTTTGGTTTTGCCAAAGCAGAGAGTTCCTAGTTAATAAACCAGCCATTTTCTGAAACAAGAGGACTAAAATTATCTGTAATGATCTATGCTGAGCTCAGTGGATGGGAAGACCGTTCCTCATCTTGGCAGACAAAGGAGTTGACCTCCAGGTCTTTGGCCCTTTGCAGGCTGTTTTGCTTAGGTATGCCTGTGCTGACCATGCTCCTGCAGATGATTAATTTGGTTTGTGTTTACTTCATCCTTACTTAAGTGGAAGTGATGAGAGGCAGCTCTTCTGAGTTGATGTAATGCTATTCAGAGATTTAGGAGGTGATATTTCACTGCTGAGGATGCTTGAACCTTCTGTGCCCACCTGTGCCAAGACATGGCTGCAAGTTGGATGCAGATACCTGCCGGCAAGATTTGGGTGGGGAAGCACTGGGTAGGTTGGCCTGACTTAGCTGATGTGAGTCTATGAGTTCTGGTTCCAGGTCAAGTAGAAATCTCCTGTTTTGCACAGCCAAAACACTAAGGCTTTGTATCTGAAGTATACGTCACAGTCTTTGCTGGGTTTGTTGCTGGTAGTGGGTGGGGTTGATTCTGGTTTTGGTATTTTATTTAATTTGGTTTTGCTTTTAAGAAAGGCCTAGGGTGTACCTGGAAGTACAGGGCTCTGTGAGAATTAAGGATATTTATTTTGGAGGGTGGGCTTGGGTTGCATTTTTGATTTTTTTCTAATCCCTGAGTTGGGAAACTGAATCTTATTTTTCCTGGAATACAGGGGGAGGGTGGCAACAAGAATCAATGTGTTAAGCCATTAGCCACCAACTGCTAGAGTACAAATATTGACAAGTGCAAAGGTTTGGTGGTCTTGCTTTTCTGCATGAATATCAGCAATCTGTCTCACAAAGCCTGCCTGCACTTCCAGGAGGCCTGTGCCTGCGTAACACGATTACTGCAGCGCAATAGGGGGGGAAATGTTGGAATGGGCAGTGCAGCTTCCACTGAACCTTCGTTACCCAACACCTGCTTAGACAGAGCTTTGCCTTGCAACACAAATATCATACATAAACTGTGCTGTTCTAAAACCAGCCATTGCTTTCCTGCATCATACTTCCTCATAAGGACAATCTTGTAAGCTCATATCTGATAATTTGATTATGGATCTCTGGTGTCTCCTTTAAAAGATCACATGCTCTTAGGGATGTCCCCCAGGAAGAATGCTGTAACTCTGTTGTTCACATGCTAGGAATAGAATAACTGTGGGAACTGAGCAACTTTCAAAACTTGAAGAACCTTGCAGTGAGATCTGTGAAATGGATGGTCAGTGGGCTCTGAACAGGGATCTGTGAGCAGAGAAGTAGATGGTAGACTCAAAAATCCTGTCTGAGAAAAAAAAAAAAAATTGAAAACTTTCCACTGTTGTTCAGTCTGGCTGAGCTCCATGAGCTTGCAACACTGAGTCATTATAGAAGTTGAGTCACTGGGTGCCATAGGCAGTTTCAAATCCTTACTAATGAGACTTGCTCAGAGCAAGGCTAGAAGCCCTGGTGTTGGAGATGTCTGCAACCTGAGAGACAGGTACAGCCAAGGAAAGAAGTGTAATCTTGGTCCATCATACTGCAGATCCTCAGCCAAACTGCACACCCATAGTCCCTGCTGGTGTTGTCATTCCAAAGCTGAGCATCCTCTGCAGATATTGTGCTGTCACCTCTTCCCTCTGAAATCCATAAGTCCCTTTCTGCATAAATCTAACTTTCTACCAGACTCTCTAACATCAGGAACCATTGCTATAGTCCCCCTTCCAAGGAGCAGTACTGCTGAGGCTGGTATATATCTGTGTGCAAGTAAATAGCTGCAGAACAAAAAAGAAAAATGTTATTAAGTCTTCCACTTGCAGCAGTTAAAAGCACAGTTCTTTTCCATATTTCCATGCAAGTTCCATTCCCTTTTGGTTTTCACATGACTATCATCCAAAATTATGATTCTTAGAAATAATCTGGATAAGGTTAATTACTCTGCCCTGATTAATGAAGAATTTCATTTGTTCTTGTGCATTTTATATGTTATATTCTTGTTAGCAGAGGAATTCAATAAGGAAAGCATCTGTTCTTCAGTAGACCTCCTGTGCTTTGCTGGCTTTCGATCTGTAAACTTAATTCACAACATTTAATTTCTTTTTCCCAAAAATGTCGTCTTCAATCAGCTGTGGAATGTCATGTGTTACCTGTCAGCTCTCAAAATGACACTTGTGTCTGAGTGGTTTGCAAATGAAAGAAAGCAGGAAACTGAGTCTCGGTCATTTTGCTTACCTGTTGCATCATTGTCAGTTTTGCCCTTTTTTCCTTCATTTTCTGCTGGGCAGTTGGTTTCTTGGGAAATGTTGAGGCTTTTAAAAGACACGATATCATGTCTTGCTATTTATAACTGCTCACGCTTGTGTAAGCAGAGGATTTATGTAAGGACATGGAGAGTGATGAAACTATTTGTAGATGATGGGTGGTTATAGGGACAGTGGAAATGCCCTTCTTTCCACTGCAATGTGTGGATTTCCAGACCTGCAGAGGACACAGAGCACTGTGAAAGGAGACTGCAGGAGCATGGAATGAAGAGAGCTGTATATGCAATGCACAGTGTGGATCACATCATCTATTCAGGTTAAAGCAGCTACAAACAGATCCGGTCCTGAAGCTGAGGTACACAGCCACCAGCAGCTATTGAGTGGACATAGGGCAGACAGTAACAGCTAGGGAGAGCTCAGATCTCTTTAGCTGAGGTTTAGCTCTTTGGCTCTGCCCTGCAGCAGGGAGAGGCAGTGGGTGACCTCTTGAGGTCCTTCCCTGCCCTTATTTCTGTGATTCCAAAGGTTATGTGTAAATAGTTCATGCTGAACTCAAAAAGCCAACAGGAGAAAGATAATGCCTATGACAAGACCATTCATAGCTCATATACTTGTTTTTGTTATCATAATTGCAGCAAAGATAAAATAGAGTCAATGATGCAGAGCTTTGTTTGAAAGAAAGTTTCACAATTATTTCCTGTGTTAGTGAGGTGATGGAATAAACACAGAAATGGATGCACTTACATGAAAGAGACGAAATAGAAAGATACTCAAGTGAAAAACTGCCTTCTTGTTAGTTTAGCTACTTTCCATACTGATATAAAAATGACCTGTAAAAGCAGCACTACTAATCCCTTCCCTGCTTGGGCTCTGAAGTTCCACAGAGGAAGCTTGTCATGAGGCAGTTATTGCCTGTTTTATTGCATCATTGTGGAAAACAGCCCTCATACTGGACTAAAATGTGAGCAGAAGTGCTGCTTGCTGTAATGCCCATTCAAGTAATGGTGTGTGACAGAACAAGCAATTCTTGTCATTTGCTGACCTTTATGAGTCATTTAATAAATGTAAAGATAACTGGCACCCAGTGCTATGCCCCATAGCATATCTTACCAAAAGTGGACAACACAGAACATATATCTGCAGAATAAGGTGTCTTATATGAATATAAGGCACACCTCTAATGCTGAACTGGGCTTGACTGGACTGGTATCTGCATGGAAAATCCACTAAAACCTCTGTATATAGGAATGTTTGTCTGCTTTGAACAAAACTCCAAAGTGTAGTGGTTGCACAGTATTTATTCTACTGCATGGATACTCTTTACTCAAAACGAAAGCAAGTTGATGATACAATTTCTTCTCTCAGTGCCAGATTCGAGCAGGGATTTAGAGGTGGCCTGAATTATCCCAGGGTCTGTGTCCAAAGTGTAAGGAGCATTACTTGCTAGGCAGAGACATCTTTCATCTCACATGTAGGACCAAAAAGGTTTGGACTCCTTGTAATCTTAGCCTTTTGTTTTACAAGTAGTTGCCCCGGCTAAATTCCAATTAGCAGTAAAGGTGGACTTAACAAAGAGGGAAAGGGGACTTGGAAGACATGAAGGATACCCTGTTGTGAAGACTGTAGATGTCTTGAATTTAATTGTCAGCTTAGCATAGCTGCCCTTTGTCACCTTGGCATGCCAGAGTTTCTGTTTTCTTTCCCTGGATTTTAAAGAAAAGAGAGGGATTGGTGACTGTGGGTGAGGAATAAATTTACTTTTCAGAGAGCAACTTCAAGACTGCCAGGTTTTCAGAGGGTCTGCTGTGTGAAAGATGCTGGTGCAGAGATGATAGTAGAAGTGGAAAGAAAACAAATGATTAATGACTAACAAATGCCTTGTCTAGCCACAGTGTGGTTAGACAAGTATATGGACTGTACTAACGATAGAGAGAAAAAGTCTGCAGGAGAGAGACTATAGAAGTTGACAGGTGACTGCTTGAGGTCCTAAATGATAGTCGAGTTCATATCATAGAGTTCAGAGAGCATGCTGGATCTGTCTCTTCCTCTGCCTTTCACAGCTCTGGAACTAATTTTACATATTAAATGAAGTACTTTGTCGACCCAGTGTATCTGGCACTGAATTTGTAAATCCATGCTTTCCATTTCAGTCAGGCGTGACTGGGTGAACAACCTCTATAACTAAAAGAAATGACATGAATAATTCTTCCTTGAAATAAGGTCAATGTTATCCTCATGTGACTTGAGCTGCATGGAAGGAACAAAGACCTACATCAACTGGGTGCTATTAGCAGCTCTGGGTGCAGATGTATTTTGTCATAAGTCTCAGCTAATAATTAAAGAGTCATTATGATTATCTCATTTTTTTCAAGAAAACAGTATTTTTCATAGAAATGTCTTTCAGCATCAATTTCACCTTGGGGTGAGAGAAATTTTGTCATTACAAAGCAACTTTCATGTTATGCCCTAGTGCACATTCACTAAAAAGTTGCTAGTATTCATATTCTGCTTGGTCTTTGTCATCATAAGCCTAATCTTTTATTGTCATATTAAAATGCAGTTTATGGTATTTTTTTGTTGGTTTCTGTTTCTCTCTGTAATTCTGACTTACCATTTCAGTATATAACACAACTGATTTACTACTGTCAGCTACCTTTCCTATACATACAATATTTTCAATGTAAAAAAAAGTGGTAATAGGGGATGCAGCCTACTGCTGTTTTCAGATAGCATCAGAAGGGAATGTTTAGGGTTTTTTAAATATACAATCTCAATCTAGTTAATTTATGAGGAAAGCTTATCTTGTCCTCACCACAAAAACAAATGAACAATTCTGTAGATGATTTTTTCTACAGAACGATGGAATAGCACCAGTGGCCATAAAATAGCAAAATGCAGTAAATCTTGCTAGTAGAAAATTACAGTATCTTTAACAAAATGAACTTGTATAGATCTTTCTTTGATTGTTGAAAGTATCCTGCCTTAAACAGTAGGCAATCTCTTTGGAAATGCTTCAGTTTCCAGTTTCACTGCCATTTTATACTTCTGCTTACTGACAATAGGAGTTCACAGTCTGCACTGTCTACCTAAATCTGCTTAGAGAAAGGAATGGTAAGTCAGGTGTGTGACATTGGAAAACCTACATTATTTTCTTCTGCTTTTCCTTACTTAACTCTAAATATTCTCAGTACAAATTAAATAGCATAGATAGAAAAACTTGTCTTTCTCATATACACTAATTTATCAGTTCTATGTATAATAAATCCATGCTACACAATCTTATAAACATGCCACCAGCTTCATAAGCACAGGGCTTTGAAATTTGCTTGTGGAAAACTTAGGATCTACTACTGAATCATATTCAAAGGTTATTATAGGTAAATAAGGCATCATGAGGTCTTGCATGAAAAATCAGAAAAGAGTACTCTATACTATAGGTTTGTGAACCTTCTCAGGTTACCCAAGAGAAGCCATCTAAAACACTAGCTGGTCTGGAAAAGGTGTGGAGTAACTGGTACTGCTGTGATATGGGAACCACTTTCTATAAGTCCCAGATCATCTTCACATCATCATATTTGAGATTACAGAGGTTGGGTAAAAGAAAGCAGATGGAGATGTGGGTTTATATCTTTTGCTCATGTCACAATGTTTGTTGTTAAACTGTTCTCATTATTGGAATCTGGCACAGGTCATAGAAGAATGTATCTGAGTAATCTTTTTAAAATTTATTATTGATTTACCTGTCTTTTGCCCTGGTTATGTAATTAAAGCTAAAATCAATTATTTTTAAATTCTGTTTCCCAGTGGTGGGCTGCTATTTCTAGTGACAGTAATAAATTTATTTTTATTTTAAGTCTAGCAGATTGCACAACTCTGGTTTTACTTCACAGTCTTTATAGGTATAGCTACAACAATTAACAGCAGATTTCTGCCCTTGTATTCTAAAGGCACAGATTCCTGGCCAAACTCAGCAGTCATAGAACCAAAGAATCATACAATTAGTTTGGTTAGAAGAGACCTTTAGGATCACTTCAGTAGTGTTAGAATATGACTAAAAGTCAATTCCCTATCCTTTGAAAATAGGTCAGGAGATAAAAAGGGTTGAACAAGCGAGACATTAACACAGGTTGAAAAGAAAATTCTAGATATAAAAATTTATAAAATTGAAGTGGGATACATTTGATTTTCAGGAACTACAGTGAACCAGATCCTTTGAACATTTTAATTTATATAAGACAGTTTGTATAAGCTGACTCCTTTGAAGATGTTGGAATTCAATTCACGTATCAGCTCTAATTTTCTGAAGAATTCTGTCAATGTATTTTCTTTAAAGCCAGTGATCTTTCTTAACCCTTCTCATTCTGGTGACAGAAAATATTTTAATGATTGGAGAATTATAAATAAAAAACTGACTGTCTTTTTCTCTCCTAACCAAACTTCTGCTCTCCTAAATAAACTGTTCTGCATTTTCCAGGGTCCTCCCTCCACAGTCCAATGCCAGGCAGTAAAAATGGACCTTGCATTTCTGGTTTTCCAGAAAAGGAACTTAGTCTGATCTCTGAATTTAACCTCACATCTAAACAATGCAGCATACTGAAACTATTGGCTCTTTAGCCCTAAACTTAGAGATCAGAAATTCCCTAGATTATTTTTGCATTCCAGGACTGCTACCACACAAGATTCATGGGGACATGAGGAAGATTCAAGATGCTAAAAAAAACTTTTATTTATATATATATATATATATATATACACACATGTACGTACAAATTATATTATTCCTCAAACTATCTGGTGAGCTAGCATTTTCTTCTAACATCACTTATTAGGTCTTGAAAAAATTCTGTGGTGTCACAGATGTTATTGCAGAGGAAACCATGCTGGCAAGCAAGAAGGATATAATAACAGTGCATTTTTTAATTTAACAGAATAGAAGGCTTAACCCTTTTAGTGTTAGAACAGGGGCAGGATAAAGTGGTTTATATTAAATATTTTCATTCATTTGAAGATGTTAGTGCTTTTACCCTGGAAAGAGTTTTGGTATAGACTAACTGGACAATTCACATAGGCTTCCTTTGATTATGTTCCCAGGTATAAATGGCACTGTATAAAAAAGATGAATTTTTGATTAGCAGGAGGACAACATATCAGAGGTTTGTTGGACTAATCTGGCTTAAGTCTCTACTGATAAAACTCAGAGGAAAGTCTAGCTCCACAGACCACAGAAAAAACCCACCTTTGATACAAGTGAAAAATGGTAATAGAAAGTTTTTTTCAAACATATGTGCAAGCAATTCTGGTGGCTGCCCAGTCAGCCTTGCCTGGGCTCCCCACCCGCAGCCACAAAGGGACCCTGCACCCTGCAGCCTGTCTGGGAGCAGGGATGGGCTGGAGCCCTGTCAGTGCACCAGCTCTCCTCAGAACAGTGGGAGATGAGGTTCCAACACTGACTGCTGCTTTGTTTAACCTCTTAATTTATGTGACTGTCTCATTCCTGAGCGCATCATCACCTGCGTGCATGAGGACTGAATAGTTAAGTACTTTCCTATTGTTAGGTCAGCATAAATGCTGCTGTGGTAGGAAGGACTCCAGGAGTGTTTATGCCCAAGGGTGGAGAAAATGAGAGCCTGAGAGGAATAAAGCATAGCTGCTTGTGAGTGCTGTGTTTTCAAGGCAGATGAACAGTTTGGTGAATCTGGTTATTATATTGGCCAGCAATGAAACAAAAACCCAGGGTGTGTCATGTCCTTTGAGCTGAGGATTTTCAGCAAGAAAATGTACAGGGAGACTAGAGTTCCCACAAACTTAGAATTAAGTTCCTAGTTGGTTGTGGGTGCTATTTTCAGACATCCTCACCCACCTGCCAGGGAGATAACCAGGAGCTAGTTACCCCCATTTTAGCAGGTAACTGGGAGTGCCTCAGTACCATCAGCCTGGGGTGGAAAAGAGCATTAGGCAATTCAGGAAGCATTTGGAAAAGCTATTAGTAAGGACTTCTCCCTCCCTAATCACCTAGTTGATATTTATGATACTAATCAAGATAATAGCTGTCCCTGCTTGTCTCTCTTTTCCAGTCTGATGAAATGCTGTGCTCTCTTCCTGCTGAGGAAGACAAGTGGCAGGTGATCACAGAGGGTGTGGAGCTGTTCTGCAAGAAGTCAACAGGCAAGTGGATATGGCTTAAGTTCAACAAGGAAAATACACGAGACTCCCCTGATGAGTTTTTGGTACATAAAATTTGCGAAGTTTACCTTTGGCATGTGGGTGGACTGCCATTTTGGGTGGTGATGGGGAATGTAACACTAATTTTAGAGTAGGTGATCATGATATAAAAGTGATTGTAAGGCTGCACCCTGGTGCTTATCTCTACTCTATTGTTCATTTCCTATCTATTGTTATGGTTATCACTTACAATAAAAGGGCATTGATTTACAAAACACTTGAACTTTATTAACAAGGCATTGTTGTAAGATGATGAAGTCAATTGAGAGGTCCACAGCAGAAGGAGGAGGTGGCTTGATGGAGCGTGATGTCTCTATTTGATGGTTGCAGTGATTTGCAAGTCTGGCTCTTAAAAGTCTGGGCTTAAATTTCCTGCCATTGCCAGCATATTCCTTATTGTAGTTTGCAGTAGTTCTGTCTTGTGTTTCCTTGTCCAGATTGCATCCAGCTGCATGTCTTTTGGCATTTTTTTGCCATTCCAGATGGATGGCCTTACTAGATTGGAGAAGAAATCCAGTTACATATGACTCCTTGTGCAGCTCTAGATAGCATAGGATTTACAATTTCTGTTGGTGTTTTGTTGGCCTCTGGACATAAGATTACAAAATATATGCTCACCACTCTTTTTCCCCCCCTCTCTTATGGTTCCAACCTTGACCAGAAATTTTTCAGAGTGATAATAAGAGATTGCAGAAATTTGCTTCTTGAGGTCATGGGTTAACAGGAAAAACAAAGAACAGACAATTGTTCCTGGTCGTTTTATTTCCCCACTTAAAACCATATATTTAAACCTTTATTAGAGCCTTGAAGCAAATACTCCATTTAAGGCCTTGGGTTTGAGATTTTTTCCTTTACTGTGCAAGATCAGCATATTCCCAGTAAAACTCCTGGGAATACAGATCTGAAGGGACAGGGAAGGGTAAGCAGAAGAAGTATTTAGTGACGGATATTAAACTACTCCAGACAGAATCCTTGAGGGAATATCTATCAAGAGAAATCCCTAAGTGGCAAGACACAAGCTGGGAAAATATTACACCAATATATTTTACAGCCTTCTGAAGAGCTGTTGGAATAATACGAGGAATGTTTTCCTTTCTTGCCACATTCAGTTTCCTCCTGTGTGCTGGCAAAACGTTAAGCATCTTGTGAAATACTGCCTTTAAATACATGAGTGCTAACAGGTTTCCACAGTTATAAACTACAGGAGTGAGTGTGGCACCTCCAGTGAGCTGTTAGAGGCTTCTGTAGCTCCCCTTTTCCCCTCTCCCTCTCCAGTGGTGGTTCATCACCCTGCATCTGCCTGAGGGATCAGAGCAGACCCCAGTGGCCAAGAAGCCCCTTAGAGCACTGTGACATTATCCTGTGGATGACGCCACTACTTCCCATGCCCTGAATAAACACTGCCTTTGCAGTACTTCTATCTATCATGTGTTAAGACAGAGCATGGCCTGAAACACGCATGGCACAATCCACTACTCAAGTTTGTGAACAAAAAAGGGAGTAGGTGATGCACACACAAGACAAGATTACTTACCTGTGACTGAGTTTGTAGCAAAAAAAAAAAATAATCTTGTTCTACCTAAAAACCTTGTATGTTATCTTGGAAATAATGTAATTGAATTTCTGTAGGCAATCTTAGATGACTTATCCCTTATTTGCTTATATGTGTCCATCACATTTTACACCACATGTAACATAATCAATAAGTGTGGTTTGCATGCATCTATCATAAAATTTATTCCTCTAATTTTCTATATGATGGCATTACAGAAAATTAGTTTTGTCATAAAAATACTATATAATACACTTCATAGGATTTAAATATTTTTCATTAATGGATTGAATCACATGCTTTAAAAAGATCAACAAATTACTGTTTGCTATACCACTGAGGTGAAAATACTGCCTCCCCAAGCACTGCCTTTTGCATGCAGCTTTTGGCAAAAATTAGCTGCCTTTGGGTATTATGTGAGGTAGAGGAGACCACTCATTGGAAATTACTGAACTGTTATAAATGAGGATTTTAGTGAATTTAAGGAAACTTATGATCTATTTTCGGGAAAATGTTTGGTGTTTTGGAGGGTTTGTTTGTTTGTTTGTTTTGGATAGTGGAGAATCAGAAAAAAAATTCTTGCCAGAGAGGAAATGGAAGATAATTTGAAAGCATGTGAATGAGCTGGAAGAAATATAGGATTCCCACATTTTCACTCATACATGTTTTCATCAGCTGGGAAGGTAGGATCAGAGAGGCTTACTCAAAATTTTCTGTGCAGCAAATATTACTTTGAATTCAAGGTTATTTGTCAGGAATTGGACAGAGATCATGAGTACCAAATATTTAGCTGAGTTTGTTTCTTGTGGAGTAATAAAAGTTCAAGCATCAGAGTGAGATTCTGGGCTCTGTCTCTGTGTTAGGGTTGGCCATGGACCAATGCTGGGCTTTCAATTTATTGTACTTTGCCTTTCTGTCCAAGACAATCCATGACTTCCTCTCTGCACCCTTGTGACCATGTAGTTCATGTTCATTGATAGGGAATAGAAGCGGAAATGTAGCATCCTATAATAGAAAAAAATCTTTTAATATCACTTTGTCTTTGAATTATGGGTATCAGCACTGAGAACATTTACCAGACACTTGAATGTGGGATGTGACCTGCCCCAAGATGACTTTATCAGTGTAAGTCACCCCTTCCACTGCTCTGATGTGACCCACTGGGAGGGGTTTGCACTACTAGAAAAGAGTGTGCCAAAGTGTCAGTGCCAGATAGATATGGGTGGGATGCACATACATTTCTGCAACAAAGTAAATTCTCATGGCATAATCTCCATGCTCAGATGAACAATTCTGTCGTGATTGCATTACTTTCTCAGCCATGACCCTGCAAAGCAAACTATTTTCCCTGACCTTTAAGGCCTTTTGAAAATCACTGTGGTGCCCAGAGCATAAAATAGTATACAGTTTAGCTATTATACATCTAAATATACATGCATACTGAGACCCAGATCTTATCTATGTTCTTTGCTTCTTAGTTCATTTGCACTAAAATGTGTTGCTGATACTAGACAGATTAACAGGATGATCCAATTTTCTCTATAAAATCAGCCTATCCTTATCATTGATGCTGTATCTACTCCTGGTCACATATTTAATAATACACATACACTCAGAGAGCTTGTTGATGAAACAGCAGCTTACTTTAAAGGCTATCTTTAAAATGTTGATTTATCTTTTCTGTATTTCATGGGAAAGACAGAAAAAAAAATGTCAAGAAAAGAGATGAACATGAATCAATCTACTCTAGAATCAATACACTACAGCCTATTGATCTTGCCTCTATAAAAGCAATAAATCTGCTACAAGAAATCTCTTTTTTCCCCCAAGACTTGACTGAGGTCACATGCAAGATTTTATGGACTTTTCATCAGGCAGTTTTCTCTTACTTATAAATGCAGAGTAGCTTCTGGGATATAACATGACCTTAAGAATCCTCTCCTGGGACTGCAGGATAGATTCATGCCTCAATCAAGCCTAAGCAAAGAGTGTAATCAACCTCTAAAATTACAACAGTGTGGCAAAGATCTCTTCAGGTGACTCCTCACCCCCAAGCCAGAGGGCATCATCAGAAATTCCTAGTTAAGTAAGGGTGCAGTCATTTGCCAAAACCCTTTCTTTTCAAAACATAAACATCTCTTTCTTCTTTAGGGAATGGAGAAAAAAAATGGGATTTTTTTTTTTTTGGATCACACTATCTGATCATTCAGAGCACAGCAGTGCAAAGAGCCCAGATGAAGTTTCCATTCACAACCACACAATGAGAAGACAAGTTTAGTCATGGGTAGTCTCTATTTATATTTCTCCCACACATCCAGAAAGAAATGGATATTTTTCTCAGAAAATTGCAGAAGAATGAATTAGGTAGAGGCTCATTTAGCACAGACAAAGCTTTGAAGATGTGCTTGGCTGCTGCAGTCTCTGGATAAGGCAGCTACCTGTATCTGCTCAAATTATCTTAATGTAAATCTCCAGTGAAGATACTAGCTGCTCCTCTCTGGTTTGTGCACCCACATTCCCAAAGGTGGTGTTGCTCTGATGTCCAGGCTTGATGTCCTTGAGGCTGCTTTTGAGCCCCCAGCAGATTCTTGGCAGTAAATAGCTACTTACCCTCTGACTTGGAAATCCCCAGAAAGGCAATAAAGGAACTGCAAAGTGAGATTGAGCTGCTTATTAAGTAAGAATGACATTTTGTACTGAGTCTAATTACTGCAGTGTCTGTTCAGAAAAGGCAGCTCAAAAGATCCCTCATGAAAAAAAATGTTAGTGACAAAAATGTTCCTCTTCAAAAGAGAGATTATGGTTGCAATATCCAAGGGTTCTATTTGAACATAGTAGCATCCTGACATGCTAACATTTCAGTCAGACAGTGAAAAAAATATTAACATCAACTTCTTCTCTGTGGAAGAATGATGAGAAATGTGAATTCAGGTCAGTCAATCCATTCTGGCATTAAAATAGGAGTAACTGGATCCTTGCTTTGAGTGGTAGGAACATTGTCTTGTCCACAAAATCAATGCTTTAAATATATATGAATTAAATAATTGATCAACTCTTTTGGTTATGGTATTTTTCACTCCTTTTGCTTTAAATAGGCAAGAAAGTCATTGCACAAGACCTTTCTCCATTAAACCCCCTGATCTCCATCTTGTGCCTGTAACACAAATTCTATTTAAGTTTTCCCATAGGACACAAAATTAATTTCAACACCTATGAAAGGAGATATGGACAGTATTTTTCCACAATACTTGTAATTTCTTTAAGAGTCTTCTTTTTTTAATGCACTACATGAAGGCCTAAATTTTCTTTTCTGCATTGCCTTTAGAAAGTTTTGCTGGGCAAAGACATTACTAGCTAGTTGGAAACAGCAAAGTATATTTGAAAAGGCAGGTTTTAATTACAAGTGTTGTTCTTTTTTGCTAAGTTGCAAGTAATTTGTGAAAAGTGATGTTATTTGACCAGCAAAGAGACCTTGTGTCAGAGATGGAACAGCCTTGTGCACACTGTTCTAAGCACCAGGACAAGGACTTGCAGGTGTAAGAGGACTTGCACAGCATTTGGCCATCGATAACTACTGGGACTTCTGCCTTTAGCTCTTGATTTATGAAAATCGCCCAATAGCATTGATTTCTGTTGCTGTTATGTGGCTGGGAAGCTTGCTATCAATGCTTGCTATCAGAAAGAAATTGCAATAAGAAAAAAGATTGCTTATCAGAAAACCAAATGTGTGAACAAGCAGTAGCCAGCCACATGATCCTCAGAAATGCATGACTGTCCAGATTTTGATTAAATTTTATTTACAAAAGAAGAAAGAAATATTTTAAATAGATCAAACCCTATGCCCTGCCATGAGGGTGTTTAGAACTGTGTACAGGACAAACTAAATGCACTTTTGTTATAAGGCTGGCACTACAACTATTTATATGCATAAATTATCAATTTTAAAACTTTACGTGGACATGTATTTTAGATTTTATGCAGCCAGAGTAAAACTTAGGCACTACTGTTCAGAATAACATCTGGCAAATGTCCTACAAAGTAGATGAGTTTTATTAGAAAAATTAATTTAAGAGAGGAAAACAAATCTTTTGTGTAAGTTTTATTAGCAAGCTATTCAGAAGAGAATTTAGGGAACAGTATTTTCATGGTTCTGCATTAGGAGGAAAAATTGCTTTAATTAGGTATGGTAAGTGATCAATTTTGCAAGCTATGAATAGGAGGACAGTTCTAGTAATTACATATAGGGTAAGATGTCCAAGTGGTTAAACATCTGTTCCTAATTATCAAACTTACAATATAGACAAAACTTACATCTGTATTAATTTTGTATAACAGAAACACAAACCAAGATCATTTTATTGTGATCTTTTTGTAAAAATGAAAATTCTATTTTTAACAAAATGATTATGCCTTTTATTTTATGGGATTTATTATCTTCCTGATGCAAAAAAAAATCTATATTTTAGTGTAAAGGCCCTATACTTGTAGGATAGAAATAAAAGGCAGAAACACACCACTTTAATTATCTTAAGTAGTCTAGAAACATTTTAACTTTTCACTCAGGAACTTTGAAAAAAAAAAAACTTGGTTTCTTTTTATTTGTTTAATTTGTATAATATCTTAATCTAAAGCCAAAATGGAGGACCATAATTCTTGACAGCTAAGGCAAGAGATTTAAAATGTATGCTCACTAAGTTGCTTAAAAATTTTCTACTCACAGGTAAGAGGAAAATAAATAAAAAGGCAAGGAGATGAAATAAGATAAAGCAAAATCACACTCCCCTATGTTGAAGACTATTTTTGTATTCATATTGATCTGAAACGGGTAAGACAAACCAGAATTCTGATTTTATTCCCTTTGTAAGGATTTTTGTTGTCTCTGATTCAGCAACTTAAATAAAATAAAATAAAAACCCAAACCACACACACACATGCACACAAAACACATCCAAAGAGAAAAGTCAACAACAACCCAACCCAGACAGCTCTACTATCTCACTGGCATTTCAGTAACTGCTGTAAGTCAACTGTAAATTTTCTTGCCATCTAGAGATTTCTCAGAAATTAAATTTGCCTGTACTGCAATTGCACAGCAGCGACTTTAATTATAAAACCCAGGTAATAAATGACTGCTTATTCATTAACTAATAGAACAGGAAAAGTGGCAAGTCTGATCCCTAAAACTGTCTATCTTCAAATATATTCTTGTTCTGATTTTTGTTTACATCACATACTTATTCCTTGTTTTCCTTGGAAGCTATGGGAAAACTAGAAATGTGAAAACTCATCAACTGCAAACCAGCAGGGAAGATACTTTAAACATTTAATTTCTGGCATCCTTCTTCATCTGTATTAATAATCAGTTAATGTCTTTGAGAAAGAAAAGACATAGAAAAGATTTTGAGATCTGGTTTTATCAGTAGAAGTCTCTTTAATATTGAGAACTTTGATTTCTTGTCTGTCAAAATTTATGTTTCTGGCTGTTATAGTTCTCTGGCTTGAAATTCCTGGCAATGCAGTTAACATGTCTGTGGCTCCAGTCTTCTGATCAAAGGATTGTGGATTACTGTTTCCTGGACATATCCTCTATTTTATTACAATGCACTATTTGGGGCAGACTTATTTCTCAGTCATCAGGATTTACTGTTTAATTCCAGAAACACTGAGATACACTTGGGAGAACACTTGGGAGAAAGGGATGTGGTTTATGGGGAGGAATATCTACTTAAAAAGAAAGTAGTTTTTAAATTAATTATAATGCTATCTATGGTAATTTTCTATTTAAATTCAAACCTAAATACTTGCATTGGATATAGTTCTTAACTGATCAATCCAAATCAAAATGGGAAAACAAACCTCTCTAAAACATGGAAATATACATATGGATATCTGCACATTCTGATTCCTACAAAAATATTAGCAATTTCAAATTCATTGAAATGTTGTTTTACAAAAATATTATACTCTCAAAATTTACTGTTTTCCCTTCTTTGTGCTATTTCTTTATCATATTGAACTTCTGTTTACATAAATGAAAATCTCAATATTTGCCTCTTTTACCCTCATAGCCATACTTCATTCCAAGTTCTTGGTGGTATGATACTTGATAGCCATAAAATTAACTGCCCAGTGCAATATTGTCAGACTGTGCATGAAGTGCATTTACCAAACAGCTTTGCTCTCCTTGCACTCTGCTCACTTGCTAACTCCCTGCGGGACAGTTTGGAACACCCAGGGCCCCTCAAGCAGCTGACAACATGCCACAAACATCCATTGCTCTACCAGAGATGCACCACAGGCCAGTAAAAGCTGCAAGTTTAAGGTCTGGCATTCCTCAGGGGCTGCTGGAACAAGATAGGAGCAGTTAATCTTATCAGGAAGCTGGAAATCTCACTTCCCAAAGAGCCATTTTTACACCCAAACTGCTTCAGGAAAACCTTGATAAAACACCTGTGGCTGACAGGTAGCTGAGCTCCATTAGCCATAACAACACTTACAGTGTTGTTTTTTCCCAAGACAAGGATTTGGAAGATACTGGTGCATCAGATACTGAGCCCACTTCAAACAAGGCAATCTTTAGCAGATGTTTAGACTAGTCAGAGCCTACCTGGAAGTTTATCACGCATTAACTAACTCAAACCTGGTTCAGGCTGGATGGCTGGAGAGGAAGGGAAGATACCAGTGATAGCTGAGCTCTCGTAGAATGCCATGGGTTGGAAGAAACCTTAAATATCATCTAGTTCCAAACACCTTGTCCTGGGCAGAGACGTCACCCACTGGAGCAGATTCCTCAGAGCCCCATCCAACCTGGCCTTGAATACTTCCAGGGATGGGACATCCACAGCTTCTCTGAGCAACCTGTTCCAGAGCCTCAGCAATGTCACAGTAAAGAATTTGCTCCTTACATCCAGTCTAAATCTCTTCTCTTTTAGTTTAAGTAATTTACCCTTGTTCTAGGACTATCTGCCCATACAAAAAGTTCCTTTCCCTCTCTTTTAGAAACCCTTGTAAGTACTGGAAAGTCACAATGAGGTCGCTCTGGAGCCTTCTTTTCTCCCAGCTCTCTCAGCCTGTCTTCACAAGAGATGCTCCAGCCCCCGATTATCTTCGTGCCCCTCCTCTGGGCCTGCTCTAAGAGCTCCCTGTACCTCTGGTGCTGAAGACCCCAGATCTGGACCCAGCACTCCTTGTGGGGTCTCACGAGGGCAGAGCTGAGGGGCAGTCACCACCTCAGCCACACAGCTGGTGTTCCTTCTTGGTTGTCAAACTGTTCACTCCTGCCCAAAGAGGTCAGGCCCAATGGTTCCCATCCTTCCAGGGCATCTCACTGGACCTAAGGCAACTCCCCAAATGACTCTTTATTTTTTTTCTCAGAATTGCTTTTCTGCCATCTTAGCAAAGGAGATCAGCTATCAGGGAGTCCAAAGTGTGCCAAAGCAAGTGCAAAGAGAGGTGTGGGGGGGGGGGGGGGGAAGGTGCTGAATGAGTTGTTAGGTCAGCTCAAGCCATGACAGGTACCTTTCAGTGTGACCTAATATTAAGGGTGCTGACAAAGGAGCTCTGTCAGGTCTTGTGGCTGCAGTTGGAGGACACATCACACCAAAACACGGCTGCTCTGCCATGGTACCTGCACAGCAGGCAAAGGAAAGGTACAGCTGCTGGTGCCTCAGCTATTGCTGTGTCAAACTAAGCCCCCAGTGAAGGTGGATGTAAGGCTCTGGACTTTGCACTTTAGAAGAGGCTGAGGCAGAAATACATTCTCTTCTGCCAGCACTGCAGAGGAGAGGTTGAAAGCTGCAGCAGAGAGATGGGAAGGGCAGGAGGGGTTAGTGACCTCTCAGGAAGCCATGGCAAGGTGTGCTAGCACTGGTGTGTCATCCCTGCACAAACACTACCTGCCCTTGGCCAGAGGGGTTGTATAACCATACCAGCATTGTCAGAAAAGTACCTTCTGTAGGCAGAACTTCAGTTATTTTCTCTCCAGATCATGAGATATCAGCTCTACAAATCATGCTATGAGGTACAAAGAGTGCTGTTTTACAGTTTCTTACTGATATAAAGAATATTCTTCCCTTCTTCCCTTTCTCTTGCTGGGCCCTTGCAGTTCAGCCCTTGGCATTGAAGAAGTCTGGCTTTCCAGCAGGAAAAATCTGAAAACAAGACTCAAAATGCTTAAAACTCCCTGCTCCAAAAAAGTGTGAAGCAGTTCATCTGTAAATTCTCTTGTCAGAAAAATAGCATTAGTGTATAACTAATATCCAGGCTTGACTGACACCAATTATTCTAATCCTCTAAAACAAATCTCCTTAAAATCATTCTGCCAGCTTGCTAATGTCCTTTTTTAGTCTACTGAGCTCTAATGTGTGCCATACTGGCAGTGAAAGCAACAGATATGCAGGATTCAGAAGTTTTCAGAATTAGATGAAATGGAAAATAAGAAGGCACAGAATTAATTTTAGAAGTGAAAAAAAATTTCTCTATTGTAAGGATAAACAGAGCTTTACATGGCAGAGGGATTGCTCATCTATAATTGAATGGTGTAGGATTTTTAATTAAATTGTGGTGACACCTTTCATGCCTGAGATGCACAGCACTGTAAACAAACCTTATGCATGTCCAGAAGTGCAGGTGACGTGAATTGCCTGATTTCACACCCTCACGCCTTTGTTTGCGCCCTGTGCAACACTGACATTGTACATGTACATTTGTTTGGAGGGCAGTGGAGTGGTCACAAGAAGGGCTATGGAAGGTTCAATGCCTGGTCCTGTTCCAGCTCTTTTGTTCTTCTGGGTGGTTCTCATCCACTGCAGTATACACTGAGGACTGCTTTGCCTTTCTATTGGCAAGTTCATGGCTTAGCCTGGGAATTACTGCAATTGCAGCCCAGCATCTCTCAACTCAGCTTTGGTACCCCTAAGGGGAATGAGAGAGCTCTTGAAGAGTGTCTGTGGGCTAGGCAGGAATTTGTCCTTTCTTGGTGATGAAAAAGATGATGTGTGATAGAGGCTGTGATTGCTCAGGTCACAAACTATAATGGTGGAATGAAAACTGTTTTTGGGTGCAGTCTAACCTAAGCAATCACAACCTCTGTCACACACCTTCATTATTATCATCATCAAGGGACAAAGAAATGAAGTAAAATGGCACCACTAAATAAAACTAAATAGAATCACTACTCTTTGTTCCTCCTGATGTTTTATCCTCACATGGAACAGCAATGCATCTGACTGCTATTGCAAATGCAAGTATGAAAAGCACATCATGCTTCAAGGGCCAAAACACTTTGTCCACCAGAAAACCTGATTTGCCAACAAAGGGCAGCACATTCCCTCCTGAGGAAGACATGACATCAATGCTGGAGGAATAAAAGTAGTTCCAGCTCTGAACACCACTCTGCAACTGGGGCTGTGGACTCAGTTTTCTAAGACAAATTTCTAACTCTCTAAGGTGACTTTTTCTGATGAAGACCTGTAATCTAACTAACGCATAATTTCAAACTTTCAAAAGGAGAGAAATAAAGCTGTAAAGACCACCTTCAGCTACTGCCAGAAGGCATTCCTCTTAGCCCTTGACTTGTCAAAATGGTGTCATTACACTTGATAGAAAGGCTGGAAGTTCAGTGTTTACAAATACCTGATTCTGGTACAGGACTGTATATCTGCATGTGTGTGTGAACAAGAAAAGGGGAAAAAATCAAAGGGTTTTGGCACATAATGGCTTTTATATAATAAAAATGTGTACAATAATATGCATCAACAATATTTCCTAATGTATGCAAATTTAATAATGTTGAGATTTTGCAGCTGAACTAATCTTGCATCAGTTGCTGATTATGACAACTGCTCTTACCCTATCATACATTATCTGATTTCTCAGATAAGCATTAAGGGATTAATAAGATTCAGAAATGTATCTTATTAATTATAAATCATATAATCATTTTAATGTGAATGTAATGTGCACCTAAATCAAATAAGGTCCTTTGACAGTCCATATCTCACCACATTCGAATTTATCTGATGTAATGTTGCTCGGCTCTCGACAGAGCTGTCAGGGACTAACTTTAGAGGATTAGACCTGTGCTTAGTGCTATGCACTGAGGGTAGACACCACTGGATTCAAGGAGAACAAACGTGGAATACGTGACCCGCTCCTTCATCTGCCGGGGCCTGGAGTTTGCAGCTCGAGCAGCACCAGCAGCACGGACTGCTTGTAATCCCGTCAGGATTCACGACCTGAAGGGGAAAAACACAACCAGCACAAATTTTGCCTTTTTTGGGGGTGAAATGTGCCGGGTTCCAGCCGGAGCCGTCAGTCCCGCGCTGTGCCGTGCCGGGTGCTGAGCGGGCTCGGGGGCCGCGTCCCGCACGGGCAGGCGCACACACGGACCGCGTCCTGCGGGCTCCGGCCGGGGCTCGGCCCGCGCTGCCCCCGTGGGGTGCGGAGGGGTGCAGTTGTGTCACTGTGTGTTACAGGTTAGCCCATTACAGTGTGTCTGCTTGTGCGGACTCTGGGGCAGCGCAGGTGGCCGCCGAGCAGGGGATGGCTCGGCACACGGACAGCGCTGCGGGGCTCGGTGGTATCGGTAACTTCACAGACACCGACTCCGGCACGGCCGCCCGGTCCCGCCCGGCTTGCCCGCGGGCAGCGCCTCTCCGCAACGTGACTTTGCTTCGGTTTTGGTTTCTGTGGAGGCTTCTCTTGTTTGTTTAGCAAATCCCGGGCGTGCTGCGTGTGTGAGCGGAGCTGAGCGGCTGCCTGCTGCTCGCTTCTCAGGAGGCATGAAAGCTTGCTGCTCGGTCGGAACAGACCCAACAGCGACCGCGGGACCGTAGTTCGTGGCCGGCCGGTACAGGGACAGTGTTACCGGCAAGGGGAACGCGGGGGAACGGCGAGTTTTGGTTTGGCACGAATTTTGTCACGGTTTGACCGCAGCTGTCCCGTGGTGGCACGAAGCCGCCGACGGTCCAGGAGGTGTTTCCTGCTACCAGAGCCAAAAAACCTGGAGGACCCTTTGGGATAGATAATTCAGGGAAGTGCTGTTTTGCTATGTAAACCTTTTGTAAAAGGTGCATTTCTCGCTCAGAAGAACTGCATCTGCCGCTTAATGCAACAGTTCCGTCTGGTGCTGAAAGTGCCGCTGCGGTAGGCGGAGGTAAGAGGCGGCCGGAGGGCCCCGGCGGGGCATTGGCAAACTTCACTGGGGCTGCTCCAAGAGCTGCGGAGCGGCGGAGCAGGACGGAGCAGGGCGAGGCGAGGCGCGGGGGTCGCAGCCGACATGCCGGGGGAGAATTCCTCAATGGCGCTGCCCACGCCCACTCCGGGGGCGCGCGGGACCGCGGGCCACGCCCCCCGCGCACGTGTGGGAGCCCTCGCCGCGCGTTCCCCGCGGGCCGGCCCCGCCCTGCCCCGCGCGATTGGCTGTCCGGGCCCCGCGGGCGGGGCGATCGCGCCGCGGCGGGCGGCCCCTCCCACGTGCGGCGGCGCGAGCACACATCCCGCACGTAGCCGGCGCGTTAATCAGCGCGGGGCCATCTGCCGCCCTCCGGCCGGGGCGGGGGCTGCCCGTGCCCTTCCCGCCCGCCCCGGGCCGCTCCCGCACACTGCCGGGGTGCCGGCGGCGGCAGCAGCAGCAGCGCGGGGTTTCGGCAGCACCGCCGCTCCCGCAGCGCCGGGCCGCGGTGCGTAGCCGAGCCCGCAGCGGCGAAAGTTTTGCCTCGCCTCGCCTGGCGTCGCGCCGCGGCGGAGCCCCTGCCCGGCTCGGCCTGGAGCGGACGGCGGCCCCGCGGGCATCGCTTCCCAGCGCGGGCGCCGGCGGAGCAGCGGCGCGCCCGTCCCCGCCGCGCTATGCCGCTGGGGCACATCATGAGGCTGGACCTGGAGAGAATCGCCCTGGAGTACGTCGTGCCCTGCTTGCACGACATCGGCTTCTGCTACCTGGACAACTTCTTGGGGGAGGTGGTGGGGGACTGCGTGCTGGAGCGGGTGAAGCGGATGCACCGCGACGGGGAGCTGGCCGACGGGCAGCTGGCCGGCCCCAGCCGCGGCGTCGCCAAGCGGCACCTCCGCGGCGACCAGATCAAGTGGATCGGAGGCACGGAGGAGGGCTGCGAGGCCATCAACTTTCTCCTCACGCTGATAGACCGGCTGGTGATGTACTGCGGGAGCCGGCTCGGCAAGTACTACGTGAAAGAGCGATCCAAGGTAAGGGTCCGCGGGGCCCCGACCTGCTGTCCGCCCGCGGCACCGGCTCCCAGCCGGCCCGACCCGCCTCGCAGCTGCCGCCGGGACCTGCCCGAAACTTTCCGCGGGCGCCGGCCCGTGCGCGTCCGCGCTGCCGGGGGTGCCGGCGGGGGCCCGTGGCTCGGGCAGTCCCCGGGGCCGTCCCCGGGTGGCGGAGGCGCTGTGCCTGCCTGCGGGACTCCCGTGACCGCAGCCGCTCTCCAGCCTTCGCCGCCGGGTGCGGGGTCCCGCTGGAAGCGGGGCCGCCCCCTGCGGGTCCCTCGCCCCCGCCGGTGCCGGCAGCGCTCCGGGCCGGCTCCTCGCCGCTCCCTTGCTGCGTTTTCGCCGGGATTTTCGGCTGTCGGACCCCGTCCGGTCCCTTGCCTTTGCACCTGTGTGACACCGGCCGTCCCTTCTGCAGGCGGCTCCTCGCTCCTGGCCGTGGGCTGGAGCGGCTGCCCCCCGCTTCTGGCTGTGCTCACCCCGGGTGCAGACAGGGTGGGACAGGCGTGCCCCACCGAACACGTCTGACCGTGACTGCGTTCCGCGGGGGAGCAAGCTCTCCATTCTCTCCCTGCGAACGAACGGACCCGGCTCTGATCCGATTGTTTGGATGGTTCTCACATGTATTATCCTGAGTAGTTTCGCGGTTCCAACTCTTGTCGCCATTCTACAGCTGAAGAGATTATCGTTACTGAATCGAGTACGCACAGAAAACGGGATGTTTAGTAGTTTGAGCATAGCAAACTTTTGTTTTAAAGAGATAAGTTGTTTTTTTCTAGGCTTACTCAGAAATGGAGGCGACACTTGTATTATTAGTTCCTTTCCCAGTGAAGTTTATTTGCACTTGCAATGACATTAGTGTGGGATAACTTGTCTTTTCTTTCCTTACCTGTTTTGCTACGGCTAAATGAGCTAGCTTGGAACTAAGCTTACTTTGTTGTCCTGAATGCTTATTTCTTTATTTCTGACTTGACATAGTACGTTTTCAAAAGGTCCACTGCTTTTAGAGTATGCCAGAAACAAAAACAATGAAACTTTTAAAAATGATAATAGGGAGAAATTAGGCATTTCTCTAGGTCCTAACTTGCACTGGACTAAGGGCATGTGTATGGTGGTACTGCGATTCTGCCCTGAAAATGAAGAAAAAAGTACAGTGATGTTCACCAGTGACTTGGGAACACACTGAAACCTCTGCATACACCCCCACACGTTTACACACAGTAGTGGGAACAATAAAGCTTCCTTACTCTTTGCTCCATTGAATTACTGATCATCAGTTCAATTAAAACTTGGGTAGGTATTTTTTTACATGTGGGTGGGTTGGATTGTACTTATTCCTGTTGAGACCCTTGTATGAGGAGGCATAAATAACCATCCTGCCTTGGCTCACCTTAAAGGTCATCCCCATCCTTTCTCTGGGTGATTTCTGTTTACCTGTTTACTGCTGAAAGTGCATTTCTGGCCAAGGGGGTGTGTGTAGGGGTGGATATTGTGTGTGTGTGTGTTTGGGGAGTTGCTTGAAAGTTGGATAGGAGTGAAAAGGAGGCTGTCCAGCCTTTTTACAAGGTATTTGTAAAACAAATCAACTGGATGAATGAAGGATGTTGGTGCTGGCTGGGAAGAAACATATTTTGGGCAGTAACTTTGGGTTGTAGACATGACTTTAAAACGGAGTTTTGGTGTTTTTGAAGGCATTCTTGTACAAATAGTAATTAAAAAATAGAACAGAACTTGTTTTATAAATAGGCAGCAGGCTATTTACAATGAAGAAAGACTTCTGGCTCTTGTGCTTTAATGTGAAAGTTGTCAGACTCCAAACAGCACATGGAAGTGCTGCACAACAGTCTGGGACTGAAAGGGACTCAATATCTCAATACTGTTTATAAAACCAAATGCAGAGAAATTTTCATCAGATGTTAATGGTAACGAATCCTCTTGTTATAATAAGAAGTACCATGGGTATGTGAGGCCCTGGAACAGCAGCTGCTGTCTGTAACTGAGATGTGGGATGCCTTCAGCAGGAAGATTATTCCTGTGACTAACAACTGATTGCTACAGTGCATGCAGGTTCCCACATCGGTTTAAGACATTTCTCTTCCACCATAAAATCTTCGCATTCTGCTTTTCATCTGAAGTCTTATGAATGCATACACACAAATCTCAAATTTAAATCCAGTATTTTTATCTGACAGATTATGCATGTAAATGAATGCCCACAAAACTTTCACAGCTTAACATTTGTGGGGATGTGGGATGTTCATGGGCAACTGGACCAGAACATCTCTGTGGGACATGTGCTGTTGTAATTTATTGTTTTGGGATATAGATAATACTCAAAACTAAGAGTTCAGAACAATTTGTTTAAAATGTAAGCATTTAGGTACACGTTAACTCAATTTGTCATGAAAATGTGCTTATGTTGTATCAGCTCATCATTATTTAAAGGTTTATTCTTTTAATAAGTAGTATGACTTTAGTCTTCAGCCTAAGTGTTGGAAGAAGGCAAGAGATTTGCCTGGTAAATGAACTTACATCAGTTCAGTGTGAAGTGCTTAATATTTTTGTAGCTACACAAACATAAGTCCTGAACAACTTTTGTCAAATAATTGAAATTTTCCTTTCAGCTAAATGAGAGAAACAAGTCACTTGGGATTGTGCTGTTGCCAAGTTAATTTCAAGAGCATTTCAAGAGAGTTAAGATTGCATCAAAGAGAAAGAAGTAAAATTTTCAAGGGTGCTGGATATTCATAAGAGCTGCTGGCTGACATTTGAGGGCTGATCATGAAATGTAACCTGCCGTCTTTGCAGACCAGTCATACAAATATGTCTTTGGTGTAAGTTGTATTTTAAAATACTGGCTGGTTAAATGATCAAAGCATGGTTAAAGGTTGATGGACACAATACACTGCTTGTTGGCTTTTGTATTCTCATCAGCGAGTCTCCGTTTTCTAGTAAAATAATAGAATGGTTCCACTTTTCTAGTAGGTGAATGACTAAGGACATCACTGAGGCATAGTTGACCCAAGTTCAGTCTTCTCCTCAGAGTGAGAAGATTGATGTCCTTGTGCAGAGGGATGTTCTGGCCTGAGGAGAGAAGTCACTCTGTTTTTGAGGACCTGTCACTACCCTGCTGGAGCTTTCCCTGGTGGAGAAGTGGGGGTGGGTGTTTGAGGTGAGCAGCAAAGCTGCAGCTTGCTCTGTGAGGCCAGTCACCCAGAGTGCCCTCTGGATCAGGTGGTGCTCCAGGGACTGCAGGTGGAAGGGTGATGTGCTGCAGCTTCTGGCTCCCCAGATCCCAAAGTTCTGTCTTGGGGTTTACTGGCATTTGCAGGGACTTGAGGGGAGTGCCCTGTAGGAAAACACTGTACTATAAATTTCTCCTTCAAGACTTGAGAAATGTTTTGGTCAATGTTTTGTCTTTGGAGTTTTTTGCGGTGTTTTTTTAAGAGACTGCGGGGCCTGGGGCAATTTGGAAGTCCCTGATGTGAGGAGGCAGGGGACAGAGTATGTCAGGAGCCAGGCTGGCTGGCTGGTGGGTGGAAGTGTTAAAGCTGTGTTTGCAGTGGGATGTCTGCATAGTTCCTCTGCTGCTACGAGGCTGATGCCCTTGTCTCATTTTGCCCCTGCTGGAGAGGGGCAGCTGTCCCTGTGGCTGGGCAGGTCCCAGGGCAGTGCCAGCAGTGCCCGCTGCCCTGGGTACCCCAGCTGAGTCAGCTCTTGACATGCTGCCAGCACTGCCTGGGTCCTCACGCTGAGGGGTGGAAGCTGGAAGGTACTTTGAACTGGTGTGGCTGCACTCTCAGTGGACTCTGCACCTCCTGCTCTGAGTCACAGATACCCTCTTGGGTACCACCAAGGGCTGAAATCCATGTCAGGGCTGCCTCTGGGGACTTTGAGCCCATCTTGCACCTGCTGGACACCTGTGAGTCCTGCTGGTTTGAAAATAAAGCAAGAATTTGTAATCTTAGTAGTTGCTCTGTGCTGAAGGAAGCCTGTGATTGATGTTTTCAGCTCAGAGCAGAACTGCTCACATTGTGTCAAGTGTATGGCCTAAAGTTAAAAAATAAAAGTGTTTTGAATGTAAGATTAGTTAATTTAGAAGTCCCCATGGGATGTGAACCTTCTCAAAAACTTGCTTCCTCTGCTTGTTGGCATAACACCACCCTCTAATGCTCACAGAAGTAGGTCTTTTGGTAGCAGTTCATAGCTAGTTTGCTGGGAACCAGAGTGGGTTCTTGTGCCTATCAAATGATGGGGTGGTCCTAGGTAGGTTTTGAAAGATGGTCTGCCTAGCAGGTTGTTACCAAGATTTCTGTTCCTGAAGATTGAAGAAATGGATGAGATGTTACAGCAGTAGTTTTATAAAGTCCCTTATGACTCGGGTAAGGAGGTGAGGTATTTTTGCATTTATATATGAAAAAAGAAAAGTGCTGTTCTATAACATTCAAATTCTGTCCTTTGCAATTAAAACACAGTGAAATGCTGAATTTTCTGACTTGAGGTACTGATTTGAAGAGTGAGATAACAGAAAACTCTAGCTAAAGTAGGCTGAAGAGCAGTACTGCCCCTTGAGATATACTGGTTTATTGTACTTACAAAGTATTTTTGGTACTTGGGTAGCAATGTGCCTTACAGTTAGTTTACAATGGGAGGTCTGATGAGCACTACCATCCAGAAGAAATATGCATAATTTCTTTCTTCTAATCAAATGCACATGTTCTGCCATAATGCATAAGTTCAAATCTGTTCTTCTGGCCAGCTGCCGGCAGAGTCCAGAGCCACTGGAACTGTAAATACAACAGACAAGTCATTTTATGATATGAAACTGAAGAATTCAGCATTGGCACAGATCCTAGTGTGGTTGCTTTGGCTCAGTGTCAAAGCTGATGTTTATATCTCTGTTTGTCAAGCAAGATTAGTTAGCCTGGTTAATTATACACAGGAATGTATAATTTTTACTTGACAATCAGATGAGTATAAACTTGGGCATATTAACACTTGTTTTTGTTCTTCATCAAATTATTCTCAATGACTTTTGAAACTTTCAGAAGAACTACTTCTCCGAAAGAGGCACTTGGAGAATCTTTTCGATAAATTCTTCTTTCAGCAGGGACAGGGTATTGGAGAAATGGATCAATTTTTCACAGACAGTGATGGACATGTCTGCAAGTGGGTTCAGAAGCATGGGAAGCCTCTAGGGACTGGTGTTTGAGTTAATACTCAGGTGTTGAGGTTGCAAGCAGCTTGAATTCCGTAGCTGTTTTGTATCCTCACTCTTAAAAACCTGACTGTAGTGCGCTCACAAACGTATTTCATGGTAGGCAGTGGCAAAAACCTGCTGCCTTCGGTGTGTGTTACACCAGGGCCTTTGGCTGCCAAGTGGCTTCTCTTGGTCCTCCTTTCCCCCTCTTGCCAGGGAAGTCTGGATCCCCCCAGTGACCTTTATCACACTGTGCCGGGATCCTGTCCATGAGCTCTACAGCCATAGTCCCAGAGAAAGGCAGAAGGTGGTTAATCCTATGAATGAAGGGAAGTGTCAGTGCTCCCAGACAATGTAAAGATATGAATGGTCTGTTTATCCTGAGTTTTGCATGTGTTTGTGGCATCAGAGCAATTTTTTTTTTGTTGTCTGTAGTTTTACAGTCCAGCAGTTCTTAGTGAGTCGTGATAGACTCTGGTATTACACAGTGGTGGCAGAGCAGTGAAGTTTTCCACAATCTCTCATACACTGGCCGTGCATTTTCTGCAGTAACTTATTCATTGCTGTGCTTGCTCTGGTAGCAGTTCTTGCTGCTATCGTGTCAGCTCTTAGTGCCAGGGACTTGCAGAGGTTGCCTTACTGGTGTGCTGGCCAGAGCTTGGTCACTTGCAAGCCCTAAACAGGTATGTGCCACTCAGTTTGCTTTTGTGTGAGGACCCATTGCTCACTGAATGCTGGTGTGACTGTAATACAGGGCATCAAGGCCTCTGTGTATGGGAGTGTTTGTCCTTTGTACCCACGGGGATGTGTGTGTGGCATCACAAGGTGCAGTATCCTTGGGAAAGCCACTGGGGAAATGACAAGATTCAGAGTTCAGCACCCTGTCCTGCTGAGCTTGCATTTTGGGAGGGAGGAGAGCTGGCCATGGAATCACAGAATCAATTAGTTTGGAAAAGACTTCTGAGATCATTGAGTCCACACTGTGACTGAACACCACTATGTCAACTAGACCATGGCAGTAAGTGCTACATCCAGTCACTTCCAGGGACAGTGACTCCACCACATCCCTGGGCAGCCCATTCCAAATCTAATCACCCTTTCTGTAAAGAATTTCTTCCTAATGATCATTGCTATTAATATTTGTGTGCCTTTTCCCAGGGTAATTGTTAATGAATAATTCAGTCCATTTCATACAGTTCATTGCTAATAGCAGTATATGTTAAAATGGACATTGATTCTTATAACACTGATGCAGGGCAGGAAGTATGCAGTAAAAGTGACCTGTTACTTTGCATTAAAGATTCCAGCTGTGTTAATCCCAATGCCTTCATCTGATTTTACAGTAAACTCTTCTTTCTCTGACTTTCAAATTTATCTGGATGGTGGGTCAATGTAATTCAGACTTTTCTTGCATGTTGGTTCCTGGCAAATTTGCTTGATTTATTACATGGAAGTATTCTTTTCCATATTGCAGAGATATTATTTTTAATTCTTTTTCCTGAGGTGGTGGTGGAACAGTACTGCAAGTCTTTCCCTTTTGCATGTGGAAAGGATGAGAGAGGGAAGAGATAGAACCACAATGATCCAAGTGTGTATGCATTTTTAATTAGATGAATTTTTGATGTTTCCTGAACAAACACAATACACTTGGAAGAGATCAATACTTTTATCAAATGTTTCAAGATGACTCTTACTAAGACAAGGTACTTTCTTTTTTTTTTTTTTTTTTTGAGGTAGTCACTTTTTTCTGCTCCTCTTGCAATTGGATTGAATTTTCCCATTGTGTAGCAGGCTGGGGGCAAGTGGTCCCTTGGCAGCAGCAGGCCCCATAGCACTCACCCATCTTTCCTTCCTTAGGAAGGAAAGCCTAGGAGGAAGTGTTACCTGTTTTACCTTCATGAAGGAGGATGTGTGCATACCAGCATGAGGGAATTTAAAGCACTGGGTTGGATTTGCCATGACTGTAATCCTTCTGTCACAAAGCTGAAGACCGAAACAACATTGTTAGAAAGCTGCCAACAGCACATCTCCCTAAGCTTCTGTGAAAAGGCTTTATTGGTAAGGTTTATTAGTAGAGGAGCTCTTGGGAAGAGGTGTTTTGGAAACTGCTTCTGGTACCTGTGCCTATGGCTGATGGCTGCTGTGGTAGGCTTCAGGGTGAATATTGGTGGGGCTTGACAGAAGATTTTGACTGATGCATAACACTATGAAACAATTTGGTTTAGACCTGGTATTGCTTTGAAAAGATGTTAGAGTGGGTCAGAAAAGCAAGAAGGTCTCTCAGTTCAGTCAGTGACGTGAAGTAAGATCTTGAAGGAGGTTCATGCCAAGTAATCATCTATTTCCCACTGTTTAAACTGTTCACAGGCACATCATCCCATCAGCACACCACTTGTGACCATTCCTGTGAAGGATTTGGGGAGAGCTGTAAGCTCTGTTTCGCCTCCATCACTCACACATGTGCATCTAGTATCTGTCAGTGACAGAAAGGAGCTTTTTCCCCTACAGTCATTTTTCTCTTGACATTGTGCTTTGATAAGATTAGTAGGTGAAGAAACTTAGTGCCAACATGCCAAGCACTTAGTAGAAAGCAGTTGATTAAACAACCTACTTGCTGCTCTGATTTTTCGCAAATAAAGTAATCAAAGAAATTTTTGCTGACCATAGTGGTTCCATGGAGGCTTACTAAAGGTTCATGTTTAGCCACTCAGATAAAAATTAGTAGTCTAAATGGCAGGAGTACAGCACAGCACTCTGTCTGCACTGACTGGAAACAGCATAGTTTGTCCAAAGCTTTGCAGCTGGAAATGGCAGAGTAGCCATATCTTTTGCCAAACATCAGGAAATTGCATCCTGCTTTGTAGCAAAAAAGATACCCATTTTGAGTCTTGTGTCTATCTAGTTCATGTGAATCCTTTGGTCAAAATAGATAGTCTGTTTTCTGTACTTACTTTCTGGACCTGAAAATCCAAACAAGATATATGTCTGCATTTTTCCTGTCTGTAAGCCATAATATAATTAATCATTGCTTATGTGTTCTTGCACTGTAATTTTTTATACAAAGTGATAAGACAAATGTTTTTAAAACTCTGGCTCCAGTTCAGCAATTCACTTAACTACTTTTTCTTAAAGGCAGTTTCAGATCAATGGGACTTCAAGCACATATTCTGGTGCTTGTCTTAGACTATGCTAGAATATGTCTAGAAAACTGTAGGAAAAGTTGTGTATCTTGTGCCATTCCTGGTGTTTGTATAAATATTTTTGTTACATTTGAAATGCAGGTCATCTTTTATGTGCCCTCCTGGGAGGCAGCAAGGAGCCTCACGTGATGATATAGATAGTAATGATTTTTATCTGACCTTCGCAACTGACTGTCTTATAGCAAACTTGTCTTAATACCATTAACAGTAGCACTCATTCCAGTAATGCATGCAAAGAGATAGGCAGTGTGTGGTGAGGAATGCCATATGGAATGGGAAAAGCCTGAGTGTAAGAACAGAGGGCTTTGTGCTGGTGGAGATTGGCATGGAGCTTCCTGACTGCCTTGGAACTCCAGGGAGTGAAGAGAGCTTCTTGCATAGCCATCCACACTGGAAAAAGGAAAAGCTTCACCATAAATGCTATAACATGTCCTGCTGTTAACACATAAAAGCCATACAAGTAGATGTGCACAAAGAGGAGAGAGTCCCGCAGAATGTATTGATAACTCTGTTCTTGACAATATTCACTGATGTTTCCACCTCAGTAAGTTAACTGACCCTCTGTAATCTGCTGTATGGAGCATGTGCATGGTGTCTCCGAAGCAGCCCAACAGGAAGGATCACTGCCTGGTTCACCGTTTTACAGACTTCCTCCTCATGAAGGAGCAGTGAGAGGATTTGTGAACTCTGGTCCTCATTGCCAGATTTGGTGTAATTCAACATTTCATGATGGTCAAACACTGAAGTCTCAAAGTTGTGCATTTTACCAAGGTATTTGATTGCATAACTTGATGTTTAACTGGTGATGTAAAGGCTCAGTGCAGTCTCACATTTGCACTGATAATTTCTTGGCAAGAGTGAAAATGTAGTTGACATGATTTTTTTGTTTGTTTCTTTACACTTGGATGTAACTGAAACAAATATTTTTTTCTTTGCTGGCACTTGGTTAAAAGCATGTTTCACTATTTACCATCTGTAGAAGCTACTGCTGCTAGTTATAAGCTGTATTAGTACAGTGTTTTGGCTGCAGTTAGAAAAGGCTCTAGCTGTGCCAATGCTGACCAGAGCTACAGGCAGACACAGTACCTGCTTCACCCTCACACTGAAAAGGGCATATGTAACCCTAGAGCTCTGCCTTCCCCTCAAGTATCTGTCCTGCCTTCCCCCTCTGTGCTTCCCACCACAGAGATGCATTTGTAGTCCATATCTCTAGCAAAGCCAGTTGCAGGGCCCCCACCAGGTGGTTTCTTACCCCTGCTGTTAGCACAGCCTGTCATGCCTATGCAGCCACAATCTCTCATCTCCATCCCAGGGCAGAGACAGGGATGAGGGCTGCCTCCTCTGGCTGCCCAGGCAGCTCTACCCTGGGACAGCAGCCTCTGTCCAGCCTCCAGCTTGGCTCAGCCTTGCCTTCCCCTGGGGTGGCTCTGAGTACGTACTGCTCTTGTCACACGGGCTGCCAGAAGAAAGATTATGGAGAGGAAGAGGAAGAAGGAGGGGAGTAAGCCAGAAAGAACGCTCCAAGCTTTCTGCATCCTCAGGAAACATCCTGAAGTCACAGCAGAGAGTCTGCCTCCCTTGCTCAACAGTTGCAGTGCTTCCTGCAGAAACTACCTTAGGTGCTACAGAACATTATTGCTCTGAGACTCAGTCCTGAGTTAGGCCTTGAGAAATCTCCCAAGGGCTGCTGCTTCAGTGAGTTGTGGTGGTGGGAATGACTGGGTAAGGTTCCAGAGGGGGCTGCAGCAAAGCAGAGCAGCAGGTGTGAGCAGGCTGAAACCTGCCAGGCATGGATGTGTCCCTGTGCAGGGCCACTGCCCCAGTAGGAGAGTTGAAGCCTGTGTCAGTGGCCACAACAGAGCTGGCCTTTAGCTTGGTCTCTTCTGTCAGGTGGTGGCAGCATAAATCCACAGGAGACACTTGACCAGTGGACAGAGGGAAGTGGGAATTCAGCAGTCCGTGTTCAAATCCAAAATCTAATGTTGTCCATGTTGCTAAGGAGCAGACTTCCTTGTTCAGGAGATGAGAGCTTTTGTGGATATCTCTGAGACATGCAGATGTAAGGCTGGCAGTCAGTTTGTGGTGTGTGCATGTCTGTCTGTGTGTGCTTGCTTTGCTCAGAGTTGCTGAGTGTCTGTCCACTCATACCTTAGTGGTGTAAGTACCAGCTGTGTACGTGGTGGAGAGGAAAGGCACTAAAACACTTAAGATTTATTTGGTTTTTTTTACCAATAGGTTTTATTGCCTAGCTTTAGAACAGGTGCACAGTTTGATTATTACAAATTTCCCTTGAATCTGAATATCTTGTTACCCTTCCTGCATGGAAGGATGGTGTGCCATTGAATACACATCTGTCCACTTTAACTGAGAGATTACACTGCTGTAAAGTGCACCTGTAGACAGAGCAGTACAACTTTATGTACAGGCAAAGCCTTAGAGGTAAAGAACTACACATTATTGAACCGTAGTAGAAATTATTTCTGATGGTAATTTGTTTTAGATAATTTTAATGGGTTTTACACTTAATTATTCATTCAAAATCTTATGCAGGATACTGTTATCTAGGCAAGTCCTCTGTAAAGGTATGGGTGAGCAAAAGATGTGTGGGTAGTGTGATGGCTTCCTTCCAAAATTAACATAGGAGATAACTGGTCTCATCAATTAGCATTAATTTGGTTTTACTGCTGTGATAACAAGCACTTAAGAACGTTGATCTCTCTGTTTATGCAGCACAGCGATCCTTAGCAGCCTCAGGAGCCCAGATGGCTCTGACAGGGAGGACCCTTGAGGCCTGTTTGGGGTACCTGCCAAGTGTGGTGGTGCTTCTCTGAACCCTGCGTTCCTCTCTGGCAGTGAAGGGTGTTTTTCTCTGAGCCAGAGGGGCAAAGGAAAACATCTCCCCCAGTGTGGTACTGCCTCTGCTTGGTGAGATCATGTGGGGTCACAAGAGGCATCCTGGGTGGTGGCCTCAGAACTGTTGTTGGCAGCTGGGGCCTGCTGTCCCCTTGGCACACCAAGGTGGTGGCTCATCACCTCTGCCTGCCAGCCTGTCCAGGGCTGCCCTGATGAGCTCACGGCAAGGGTTTGAAGTGCTGCATACCAAATGTGAGCTGATAAAAGTCTTGTGGGCTCTGCTGCTCACTTGCCCTGGGCCCACAGGCTAAAAATAAATGGGTAATAAAAAGAAAAGGATGTTGGCAGCTCAGGCAGCTCCAACAGCAGCAAAACTTTGGCTGTGTTGTGGCTGTCTTTCCTGACCTTTATTAGTACAACCACAAGAGCATCAAAATATGCAGTTATTTAAATGTTGCAAACAACAACAACAAAGTTGTGTAATCCTCTGGGTGACTAGTAGCAGAACTGAAAAGGTCTGACTTGCTGATGAAGAATGAAAGGCTGGAATATTTCAGGAACTGAGAGATTATCTTTCTACCCCACAGATGAGGAATGTTCCACCCTGGGAGGATGTGTGTGCTGGTTACCAGGCTTTTATTCCCTGCTGAGAAACTGAACATACAGGGACAGTCCTTACAGATTTCCTTAATGAGCTTGCACTTATTTATGAATTTGCCTTTCTGCGGGGGTGGTGCTTGTCACCATGTCCCCCAGGGCTCATTACAGGGGATGCTTTCTCCATCTGCATCAATTGCTTGGGATGCTTTCTCATTAGTGCAGCTTGGCCAGGTTTGGTTCTTTGGGGAGAGGAAAGGACTGAAAGAGTTTTCTGGGTGATGAAAGAGGGCTTCAGCAAAAGGCAAAAATAATCCTAAATGTAATTAGGCAGCATTTTTTTTTTGAAGTGTGGGAGATAAGCCTCTGTGCCTGTGTTCGCAGCGCGGAGGGAGGGACAGCCCAGTAAGAACGAGAGGCGAGAAGTGCCTGAGCGCCTGTGTGCCGCTGCCTGTGTGGGTTCCTCGTGTCTGAGGCGCTCTCGGGAGCGGAGTTTGCCTCGCTGTGTGCCTGTGTGGGTTTCCCGTTGTTCCCCCAGCCCGTGTGTGTGTGCCTGTGTGGGTTTCCCGTTGTTCCCCCAGCCCGTGTGTGAGGCGCTCTCGGGAGCGCAGTTTGCCTCGCTGGCCGTGGCCTCACGCTCCGCACGTAGCACTGTCGCTAAGCCATCACCCCGCTGGCCCCCAGCCAGCGCTCCCCGGCGCAGGGCGGGCGGTCTCTCTAAACTCAACAGCCTTTATTGATACATCCCCGCACTGCGCATGTTTACAGCTGCTAATTGGAGACTTAATCTGAATATCCTTGACTGAACTAATTCACTGGCAATAGCCTTTCAAGTTCGAGGTCCTGCCGCGCTGGTGTGCCTGCTCTGCACAGCGCTGAGCGCCTCTGGAGCGGCGCTGCCGCGTGTGCGTGCGAGGCACAGCGAGCGGTGACAGCCCCGACCAAAGCGTGGTTTTAGGTCAGAGGAGGATGTAAAATAAGAATCTTGTCTGATTTTGTGTTTGCAGAAGACGAGAGAAGCATTTGAAGTAGTGGAGAAAAGTGTTAATTGACATGCACATAGGCTTATGTGGATTTATTAAGCATACAAGAAAGGAGGCTAATTGTTTTAATTACTACAACAGGCAAAGATGCTCGTTGCAAGGACAGTTGTGCTCCTATGGCAGTTTCAGATTTGTTTCCTTTACTTTCAGTTTTCTGTTTTCTCCTTGCTGTGACCAGAGGCTGAATACAGAGAATTTGGGTGGTGGTCTGAAAGCAGTGTTAGTTTCCTTGGCTTTTTCAAAAATGTGAGCCATGTAGACAGTATACAGTGGTAAATGAATGCCTGGAACTCTCTTGCCCTTGGAAACCTGGAGAACTACTTCCATGGTCAGATCCTTTCAGAGTTTCTGAATTGTCCCTTGACTTTAGGATCCTGTAGGATCCCAGGAGGTATCCAGCAGTGGGATCAGCTCAGCAGAGCTCGCTGCTGCATCCAAAGGCTGGTTCCCAAATGCTCCCTCCTCTCTTGACACTTGCAGGTGGCTGCTGCCCACATGAGGCACGGCTGTTTCCTGCCTTCGCATTTCACAGTGGCACTGCTCTGGCAGCCAGCTTGAACTTGAAGGGCATCCAGATTTATTTCTAAGTGTGTGTTCTGTTAAGGAAAAAAAAAAGTAGTCACAGGCTGAACCAGTCCTTCATATTAATAGGGTATGAAAAACTAAATTTTGTTGCCAATCATAAGGAAAACTTCTTAAGCGCCATCACAGATTCATTTAACAGGGAGCTCATTTTTAAAGCAGCATCAATCTGTGATCTGTTTTCCTTACAGACACCTTCCGTAAGATTTGAGAGCTTATTAGAGGCTCCTTGAGCTACAACTAGATAACATGCCAATCACCAACAGTTGTGTGGCATGGAGCTAATCCATGAACAGAGCTTTCATGGGTAGTTCTTTTTTTCTACCCTTAGTTCTTAAAAGAAATTTAACAAGCGGGGACAGTTTTCCATCATACAGTAATCAGCATATTATCAGGTAATAAAAGACTTTTGGTTGGTCAGCAGAAATAAATCAGTGTCTTAGCATTTTCTTCCTGCAGATGAGAGAATAGTCTTTCCCACAATTCCCATCCTCAGGTTGTTTCTCAAAAAATTCTTTTAAAAAGTCTTTTTATGTACCTGTAAGCAACAAGCAAGCTGTGGTGCATTCAAAAGACTAAAAAAATAAGAAAGGAGAGATGAGATTTCAGCTGCTGGAAGATCTGAATCTAATGATCAGGCTTGCATGTGAGCAAGAAGCAAGTACCAGACCACCTGGTGAAAGTGCTATCCATGGAAAAAGGATTTTTTTACACAGTTGCAAGTAATAGTTTGATTGAAGACTGGTCACCAAGTTATGGTGAGGAAACCAGTTTCTCATGCATTATGAGAAAAATGCTACTGAAGCCCATTTCATGTGTTGCTTGATTGAAATTAGCAGACTTACTCCCTCTTGGAACTGGTGATTCCCTTTCCAGCAGGCACTAAGCTAATGTTTCTGATTTGTTGGTGTTTCAACATAATTTTTTCCCCTCTGTTCCTTCCCATCTCTATAGAGTATTAAGTTAGATCAATGTTCCCAGTTCATGCTTCAGTATAGTAGTTGAATATTTTAACTTTCATAAATTCAAACAAATATTTAATAATGTTCATGAATATTTCATACTTAACCATTATAAGCTATGCAGCACAAAACACTTAGGTGCAATTGGGTGCAATAAGAAATTACTTAATACCCCAAATACCCCATAGTGTTTATATGTCAGTCAAGCCTCAACTGAGAATCTCCTGCCTTTGATCATGAAATGTCAGACTACTCATGTTCTTTTAATGTAGAGCATGCTGTGTGCTTTTCCCTTTCTGGATGTAAAGACTGTGCACATCTATGTGCTAGAATCAGGTTGAGCACAATATACATTCAAAACTAAGACAATCAGGTGAATCCTGGTAGTCCTAATACCCTAGAGGAGTGATCAAAAGTGATTTTTGTTTGCCCTCAAGTTCAGACCTGAGAACCACATATTGGGCTGAAATTTGGGACCTTCTGACCTGGTGTCTCCACTGCTTGCTATTAAGTACTGTTCGTTTCCACCTACAAACATCTTCTATCAGAGATATTTTCTGAAATGTTCTGTTCCACATATCAGGCTGCTCTAGCATTGCTTATTTTGTAAATCATGTCTCACAGCATGATCCTGGCCATCAGCTAAGAGAATTTGTTTTTCTGCTTGCTAGAAGCACTGGGAGGCAGGGAAAAATCCTCTCAATGGAACAGTTGTTTTTTATCTGCCTTCAAACTTTACTAGCGTCTTGCAGTTTGACTTGCAGATTTCTCTGGCTGACTTGAGTGTAATACTTAGACTGAATGATAGATAACTTATTTTTGCAAGCTTCTGTGCAGTGTGGAATTTACTGATGATTCCTGGGTCCTTCCTAAAGCTGGTAATTGCTGTGTGTTTAACTTGTGGTTGATTTGCACCCTGTTGGGAAAGCTAACATCCCTGAAAATGACAGAGCTGAAGCTTTAGTCTTGATGATTTGCTTTTCATTTTCCAAGTTTTGTAGGTTTAATTTATGACTGTTGACTAGACTACCAGAGCATTGGTCTTCATGTGGTGGTGTGTGTGACTCCAAAGGCATGCATCTGGGTATCAGTTTTTAACTATTCAGCTGTAGTGTAAGACAAACTCTTCTTTTTAACTTAAAAAAAGGGAGTGTTGCAGAAATTTTCTGAGTGCTTACACTGGGAAGTTAAGCCAACCAGCAGCCATTGTAATAGATTGTATTGGAAAAGCAAAAATATTAGGTACATTCCTGCTCATCACTGCCTGCTATAGTAAGTTTGATTAGGTTTGAAGATCATTAATGAAGAGAGGAGTTGCTTCCAAAAATGGAGTGTGCTCTTCTGGACACAATAGCCAAAAGTGTAGGAAACATTTTTAACTAACACTCCATGTGCACACCTGGTAAATGGTTTGATTATTGTTATCGAGCCTCTGGCTTTTGTAGCTGGACTGTGCACTAATCTGGCAGATACCAGTGTTCACAAATTACCTAAATTAAGTCTGGGTCACGCATCTCATCTCCTGTTTCTTGTTTGCTTTAAATGATTCCAAAAGTACTGCTAACAGCTGGAATCCCTGCTGAGGCCAGCTTGATCTGCTCTGGAGCTGCTCCAGCCATTGCTCTGATAAGGCTTCATATCATTTCAACAGTCTCTAGGAGGACCAGAATGATTTCCCTTCATTGTTTAAGGTTTCATTCAAATATTCACTGTGCCAGGAAAAAGGATATTTTACTTCTGCTTTTCTTCTTTTGCTACTGCTACTAGAAACTTTTTTCTCTTTGCTTTTCTGAAAGTTAAGCTGTAGTGTGGCCCATGCTTTAGGATTCTGTGGGAATTGTTCCACTTAATCTCCAGGGATGGAGTGTTGCAGTTGCAAAAGGTGCACACTGTAAATAAATAAATTATGCATCAATGCTGGAGACAAAGGACATGTTCTAAGAGAGCATATTATGTGGGGGAGGCCAGGGGAAACTCTGGCCTTTTGCCTAGATTTCCATAGTAAATAAAGCACCTAAATCCCTTTTAGGGTCTGCAGTTCAGTAACTTTTTGTTAGTGGCGTTAAAAACAGTAGTAATATTGGATTGATTTTTGGGCAGTTCAGTAATCTTGGAGTAATGTCTACTCTCCAAAGAGAGACTTAAGGCCACCATAATTTTGTGTTGTACATTGACTTCAAATGAGGTACTGTTGGCCATTGAGGTTCATCCATCCCCTGGTGTGGTGAGCAGCGCTGTGCTGAGCTGGCACTGCAGGTGCCCATGCCCCTGGCAGAGCTGTGCCACATCCAGCTCCAGCACTGCCCTCCTCCCTGCCCCTCTCTTTGGTAGGTTGGGTTTGCAGGGAAAGGTTTTGGTAGCTGAGAACCCATCAGGGTTTTTTTGTGAGAAAGTGCCAGAAGCTTCTCTCATGTCCGACAGAGCCAATGTCAGCTGGCTACAAGATGGACCCACTGCTGGCCTAGTAGAGAACTTGGGAGTGAAGTTGAGCTTGGGAGGAAGGGAGGGGTGGGGGGAAGGTGTCTTAAGGTTTGGTTTTATTTCTCACTATCTTACTCTGATTTGATTGGCAATAAATTAAATTAGTTTCCGCAGCCTGCGACAGGTACTGGTGGGTGATCTCTTCCTATCCTTATGAACCCATGAGCCTTTCATTACACTTTTCCCTGCTCAGTTGAGGAGTGGAGTGATTGAGTGGCTTCAGGGGCACCAGGGTCATATTTCCCAGCGTGTGAAGATCCTGTTTTACACAAGGTTGCTATTTTCATTGTTAGACCTGATGCAGCTCATGGCATGTGGGATGGGTGAAGGTGCCCCTGCATGAGGTGCTGTGCTAGTAACTGGGATGGGGAATGCACAAACTGGGTTATCCCCTCCAGTGAGGGCCCGGCTTCCTCAGACCATTATTACATTGCAGATACAGCTGACTTGTGGTTTCCACCAGACTTATGCCCTTAACATGTTTCGAGCACTGAGCTGTAGACGGCCCTTACTGTTGTTATCAGGCTGATAGTGAAACATAGTGCAGCTCTGGAGCCATTTGTTACAGCAGAATGACAACAGAGCAGACAGGATCTACAGCAGGGCATCTACCTGACTGCTAGGCATATGGAAGAGGGCTTATTGCTTGGAATTAAAAGTATTTGCTTTTGTTTAGCATAATGTCCTGACCCTCCAGGCCACTAGTCTGTCGGCACCTTTGGCCTGAGGTGTGGAGAGCGGGCCCTGGGGCCTTACTGCTGCCTGCAGGTGCTCTTCTGGTGCTTGTTGTGGGGAGGAAAGTTAATTTATATCTGGCTGACTCCTGTGGATAGGTTTTGTTCTTGGTAGCAGAGGGTTTGAGGGATCCACTGTGCTGGCTGGCAGTGGCTTCTGTGCTGGTGTTTGTTGGCACAGTGAAATTTCTTTGTTGATTAAACCAGCATGTGCTGTACTGTACCTGGTCATGTCCCATGAGAACAGCATGCCTTTCACATGTGCTTGCAAGAAGAAAACAGGAATTCTGGGGTTCCTAGATAAAAATTTCTTAGTAAAGCCTATACTGTCAATCTCCAACTATCAATTACATTATAAATGGTGCATATCAGATCATTGGAGCAGGTCATGCAAAAGGTGCACAATCATATCCTTGTTCTGTGGCACAGGCATGTAAAATACTGGTATATGTGAAGTTAGGGTTTTATTGTCTGAAAGGATGGAAAAGTAGGTGGGTAAAAAACTGATTGGATGGTTGGACTTGGAGGGTCATGGTCCATCAGACCTCCAATAGCTGGAGGCTGCTACCAAATGGGGCACCACAGGGATCTGTCATGGGACCTGTTGTGTTAAACACACACCTTTATTTATCAGTAACCTGAAACAGATGGCAGAGTGCGCTCTTCAGCTGTGCAGAACACACCAAACTGAGAGGGACCAGTTGATGCCCTTGGGGGCAAGGCTGCCACTCAAAGGAAATCAGATAGGCTGGGGAGACAGGCCAGCAGGAGCCTTATGAAATTAAACTTGGGCAAATCTGACTCCTGCCCTGGGGAGGAGGAGCCCCTTGCAGAAGTACAGGCTGGGGGCTGCCAGAAGCTCTGCTCCCCAGAGGAACCTGGGAACCCCCAGCTCATCCTGGTGGACAGTGAGCTGAACTTTAGCCTGTGATGTGCTCCATGCACAAGTTGTTTATGGTAGCACAGCACACAGATTGAGGAGTGATAATTGCAGAACCACATCTGAACACTATCTGCAGTTTTCCAGCTGAACTTAGTCCATCATTTCCCATCACTCTTGCTGCTAATTACTGGCAAGCAATCTGGAGATGTCAGGGAGTAGGAACAAGACCTCTATTGCAACAGCTTTAGGGGTGATCAGCATCACTGCCAAGTAGCCCCAATAATGATGAGTGACTGAGACACTGAGTGAAAGACATAGTACCCTACCAGCAGTCTCACCTGCTCTTGCCTGCATTCTGCTTAGGCTGCTAATTAAGTCAACTAAGTTTAATATGTTTTTACTGTAAAAACCTTTTAAGACCTGTTGATTGCCGTGTGGTTTGGAGTAATTCATGTTAGGCTTATCTTATCATTCAAGACGAAATTTAAACCATGAATTAAGTGATTGTGTCAGCAAGTCTGAAGATGATCAAAGAGAGAAATCCTCTGAAAGCTATTTGGTTAGTTCTGTGGCTCAGTCCATGAAAGCAAACATGCACTGCCCTGTGCAAACACAGCACAAAGGAGCTGCAGCTTTTTGCACACTTTGCTCTATGGAGTTTTACCAGCACCTCTTGGGGACCACTCACTTTGAGTTGCACACAGGGGTGTACATGACAATGACTGGAAGATATGAATAGAGGAGGATGGTGGTAGTAAAGCATGACATCCTGGGATGCTTTCTACTTTCATTATGACTGGAAAATCTGTTTTGCAATGACTGCTTATCTGTAGAAACCCAAGCAAATTTCAGCTGAAACTGCCTCAAAGTCACGTAGCTTATAGCAAGCTTGTACCATGTGTACTAGTTCTCTAGTTTCACTTTTTTCCCTTTTATTTTAGTGTATATATTGTGAATTATAAGGGTGTTTATTTTCCAGTTTTGAATTTCACACTGGCTGAGCTGTCCTGTGAAAAACACTTGTGCAAAAATATCCTCTAGGTTTTGGATTGATAATCTGAAAAGTAGTGAGCCAAACTGGTGGTGGGAGGATGCTTAGCAAATTAAAACTGAAGGTGGATATCTTGTAGGATTAATTATTTTACAATCTGTATGTTTCAGGCTATGGTTGCTTGCTATCCTGGAAATGGAACGGGGTACGTTCGTCATGTGGACAATCCAAATGGTGACGGGCGCTGCATCACCTGTATTTATTACCTGAACAAGAACTGGGACTCCAAGGTGAGTAAGCCATGGGGTTGAGGCACAACAGGAAGGAAAAACTACTTCAGAAGCAGAGCTCTGGAGCTGTCTGTTGTTTCTGTGAACTCTGATGAACTTCTGAGCTGCTGGTCCATTCTTCATCTCTTCTTTTTTTTTTCCTGTCTGTTTTTGGCAATGCTTTGGAAGTAAGAATGTGAACTGTTTCGTTATCGTCCTCTCTCATTCTACACACATACTGTTTTGTTGCTATAGGATAAAGCTACAAGCACTGGCCTGTATGCCTTTAACACTTTGTTTAGAGGAAACAGCAGAAAAAGAAAATCAATTCACTACAGAATAAGTGGATTGTGGAAGCAGAGTAAAATGACAGCCCAAATTTGTGACTTTATCATTCTTGATACTTCAGGCTAACCTGCAGAAGATATTCAGGCAGTTCCCTTTTCTTATTTATGAAGCAGTGGGGCTTAGGAAGAGGAACAAACGTGGTTTGATTCCACCAGTGGGTCTCATGATTGGGTAGAACTCTTGTTCCTGCCTATATTACTATAAGGCAGTTAAGTCACCCCTGAATGTGCCACACCTTTAAATTAGAAACAAAAGAGGAGTTTGTAAAATTGCAGAATGTCTCTTTTCAAGTCTGTTGTCTGTTGTAATGCACCACAAATGTTCATGAGGGTTATCACTTGAAAATTGTACAATGTTGTTTGCTTCTCTAACCTCTTTTTAAGACAATATGCTCTTTAAGAATAGGTAAATACTATGAACCCTAATAAGCGACTTCAGATACAGAGACAATGTGATTGAAAAATGCAGTGTTGCAGAAAAGCACATCTTGTTACAGAGAGTATGACAGTGAAACATCTCAATGTAATAAAATGAAGGAGGAGATGTGGGAAGAAATGCAAATATCCAGTTTATTTTGTGCATTGCACCCTTATCCAAATAGTGCGGAGGCACCCAAGTGAGCACCAAGAAAAGCTAACTGAAATTCAGGGCACTGATGGACTTTATTATGTAGATGTGATGGTGATTTTATGTAAGTGTATGCTGGAGGACATGCTATATAAGAGTATAATAGTACTGGGCTTTGAAAACAGCCATGTGCTTTAAACCTGGCTTAGCAGTTTCTCACTGAGGTCTGCATGTGACGTGGAGGTACCACATCAGGTTGGTGCTGCACTGCACTGTGTGATGCAGCATTAAAGTCTCCAAAGAGCACTCTAACAGCAGCAGGGTGAGGCAGGGTTCATCTTCATCTTTTCTTGAAGTTTCTGGAGTGTGTGCAGATGACCAGACCTTTTTCCTGAAAATCGTGGCACGTGGAAAGACAGAAATTGTATGGTAGAAAAACCAGGCTGTGTTATGAGTAGGGAAAACGGTGGCTGGGATCTGTAATGCATTTGAGAAGTTTTACAAATTTAACAATAAAACAGACTTCACTCTTCCTGAGGCGTAGAATTTAACTCCTAAGTGATTAGGCGCGTCGTCTGACATACTGTGAGCAGTATCTAACAATTGTTGGGCAGAGAGCTTGATCTCAGACTGGTCAGGTAGAGCAGCTTGTGGTATTCACTGGTTCTAGAAATGTGACTGGAAGCTCAGAAGTTTCCCAGTGTTTGCTGCAGGGCTGGTGTTAACTTATCTTCGTTCATTTGCTTTAGACAGAAGCTTAAGCTGAAACATTACAGACTGGTAAAACAAAGTGGCCAAGAGACACAGTAAGGTTTTCCAGTGTTGTCACGTAGGTGTCACATTTATCATTAGATGTTTATACCCCATTTGTTAGGTGTGGAGGAGAGAGAAATAAGTTGTTTTTCATGTGAATGTGTGGCTGTTTATATGTGCAAAAAACCAATCTTTCCTTTTCTTTCAGCTGCATGGTGGAATTCTTCGAATATTCCCAGAAGGAAAGTCCTATGTAGCAGATGTTGAGCCGATTTTTGACCGATTACTTTTTTTTTGGTCAGATCGAAGGAACCCACATGAAGTCCAGCCTTCTTATGCAACCAGGTAAGTACCATATTTAATATTGGTTTTTGGCTAGGAAAAACCCCAGAGCATCTCTTCTACCAGTATTTTAATCCAAAATTATGGCCATCATGTTTAAATACATGTGCATAAAAAATAGACAGATGTTGGGTGAATTTCCTGGTTTTGAGTCATTGGGAATTCTCTCATTAAGTAAGGAGGAGCAAGCTCAAATGATATATTTCCTCATGTGTTGGAAAAAAAGGCCCTTAACCATTAACAGGAGAAATCTTCCAAGCTGGGCATAGCTATTTAGCTGGGAGGTGCTGGGTTATTCTCTTGCCCTTGTAACACTATAGGGATTGTTGGGGCTACCATCTGTCAGCAGCCTGTGAAAAGCTGATGTGACGCAGGGCAGCCCCCAAGCTGCCTACAGGCCTCCCAGAAGAGAAAAACATGCAAAGGTCTGGAAGCTACTTTTGCCCTCTGTTACCAGGGGCCGTGCTCTCTTTTGTGCCTCCAGCAGAAATTCTCACCTATATTTCTATCTGACTTGTTAAAATATGCACTAAAGTGCTGTCTGTGTTTGCCTCTAAAGATGTGTCACTTTCATTCTACTTTTTTAGTCTACTAATCCAGTTTTGATTTTGCTTTCTCCACGAGCATAAAAGTGCAGTGCTGTATTTTAATATCAAAAGTGGAAAGACATGCAAGATTTCTTTATTTTGTAGATATGCCATGACCGTGTGGTATTTTGATGCCGAAGAAAGAGCCGAAGCCAAAAAGAAGTTCAGGAACTTAACTGGTATGATTTTTTTATAAATGTTCACTAGAAAGAATTTAATGCATTTTGGTATTTCCAGAGTCAGAGATAGACCAGAAGTGGTTCTGTAGCTACAAGCATATGTAATGCATATTTAGGAAGCTTTTTCTCCTGTTATTGCTAGTCAGTTATTTTTTGCAGGTGGAGAAGTTGTGACAGGAGATCAGGCCTGGCCCTAGAATCCCTGATGAACAAAGTGGGGAAAATGGGAGAGACAGTTTCTGATTTGACTCTCAAATGACTGACATTTTTTTCCTACCCTAGGTGGCTACTCCAACCACAGGGAGTCAGCTGTTCTTTTGTTATTTGGGAGGTGTATTTTGCCTCCTCCAAACCCTGTTTAGTACAGTGTTTGGACTTTCACAGACTGTTTAATAATTGTGTTCTCCAAATGTTCTGAATTAATAGGGTCTCCTGTACTAGTGAAGGGCTGAAGCCCACAAAGGGGTGACCCAGCTTTCTAATGGCAGCCACCCTGCACTGCTACAGTAATGGCTTATGAGTCACGGACTTGTCCAGGTGTGTTCCAACACCCTACCTCGGACCATGATCTAAGGGTTGCTGTTCAGAGCAGTTTAGGATCTGGTCTTCAGGGGCTGCCTCCTCAAAAAACAGTGTGGAGAGAGCACTTGTCTTTTTAAAAATGTGTGCAGCTGGGCAAAGTTGTAATTAGTCAAATGATTTTCAGAACAGACTGTTGTCATCTCTCTAGCTTGTATGCAAAGCAAATACTGCTTTCACCCTTAAAGAGGATCATGAAAAAGGGGCCAAGAGGCAGTGGGGGAAAAGTATCACTGATCTAGTGTCTCAGAGTTTATTGGGTTACTTAAATATTGCATGCATAATCTTCAATTTGAACATGAAAAATGTGTAAGATCTTTGTGTGACTGTCCTTGTTAACATGCCGTGGTAACATGTAGCAGTTCAATCCACATAGTGGATTCATGGCATGATTCTGAAATGTAAAGTATTGTCCATTGAAAATAAACCAATTTTTTTCTGTTTCTGAGTTTTCAGATGAATACAGTCAGAACCCCCTGGTTTAACCACTTCTTGGTTTTTTTTTTCTTTTTGATGTAGATGCGAGGAAGAGAGAAGCACCTCTTAATGAAGACTAATCAACTGCTCATGAACTCTTTGTGAGGAAATAAGATCCCAAAGATGACTTCCATTTCCAGCAAATAAGGGCAAAACATTTTTATGCACAAGTATGCACCGGTGGTGTCTAGCATGTGCATCTTATGCTGATGGTACTTAAGGCAGCCTCCTGTCATGCTGCATCTGGTAGAAGAAAGACTTGTTTGCTCTTTGCTGGAAAAAATAACCAGGGTTAAAAAAAAAAAAACAAAAAAGTATGTGATACCAAGCCTAGTGGTAGTGGCTCAGCCAATTGGCTTTTGATCACTCTTGTAACTAAGATAATGGTCATTGGAACTAGTGAAAAACTGAGTCTTATTTGCACTTTATGGGGAAAAAAGTTCTAGTTAAATGGGAAGAAGCCTTGCTAGTTTAAAATCAGTTGGCAGACTGCTGACAAGCACAGAGAGATATTTGACAGGAGAAATTAAATTGGATGTTTGTAGAGCATTTTACAGTCTGTCCCAAATAGACCTGTTGATGTATTGTTCATCATTTTGCTGTGCAGAACATTGGTTCAGCTCTTCAGAAACATGACTTCCCAGATGTTTGTCTACACAGTTGTTGCATTTTCTGGATCTTGTTTGCTTTTCAAGAGGCACACTCTAGCTCTGTAGCTGTACTGCCCTTTCTGTCCCAGGACCAAGGGGAAAGTAGTTATGCATCTGTTCACACTTCATAAAACCATTATTTTTTCTGTTTTGAGCAGGATGGGTTGTATGTGTTCTATTTTCACCGTTTGGTAAAGCAGCTGTTTTCTCCCAAGAATCTGGTAAACTTGAAAGGCTTATGGCACACAATGCATTGGCCCTTTAGGCCAATGATATGTAGAGAAGTGTTTGCTTTGTGACTTCTCCATCTGCTGTATTCTGTGTGACATAGATATGAATCTGAAAGGGAAAGATATGTCTGGCTGTCTGACAAATATATGATAAATAATGGGTAACTTAGACTTGATTTTTATGCTACATATTCTTAGTGAACACACTTGTTTAATTTTGCATGCATATGTAATTTGAATGAAACTGCAATTCTGTTTCGGTTGATCTGTGATGGCAGGTAACTACTGCTGCTGTGCCCAGGCTGTGGGATTAGAGTTATCCAATGGCAAAGCACACATTTTTTCTCTTCATTATTTTTTTTAAACTTATTAGACTCAGTAACTGGTCTACTGTCTAAACTTCTACAACCAGCACTTACTATGCAGTTCAGAATAGCTCTTAATGAAGCTGGGATCTGGCAGTGGATGTATTTATCACTCACACTAATTGTTCTCAGCCTAATACACTCACTTGCATTCATTTTTGTCTCGTGCTGTCAGTGTGTCTGTCAGACCCTATTAAATGCTCCAAATAGATGCCCCCTTCAGTGTCCCGTATTTTCCTGTGCCACCTGCCCATGCTGGGGAAGGTGGTGTGTCTGAACCTCTGGCCCCTGCACGGCTTCCCCACGCTCTGCTGCATTGTTGTGCTGTGATAGGCTGCACTTGAACAACTAGGGAATGGAAAAGCTGTGTGCAATGGCAGCTATTAAATGTCAGTGACAGGTAACAGCTGCATAGGACAGAAGAGAAGTAACTTTTATGACTTAAAAAATGATAATAGAAAATGAAGTATTTTTTAAAGTTGTTTTGTGTCTTAAAGAAAAGCTGAGCATCCTTCAGCCTGCCCATGAATGCTGAATGTAAATACAGCAGTGCTAATTCTCCCTGACTTCTCCCAGAGATCCAGCTAAGGTTGTATAGGCCTGAGCACTGTGCACCCTAAGACAGGAGTATGAGGGAACATGTGTGACTAACATCTTTACAACTAGAAAAAGACAAAGAACATGATAAATGTTCTTTAATGTTAAAAAAAAGTTATTCTACTACAGTTGATTCTAAGTAATACCAGAGACTTGAAGGAAACTTAGTGATAACTTGAAATTCTTATTCTAAAATGTTCATGTGGGAGGGGAAAGAGTTTGGGTCTTCCTTGAGAGAGCTTATCCTTTGAAATGTGAGAGGTGTTGGAGAAGACAGCATTACTATTTACAGAAGGTGATGGAATACACCTATTCAAAGTTAATAATGGCACATAAATTTGAAACTCTTACATGATTTTAAAAGGAGGAGAATCAGAGCAGAGGAAATACTGCTTTGCCTCTAGAAACTGTAACCTTAAAAATGAACTAGAAAGCATTGTTAGTACACATCTCACTGGAGCCTGGAACAGTGGGAAAACAATGTGATGGAAGGGGAAAAGCTTTGTGTAAGGGCTGAGAAGGGAAGGTACTTCAGTTATCAGTGTTGCTACCACCAGGTTTCTGCAGTGGTCAGCAATGTGTGGTGAATGGAGCATGGAGCAGTATGGTTGCATTTATTGTAAATAAATACATATTTTCTTTTTTTGTGAATATCTTCCTCATCTATATTGCATACAGAGAAGACAGAGCAAATTATTCTGTGGCAGGGTGTGTTGTCTTTATTAACACTTGTAATCAAGTGCAAAAACAGTTGAGGGCTTGAGAGCTTGAAGCCAATTTCTCAGTCCTCCATTTCAGGTCTCTACTCTGTTTTCAGTGGGATGATCACCTTGAAGAAGCTGTGGTTTAATTGGGGGTGTTGGTCATGTGTGGGGAGGGTATTTCAAAGAGGCCTTTTCCTTGTGTTTTGTCTTCATACAAACTGTGGGAATCAAATGGCTAAACAGCACTTGTCAGCCAGTTATGAAAAGGAATGCTTTCTCTAAGGTATTTAACTTTGAATCTTCCAAAAATTCTGGTTGGTTTTTTTTTTATCTTTAGGTAATGTGCCTTTGTTGTTCATATCTGTGAAGATGTTTCATGCTGCACAGGCATGTCATGTCATGCAAGTTTTTGATGGCTCTAAAAAACATGGTTGCCTTTTCAATTGCGTGGGAAAAATGTGCAGAGCCACTAAGCTGCAATTTTCAACAGGAGGTTTTTGTTGTGCAGGGAGAAAAAAAGGCCAGGAGACAGTGCTGAAAATCAAGAGACTTTATTCTTAAACCTGTGAGCACTGGCCTTTTGAGCAAACTAGCCTCTAATAAATCTTTTTCTCTAGATTACTTCTGGTTCTATGAAGAATGACTTCTACAAAATAGTGTCTAAACAGTTCCACTCTTTTTTCCCCTTCTATTTTTAAACAGTTTTAGTCCTGTGTGTTTTTTAAAATGCTGGAATATATTATTTGTATTTCTTGTTGCAAAATAGCTGGCTCTAACATCACTTGCATCTAGAAGAAAATGTGTCTATTTGCAGGCAAATGACTAGTTCTACTTTGACTGTGATGTACTCCCAGCAGATATCTGAGAGTGAGTTATGACTGCATCTTCTCTTGTCAGGTTGTATGCTGGTCAACAATGCTGGCACTTTGCATTGGATTCATGTAGAAACCCCTAGTAGTATTTTACCACACATCATATTTTGTGTTCCTGTTACTATTAAAAAAGTGTTGCGGGAGTCAATAAACACTGGGTCATGTTAAACACTGTTCTGTGCAAATCTCTCAGTCTTGTGTCTTGCTGTGGCCAGGGATGTGAGGGGTGGGTGCAGTGCCATGCAGCTGCATGTAAGGTGACACTGAAATCTGTAACCACGACTGTCTTCTGCTGATGGAGAGCCCTTTTGTGTTGCCCTGGGCTTGGCACATTCCCTTGGTGACTTCCTGCTATTTTGAAGTTATTTACCTTGCTAGTGACCCTCTTCTTGAAATGCCCATTTGTTTTCACGCTCCTGTTGAACCAGATAACATTCTCATGATTCAATTGTTGTCTGATAAGTTTTATTTTTAACAGTGTTCACATCCTCCCCCTGCTACTTTTCCAGTCTGAATCCCACAGTTTTCTCCTGTGGCTGTGTGGGAGACTTCTCCTCACTCCCACTAACAGTGCAGTTGAATGAAAGCCAAGGCATTTTCACTCATTTGGTAGAGCTGTGAACTTTCTGATTCCTTTACAATCTTATGAAGAGTGAGAATTTCCCTTTTCCTATTTAAAACATCCTTTCTATCATGGAGGACTTGGATTTGACTTGTGGGGGTTTTTTGTTAGAGAGGGAAGAGATGTCTAAATAATTTGCCATTGATTTAAGCATTTCTTTTGGACTGAGGAGTTCTTAGAGCATAGGGAGAAGACCTACGGAAAGCAGAGAGGTTTCTCTTCTGAGCATGCTCCTCAATGAGTAAAGGTTTCTAGGGACAGCTTGAGAAGAAGCTGGCTGTTGGCCATCCAGCTGCCAAGGACTTTGAACTCTGACTAAACTTTCTCTAAGCAAATATGTTTGCAGTAATTGTTATCTTACAGCTATTTAGGGGTTTCTTTCCTCCCCCACCTACCCAAAGGGATATGGCTAAATATATTTGCACTGACAATTCTCATGACTCTTGAGAATGCATCTGATATTGGAGGTTGCACTGAAAATTGCAAAGGAGCATGACAGTGGAAGAGAGGTTAGTAAAACTTGATTCTCCTTTCCCACATAATGTTGTCTCCATGGAGTACTCCTGCTTCAGAGAGTTCATTAAAACTCCCATAATCTTCCACAAGGCATAGATAGAGTTTTTTATCTGTCTTGCAGAAAGCAGGGATAATTTCATCTGCATGTGTGCTTATTTTAAACAAAGCTGGAGATGCTAATAAACCACACCGGGTCAATGGCAGTCACCAGCAGTTCTTCCATGGCAGCAAACAGAGTCAGTGCTGGTGAGAAGCACGGAAAGAAAGACCCTGTAGTCCAAACTAGTAGAGCTCTGAAAAAAATCACTTATGGGTACATGTGTTCACAGCTCCCTGGGCAGAGGGAGCAGAGCAGAGCATCCTCTTCAGGATGGGTTATCCCTTCCCTGGCAGAGGATGTTGAGTTGTTAAAGTGGATGGGAGACAATGGTTACTGTCACTGTGCCCTCTTGCTGAACCAAGGAGTTGATTATCTTCCTAAAAGGGACTTGGCATTCTTCTGCAGCACCCAGAGGTTGTCTGTCAGGGACACGGTGCTGATCCACCTTGTGCCTGGGAAAGGTCTGCTTAGGATCTAGTCTTGGGGGGTTGATGTGGAATGCAGTGCCAGCAGGTTCCTTTTAATTTTTTAAACACTGTATTTCATGGCAGCTTTGACACCTGTCCCACCATACAGTGGTTCAGTGGATGGCCTGTGTTCGTGACTGTGATACATGGTAACGCACCACCCCATGATCTGAGCAAGGGAGAAAGTGCCTGCTGTTAAGAGGTACCAGCTGCTTCTTTTATAAGAAGAAAAAAAATCAAGGAAGGAAAAAAAAGACATCTAAGCAGACATTTAATTGTCAAAGGAAGAGTCTTAGCAGACTTAAGCTCGGCTGTCATCAGAGAGTTTTCAAAATCATACTGCAAACACTTCTGTTTCAAAGCTTATGCTCCTTTATCTTGAGAAGCTAAACACTGGCTAATTCTTTAATTAGTTCCCAACAAAATGTTTTTCTCTGTAGCCAAGACTTGCTACAGGATAATTATGTCTTTAGTTTGAAAACAAGTGTCAATACAGAAAGTTGTTTTGATTTTTCTTTCTTCAGCTGCTTTATTTTGCCTTCTACTTAGTTTCTACTCTTCATTCTCACCTGAAATATCCCACATACCCCCAGTCCCCTTGCCATCGTGGCAGTAGGAAAGGCAGAAAAGGTTTGTATGAGCATTGCTCAGTGATAGCAAAAACATCTCTGTATTATCAACCCAGTATCCAGCACAGATCCAAAACAGCCGCTGTGAAGAGAATTAACAATCCCAGCCAAAGCCAGCACTGAGACAAAAACAGGAGGGAGGGGAATTGCCCTCTCTACCCTTCTCTGATCCCTGTCTGTCAGTGCATGGATGCAGGATGCCAAAGGTCAGACACCAGGCTTACCCACGGACAGTCAGACTGGCTTCATTTATCCCAAAGGAGAAGATCCTCAGGATTAGGCTACACAGTATGTCCACGTGAGGAGGGAGGAGTGTGACCTTTCTGTTGAACCCATTTAGTTGTTACATTTCTGAGGGAATTAATATCTTTTCATTGATTCAAGAGGAAATTAGTGTGAACTCAGATATTTTGGCTTCTGTCTTCAAAAAGATGTGGAAAAAAATGTTCACCTATCAGTCCACTGGAAAAAATAAGTATGATCAGAGACCTACAAACTAAAACCTGTGAGGACAAGCTAAAAGATCTGGTACTGTTCATTCCAGGGACAAGGGGAGTGAGAAGACAAGTGAAGGAGGAAGTAAAAGCATTATAAGTAGTTTGCTCTCTATACTTATGATGCATAGCACCCAAATAATGGGATAAAATTGGAACAAGGAAGTTACGAGTCATTTGTTGGGAAAAGCTTTCTTATGGCTGGGATGCTGAACCACTGGACTATCTGAAGATGTTGTGGAGTTCTCTTACCAAACATTTGGTTGGAGAAATGTCTGCCAGGAGTGATGTAAGTAGAAGGTGTTTTTTTTGTTGTTGTTTTTGTTTTTTTCTCTTGGAGCAATGAGTAAGGCCCAGCCAGGTTAAGTGACATGTTCCGTGTCACGGCAACGTAAGCGTTATTTTGGAACTTACATGGTCAAGGCATCCCAAGAAGGGAAGAGGTAAGAGGTTGTCCTGTTCCAGTAGAGGTTATAAAGACCACTACATGCATTGTTGCAGGACTAGACCAGGGCTGCCCTTCCCCAGGGGTGAGGTTCAGCCCAGCCCTGCCGTGCTCAGTTGTTCTCCCTGCACTTTTGTTTCAGTCACAATGCACTCACAGTTACCACACGCATGCACTGCACAGCAGGATGAGCTTGGTGAGCAGGCACCTCAGGAGGATCCTGCAGCCTGGCACTGCTCTGGGCTGAGCAGCACCTCTCCTCTTCTTGGGCAGCAAAGAGCTGAACCCACATTTTGCACAGCAATGAGGCATCGGTATTTCCTTTTGGAGCCGCTTGCTTTAAGACAATTCATGCAGGTTGCACTTATTTGTTGTCCAAACCTAAAGCTGTGCTTTCCTCTCATCCTCATTTTCCTGTCTCAATTCAAGAATTGCAATCCTGAGTGTGCTGCCCCTTTGCATCTAGACTCAAGATATAGTAGGGTATAGTGGGAAGCAACTTCCCCTCCTGTCCAGAACAGCCATGAAGCTGGTTGCGCTCTCTGTTTCCTAGGAAATGTGTTATAGGTCATCAATCATTCGTTACTCATGGAAATAATATTGGGGGGAAGAAAAGGAAATGATGAAGAAATATACAGTGGAGTATCAGAAGTTAGCCTTTGGAGCCTATGGTTTTAAAGGCAGGAACCTCCCCTCTGTTCAAAAGTTCATGTTCTGATTAAAGAGAGTGTACGTGTGTCTGAGAGTCAGTGTTTGCTATGTTCATTAAACATTTTCTCCCATGTTGCTTTCCAAGTATATTTTAAGTAATTCTCAGTTGAGTCATTAATTCACACATCTGAAAGGGCTTGAGTTAACTAATGTGATCATAAATTCAACGACTTTGAATATCAGTACTTGAGCATAAATATGTTTATTATTAATATTAAATACCATGAGTAGTTCTTGCAAACTTTTCTTTCACTTTTAAAACTGGCAGTTCATCAAAATTTTATATGAGGTTGGAACCTATACTATTGTTGCTGCTATAAACATGTTAATATCATAAGCTAAACATTTTCCCTTTATTGTTAGTATATTTCCTTTTCTTTGCGACTGTGCCCAGGGAACACATGAAAATCGTTGGAATCTCAGCTTCCTTTCATTCCCCTTGTCAGCAAATCATGCCCATAAGATGTTTTGGAGGACATGGGGGAGTCCCCAGCCTCTGCAGGTGGCATGCCTTCCCCGAGCTGGCTTGGCGTTTTGAAGGGATGGATCCCTCACCGTCCCCACTGGCCAGAGCACCCATGGCAGCAGCACCCTGACCAGCATCACCCTGTGCAGCAGCACAAAGGAGTTTTCTCCCCTGCCGTCTTAGGACTCAAAGTCTCAGTTTGCTCTGTCCACTGCTGATTTTGAGGTTTCTGTGCTATTATATTTTTGCTCTGTCTCCTGAGAGTTGAGGAATAGGTAAAAGCACCCCAGCTCTGAAGATCACCTGTTTCATCACACGGACCTGTGCTTCTGCAGCAGCAACCCCATGGTGGGTTTCTGTAAGGGCTTCTGGGGCAGGCTGAGGCTCCTCAGTGCCTTTGGGACCGAGGCAGGGCTGCAGATGTAGGGTCAGCACGAGGCCTCCCATTCTCAGGAAATACGGACTGGAGAGTCCTGCTCAGGCCTGGAAATGCAGCATCTGCCACAGCTTCCTAGGGACTGCACAGCTTGGGCCTTGCTGCCTCAGGAGGACACTCATTGCTTTTCCTGGTGGCCCTGAGGTTGGCTCAGTTGGTCAGAGCTTGGTGCTATTAACACCAAGGCTGTGTTGAGGGTTGGTTGCATTGTCAATCCTTGCATGGGCCATTCACTAAGGAGTTGGACTCAGTAATGCTTGTGCAGAATGCAGAATATTCTGTGATCTAAGAAAAGCATATGAGCCATGTGGGATGGGGATGGCTCTACAGGACCCTCGGCAGAGTGTGACACTGGGACTGCAGGTTCTCCTCTGCCCAGGTATGCCTTTTTCTTGGTTATTATGTGTGGGTTTGCAATAGAAACTGACTTCAGGCTTTTCTGCATGCTATCAAAAGTTCTTCAGATGGATTTCTTCCTCCCCATCTTCTCTCAAGCTGAATCCAAGCCTTACTTCTTGCTCTTTTCTCCTCCCTTGAAAGCACCACTTCTGCCAGATCCTGGCACCATCTGGAAGCACAGCACCATACTCTCCAGCTCCAGCAGCTGCTGGACACCAAAGGAATGCTTAAAAATTAATCCAAACTTGTACTTCTCATTAAGAGTGCTAAACTGTTGGTGCACAGCCCAGAAAGTCTATATGGGTTCAGTAAATAGTATCCCCATTATTTAATAAATGACTTTACATAGAGCTGAATACAGCTACAGAATGATTAGAGAAACTGGGCAGTAATTAGCAGGCATGAGGTGGAACCCCCTTTCTGCATGGGTCTCCTAGGGAAGAATGACAAAGCAAACCCATGGGCACCATCCTCTTTCCTCCCAGGGCAGAGAGATTTAAATCAATCCTAGTTTAAACACAGTGCAGGCACCAAATGGAGAAAGTAATGGGTATGTCTTGGAGACCTTTGGAGCAGTTGAGAAAACAGCCCAGGACTGGGCATCATCCCAAGGGGACTCAAAGTGTTTCCTTACCATTAGGGCCAAATTATCCCAGACTTAATACACAGAAGTCAAGCAAAATATGTTAATTGACATTTCACTTGCTAAACACTCTCCCAGTTTGCAAATAGTAGCATCCATATGTGCAAAGAGGGTTTTTGGCTCAATCCCTGCCATGTGTGTGATTTTAGTTGTGCTTTATACTGTTGCTCCTTTCCCAATGTGAAATAAGGAAAGTTTTGCAAGCATGTGTTTTTCTTCACCTGTGCCAGGTAGCTCTGGCCCAAGCCAGGATGTTGTGGTAGCAGTGATGGAAATGTTGAAGAGCAGGAAATGTGTAGCTGGTTTCCCTGGGTGTGATAAGGCTGGGGGTCACATCCCAGAGCCATATATATATATATATATATATATATATATATATATATATATTTCACAGATCCTTATATATATTTTGATGTGGCTCTATCAGGATCACCTCCTCTGTAGACACGTGCATGGCATCCACTGCATGTTTGTGTGTGAGAGGTCCCTGGCCACGTGGCGCTGCTCAGGAGTGTCTGGCTGTGAGCCAGGAAGCTGTTTTGCACCACGATGGTGCTGACACAGTTTGGAACCTGTCTGTCCCTCACCATGCTGGCAGGCTCTGCTGGAGAGCTGGCATTGCAGCAGTCTGGTGACACCTTACTGCTTTCAGCATCTGCTGAAGGGCAGAAGGCAGCTGCCAGCCTCCTCCAGGCAGTGCTTCCGTGCCAGGGGCTGCACTGGTGCCTTGGTGAGTCTCAGCTTGGATTGGGGGAGTCCAGGCTGACAAGGTATTGCTTCCCAGGACCCTGAAATGTTCCTGCACCTGATGCCTTTCCTGCAATGCTCTGCCTGTTTCCTGCCTGCCCAGTTCCCATTGGCTCTACAGGCCTCTGGCTGCACAGACACTCAGATCTGGCTCCTGCAGCACGTTCCAGCTGAGCTCAAGCGTATGCTTACTCAGCTTAAGCTCTCAGCAATATCAATTATTACCCAGTGTTGATCTAGCACTTGGGTAAATTAGAAAGTTAGGGCACTTGAGAAACCTTCCCTTCACAGCGCCCCTGTCTGCCCTGGGCATCAGCAGGTGAGTGTTGGGGCTGGAAGGGCTGGGTCTGTGTGGGTTGTCCTGGTGGCTGTGACTGCAGTGACAGTGACAGTGACCTGCCAGAGCCAGGGTCCCCCTGTGTCTGACTGATCTGGTGCCTGTTCTGTCTTCCTGAGGTGGACCTGGAGCAGGAGCAAGGCTGACAGCACAGCTGCATCAGTACCCCTGGCTCCTTCTACTGAGAGTGCAACCCAAGCTACAGACTCAATGTGGGTGGGAAAACCTCTTAGTTTAAAAACCCTTTTAAAATCCTGTGTCTTGTACGGGGCTTGTAGTTCCAAGTCTCATGGAGGGAAGCTGAAATGCAGCAGAGGACCCAGGGAGGCCAGCAGCAGTTGGGTGCTCTATTCACTTGGCTGCTGCTGCCTGGTTTGGTGATGATTGCAGACATCCTGCATTCCTAAATCCTGGCCAGTCACCTGGTCATTACAAAGCCACGTGCATTGTCCCTGTTCTTGCTGAGGCTGGGCTGGGCTGGTGAGCACTCCTGCAGGCTACTGCAGCTCATGAGCCTCACCTGCAGCTGTCTGAGGACTGCTTTCTACCCAGGATTTGCCCATGACTGTGAACAGAGGCCCAGGAGCATCCCCATCCTCAGCACCACCCCTGGGCCACTGAGTGACTTTGGCTGCTTTTCGCAAAGCCACCCTGCCTGGCCCTTGACAGCCTTAGAGTGCCTGTTAGCTTAGAGACAGGTGGCAGAACAGGACACCCCAAACTGCAGGAATGTGGACCCAATGCCAGTGAGCTTGCACATCCTTTAATTTAGAAATTATTGACATTAATGATGATTATCAGGTTTAGTGGGGTACCCAGAGTTGAGCAGGTGGGGACACTGAGCATCTTTGCTGGAAGAATGAGTCTTGTAAATCAAACTTAAACTGCAAGAGTGAGCCATGGCATGGTTGTTGCCTGTGCACCATGCAAGACTACAGCTAGAATTCCCTTCATTTGTTCACCTGCAGTCTTAAAACATACTTGCAGTGGAGAAACCTGCACAGTGGTAGCCATCTAACTTGCCTTTCCTGAGCACCTGGTGCTCTGCAAGCAGCTGGTCAACATTTTCTGTCAAGGTTGTGGCTGCACATTGAAAAAAAAAATCTTCTGCCAGTATTTAAAATGAAATTGCTGTACAGGGCTTCTCACTGATGCCTGAGGAATGTGAAATTTTCCTATTAGAAGTGTCTCAGGACATAAAACAATGTAATCTTGAAAAGAATTTAGTATGAGTCCTGGACAGAAAGTAGTACCAAAGCCATTCAAACCTTTTATTTTTGTTCTCTGCAATTATAAATTGCACATACAGAGCCTACACTTATCCTTTTCAGTATCAGAAGAAAGATTATGAGAAAAGTTCAATAAATCAAACATGGAAGTGTTGCCACCAAGTGGTGCAAACTGTATTAGGCAATGGCTCATAACTTCTAGATCACAGCAACGTATCTGAGATGCCCTGATGTTTTACAAAAATATTCCTTTCTCCTTTGTTTACCTATATTTTTTTCTCTGTGTGTGTGATTTATTTTACTTCCCATGATGTTAAATGATGTTGCTTGCACCCATGTCCACAGAGTCACAGAATGTATGGCTTGCCTTTTTCAGCTTCTTCTGGAGCTGCAGCCAGTGGAGGGGCAAACATGAAGAGCCCCTGGATGGATGGGGCTGTTCTGGCAGTCTTCACTGCAGTCCCCCGTCTGGCTGGGATGTGGCATAGCCCTCCCTCCTCAGCCTCACACGGGAGCAGAGAGAGTGGCCTGCAGCAGAATGTGTCCCCCAGGACTTGGAGATTGGCTGAGGGATTTCCCAGCCCTCCCCTGACATTTCCAGTGCAACCCATCCTGAGGAATTTGGGCACTTTTGAAATAATGTGCAGATTTACCTGATTTTTTAATGATGCTATGTGTGTGCTCAGCTGTTTTGTTTTTCAGCTAAAGTATTTAGTATGTTGTACTTCAGCCACATATTTTTCATTACAGTGCAGGAGCTGAATAATGTCCTTTTCCCCCCTGCTGTTTAGAAAGCCTAGATTATTAAAAAAAAAAAAAGAAAGAAACTTTTTCTGGAAACTAGACTGAGGTGCTTCTTTGCTATTTATGTTGTGAGGCTATTGAGAGATGTCTCTCCCATGGGAACAGGGCTCCCCAGAGCCTCTTGGGGCACAAGGCAGCAAAAGAGGGGGTGATGCAGAGACTTGTGCACTTGCACACACAGATCCCATCTCTGGACAGGCATATTTCAATGCCAGCATTGCCAGGGGTGCAGAGGGTCTGCAGGTCTCAGACCCTTCTGTTTCCTGTGCTATGTGGCCTCTGCACCAGCAGGCTGACCAGCTGAACGGTGCTTCTGCTGGTGGGTGGGAAGATGAGGCTGGTGCAGGAGCGTGGAGAGCTGAGAGTTGTGATGGGCCCTCAGATAGAGAGTGGTGATAGTGCAGTGCTGGACTGGCTGCTTGGATTAGTCAAACATCTGGAACAGGTGCCCAACAGAAAAAAAATAGGTTAAAAAGCTGCTTTGTCAAAGCTGACATCTTTTCTCAGCTTTTTTCCTCAACAACCTCTATCTCCCTCTCTGTCAAGTGTTTCTTAGAGTGCAAACCTGAAGTACTCCTCATTTTTTTTAAACATTGTCAGTGTCGCCACCATTATCTTCTGACGAAGCAAATGATGGCAAAAGGCAGAATCAGTCACCAAGCTCCTTTTATCCCCAGGTGTAGTCTTTGTTAACTACAAATTACAGTAGAGGAGTTAAATTAATGCAGCTGAGCCCCTGAAAGGAACCACTAAGAAGGGAATTGGTAAGTGTGTGCTGTTGAAACTTAAGAGGACAAAAGGTCTCAAAAAAATCTTGCTGCGTGATTTCCAAAGCTCTTACACGTGTGAGTACATCTCAATTTTATTTTTTAACATTATAAATTAAATTAAAGAATTAAAATAAATGCAAATGGTGATGTTAACCTTAATAACACCTAGCATTTTTACCCAGAGGGAAAGGATTAAAATTAGGATCCTAACTATACAAAATATGTCTTAACAGGAGCAGAGGGATTTGTCTAAAATGGCTTCTGTTTTAGTCTGTTATACAGAGTAAGTTTAACATGATTATTTTTGAGTAGCTAATTGTTTTCCAATATGTCTCTTCCTTAGACATCACAATTGCATATAGTTATTCCACTTATTTTTACTACTGCTCCTTTAATAAACAATTAATAGATATAAATAAGCAGACAATTTGATATAATAAATTTACTAGCAGATGAAGTAATTATTTTGGAAAATATTACAGCAAAATTAGGTTTTCTTTCTTTTCCCGTGAAGTTTTGCAGATGGAGGAGGCCAAGTCTTAAGACAGAGTTTGTACATGGCTATAACTGTTGTATATCTGTCATACATGTATTTGTGAACAAAATATCTACTTTTTCCCCCCTCTGTGGAATTCTTTCTGTTACTGAAGAGAGAAACATAGAAGCTATCATAAAACCATGTAAAAATGAAACGCAAAGGAGTCACTGGACAAATATGATTTCATCTATAATTCTGTTCATCAACAAAGAGTAGTTTTAAGCAAGGTGTTTGACAACTAGACAACTATTTAGAACCTTTTTATTAATATTTTACGAAGTCCAGGAAGCTTTCTACTTTTGTAGAAAGTTGTTTCTACTTTTGCTTATGGTATAGATACAATGCCTGTACTGCAGTTGTTAAATCTCTAGTGCATCTCTGTATCTTGTTGAAAAAAATAGAAACAAAACAGAATAAAGGAAAACCAAAAAACTCAGGTTTTTTTGGTTTTTTTTTTGAGCAGAGTGTGTATATTTTGGTGATCAAAACAGTAGAGAAGAAACCTGGAGGCAATTTGCCCAAATTAAAATGCTCATGAGCAATGCAGTAACAGCAAAGACATGTCCTGCCTTTTTTCAAGGCAGTGGTGACAGATGTGGCATGCAGCATGCCAAGGGCCAGGATGATCATCTTTGGACCCGGTCCTGCTGATCCTCTGTGCACTCAATCCTTCAGGGATGAGGGGGTGAATGGTTGGGTTTGCCACTACTGACTTGCATGGTGACAGAATTAGGTATGCGGTCTTCCAGACCAACCTATCCAGGTATCTGGAGGTCAAAGATTTAAGTTAGAAAAGACGTCTAAGGTCACTGAGTTCAACCAGCACCACTGTGTTTGCCACTAAACTATGTCTGGGGTTTGCTTGTCTTACTGGACTACAAATGAGGATTAAACCTTGATAATGACCTCTGAAGAGCAGCAAAGAGAAAGAGTTTCTGGCCTTGAATGTTTCCTGTAATTTGTTTGTTTTGCAGCTGTTTTTGAAGGAAAGGGGAAAATTATCATGGGGCATTAAAGCTCAAATACCTAAACTTTCCTTCTTTTTGGTGTGTAAGAAGAGTCTTAAGCATTTATGTAATTGAGCTATATGGCTAATCTTCTTTCAGCACTGAACTTTAAATTAGGTAAAAAATATATTAAAGGATTATAAACTAATTGTCATATTAGAACTCCAGGGCATGAATGTCAACACAGAAGACCTTTCCAGAGACTACCCCTGCACACTCAGTGAACAGGTACATTGGAGAAGCCTGTTCCCACACCTGAGAATTCTCCATCTTGTCCTGCCACGCCCCCAGGGTAACACACAGAGGAGAGGATGCTGCCACACAGAGCTGCTGCAAGTTTTCAAAGCTATGTCCAGCACTTGTGGTTAGAGGAAGCAACAAAGGTGGTGAAGGGCCTTGGAAGGAAACCATATGAGAGTGGCTGAGGGCACTCGGTCTGTTCAGCCTGGAGGAGGCTGAGGGGACACCTCAATGCTGTTACAGCCTCCTCATGAGGGGAAGAGGAGGGGCAGGCACTGAGCTCTGCTCTGTGGTGACAGTGACAGGACACGAGGGAATGGCCTGAATTGTGTCAGGGGAGGGTTAGGTTGGATATTAGGAAAAAGGTTCATCACCCAGAGGGTGTTTGAGCCCTGGAACAGGCTCCCCAGGGAAGTGGTCTTTGTACCTAGCCTAGCAGAGTTTGAGAAGATTTGGACAATTCTCTTAGGCACATGGTGTGACTCCTGGGGATGTTCCTGTGCAGAGCCAGTATTTGGACTTGATGATTCTTGTGAGTCCCAGCTCATCAGATTCTGTAATTCTGTGCTTCTGTGACATCCTTACAATACTGATCATTTTTTTTCTAATTACCTCATATTAATTTCTTTAGGGAATATCCCATTTTGAAGACCCCTACCCAAAGATAAAGTTTTCTTTTTCTTACTATCTCTACTATCATCTTTGTGATGATCTAAGAAACATCTTTGGGGTTTGCGAATAATTGTGTTAATGGTGTCACGGGGCTGCTTCTCCAGAAATAGCTACTGGCATGAGCAGAGCCTGTAATTTTCCAGATGCAATGTTTCCTCACTTTGTGTGGAAAAACCCCAGGAAAACAAAACAGCACCTGTGAAGAACAAACGTAATTGCAGTTTTCTGTAGCCTTTCAGTGCAGAGTCATGGAAACGCTCCCAGACCACAGATAAGGCTCTGCTCTAAACAGAGGCCTTTCCCCTCAGGTGCCATTGCTGCCACAGGTGTCTTTGTCCCCCGTCTGCTCCCTCCCTGCCAGCCCATGTCTGTGTGGAGCAGGGCTGGGGGGCACCACGAAGGCCGTGGCTCTGCAATGGGGGCACTCATGTTGGTGACATATATGACTCTGTGGTTTTCCTCAGAGTTTTTCCTTTGACATTACCAAGATTATGAATGGAACACGCAGAGCAGAAAAGTACAGGAAGGAAGAGTAAACCTCTAATAAATTATATCTTAAAAGGATCTGAGTAGAGGGAGGAAAAATGTACCTCCAACCACAGGAAGGTTTAAAAGAAGCTTGTATTGAATATTATAAATTCACATGAGATAAAGGTCTTCTCTCAGTGTGGAAAGACACAAAGGTTTCAGTACTTTATCCTCAAGTAGGGAAAAGGTCAAGACTCCTTCTGCCATACTGTGGTTAAAAAGTCATGCCATTAAAATTGTATTAAAAGGGACTCCTGATTTCTTGTAGCCACAGATTTAAGAGCAATTGCTTCACATTTAGCTTGTCCAAAGTTTTTTCCAGCAAGAACCTGGCATTGCACTAAGCAAAAAATATTGTGTAACTTACAACAAAATGCATCATGCGTAACTTAGAGCAAAGTACATCAATCTCACCCCTGTTGCTGCCCTGTTTCTTTGCATGTGATCTGTGAGAGAAAGCTGCTTGTCTGTTGGTTTTGCTGGTGGACTGTGGAGAAAGGGACCTGAATTTGAACGGAAAGTGCTGTAGCAGGAAGGTGCCGTAGCAAAATTTTGTTTTCCAGCCTCCAGCCCAATGCTGCAAAGCTCTCCTTCCTCACCTTCCAGTAAACATGATGAAAAAAAGACATTGCAATGTAAGTTTGCATGCACACAGAGTGAAGGATCATAAGGTTTTTACAGACAAATTTGAAGATGAATTAGCCTTTGAGATACTGTCTGTTTAAGGATTATATTGTTAATAACCTAAATTTGACACAGATTTCCCCCCCTTCAGTCACTACCTGCAAAGCCTCTCTGAAAATTATCTCTTATGAAGCGGTGTCATTAATAGTTTTCTGCAAGGTTTCGTTTAGTAGTGGCAGAAAGGTAAATAAAAATGAATTAATACAGCATTTTGAGTTTGTAGGCAAAATATGCAAATATCTTACTGACAAAGCCTTAGTAGCATTAAAGGCTTTCAGATCCTATCCTCAGAGGCTCTTCTTGTGGAATCAGAAGCCTTTAGGCAACCTTTAACTTAGTTTACATGTAATACATTCTCTTTCTCCCTCTCCCATTCTCCCCTAATGTCCTCTTGGGCCAATTCCCTCTGGTGCAGTTTCCAGCTTCACAGTTCATGAATTTTATTTGCAATCAATAAATAAACCCATTATCAAGTTTTGTATTCTCATCATATATTGTCATTCCTCATAAACCATTTTACTGTATGGGTCAGCTTCACTGAGCATGTGCCACTCACCTTTATAGCTCAGCAGAGGGCTGTCAGGTACATGGATGGGATGTGTTTGAGGATCTAATCAGATTTCAGTTGTAATGAACAATTATGAATAAGACTGTGCTACCATTCATCATTATTATCATTATTTTTAACACTATGGTACTGTTTTGAGTTAGTGATCAGCACTTAAATACTCTTTGAGCCCTGGTCTGGGACATATTCTCACAGTGTGAAGCACAGGTTCCCAGACCCACCCATATCATCAATGTAAATGTTATTTCTGACGTACAACATCACAGCATTTATCAGCTGTTTGAGACAAATAAAGAAAGGCTTTTTTCTTGCTCCTTACAAGGCTGTCAAGTTCCCACTGTGGTAAATTATAAAGTAACTAATTTTGAGAACCAGTGACCCACCATGATGAGCCCCTACTGATAGCTTATGCAGATTTCTTTGGGCAGCTTTAGTTTGGGCATGGCATGAAAAGGCAAGCCATCCTTGTGGTGATCAGGCCCTTGGACAGTTACTGATTTGTGCCTTGAATTTTATCTGTCAGCCCAGACAGAGTATTAAATGCTGGTGTCACATGCAGTTATCAAATGATAGTATTACAAGGTCAACTGACAAATAATATTCTAACATAAAGACTCCAAATTGCCTACTTTGCTAACCTCTGACAGTGTGGAATCTTGTGCACAAATGAAAAAATGAGTCTATCAGTGACCAAAATGGGTAGAAGCAAGCAGAGAGGGTCAAGGAAGTTGCAAGCAAACATTCCCAGCTGAGTGCACTTTCATGAGCACAGGAAAATCCAGCAAGTACTTTGAACTTATTCTTGTACCACTACCATCACTACTGGGGGATAGCAAAAGTGATACTTTTTCTACAGTACACTACATTACTGATGCGAATTCAACTGCTAACAGTAGCAGCATCGTTACTCAGCAGTGCTACTAAGTGGTATCACAACTCGCTTTTAGGGAATTACAAGTACTTGTTTTGTTAGATTCATTTATTTATCGTTCTCTTGATTGTTTTGTCATCCTCTGGACCTGACCAAAATTGATGGGGAGAAGATATTTTGAGCATTCTCAAAGAAGGCACTTTAGATTTCCCACTTTTTAGGGGGATGTGTTGACTACAGGGATATATCTTTCCCTCTGTAGTCTCTGTAAGAAAGGGAGGTTTGTGCTCATGGTCAAAGCAAAGGTCTAGAATATTGCAGTGGTTTAATTCAGTTTCAAAAATCTCTTGTCTGCATTGGAACCTGAATTTAAGTGATGGAAATGAATGCATAACTAGGTGACAAAGTCCTGTGTCTCATTGCGGCATCATGTAGCCAAAGTGGTGCATGTTTGAGGCAATTCACACCTCAGCACCATGCCTTTAAAGTAATGAAAGAGTTTTTGAGCTTTGTATCCTTCTTTCTAAACGGTACTAAGCCAATGTTGAAGTTAATATTTATGAAGTTTGGGAAAATTGTTTTCAGGGTAAGATTTCTGGTAATATGAATCTTCATATTTTAAGCAACTTTATTTTAACTTTAATGGCCCAAAGTGTATTTATAAATTTTGTGCTGTGCTCACAGCCATGCAAGTCAGTGTATCCCTGACAGTGCCAGCCAGGAGTGATGAGTGCAAGGCAGGGCTGTGGGGAGCTCCATGTCCTGTGCTGCCCAGCTGTGGCTCTGCCTCTCAGTGCTCTGGCTGGTGTGAGTCAAAGCTGCTTATCATGGGGAGCCAGGTCCCTCCTGGTGTATGGGGATGTTTGAGCTGTGGTACAAAGAAGGCAAATGTCCTGCAGATGCTTAATGATGAAATTAAAGGATATCTCCTATCTCAAATGTCAGTTCCACCCCCTCCTCTCATGGATGCTTTCTCTGAAGTGCACTGTGGATTCCTGTAAGTACAACTCAGCTGCTGCAGTCTAACACAGAGAAAACATAATAATGAAAAAGTACTTTTGATTCTTTACAAAACTTCACTATTTGCTCACAAAAGTATGCCAGAAATCATAGGCAAAACCTTACAGTAATGACAAATGATTTTGCTGCTGGTTTTGTTTACATTTTTGGTTCACTTTTTGTTGTTCCTAGTTAGTCTAAGATTTAACTCTACAAATTGTGGTTATATAGAGCAGACTTCTCATTAGTTTCAGCAAGATCACTGTTTGAATGGGGTTTTACCATCAGAAGGGAATGTTACCGTTATTTGATCTCTCACCCATGACCAGATTTGTTTAGGAAAGCATTGTTATAATTTCTGCTGCAAGTTATATAACTTGCTTGTCTGATATATTTTCTAAGGTCTATACTTATTCAACAGCTGATTCTTTAAAGATATTAGGTAATTTGGATTGCATATATAAGTTTACATGATGCACTTGCTATATTAAACCATGTTTATTTGATTGTGGGACTTCATGTAGATGTGATGCATCTTATGCCAACGACAAGACTGTTTTACCTGCAGATACCAGATACTGGAACATGAGAACTCTAGAACATGATTTGCTTTTTTTTTTTTTTTTTTTTTTTTTTTTGCATTTCTGCTTTAATATTTGCATAAAAAGTACATGGTAGTCTTACTTTCTCTTCAGAACTCTTTCATCATAAAGTGAAAGAGAAATCTTCTCTTCCAAACAGGGAAGACATGCTCCATTTCTTTATACTCTTATAACCCTTATCTTTAAGTTATGCTTCTCTGTATTGACCTACTGTGTCTGCAAGTTATTTTTCTGAGCATGTCTGTCCTGGCTGTTAGAGTGTCAAGGCCTTGAACACAAGCCAAACTGTTTGGGGGGGCCCTTTCCTTTGTTTCAGTGGATGTTGGCCAGAATATCTAAGTCCTGCAGCAGCACTGACTGTGCTGAACTCTCCCAAAGCGACATCTCTCCCACCATACACAGACTACACATCTGATTTGAAGGGACAAGGGAACCACGTGTGTATGTATTGGACATAAGCAATAAGCCTCCACAGGGTGTAGATTAGAAGGCTCAACTTGTGCACTTTGGGTGTCCTGTGAGGCAGAGGGCCAAAGGTTAGTTTCCTGAGGGATGTCTTTGACTTCCTCTGGATCTCAGTGTGCTTGATGCATATGTTGTCAAAAAAGCTCAGGACAGACTGTTGGGATGGATTTGCCTTCTCCTCCCAAACTAAAGAGATCACTACTATGTGTACACCATTGGGGGAGGGATTTCCAGTCACTGAGGTGGAAAAGCTGGCAAAACACCTAATCTATACCTAAACTGCTCCCAGGATTCACTGCTGAGAGCCTCTTTCCTCATCCTGCCTGTGTGGGCTGCCAACTTCATACCCCAACAAGCAAGCAAGCAAGAGGACATGGTGCAGGTCACACAGCTGCACCTTGTAGTCCCTGACCCCACCTCTTGCTGAGGAAAAGCTTGCTTTTCTGGCATTAGTCAGTAGTGATGGGGATTTAGAGTAGGCACATGTTTCATGGGAAGTAAGACCCTGTGTCTTAATGGGATATCAGGAAAATTGTTGCAGTTGACAGAGAACCCACGCTCTCCAGCCAAGGCGGGAAATTGGCCAAGGTGGGAGATTCTCTTGGCATCCTTTGGCTGCATTTGCACAGAAAGCAACACTCATGCTGCCTTTTGACATTCATCTTAGGCAATGCAGATACAGCTCTCTCAGAAGCTGAGGGACAACATTCTGTTGAAAATGAGGGTTTTGCAATGCCTTTGTGATTTTGACTTAATCACAGATGAATAAAAGCAGAACCAGTTCTCATCCTTGGTGATCACATTCACTTCTGCAATAGAAACAAGCTAGGCAAATGCAGATAAAAGCTTTTCTTCTCTCCAGGGGAGTTTTGGTTGAGACCCTGGGGAGGGATCTGGCCACTAATAAGTTGTTGGCAAACCATCAGACCTGGTGTAGCTAACTTCAGTGCATAAGTGATTCCCACCTCTCATCTCCACATGAAGCAACCTTAGGTTGCATTTATATAACAGGCCCCCTTTCAGTCTGTGTCCTGATTTAATATCAATCTAATATAGATTGGTTAGAGGTAGTCAGCATGGATTTACAAAAAGGAGGTCATGCTTAACAATCTTGATTCATTTCTCTGAGGAAGTGGCAATGAAAGTGGACAGCGATGAAGAAGGAGACATAATTTACTTGGACTTGAAAAGGCTCTCCATACAGTGCCACATAACAGATTAATTTATAAGGTTAGTAAGTATGGGATTGATAGTAAAATCCTCAATTGGATATAAAATTGGCTTGGTAACAAGACCCATGGAATGGCAGTAATGGTTATAGATCATGCTGGGGAAGTGCTATGCACCTGGGGTGTGTGTTTGAAGACATTCTCAAGATAATAAGGATGGACAAAGCCAAAAACAAAGGTGGTGGAAAAAAGAGGAAACATGCTGCAAAAAAGAACACCTGAAGGCAGGCTTCAATCTCATGAGAAGCAAATGATCATGCCAATGTGCAACCCGAAATTTCAGGTAATATTTAGTGAAGAAAATTTTCTAGGAACTGAAGGGGCCCAAGTCAGGCACATAAGCTGCAGGTCTTGTGGCAAGGCAAAAGTATACAGAGCAGCAAGAATATTCCATTTTAAATAGGAGAAAGGGCAAAACTTACAGCTTTTTCAAGGTGCCAATGAGCAATAAATAGGAGGCATGTCCTCAGAAACTGATTTTATCCTGGAAAGTCAAAGATCTCTTGGGTCTTGCTACAAGGATGAATCATAGCATTTAGGTTGTGTTTACAGCTCAAAGAAATTTTTGGAGAATACTGACTCTTTCCATTTTCTATGATCTAAGGAGACTGGATTCCTGAGATGAAATATTTTTTTGTCACTACCCTGCAAGATGCTACCTTACATGCTGTAATAAAGCAGACAAGTGGGTAGAAGAAAGAAATGAAGTACAGGAAAGTCAACAGAGGACTCTAAGAGACCTCAGAAATTCCCAGTACTGAAAGAAATTAGGAACCGGTTTCAGTGAATACTCATCTCCTTACAGTGTAACCTTTGCCATCTCTTGGATGGTATTAAAAGAGGGTCTGGGAAAGCTGTACTGGTGACACTGATGTGCCATCACTTAGCACTGCTGTCTGCTCAAGAAAATACAAGTTTTGGTGTCCAGCAGCATTTCCACCATTGCTTTTATATAGAAGACCCAGGCTGCCAGGCTCATTCCCACAGATCATGGGTGAGAAGGCAATCTTTGCAGGCCTGCATATGCCTTTGCCTCACTCCTCACCTGTTTTAAAGGTAGGAATCTCTGGATGGATCAGACCATGCAGCTTGGGAAAACTGGAAAAGGCTTTTTAATCAAACAAAAAAGAGCCTCTCTCTTCGAGTGTGACTGATGTGGTACAGGATTAGAAAGGAAACTATGCAGGGTAACAATTAGCCTGACTCATTGGCCAGTGGTTCAGGCGATAGGCTGTGCTTTGTTATTTGATTGTGAGTATTGGCTCAAAACTTTGGTCTTGGAGTCATTCAAGTCATTAGTCAAGCTCTCATTGATTTGAGCAAGACCAAGACTTGACCCTTTGTGGCTGTGCAAAGGACAGAGATAAACTTTTAAATCAATCAAGAGCGTAGACTCATTCTGCTGGGGTCATGTGGTTAATACATCCTGTTCCTGTCATTTCCGCTATAAATCTGTGAATGCTTTTAAAGCAAGAGGAAAACCTGATTCCTTTCCTTTTGCCAGAAAATATTATGCTCCCTTGTATTACAAACAAGAAAAACAAGGAGTCCTTCTGCTCAGGAAAACTGGGGAAAGGTAATCTCAATATTTCTATGTCTCTAGGGTCAGTGAGAAGTTGATACAAAGTACTGGGCAATACAGTGTCCTGTCTGCAAAGCATGCAGACCTTCTCCCACTGGCATCCCATAAGCTTTTATTGGGTCCTGATGATCTTTTTGCCCAAGCATTAAGTCAGTACTCTTTGTACTGTTGGTGTCTACAAAAAGATCCCTTATTTTCCACATTGCGTCTAGTCTACACAGCTCCTACAAGTTGGGAAAAAACTTATGACTTCCTACAAATGTAATCAACCTCACAGTTATTGACTTTGTCTGCTTGGCTTCAGGCCCAGGTCACTAAGCTTTCTGTATTTACTTCTAGAGTACGATACTTCTGGAAATGTGAAATATATGAAAAAAAGTCTGAACTACTCTGAGTTTTTTGTTTTGCTGAAAGACCCACCCCCTGGTGATTCTGGAAATAAAAGCTGTTCTTCCACTCTCTCTTGCTGACTTTAGGATTCTGAACAAGTCTTCTGAACAACCTGATTCAGGTCAATTAAAAGAAGAAGTCTGAATCCTTGGCTTATCTCCTGTGACTTTGCTTTCAAAAAGATCCTACTTGGTCCTGTTAGGGCCATGAAGATGATCAGAAGTTTGGAGCACCTTTTCTATGAGGACAGGCTGAGAGAGTTAGGGTTGTTCAAGATGGAGAAGAGAAAGCTTCAGGGAGACTTCCCAGCAGCCTTCCAGTACCATGAGGGGGTTTATAAAAAAGGAGGAAGAAGGACTTTTTTATACAGGCAAATAGTGACAGGACAAGGGCCAATGGTTTTAAAAAGAAAGAGGGCAGGTTTAGATTAGATGCTAGGAAGAAATCCTTTACTCAGAGAGTGGTGAATCACTGGAACAGGTTGCTCAAAAAGTTGTGGACAAGCCAGGCATCACCATCCCTTGAAGTGTTCAAGGCTAGGTTGGATGGGGCCCTAAGCAGCCTGATCTAGTGGGTGGCATCCCTGCCCATTGGAGGGCAGCTGGAGGGGGTTGGAACTAAATGATCTTTAAGGTTTCTTCCAACCCAAACCACTGTACGATTCTATGATTTGCTGAAAAAATGTGGATGTGATTTGATAGGTTTTATGAAAATAGCTTCCAATTCTCACTTATGAAAAGATGAAAGAATAGGTGAGAGAGGAAGAAAGGACCTTTATTATGCATATATACATAGGTACCACCCTGTGTGCATGCATGTGCATGTTTTATAAAGGGTTTGATCTTACCTGAGCATCTGTGGCTCTGGTGACATCCTATTTGTTAACATTTCTGTAGGCTCTTCAGTAAACTCACTGGATAGATGACAGTTCATTAAATTAGTTGACAATGCATATCCAGTCTTTCCACCCTCCTCCCCCAGCCCTAAAATGAAAAATAAAGAAATTACAATGGTAAGAAGGGAAAATACTATGCAAATAACTCTGAGAGCACTGACACATTTAAACTAATGCATTTCCTAGAATCATAACAATAAATGTGCTGTCAGGGGCATCACAGTTACTCCAGTGACACGACCACTGTGCAAAAGCACCAGTGCAAGCTGTCAGAGCTGATTATTTAAGTACTCCTGAAATATTTTTCTTTTGCTGTAACTTCTCAGAGTCATGAGGCTTGGAAGGAGCCCTTTTCCTCTTGCAACACTTCAGCTAGCTTTTAAATACCTGCATACATCACCTTGCAAAACAAGTGGGTTAGAAACAAATTTTTTAGAGAGGGCAGTTACTGAGATCAGTTGTTTTGGGAAATGTCCTTTGACGAAATGAGTTGAGAAGATTTGCCGAACTTCCTGCATGGCAAAGAGTTTTTCCTCAAACATATTACATACATCCCAGCTAGGCTTAACACTTTCAAGCAGTTTATTTTGTTTATTAAAGTTGCTGCAAATAATGGAGATAGACGAGTGCAACAGCATCACTATGAAAACCCCTCCATGAAATGGCTTTTCCATAATTTTCTTTAATACACAAACTTCCTCATTCAACTGCAAATCTTAGAGCAGTCTATTAAGTTTGACCATCAACTCCATACTCTGATGCATGTGTAGGCAGTATGGTTAAGGTATAAAAACCCCTTATAATTGCTCAGAAATGCCCCTCTCAAGCCCCTTCTTGGAATTAGTGGCTTTAGTAATACTGCTTAACACTTATTTGGAACAGGCATGTTATTCTTCCATTAAGCTTTATTCTGGTCCTTCTTTCAATCTGCATTTAAATTCTGTTTTCCTCTCGGTTGGCACTGGCACCCTTAGCTACCTCATAAACAAGACGCGTTGCCAACTGGAACACGCAAGCAGAGCTGAAAGCAGCACCGCTAACCTCTGCCTCTCTCTACCCCCTGCAACTTGGACTTGTATCAAACTCAGTGCCTGGAGCCTGGGAAGTGGGCATCCTGAACTGCTTGGAAGCTGAAAGAGCCAGACTTCAATCTATTAAGGTGCTGGGCTGGCTCACTGAGCTATAATTGTGCACATTTTTTCTTTTAATCAGCCCAGCAAGCCAGATTCACATGCTCTTACTTCAGCTGGGTGTATCTTTCCCAGTAAGGAGTTGTGCTGGAAGCTGTGAATAGACAGTTTTACTCAGCATGTATAAGGCAAGCAGAATTTGACCCAGAATGACAAGCCCAGCAGCATTAATTTCTAAGTGGACATACAGAAGAGATTAGGCACCCAAAGTTGCTTAGAGATTTTGGCTATGGGCAAAATTGCATTCTTAGAGAGTGCATACTCAGCATAACAAAATAAAACATGGAGTTTGGAAATATTTGTCACAGGTGGGAGAGGCACTGTAAAGAAAGGCAATGAATGCAGAACTGCAGTGGGTGAGAAGGCTTCCACTCCCCTCCTGTCCCACCCCCTGCACATGCAGCAGCAGGCACAGGGTCAGCACGCAGCAATGGGTACCCGGGGAGGCATCTCCTGTGCCTCAGCTTCTCTCTGCTCTTTACTACAGAGACAAAAAACACTTGGCCTAGGCCTTTTTTTACCCAGAATTTATGCAAGGTTGCTCTCTTTTTAAGGCCAGCCACTGTGTGTGGGTTTCTGTGTAATCAAAAGTGTATTTGACTTTTTTCCCCCCTTTCATTTGTGGGACCAAGGCTTTTTGCCTTGTCAGTTCTGCACTGGCAAATGTTTCTGTCCTCAGCTGGTAAGGCAGAATGTCTAGCAGCATGACACCAACTACTTACAGGTCGCCACTCTGGGGAAAGAAAGTACACATTTAAAAGAATCAGCAGCCTAGGTAGGATATAATGCGACTGAAGAGTTTCACTGTAACATTGTAGAGTACAAAAATGAAAATATAAAGTGCATTTTAAATGATTAATGTACAAAAGCTGACCTCTTCCAGTGTGCATTAATCAAGGAAAAAATGCACACTTTCTATAGTGGGTAATGTTGCAGGTTCATTATTCAGCTTTGATAATGTGCATAAAAATGCTCAATATGACAATGAGTTGGGGTAGCTGAGAATTTAGAATGGTGGCAAGTTTGTTGTAGTATTTGGATTAGCATTCTTAACCTACATCTTGACAGCTTCCTTTCTTCATTTCACAAGTGTTAATAAAATCTTGCTTTTTCCTCTTTTATTTTTGGTTATTTTTTTCTTGTATTTTAGTTATTTTATTATTTTTTCTTTTTTTTTTTTCCACAAAATGATTAAAAAATACCTGCTCAAACAAATACTACCAGCATTCATTAGTCAGGATGGTTATATGTAAAAGAAATGATGCCAGATAGTAACAAATCCAAGAGAAGTTTATTATGAAAATGGCACCTGCGGGATGAAAAAAAATTAAGTTACATAAAGACAACCATGTATGACATGTATGAGAATCTACAAAAGTATAAAAAGAACCCTGTTGTAAATGAAGTATGTACATTTCTGATTTGCAGCATTATCAATGATCAATGAAAAAAATGTTTCAAATAAGCCAGGCACTCAAGAAGTTAGATTCGGTTAGCTTAACACAAAATAAATGTACCATAGCTGTCACTTTTTAACATTTTAATTTTTTTATATTGTAGAGTTGGTAACACTGCTAAGATTTATACGAACAGAATCCCTTTCCCCATTATTCAGCTACTTGGCACCAGTCTCCTCATAAAAGATTTCATATATTTGTACAAGAAATAGTTAAAAACACAGACACAGTCTTCACAGGTAATGAAGTTTTTTTTTCATTTTGTAATTTTAAACACTATGGATTTAGACAGCAGCTGTGATTATCTGTTAGTTTAAATCACCAGAAATCATTTTGACACAACACAGAAACATTTATAAAAAAAACCCAAAACAACAACAGCTGTCTAGCTGTTTTTTGTAGCTGATAGGTGCAGTCCTTTGATTGTTCCATAGCTAGAGCAGAGCTTCCAAAATTAAACTTTGAATTTCACAATCAGCTTTCTCGCCTTTTTCAAACCTACATAAATCCTCCCCATGAAACGTTTAAAAGCTCATTAATTAAATTTCTAGCGTCCAATTCCTTTTTTGCTATCACTCCTCCGTGGCTTGGACCTGCTTCTCAAATTCAAAGCTACTACAGAAATTGACTCAGCGCAGTGAGTGATCAAAAATTCGAAGGACAGTTGAGTTAATACGTTAGCATTGCACACATAAGTGAATACATATGACAATTCTAAGCTCGGTTTCCTTTTTAAACAATGCCAGTTGACCTTTGAAAGAATTTCCTATCTCACTGGTAATTGCTCTACATATTGCTCTGCCAGCCTACCTAGGAGAAAACCAAAGAAATGCACCCTCTGCTTACAGTTCGAGCACAAGGACTCTGGGAATGTTAACAACTGAGGCTATATGGCGTCAATTTGCTTAATATATCTGAGCATTACTCTGTAGTGCATTGTGGGGTACACTGGAAGAGTAAGTCATACCCAGAATTCCTCTGTGGGAAAAAATGGCTCCATTAACCTTGAGCTAGTTAAGAGTCTTTTATCTCTGAGAGTGAAGAAGAAAGAACGAGAGAGCGAGAGAAAGAGAGACGGGAAACGTGTAGAGGAGGAGGAGGAGGGGAGAAAGGAAGGGGGAGAGAGAGGTTTGAGAATACACAACAGCAAAGCAACAGCAGAAATTAAAAGGTATACAGACAGTGGAAGCAGCATAAGGTGACATTACAGAGGAAGGCCACCACACAAAAACCACTAACCCCCAAGAATCACTGGTTCACTAGGACTGCAGGAATGGGACTTTACCACTCCGGACTAGAGATAAAGCACAGAGAAGACAAAGGACAAAACAACTACATTAGCTTAGTATATACTGCATATAGTAACACACATTGAAACTGCAATGGGACTGACAGCCAAGGACACTTACACATTGTACACATTACAGTTCTCACATCTGTTATTAGATGCCTTAACAAACAGCTGCCAAAGATGGAGTGGAAGAAGAATTTATATTTGACAGTCATTTGGAGTGTTTGACACTACACTGTGATTTCTGGCAACAAAGACAAAATAGGAGATTTCTTTTCTTTTACTTAATGTGCAGTTTTCAGTTGTAGTTATCTATTTCAAGCTTATTAACCCATCCTTTAGTTTTAAAACATATTGGTTTCAACACTAGAAATAAGGAAAAAGAAAACAACAAAAAATACCCAAATCAAAGAACAAAAAGAAATTTACAACCTTCCCTCTATAATATTAAATGAAAAACAAAATAAAACATGTTAAATAGTTCTTCTGGTTTTTTTTTTTACTCTGAAGTGTTATTTGATGTTGTAAAATTAGCCTCAGTTACACTGAGAAAAAAATAAAGCAAAACAATATGCACCTAAGAAACTGCTCCTCGCGTCAATTAAATTGAGTTTTTTGTTTTTAAGCTCTTTTTGAAAAAGGCTTCCTGACCCATTTAAATTTGATGTGAGGCTATGCTTGTTAGTTTGGAGGTAACAAATTTTAAGTCCTGCAGCAAAGGTTAATGAGGGCTTTTGTCTTAACTAACCAAGGAGACTGCAGCACCCCACTATAAACCAGTACGGAACACATTCTTTCCAAAAAACCCAGCCCACAAGCTGCATATTGTATGAAGACATTACAGATTAATAAATGATAGCACCATGGTTTTAGAAATTAAGTTAAAGTTTCTGTAATTAACATTTAGTCCAACTTTTTAACATTCTAGTCACAGGCCAGAAATTAACTTTTTAAGAACCCAAATTATTTTATGTGCAAGTAAGAAAATCTTAACCATAAAAAGAGAATTAAACTCTGCATAAAATTCTAAAATACTATCCCCTATTTAAAGGAATTAGGAACAAAACCCCCTTTTCATTTGACTTAGTCAAACAGGGCACATTGTTTATGCTTGTCTCTTTTAATCTTGATCATATCAAGATCATTTTGAAGTAAAACCAATGGTTGTCACTTTAAAATCTCTTTACCACAACACTGAGTATTCTATGGCAGAGGCATACACATATTAAAGGCATCTTAATAAAGATGCAAAGGAAAAAACACACATCTTAGAAGAAGACAAAATGGCAGGCAACTGGTACTTCGACTCTCTGAAGGCAAAAATAAAAAAATATCTTTACATTAAAGAATAAGTCAAGTTAAAGAGAAAGGGAATGAAATGGGGACCATCATATTGAGATAATAAGCTGACCTGCTCAAATTCAAAGTGCTAGAATTAAAGGTCTAAATTAAAACATAGTCTATGCCTCAGAGTATAACACTGAACACAGTATGTGGTCATATTTCAATCCTCCTTCCGTTCCAGAGTCTGTGTAGTGTGAATGCCATTGCTGTACACAGGAAATGGAAGAGTGGAAAAAAGTCCTTCGGCCGTCGTGAACACATTCCCTGCAGGCATTTGGGTCAGACTGGCCCCGCTCACAGCGCTTCCAAACGGTCCCGACATGTTGAGTCGGTGAACATGGTGGTAGAGCATTTCCATCGGCGTTTTAGGATCCAGCCCAAAGCTGGGGCTGTTAACATCAACAAAGTTAACAGCGTGGGTGTTGGGGAGGAGGTTGCCCTGCATGGCTAAAGTAACTTCAGCTGGAGCATAGCGAATAGTGCCAGTGGTGTAGACCCTCTGAGCAGCAGTGCTGGTCGCAGCAAGGGTTCCTGTTACCCTGTGAACCAAAGGAAGCACCACATTGCCTGCTTGTAACCTCTGAAGGGCTTCCAGATCCCCAGTGTACAACAAAGAGTTGGACGCTGTGGGAGCTCCTGGATGTTTGTCCCTTGGAGATGCTGAAAGTGGAGGTGACAAAGGGTCAGAGGACACTGGAGCCAAGGCCGAGTTGGATGAGGTGCTGAACTGAGATTTACGGCTGGCAGTATTTTCAGTCCCTGGGGGGGTGAGAACAGAGTCTGGAATGGAGACATGTAAACTACTGCTGGCTTGGGGGGAAGGGAAGTGCTCGGAGCTGGGGGGCTTGGTCATACTGTAGGGTGATTCATTCCTTGAGATTTCCCTGTTGGGTGGGTAATTCCAAATACTGCTATCGTTATCAAAATTGATAGGTTCTGAGATTTCTGTTTTAATTTTGAGCACTGAGGCACTGTTTGGTGACGAGAGCAGCTGGGGCTGGTCCACCAAAGCTGAGTCAAGTCCATTTGGACTTGAGGTGCTTGACAGCCTTCTCCGGGTCATGCTGCCTCCCTTTTGCTTTTTTCTCCTCTTCTTCCTCTTCTGATGTTTGCTGGAAGACTGGGCATTTACTTCACCTGCACTGTCTGAGTCCTTGGCACTGTCAGAGGTCAGTGATTCACAGTTCTGCAACCGCAGGTCTGACTCACTCTCAACATAGCGCTCCACCTTGATCTGCATAGAGCCAAGAGTGCCAAAACTGTCCTCAGGGGCCTTCTGATTCTCGAAGTCTGAGTTTTCAAAGCTGTCATCACTGTCCCTGCTGTCCTGGTTGCTGGAGCTGTTCCCATCCTCATTACAGTTCATTTCATTATCTGACTGATTTCCTGACTTTTTCCTGTCGGATTCAGGGTCTTCACTGTTTTCTGACTGGTTTCCTTTCTCATCTGACTTTGAGTTCTCATTGTCCTCTGGAGCAAAATGAAAGTGAAACAAAGCATTAGCAATAGGAACATAATATTATAATTCAAGTCCAGGTTTCTATCTACCAATGAAATTGGATTTGCTTTAACCTTTATTTTTGGCAAAAGATGTTCTCTTCTGTAGAGCTGCTTTTTTTTTTTTTTTTCAGTGTTGTGTTGGGAGAGCTTTGATCACCATGAATGTCTCTAACTCAGGACTGTTAATGCACCAGAAGCCTATGCTACATGGCTGCACCTCAATTGAGGGGCCTTTTCATCTGCTCACCCGACAGGAATCCTGACAGCTGTGAGCACAACAGCATTGTAGCTGTGCCATCCAAAGAGGAGTCAGTGAACAATCCCATTATCCCCTAATGTTCTGGTGATTGTTCTTTCACATCCATGTTCTCCTGCAGTGGGCAGGCATCCACGCATTGCACTATTTACTAAAGAAGATTCTAGTACTCTCATCTCATTTTCCTATGACCATTGCCACTTTTGAAGTGGCATAGAGTCTCTGGCTGCAGTGGAATTAATTACTGCTGATTTCCTCCCATGTGAGAGGAGAAGCAACTTGTGTATGAATGAATGAACAAACCAGTTAAAAAAAATGAATAAACCAGTTTATTGTTAAAACAATTTTGCTATGTTGCTAGACTGTTGTCTTATATTGTCCTGAAGGAAAACAAGTATAAAAAAATACAGAAAAAATAATCAGCCAATGAATCAATTTCTTGGTTGATCCAAATAATCTAAAGACCATTGAAAATAGCACATCTACAGCCCCGAGAAGCTGTCACTCTTCTTGCTTGAATTAATTTAATTATAATTCTAATATGGGTGAGATAAACACTGTAGCCCACTGGACTCGGAGAGCCAAAGCAGCTTTGAGACTGAATATGCTCCATTATCACACTGTGTTTGAAAGAGTCAAAAAAGGTTTCAGGAAACCCCGTCCTTTACAGACCAGCCAGAAATCTTTTGTTGCCTAATAAAAGACGTTTTTCACTCATCAGAGCCAAGTACTACCCTTTTCAACATCCTTGCTTTAGGTGGAGAGGGGAAGGATTCATTTGCCTCTAAAGATATTGGTTACTTCTGGAGCCATTTCAATACCAAAGTATTTCCCAGAAGTGCTGAAGGTGGGTTTGACAGGAAAGCTGCCTGAGCATTTAGGACACTGCACTTTGCAGGTCACTTTGTGAGATTTCTGCTTGTGTGAACAGCAGCAGAGAGATCCTTCTTTTTGAAAAATAAAACCTACAGGAAAAAAGTAGTGGCTGTAAACCCCTAAGTCTCATCCAGCTTTTAGTTCCACCTAGGACTGAATTTGTCCTACAATTTTTTCTTCCTTTTTTTTGAAGATGCTTTCTTTTAAGGCCATGGTTACCAGCTGGGGAAGGGTGGTCTTAGCGTGAGGTGGTCTAAAGCTACACAATATTTGCCTGGGATTATATCACAGCTTCAACTGAACTTGTTGGTTTAATCTAAAATACTGTTCCAAATTCAGGTCCTTTGGCATTTCTATTTAATGCCTTTGTAGTAAACAAGCCCCTGTGTCTTCTGCCTTCCAAGACTCCCAGATATCTCCTTCAGAGATATAAGTATCTGTGCACCTTTGGAATGCTGTCTTGTTCTGCATCAGCTTTAGAAGTCATGAATGTACATGTATTTCTCATGTGCTCACTTGGAGAAATCTCCAGTGCGTTTCCAGGGAAATGCAAACTGTTCTCCACATATGTGTTATTTGGCTATTTAGGAACAAGACAGCATAAAGGAAACACTGGGAATGGATGAAGAAATTCCCAATGACAGTGGTCAGCAAGCCTGCACATTGACTTAAACCAAACTGTCAAAGGATAACAAATAAAAGCAAAAGATGAAAGAGAACATCCATATTAAAATATTATATAATATAATAGCATATAATATAATATCCTGATCCTCTTCTTGCTTTTTCTTGATTTATATCACAGTGATCCATTTTCTCTACAGTGTTTTTGGTAGTTATCATAGACATGAGAGAAAAATCATCTATCTGTCTGTTTGTCTATCTATCTATCCACCCATCCTACATAGAACAGCTGAATAACATCTTTACTTCTTGGGCTACAGGAAAACACACTTCTCTCAAGGCCAGATGATTTGCACCTATGCCTAGGTAACCACTGTTAAAACTAACAGGGAATGTGTGAACCATCTGTGCACTGGACCATCTGTAGGACTAATTTACACATAGAACTTGAGAAGTACACTCAGCTTTTAAAAAACAGCTGAAGTCCCAGACTTAAAGAGCTTAGAAACAAGTTGTTGAACCCACACATTTTAATGAAATATAACTTTTAACCCAATAAAACTCTAAATTTTTTCAATCTTTACTGCCCCCTAGTGAGACTCTTCAAGAATGTATTTATACAAAAGGAGTCATAAAGATTGACGGTGGAGACCTCTCTGGAAAACGTCTGCCTACTTTGGAAAGAGAAGACCTTGAATTTTATCCAACAGTTGCAAACCCAAGTTCTCTGCACAAGGCAAAACACCTTAAGCACAGCTGGGAAATCAAATATTTAGTTTGGTGCTATGTAGGCAAGAATGCGTGAAGAAAGCAAAGAGAAATTCTGAGGAAATGGAAAGGCTAAGGTCATTAAAAGATTTTGCTAGTGTTTTTCAATTTAATTTTATATGATTTTTTTGTTTGTTTGTTTTAATGGAACAATACTCGAGAAGGAAAAGCAACTGAAAAGCTGATCCTGTGGCTTTCATGATAAGAACCTCTCGTGGGTGTAAAGGCACACCATGTGTGTTACCTGAGTTGTCCTTTGAGTCCGATTCAGAGTCAGAGGTCTCTGAGGATTCTGAGGTTTTCTCTGGCAGGTGAGGAAGTTGTGCAATATCCATTGGAGTGTCCTTGTACTCTGGGTTACTGAAGAGGATACAGCAAATATAAAGAGGATACAGCAAATATAAACACAATTGGATGATTTGCAGTTTCATGATTTTTTTCCTCTTTTCATATCAAAGTTCAGGAACAAAGAACAGGAAGAACAGCAGAGTAAACACAGAAACACATATTTTTGGCTTCAGAGCTTCACAGCAGGGATTTTGTGAAGGTTTATTTTAATACTGCAGTCAAAAACTTTTATTGACCAGGTACTAAACCTTGTTTGATTCTAGTGAAGTTTTAGAGCTATCAAAGCATCCTTGCTGAAGTGGGACATCGTGGCTTGTGTGATATCTAGCAGTAAAGCTACACTGTGTAATCATCCAACAACAAAATATCTCGATTTCGATCCCATTATTGTGCCTGGGAGGACAGAGAGAGTGTTTTAACTCTTCCAATCTGTTTCTCTCCCACTGGCAATGTCTATTAGAGTTATCTCTGTAGAAATGTTCTCTATCAACCTTGCCAGAGTCCTTTCAATGCCTGTTTTTCTCAACATTCCAGTTTTCCACATTTTAATCAAGCATATCATACATGAAATTATTAAGGAGGTACTCAGCTAGGGCTAAAAACGTGACCACTGTTCCAAAGAATCTGGCCAAAAATTAGATAAAATAGGTTACATATTTTTAAATACAGCACACATACATCCACATCAGCAAGAAACCAAAAACAACCTCTCTAACTATGTGACAGATGCACATGTGCATGTTAAGATGCATATGTTAGGGATAAAGAACTGTCAACACACCCATTATAATCATATCTTCATCTGCTCATGTGGTGCTCACCTGTGACTTGTTAGCAAGGAACATGACTGCAATCTAAAAAAGCTCCACTGCCAGAGAGATGGAAGAAAACCCCTGCAACACTCTGCTTTTGCAGGTTTGTACCTTTTAAAATGTGTTCCTTTCTTAAATGTGTGCAAATACAGGGGAACAGCCATAGCTAAACATAAGTGGTAGAGAATATTAACAATAACAAAGTCTTTAATAATTTTTGAATGAGTGAGCATTTCCATGCAGTTCAATTCTGGTAAAATGGAAAATCCACAGTCCTGCATGGAACAATATGAGGCAGCACTGGGGGTGCCTGACACATTTTCAGAATGACAGTATGCTCATATTCAGCCTCTTGGAGTGCACTGTGAAAACTCAGAGTTCACACAGTTCACATTGAGATGCCGTGTTACAATTATCATCTTTATGGCTTTGTCCTGACAAAGTGACTTTATTCTGTTGCATCCCAGGGCAGTCCCCAAACTTGCCCCCTCCAAGCAAAAGATGTTTGAGGGCTTTCACACTGTGAATAACAAGTTGCTAGAACAAGAACAGCATTAATCCTCCCTGTCACTATAATTAGTCTATCCTTTTACAGACAGCTGAATCATACTTTCTAATGCATGGAAATGTATACAGACCAGTACTCCTGCTAAGAGTAGACCTAATTATGCCTTAATCTGTTATTAAAATATTATTTGGACATTTAGATCTTTTGTGAATTCCAGTACAAGGAGAAATCTAAATTAAAAACACAAATTCAGTGAAGATGTTAATGTTTCTCTAACAGACTAGAAAAATCGGGTTCTGGGAGGAGAGCTGGGGAAGACAGACCACACAGCTTTTCTTTTCTTTTTTGGTTAGGTATATTCTGCTTGTAGAGAAAAATATTTTGAGGGATGTTTGTGGACTAGGTTCACCTATTGTCTGGAAAGCAGCAAAGGGGACAGAGGCAGCTGTTCATAATTCTTATGCACGACTTTTACAGCTAAAGCAGGAAATATGAGAACATTTCTGGGCATTTTGCAGCCCTGTTAAGGACTGGGGCAGTGAATCTGTACTTCCAGTTCAGAATTGTCAGCCTTAATCTGACCTCTGGAAATGCTGCGTTCTGCCTCACACTTGCAATAACAGACAAAAAGGTAGCAGGATAAGGAAATGTTCAGAAAAGCCTGTGCTAAATCATATCAGGCCAAAAATCTGCAGGTGCCAGGGAAAACTCCGCTGCTGTGTGAGGTTTCCCTCAGTACCCCTTGAATGCTCTCCTGCCAGGGGTTGCTTCCTTCTCTCCCCCAAAAGGGGAATCAGAAGCATTTCAACATGCAAGTTTAGGCAGGCACAGTCTCTTCAGGGCTTGCTGGACTTGGCATAATAAGTCACAATCTAACCCCTAGACATCACTTTGAACTCTCATGGCATCAAAGGGAATATAACAAACCATGACAAGCACTTTAAAAGGAGAACAGGCCAGAAAATGACAATTGCATTTCATGACAATCTCAAGGTTTCAAATTTTATTTGTTTGTTTGTTCTGCTTTGGAATGAAACAGAAAATCTCCCAATCTTATTGAACATTTTCACAAAACAGAATGTGCTGAAAGGTATTTTCAGATGAGAAAGGTCAGGTTTATAATTCACTGTCTCTCGGTGACTGTTGGTTTTCCCTTGAGCTCTGAAATCAGTCCTTTAAAAATACTGGTAAAACAGAATTTCTCAGGGAACAGCCTTTCGTTCAAGCAATTACTACTATTTCTATTTAAAATAGTTCTAATAGCTTAAAATAGTAGTCTATAGTACTTTTGTTTTTAAATGTTGTATTTTTCATTGTGAATATTATCTGATGCTTACAGGAACAACAAAGTTGTTTGAACCTTTTTTGTCCTGAGAAAGTTCCTCTCTCTGGAGTGAACTGGCAAATGCCTTTCAGAGATAACTTTTTTTTTTGCTGTACCAGCAGATTGCTTCCCTGCATTTTTAATATCCAAATAAAACAGTGCCAAACACTTCACACCAGATTTTGTAACACAGCTACTGAAAGTTGGTGTGGATAATTTTTATCTTTGAGCTCACATTGAGTAGATTTCAGGGCATGCAATAAAATAGTGGAGGCTTTATTTCAAGACTGAGGCAGCATAATAATTCAAGAATATTCTCATGTGCAGAGATACGACAGATGCCTCAATAACTATAACAAAATGGCACGGCTTTTGACAAGGACTACATGAAAAGTTCTTCTTAACTTTCTCTGTTAGGCTGTTGTTTTATCCTAGACCTCTCACTGACAGGGACAAGCAACAGAGACAGCAGCTGAAGTGAGAGAAGTGACTGGGAGACCTACCTAAGGAGGTAATTGACCCAAATGATATTCTTCTCACTTGCGTTCTTGGCGTTGACAGCTATGGTTGCACTAGATTGTATCCAGATATAACCTCCGTTCTTCTGCATCCAGCGGTAATACTTTGTTACACACTGACCCTTATTCAGCACTGACAGGAAAATACAAACAAAACACAAGCAAGATAGAGTACGTGTTAGAATTGTGGTAAAATGACCTTCATTGTACAACGTGACACAAGTATAAGCAGAAGATACTTGGCTTCTTTTGGATTTAATGCCAGTGAGACGACAAACAGGATCTGAAGTTCAGTATAACTAGCATTTTACAAGTTTTAAAGTATAATTTTAATCTACTTTTGGAAACTCCAGTGGAAGAAGAAAAGCAAAAAAACCTACAAATCTCTAAGGTTCTCAGAATACTCTTTGCTGTGTGGACATTTCCAATGCACTCAATGTCAAACTGTAAAAAAAGAAAAGGAAAAAAGAGGCAAATTTATATGTGATTTATTCATAGCTTCTAGGTAGACCTCTTTGAGATTCTGGATATTTGAAAGGTTTGGGAAGATACTCTACCCCTGCTGCTTTGATCATTTCTCCTCATTGCAGGCGATATCAACCACTGAACTTATACATCTGTTTCTTTGATCTTGTCAAACAGAATTTACAGTTCTCACATGAACCAAATCTCCACTGGTCAGTGCGGGAAAAGTCTTTGGAGAATTTACTTTCTACCAGAGCAAAGTAAATCCACCAACAGGCTGAGAAAGAGGCCTAGGGGAGGCACAGAATGGCTTGGTTAGAGCCAAAGAGTGACAGCCGTCTTGGATGCTTGAAATATGCTAGGAAACAGAAAGAAGTAAAAGCAATCAGTAATGTGAAACGGTGCTGGTTGATGCTCACAGCAAGACAGCTTAAAAATACAGATGTTTAAAGTAATACCTCAGCCAAAATATTGCCAAGTTGAAACGGATTTGTTTTGTATCTGATTCCTCCGCGTCAGGAGAAGGGAATGAAAGGCAAAGCTTTCGGTGGAAGGCAGCAGAACGCTTTTACAAAACCCGTAAAGTACACAAAGTCTCGCAGGGCCGCTGCCGGAGCCCTTTCCCTGCCCGCCTGCCTCCCCATTCCCGCAAAGCTTCCTGCACTAGAGGGCAGTGTGCCTTCACAGTCTCCGCCGGCTTTTGTCATGTCCTTGTCTCCGTCTGCGAAAATGAAAAACCTCTAACTGCTGTAATAAATTTGGCTAAATTAGCTGCTAAATGGTTATCTCAAGTAATATGTATTTGCATTAATCATCTTGCTCTAAACCAGAACAAGCCAGAGTCCTAAAGACGTAGTAAATTCATATTGTCCATTTAATTACGGCTAATAAGTGCTTCATATACAATAGTTTCATGAAGTACATTTTCTTTTTTTTTCTTTTTTCCTTTTCCTTTTCTTTTTTCTTTTTCTTTCTTCCTTTCTTTTTTTTTTTTTTTTTTTTTTTTTTTTTTTTTTTTTTGTTGAGAGAAAAGAAAAAAGTCACTTTGGAAAAGGATAAGTATTTAAGGCAGCTAAAGTTCCTACCATAAATGTGACAAATGACACTTTGGAGCTTTCAAGTTAATCAAGTGTCTATACTCCCAATTATACATGTGAATGTATCTATATCTAAATCTGTGTACAGCAGATATCTACAGAAAAAAGATGTTTACAAAGGCAGCCATACAAACAGCGATGTTTCCTTACCTTGGAGGTATCCTCCAATCCCCACTTCAATTTTTCAACTACTAGAGAAAAACATGCATGTAAAATAATGCCATGTAAAGTGAATGTGAAGTGCAAGTTATGTTTAGCTCTAATATAAACAAATATTTGTATCTGGGTCTTATTGTTTTTAAGCAGACTCTAGTGAACTAAGTTTGGTCCTGGCAGACATCAATATTTCCCTAAATTTTTACTTTTGTATTTCAAGCTCTAAATATTCCACTATGATAATTCATTGTCTACAAAACCTCATTATACAGCAGAATAAAGATAAAACTTGAACAACTGACTACCCAGCATTTCTGTCAAACCAATGTTGTAAGCCACTTTAGAAAACAATCTCACATAAATTAGCCCAAGTTTATCAGTTAGGAAGAATAAGGGAAGAAAAGCATTGCTGTAAGTTTTGATTATGGTAAGCATTTCCATTTCAGTAAAACAGGACATTCAAAATACTTGGCTTACAGCTGAGTGTAAAACTGATGTGCACACAAGTGTGGAGTGATACTCTCTCTCTTCTGGAAACATGAATACCCACAGATGAGTGCAGGAACTAGTAAAATCTATCTGCACTTGTACCTACTAAATACATTTGTGTCTTCCTTGGAACAGTTTTTAACTAAGGAGTTTACCATGCTACACAGATGCCAAAGGACAACTGTCCACATACACATTTGAAAATCAAAGTACCAGGTGAGTCACTAGGCAGTGGCTGAAGGGCACACTGCAGTTATTCATAGTGACAGTCATAAGGTCCCAGATTCTCCAGCTCTTTGGTCATCCTAGACAATTCCTCCATCCTTCAGTAACTTATACACTGGTTGTTGCACCACTGGAAAAGTCTGTGTCATGGACTGAACACAGCATTCATTTCAGAGCTATGGAAAAGAGGAAAAGATGCCTGCTTTCTTGAGAATGAGAATTTTGTGCATCAGAGCTATATACAAACCATCTGCACTCAGAGTTCAGGCTCCCAAGCACAAAGAATACATCCAAAGAATGTTTGAAATACTGTATTAAAAATGAACTTTCTGTGAAGTTCATCTACCTGCAAATTCCCACTCTATTTTTGGCCAGCTTAGATATACTACCAGATACACAGAATTTTCCTTGCTGCATCTGTCTAAAGCACATTTCATATAAGAGATTTGTGGCCCATGCTCTAAAGGAAGTCCCATGATTCAATATAAAAATTCTCTCTATAAAGAGATTCTTCGGCAGGCAAGCTGCACTGTGCTGCTAAATCTGGTTGTTACCTCCTGTGAGAGTGCACTAGGCACCCCCAATTCAGTTCAGAAAATTCCCAGCATGCCTTGAAAAGAAATTTCTAAATGTGATGAAAGAAAATGATAATGAAAAAAAATTTGAATTGTTTTCTAATTTACAGTATTCTTTAACTGCTGGCATTGCCAACCTGCAACTTTGAAATTAGATGAGCATTTTGAGGCAAAAAAAAGCAATTAGAAGGAGGCAACAGGGAAGGAAATTTATCCAGTTTATTGTTAACTAGTTTTACTGCGTAAAGCCCACTTTCATTTCAAAGATCTTCAGTTTTCAGGTACTCTCCATTAAGAGAGTTCCTGATTTTGAGAAGAAATGAAAGCAAAGAATCACTCTACTCAGCTCTAATTGTGAAGATATGTTTTCTAACTAGCAACAGACCACGCATTTCAGTTTAGCATAAACTGAATGTAAATGTAATGCCAGGTAGATTACATCCTGAATTGCCAGGATGTTATGTTTTCAGGCAAATCCCTCACTCACTGAGCAGTGCAAATCATTTTATATTTCTATTTGTGTTATACATGGAGTACTCAGTATGGCAGACAAGGTGAGTGAGACTTGTGACCAGATTGGTGGGATGGCTCATGCGATGGGATTAAGCATGATTGGGTTGTATATATATATATATATATATATATATATATATATATATATATATACACACACACGCTCACATATGGAGACATATACACAAACCCTTTAATCAAAGGGACTAACTGAGGGTTAATGTTTTAAAATTGGTGACATTTATGTCAGCTGCACAGACATATTCCCTAAAATGGTGGATGGTAAACCTGATTAAAATTTGCTGAAATGTTACCTAGTTCCTCAATTTGAATTCAGTGGTTGGCATGCAAGAAGCGCACAGTATGTCATGGTAAGAAATAAAAAAAAACCCTCACTTATTTCTCAAAGTATGAATATATTGCTGTGTACACAGTTCCCAACAGAGGGATTTCAGTTTTCCTTGGTAGCTTTGTGCACAGCAATATTCTTGTAGCGGCAGAATGAAGGAGGGGGAAAAAGAAGAAACAGTCAGTGTTCTTTGCAGGAACCTATTTCTGTTAGAAAATTAAAATAAATCAGTACAAGTTTGTCTTCAGAAATATGGTTACAAATAGAAAAAGAACATAGTTTCTTCCTGTAAGGCTGTTCTGAGAAATCAAAGCCAAAGCTTCTAAATAGTGAGTTGTGTTTTAAAAGAAGGAAGTAGCTTAATTCAGTTTGAAGAGGAGATGAAGAAATTGTGTATCAAAAGCAGTCTTTTAGCAAAGTCTCTTACAAAAGGACATTTTACTCATGTGCATATGCATTTAAAAGCTACACTATATTGCGTATTCAGGTAAGTATTGAGTAAATAGGAAATGATGAGATCATCTTACATATTCACACAGCTTCACAAAGAGGCTCTTTATAATTGGTGAAAATATTGAGGTTACATCTGCCGTGCTATTCACCCTTCTCCTTGAAATACCTTTATCAATGACTGGATGGTATTGATACTGAACTCCTCTCATGGTAAACTTATAAGAATATTTTTAATTTACTGCACGAGGTTGAAATTGCTGTACTTAATGCTACAGTCAGATACTTAGCTGCAGCCACAAGTACTCTTTCTACATTCACAAAACTGGCAGACGAAACATGAAAAGGAATACTGACTCTTTAATCTCCACTTCTCCACCTAAGGCCCAAGGCAAGCTGACAGGGTAACTTCGTTCTGGAAACAGAAGGGTTTTTATTTTTTTTAATTCTGGATTACTTTTTCTTCTGCTTTTGAAAACTGTGGGCTATAGGGGAATGAACCTCGCATAGACTTAAAACAAGAACAAGTTTCTTTATCTGAAAAGTTACAGTCCTTGATGCTTACAGGAAGGTCATTTTCAAACCCCACAGGAAAAATAGCATCACAGCCAGAAAGAGTGCATTAAGTGCCTTACTTGCCTGTAACAGAGACAGTTGTCCATTTATAATAGCTCTGAGGATCAAGTGAGTCTTTGATGTTGTAAGGACTTTCCTATAGATTTTGCAATTAGTGAGCTAGATGTTTAAAATAGTGGGTATCCACTATTTTAGCAATGAAAAATATTTAGCAATGTTAAATGATGCTTGGTACAGAATCAGGAGCTAGATGATAGGAGACCTGTAGACATGTGGTGAGGAATCATAAGTCAGGTATGAAACTCTCCACAAACAACTCTATTTTGGATCTACTGCGTGGGGTAGAGGGAGGAGGAGGGGACGTAAGCCTGGACAGTGTGTGAATGCATTGTCTGCCTGGTGGGCCAAAAGCAAGGCCTTCAGAGCAGATTGCTTGGTAAAGAATGCCAGCTTCCCATCCCAAGAGTCCCCCTGGGCAATGCTGCTCTACCTCTCTCCATTGCACACAGCTCCTCACCAGCCCTGTCTGACTTACTGCATCTCAACAGAGTTCTTCTAAAGAAAATTCCAAAAATGAGAACTGCTTTAAGAAAATGCTGGTGAGGCTTTAGAAAGCTGTGTTTTATTCACAGCACACAACGGTAGAAAGCCCTGAGTGCTGGACAGAGAACATCTTTTTTAGCATAGGGTAGAAAGCAATCTATCGTGTCAGTACCACTGACTGAGACCTGGCTGCCTCTGTGATATCAGAGAGTAATAGTTGCAGGTTTATAAACATAAATTCATTTTTTCCTACCATAAGCGGGAAGTAGCAGATCAGGTTCATGAAAGAAAACTGTACTTCACTGATATTCAAACTCCAACCGAACTTCTTCATTCACCTGGGTATTCTTTTAGGCATCTACAGTCACTCTAAAAATGCTAAGTATGGCAATCGATTGCTTACTTTAAAATCTGAAATACTGTTTAATCTTCCAGTGTAGGGATGTTACACACATAAATACGTGATAAATTAGGCAAAATTAAGTATCAACAACCTTTCAGGAAAAATAAAGAGCCTTAATTAAGCATTTAGAAAAATTTGAAACCTTAAGAATGTTTGAAAACTGAGCAACACTTTTCCTGCCTCTTTGCACCAAAGCAAATGTTAAAAGCGGTCTGAGTCAAACTATTAAAAAATGTGAATTCACATCAGGATCAAAGTTTGTAACTTGCCAAATACAGTGAGGAAGGCCTTGCATGCTGCATGTGAAAATTATCTCAGATTAAGACCAGGAAGATGTTTTGTTAAAAATCAATTCTATTTTATCAGTTTACATGACATCAGTTCACAGTAGCAGTGCAAATTTATTAAAACCAAGCAAAGACACAAAAATTAGTGTTTCCCAGCACCATGGAAATCTTAATCTCCTACTTGAACAGCAGAGACACTTTTCTCTCCCCCTTCTTTTTGGGATTATTATAATATACCATTTTCCCATGGCCCAATGTTTGAAATGGCAACTTTATAATTATGCATAACCTTGAATATTAACAAGACTATATAATTCTAGGTAAAATGTTTATTTCAAAATGTTATGTAGGTATTGATCAAATGGAATGCAATGTATTGCTAGAGGCATTATTCAATGGAAGCTTATGGCATGCATATTAGAATACTGCTCTGTGGTTTCTATAGATAAAATTGATGTAAGTAAATGATATAAGTTTATTTTATGACAGACTGGATTGAAAAATGAGCAGCAGATTTTTCTACCTAGGATTCTCTAGGCTTTCTTGTCTTTTCTTAACTTTTTTCCCCCTCATGATTTGTCTCTCTCCCCATGACTTCAACCCTGCCATAAAGTGATTTTCTTCTGTTAATATTGAAACGGTCATTTAGAAACCCAAGCCTGCTTTGAACACCAACTTCAGACAGAACTTCCATTATCATTAATGAACTCTCTGTTCAAACTGTAGGGGAAAATGAAATCCCAGATCCAAATTTTGCCCTTAGCTACTAAAACTCTACATCAGAGGAGAAATTTGGCCTTGCTTGCTCAAGAAACTGAAATCTGTCCTCCATCTCTCCACTAACATTAATGTCCATCATACAACAACCTATGTAAGATTAATGATTTTAGAATATAACCCTTTCCATGCCAATGTATCTGTGGACTATACATAACAACATCTCCCAAAAATAGGGAAAAGAGACTGAAGATTTATGGAAGCAGATTGGCAGCAATATTAATTTTATCTTTGAATTACCTATGTTAAAAATGGTCTGTTTCATGGGATGGGATCCCTTTAAACATGCTTTCATTTCTGGAATAAGAGTCCCTGTTTGGGTGTTTGGGCTGAGTGAAATGAGTGATTTCCTCAGGCTGATCTCTAGAGGAAAGGCACCCAGAGCACAGTGTCATGGTGGTATGGCACAGCTGAATGTTCAAACTCCCTCTAACCAGCACAGAGATGGCGATGCCATCTCATATCTGACAGCAGATGTTTTTGAAATTTACTGTCCCTTTATACCACATGACTTGTAAAAAGTAAAAAACACCCAAAGATTTACAGCTTTCCACAGACCTTAATAAGATAGTTTAGTGCTAACCCCCCCACAGAAAACCCAAACAACACTAACACAACTTTGTAAAATAAAAATAAAAGAACTTTGGAATAATTATGCACTTTGTGATCTCAGAAACAATACTTAGCAACATATGGACATTGAGTTAAAAGGCTTCAGGTGTTTTGAAGGATATTCCCAAAGGACTGAAGTAAATTCCTGTACCAGCCCACCCACTTTATAGGTTATCAGGCATCAATACCAACATGGACCCACCACATGAAGCATGGATGGCAAAGCTTCAGGGGTTTTATGCAGGTTCTTTCAAACGAGTGCTAATAAGACCTGCTGCCACACATTTGATATGTGCTACAAAGTTTACTGATACTGTTTTCCTATCCTTACAGCCTTGAAAACTGTCTCCCTTAGACACACAAGGTCAGCAGTCCAGATCTTTGAAAAAGAAGAGAAATAGCCCACAGCACTAACAGGTTTCTAAAAATCCTGGAAAATTCCGCAACAACTCCATCATACCTTCATAGTCACATTTTAGGATGGGGTATTTCACAGCCTAGTAAACGACAAAAAAATCCTTAATCCATTCTTGGATTTTCAGTGGGGTGACACTGATTTAGACTATAAGGTGATGGAAACTTCTGGTAATCTTGGAGACGCCCTCAACAGTGAAGGTAGAAAGGTATGTGACGGAAGTACCTTTGTCCTTTTTTAAAATGCCATGCATTTACATCCTCTAGCAAAAACCACAGAAATAGCTTGGTGGACAGAATGAAGGTGAAGCTGCTGGATGTGTACCATAATGTCATTTATTCCCATGGCTTTGCAATTAAACATACGCTTCTGCAATTTGTCACAAGAATAATATCAAAATCTAAATTCTTTTTTGGGGTAGGAAATTTTGAGCACAAAAAAAAAAAAAAAACAACTTTAAAAAGACCCCAGAAAGTTATTAACAGAGAATCAGGAAAACACAGAGGTTACCAGCAGAAGTCAGAGCACAACCTTCACTTTATAACCCCTTAATGCAGCATGTATTTATACAGCTGGTATTATGTACACTTCTAAGGTCAAAATAGGAGATTTTGGGTGCAAATTTCAACTAACTATGAGCTATGGAAGACACAATTGAAAGCCTACAAACTGAAATGGGAATGTACTAAATCAGTATTGTATTAGCTTTAATTTGAAAATAAAATAGCATCAGGAATTAAGTTAAAGGGTTATTGATGCAAACAATATCTGAAGCATCTTGCAGAATAACTGTATATTGCTAAGCTACAAAAGGCAAAATTCTGCAACTAGGTTTAGCAGCTAATGATTTGAACAGCCTAAAGATTTATCTTTGTAGAGTTTTCTGGTTTGTTTACTATCCCAAAGATCGGATTCTCCTGATAAACACTTATTTATTTTACATTCAGAAAACATTTGTCTAATAGAAAAAAATTTGCAGGTTTTTGAAATATCACAAAGATTGAAAATTTTGTGGGATTAAAAATGATTTCTGAGTATTTTTATGGTTAATGGATAATTAAGCCACCAAATATTACAATAGTAACAACTGCTCTCTACACATAAAAATGTAAGCATCACCTGTGAAGATATGAGCCAGCCATGAGTTAATAGTGTATAAAACAAGGGTACAAGGCACACATAATTGCATACTGCAGACTATTGTTCCCCTTCTTTTAAAGTATCTGGCTTTGTTCAAAAACACAGACAAGGAAATAAGGCTAGACAGACCAATATCTCATGTAACCCAAAGAAGAATTTGCAGGAGCAAACACAACATCTTCAGGATTTCAAAGCATGGCTAAAAGACATGACAATACACACTCTTGGGTAGTAACCTTAAGATTCATTAGGACTGAAAAACAAACACCAGGCATGTGCTAAAACCAAAGTCCATGATCCTTTTTTGCCTTGTATGAAAAAAAAAAAAATTCTTTACATGCTTCCATTTCTTCCAGTTTCTTATCTCCTGTTCCCTCAATTTGCTATATCTCCACCAGCTCCAGCCAAAAGGACTAAAGTGTGCCAGTGTCCAACACGGAAATCTTTGCAGGTCTATACTATGGACACAGAGAAAGATTGTGCAGGTAGTCAGACAAGCACTTCTGCAATACTTTGAAAACAACATACACTAGGCTGTCACCAGGGTGCCAGTTGGGCTTAGTTTAAGAAATAGCTAAACCCCTGACATTCTATCAGTCTAATTTAGAATCAATCTTGCTTTCCATCGATGATAATAAACTTGTACAAACATGAGATTCATTTGTATATTTTAGCATTTTATTTCAGTCCTGGAATGTAAAACCTGACATTGGAATCAGTTTGATTTTTTTGGTTATTGAAGATATTAAGCACTACAAGAGCATTGAAATTTCGATCTGATTAGGATAAAAATTCCTCAGGATCAAAACACTTCTTTTTTTCCCCCTACAGTTTTACTAATTGTGAGCTACTTGACATTGCAGAGTTATTCCACAGCATGATAGCAAAATATGTGAAGTATTTTACTGTTAGAAATTATCAACTCATTCTATTTGTTTTTCATGTGTTTGAGGTTATTAAGAGAATAAAAAATTATAACTGATGTGCATAAGTTAAAAGGGTTAGTTCAACTACAGCTGGTAGGCTAAACCACTAAGCAATATTTTGTAGAGCAATAGATTTTTTTCTACTGAACATACATAAAAGAAATCATGAATATATAACTGATTTAAAAGCAGACTGAGGGGGTAATATCCCTTGAAAAATAGGGGAGCCATGAAAAAGGTGAATGTGGAATAGTTTATTTTCAGAAAGACTGGATTATTCTAACCACTGGAAACCAGATAAAGTAGATGAGAGGGAGTGCTACCAAACATACTCATCAGAGACCTTTGCTTTATGGGAAATGAACTGCCCTGGCTCACTGTTGCTGAGGAATTGTATTTCTTATAGCTGTAAATCAAATCCTGAAGAAAGAGGATGATATTTTCTAAGCAATAGCTGACGACAACAGTATCTTTCTTGTCAGAGCCAGGTTTCTGAATTCAGACCTCAATTAGGATTTCAAAATGAAAAAGCACATATTATATACCAATACCAATTGGTATGTACTTGTGACAGTGTTCTTGCAAACAATATATTAATTTTGAAATGATGGCATGTTATCATATATTTGCCCAAAAGTAAATTTATGGTTGCCTTCAGAGATCTGGACTTTCTTCCTTGCTGCTTTCTTAATGACCTTTATTGAAGAGCAATATCAAAAACTTGGTGTTCAATGAAGACCATTAATTTTTTAGAATTAAATAGAAGATACATACTCCTGCTGCATTTGACATCCCCTCATTCCTAGCATGAAATGAACTTCTTAAAAAAGCTGTTACACACTTCTGAATTCTAACAGTGTCAAAAAAAGGGAAGTACATGCACAGCATGTACTCCTGAGAGCAGCAATGGCCCTTGCTGCGCTCTATAGAGAGTGCTAAGATCTGATACAACAGTAATTTTACTGATCTGCATGATTTCTGGTGTTGATTTGACATCAGATGTATCCTGCTAGCTTTAAGGTCAGGTATTTTTGTCACTAATGTCATAAGAACAAGGCCAGTTCTACTTATGCAGGGATTCATGGCTTGGTGAAAGTGTTTGAACTGCCCTATGCTTGACACCCACTTCTGTCCTGCAATGCTTTTATGCGGTGGTGAGTAAACAGAGAGGATCCTGTCACCTTCCCCATTCTTACAAGTGGTAAAGTAGAACTGGGCCATGAGGGGTCTTTCTAGGCTTTTAGTTCTATATGCATAACTATGAAACACAAAACATTCAATTACAACTCTTTCATGGCACGTAACCCAGTGAAGAGCTCTGTCACAGAACGAGGATTAGAGACTGTATCTGTGCCAGGGTACAGCCAGACCTGTAATTTTTGAGCGTTTGGATTGAAACAAAAGTTGTTGCAGCTTAGCCAGTTTCTGTGCATTAGCTGAGCCAACAGCTGGGTCATGATACTGGATGTGCACAGGCTGTTAGACTAGAGAACATTTTAATTATGATCTCTGTGAGAGAGACTTGATTTATGCAATGATTCTACCAGCAATTTGTTAAACAACCATTGTGAAGATGAACAGATAAGAAGATTCCCAAACTCCTGAAGCCATGTACCATTTTAAAACAGGAAAGAGCTTAATAAGGTAGAATTGTAACACCAAAATTTGGCTGAGAGATTTGTGAAAAAGCGTGATCATTCAAAGTTTGAATGAAACAGAAGAGAAACAATTGCCATAAACTTTTTTTTTCTGCTTGGAAAAAAATTATGCTTCAATAGCTTATGTTATCATGCCATGTATTATGGTGTTGCTATAAATGCAGGCAGAGTATGAATGTTGTTTTATTAATTCAAAAGGGATTCAAGGCATAACTTACATAAATCTCTTAATAGAAATTTTGAACCTAATGGAATTTTTTGCTATTTACTTCATCGGGCTCAGAATTTTAGTCCACAAAATTGCTTTTTTATGGCATAATGCCTATGTCCATTGAAGCCAATGAAAGCTTTTCCAGTGACCACAACTGACCTTTCATTAGGGCAGTAGCTCCTTTACAAAAGCCTGTTGTCACTGCTATAGTCTTGCAGACCTTCTTCACAATTGTACTTGTTATGGTCGCATTCCTGAAACTGCTTTTGTCTTCTTTTATCTGAGATAGAGTTAACAAGGCCTGCTTTTCTAAGTTTCTAATGGGCTGCTATGATCTAAAGCCATCAATAGCCCTCTTCATTTTTTTTCCTGTGTGATTTTGTGCAATGTTTTTTTCTTTGCTTGTTTTTCTCTTTGATATTTTTGAATATCTTGGATGAGAGGGCAGGGTATAGTGGTCTTACTTTTCCCTTATGATATGTTGTCAGTAAATAGGCAGAATAGCAGTTTCACTTATGTTTCTTTTACCTTTAAATCTACAATTGCAATTTGGATTTCTTCTTGTTTTAATCATTACAAATTATTTTATTTCCTGTAAAAATAAACCAAGATTTTTGGTTGCATTCTCCATCAAACATAACCTATTCAGTTTGCTACTTTCTCAAGTCCTGCTTCTTTGTTTTCTCCCCAGTGTTTTCTATCCATTACTTTAGCTTCCAAGTCCTCTTCAAAATATTGCACAAATCTGCTTTTTCTTTTTGGTTGTTTTTGTTTTTGTTTTTTTTTTTTCCCATTGTGATCTCAAGCAGTTATTTCCTATGTAGTAGTGGTAAATATCCCCTTCTCTCTGTTTTGGGGAGGTAGTTCTGCTGGGTTCCACCTTCCACAGCCAGTGTTTGCCAGCTCATGAATTTTAGCTCTAATTCTAGTTTTACTAAACCATGAAGATTTTCTCCTTCTGGTTTGGTTTGAATTTGATTTTATAGGATTGGCAAGTTGCTATGAAGTATTTTGGGGTTCTACAATTTTTTTTATCTTGGTTTCTGTACAATTTTTATTGTCAACTGCTATAAGTTGAACATCTCTCTGGGCAAAGATATGAACAATGTTGGCTTCTGCAGAACTTATGTACTTCCCCAGTTATTCCCAAGACTAATTAAAACTTGAAAGTCTTTCATAAAGAGCATGAGTTTGAACACGAAAAGACAAAGGCAAAGCCCTGTATCTGGGATGGATGGATTCCCTGCTGTGTTACAGGACTGGGACTGACTGGCTGGGTTGCTGCTGTGTGAAAAGGGACCTGGGGGTCCTGCTGGACACGATGCTAAGCATGAATCAGCAGGGCTGTACTGAAAAGTGCACAGCCAGCAGAGCACAGAAAGTCCTCATCCCCCTTCACTCATCACTCTTTAAACTGCATCTGGAATCTAATTTTAGGCTCCTACCATAGGAAATATATTGATAAACTTCAGTGAGCTGAGAAGAGGTCTGTCAAGATCCCCAGGGGCTGGTGTATTTGCTCTGTGAGGAAAGGCTGTGGAACCAGGCTTGTTTAGCCTGAAGATGAGGTGACTTCAGGGGAACCTAGCAGCATATCTGCAAGCAGGGTACTGCAAACATGGAGCCAGGAGCTGCACCATCAAAATAGGGAAATTCCAACTGGATAGGAGGGAAAAAAACACCCCCAAAATCACAATGAGGATACCTGACACTTATTAAGATAATTGGAACAGGTTACTCAGAGAAGTTGTTGAGAATCTGAAGTTTTTCAACATCAACTACACAAAGTGCTAAAAAATTTGCTTCGAATTAGTATTGATCTTGGGTTTTTTTCTGTTTTTTTTTTGAGTATTAGGTGGAACTAGATGATATCCCAGAGTTCCTTCCAACCTAAATGATTCTATGAGCATCTTGTTCCTATAAGGCAAGAACACAAATATACATAAAAGATGTAACCAGCCCTGTCTATTGAAAAGAAACAACTAGCCTGGCAAGAATAATTATGCTATAGCCACACAGCCAAGTTTGTGAGCCCTGCTATGCTGGATGTTGATAGTGGGAGAAATCTCTGTGTTTGTAAAGTTTGCAATCCAATCAGCTAAACTGGACATACAGTGAGAGCAGGAATACAGTAAGTTGATTTTCTTGAAGTCATTCCTGTCTTCAGGGTCTCTTGAGTCCTAGTCCAGTGCTTATATACTGGACCATACTACAGTCATACTCTCTGCATAGATCTTGAAATTTTCTGAAGATGAATGTTTCATAAAACATATCCTATTTGAGAGAGAAGTGCTCATGCAGAAGATTAAGGTCTTTTTCAAATGGGATGTTCATCTATGCCAGGTGGTATGGGAAATCTGAGTCATAAATATCTTTTATTTCCTTGGTCAGATAGTGCAGTGAAAGTGCAACTTGTCAGTTTTGACTTCCAGTTTCAAGAGTACCAAGAATTTGAGTTTCTGAATTTGTTCCTTCATTTCTCAGCAACTGACATATTCTCCTGGTTATTAAATGCTTAAAATTTAAATGACACAAAAGTATTTTGTTTATCCCTTTGGATAGTTGATTTTTTTTTTCTGCAGAAACATATCTAATTTGATTTTATGCCAAACACATTTTACATTCTAGAAACTTTTGTAATCTTTACACAGCCTAATACTGCTGTTGGCTGCCATATGTTACAGAAGCTGTCCCTATTCTCCTGCTTTCCGATCAGTTATATTCCTATTTTCCCTTGCACATCATGCACGGTAATTTGGGATGGAACATTTTTTTCTGCTTTCTATTGTAGTCATATGGTTTTGTAAAATCTAATTAAATGTGGCTGCATTTGGGCTGCTGCCCTTTTTTAGGAAATGTTAGTAGGACATGATGCAGGGGGAGCGGAGTTATTCAAATCTGTGACTCTGAATTTAAGAAGCAGTTTGCAGATCATCTTCTGGATTAAGAAAAACACCAAAGTCAATCATAAATGCAGTCAGTCACTGAAACTTCCAAAGGATTATCTGGCTTCACTGCAGGCACAGATAAATTAGAGATTATGGGCATAAGTCTTTTTTCGCACAAGGGTAAATCAGGAGCCCCATCACTGAAGTCAACAGATCTCAACAAGAAAAGAATTAGGCCCTATGGCTTTTAGTAAGAGGAATACAAAGAGTTTAATTACAAGGAATCATGCTGAACCTCCCTTCCCCCATACACAGACACTGCACATGTTCTCTGGTAAGGTTTGTCTCTTGCAGCATTTTTGTACTTCTGTTATCCCCATCCCAGTCAGATACTCCCAGTGTGCATACAACAGGGACTTAGATGCTGTAAGGATGGGGGCACTTAGATATTGACACATGGAGTGGTGAAAGCATTAGCAGGGCTGTAGCTCAGTTCTGTATGAAAAAACCTGGTGAAATCCCAATTATGCTGCAGTTTTTTGTCCTCTGTGTTATGATTCTGAAAAACCCAAAATCCTTAAAGAGGAGGAGTTCCTATTCTGTGCCAGGGAGGGAGTTTCTCATGTAAGCAATGCCTCTTTAAGGATTAAAATAATGCATAGCACATGTAAATTAACAGCTGCTGGAAATTCAAGTAATACAAATATAATGCTTTATTTCCACATATTTAAATGGTCTTATATGTCTATAAAAAGACTGGAAAATAAATCACACAAAGAATTACATTTAAACCATCCTCTGTGAAAACCTCTGACCAAAAAAAAAGCAGGTGTAAGATGAAGATCCCAGTTGTGGAACATAAATAATAGTTTAGGAGCAATCAGCTGTTGTACCAGATAATTTGACAAAAATGGAAGTACTTACAGTCTAAGTGACTATGTCTAATGCCTTCCACATCTTCAGCATGAATGAAGTGGTAACATCTCTTTCCTACAATATCTACAGGGGTCAGATCCATGTAATCACTAATCCTAAAAAGGAAAAAAAAACATAAAGCCTATAATTCAAGAAAGAAAAGAACAAAAGAATTGTCAAATGACTCAGAAAGTTAAATCTGCTAAAAAGTTTTTTCAGCATTATATCATTTGAATGGAATATCTGTACAAATGAGACAAGGCCTTAGAGGAAAAAAAAAGAAAAAAATCTTTTAAAAGAAACCTAGAAATTATTTTATCTATTTAACTAAGTGGAAAATTAAATTCTAGTGCATATTCTCCATGCAGCATAACACCAGAACAATATAATTCCATGAAATTGTAAAGCATTAGTGACAATCCAAAATCCTCATTAAAAGACTAAGATGATTCAAGGTTACATAATAAAGTAGAAATATGTTATGTTTATACCAAATGATTAGAGACACATTTCATTTCAACAGATTGGTCTTCTATTGGGTATATTCATGAAAAAGCTCTTCAACCATTTCTTGGCACCAAGTCCAAACTCATATTTCAAGGGACATAATTTAAATGCTGAGACACACAGATGCCTCAGGGTGTTATCTTTTTTAGTCTAATTCATTTGGGAGCTCAGCTTTCACTCTGGGTCCTTTCAACTGGGACTTTGTTGTTTATTGCACATAGAAACTTTAAAATCTATTCTGCAGACCTTTGTGTGCGTGTGTCTGTGTGTGTGTCTGTGCACTTGTGTCTGTGTGCATGTGTAAACTCACATCGTGGAGAGTCAAGGGGTCAACCTCCTTAAACACAGTACAGACATTTAAAAGAAAATTGGAAAATGCCCCACTCAAGCAAGAGTTTGAAACTATGTCTGTTTTCTAGACATAGGATACTTTTTTTAGGGTTTGAAATAATCTGCAATGATTGCGGTACATTCTGTGATAAAATCAGGTAGAGGAAATCCCACCCTGCCAGCCTGGTAGAAAGGGGCAATCTCTAGGCAAGCCACTACCCTGTGGTCCTATAAAACATATGCATAGGCTTGTGTTTGAGCAGATCAATGGTTCCAATGACTTACAGGACTGAAATTTAAAGGTAGGTATATGGTACAGTGTTTTGCTGAATTTGCTGCATTTGCTGAAATTATGCATTAGGCTTGAGGTTTGCTACACAAGACTGCTTCTGAAGGATCTACTGACAACCACCATCATGGCCAACAAGCCAAACCTCTGCCATGTGCTAATTTCTTTTTGGGCACATATTAGCAGATGTAGTATCACAGTCCACATTAAACTGGCTATTGTCTCTTTCCAAATGGTCTTCAATCCTCAACAGCTGAAAACACACGGACTGATCATGCACTGTAGCATCAGCCTCTCATTTTGCTTTTAGTTATTTATCACCATCTGAGATGATATTTCCTCTGCAGGTGCTTTTCTCACTCCACTAACTAATAAAGAAATCCCAGATTATCTTACATGGTGAATCTTATATAACAAAAATCCTACATTTGCAAAATAGACACAGATTAACATACCGCATTTTAGGCAACAAAATTTTATGTCCATATTTCACACTCTCTAAAAAAAATATGATTTTTTAGGAATAGCCAGTATTCTAGCTAACAGATCTTGTCTCAGAGGGAAGCTAATGTCTGGCTAGTTTGTGCACTGAGTCCAGGATTATGAAGGAGATCTCTTCATTCTGAGGAAAGTAACAAGATGCACCCAAAGACTTGAGTAATGTCATTCCTGCTCACTGCTGTTTCAAGCAGGCAACCACTTGGAAAAGTAGGAGTACTATTGATCTCACCCCTGCTGATCCAATGGTCCACTGTGAGCATTCATTTCAGTTAAGTGGCATGGCTTCTGCTCCACACTCCCTGCAGCTGCCAGTAACTCCCCATTGCTCCATAAATAGTGCTTACAGCTTGCCCAGCATGGATCCATTTTTCTCTGTTTTCATCAATGTTGTGCTTGCTTTACTGTGGCACCGCAAAGAATTTCATAGCTGCCCGCAAGTGCCAGGAGTCAAGCTCATATATTCAGGGTGGGATACTTATCTCCTTTTCTATAATCCCAGAAGAGAGATCCCAATGTCCCTGACTCAGAGAACAGCCTTGGCAAACACCCAGATAATTAATCTGACAGCTTTAATCAGCTGTTCTGTTAATTCCTTCCCATCTTCTGTTTTTTTTTTTTTTGTTCATTTATGCAGTTTTTACAGTCATATTCTGCACTGTAGCTGCTGTGAAATCCAAGTCCTGTCATTCTTATTTCATTTTAGATGAGTGGAAATCCTGCTGCATCAGTGAGACCACATTCACCTCCCAGCACTGGCAGAAGTATTTCTACTATTTGAAACTAGCTTTATAAAATATTTTGAACAGATTTTTAACAATGACACAGGGGCTTAAAGTGGAATTATTGTAGCATGCATTCAAGTACCACTATATGCATTCTGCATTACCACGAGATAAAATCCGTAACAAATAAGGAAAAGTTGCTTTATAATGCTGTCTTCAGATAAAAAATTGAAAAACATTAATAAACTCAAGACTTTCTTGCTGTCTTCCCACAGTTTACCATGTCTTATCAGCCCTTCCTATGTGATTACCAATCATTGCATATCACCTGATGAATTTTACAGTTTTTAGTGATGTCTTTCTCAGGCATTTGGAAGTTTTATTGCTACATGAGTATAAAGGGATGGTTTGAGAAAAATGTTTAATTAAAAAAACCCCCACATATACAATTTAGGGCTCATAAAAATGTCAAACTCACAGCAGAGAAAGCATAAATCATCCTAATTTGGCCTAAAAGTTCATATCATTCTTGACCTGATGGAACAGTTCATTTTTCACATCTATTTGATTCCTGGCTTTTTTTTATGGAGGTTGCCAATAAAGGCAGCAGTAAGTGCAGGTGATTTTGTTAAAAGGGAATTTGTTCATTAGGAACTGGATAGATACCAGCAACTCACTTCACAGAGGCCTTTGAAAAACTCTACAGTGGTAGCAGCTTTCCATTACTACCTAGGTAGGTCACAGTGAAATCAAAGACTTAGGGAAAAGTTTTGTTCTAGATCCTATTCCTAACTCCCAAAGCTCTTTTGCCAGCATCTGGATAGTCACTGGCTAGAGTCTCAGGCAAAAAGCCCAAGCTTTAATGCCATTGTCCACTTTTTCTGTGACTTTGTGCAAACCACTTTCCATGAAGCAGTTTTTCCAAGTTTAAAAATGAGAATAATATATTCACTTTTAGACAATGATCTGGAAGTATACATGAAGTGTTCTCTCTAATAGCCAAGTAGTATTTTAAAAAGTATTCCAGCAGTGCAGCAATGTGGCAGCAAAGACAACCTCATAATTGAAATCCAATAATATTTTAAGTTGTTTAAGATCCTGATTCAACAAAACAGTTGAGTATCCTTTTTAATAAAAGTTTATACTGATGTGCTATCCTGATCACAGGTATTCCACTATAATTGAGCAATTATGATTGTTCATATCAGAGTTTCCAGCCATCGTTGCTGTCACAAGAAAAGCTTGCAGTAGCCACCTTGTTTCTTCCACTTTTTGATGATGTCCCCTTCACAAAATTTATTTTGGCTGCATTACCTTCATTCTTCCTTTCCAACCTTTTCCCTATACCTTGGACTTCCATCAAAGGATCCAAACTTACTACGTGTAATTTCCTTCTCAGATATTTTCACTCTGAATACCTATTCCCTCTGAAAAATCAAATATTTTGATTTTTCAAAATCAGGACTCTGAGGTCTTAATGGTTTTGATCAGCCCCTCTGCTTCCCAGCTCTCCCCCCACCCCAGGCACGGCCCAGGCCCCCATGGCAGCTCCATGGCAGTCAGTGCCCAGCTCCTCACAACCCTGCCTGGTCATTGGCCCTCCTGTCCCGACCCCAGCTCTTTCCACTGCCTGTCCTCAGGAGATGCCCAATGCCAGGGGCTGGAGCTGCCCCTGTGCCCCAGCTCCCCTCTGGGCTGGCAGATGGGCCCTGGCTGCCATGTCCTGCCCTCACAGGTTGCTGTGCAGAGCACCCAGCACCACAGACACCCAGCCCCCAGGGAGCAGGAGCTGAATTTAAATCCTCTCTTTCCCCTTCCCAGATCACTCATCACTATCACACAGAACACAGCCTCCCCCAACCAACTCTTCATCACCTGTTCCCATTTCACTGCTGCCTTTCCCAGTATGCCCTTAACCAATTTTATTCTACAGTTTTCCCACCTCTAACTGCAACAGATCCCACCTCTCTAGCCTACTATCTAGGCCATCTGTGCTTCCGTTCCATTAAACACCGAGCATGATAGCTGTAATCTGCAAATTAGTTCAAAAATGGAAAACTTTAAAACTTCAGACCAAAAAACTTGTGGAGGGGAGGATGGAGGAGCATAAGGACAGGCATACAGGTCAGACCAACGTCTGTCTAGTCCCAAATCTTGCCTGTAAGAGGGACGGTGAAAGACTGTAAAAAGCAGAGAAAACTTAGAGGAATATTTCCTGGTGTATCTTCCCTTATTCTACAAGACATCCTGCAAATTACAGTTTTAAATTTACCTTTTATCTTTTTAGAATGTAATGAAAATGAAGGTAGCAATGATGAGAGTGAATTCAGTGTTCTCCTACACCACCAAGATGACATTGCAAAAGTCAAAAACTTCAAAACTTCTTGCCAAGCCCATGGAACAAAGAAGTAAAGGATCTAAAAGCCGTACCTATTTTCACAGTAAATGATATTGAGGTCCATATTCACACGAGTGACAAACATGTGGCAGTCAATCCTGACTTCATTAATTGTAGGAGGTGGCAAAGCATGAGCAACAACAACAAGTCCCATGATTTGGCTGGGCACTGTCCGTCCATGTGACAGCGACACTCTCAGACGTAACCGGCCTGTTATATGAATCACCTGGAAAACAAAACCAATAAAAAATACCAATGAATTTTGAGTGCAGCTGTGACATCAGTTTCTTTTAAAGGATAATTTTACTGTTCCCCATAGATTACTTAACACTGCCTAAAATTGTACCAGCTAACTGCCAGTATCATTGTTAAGCTTATTAATATTGGCTGTCAAGATGCCCTATATGTCCTCATGGAAAAAAAAAACATAACAGGAAAATGCTTCACATTCATCAAATAAAAACCTAACAACCCAACAACCTGTGGTGTTGATTTTTGCTGTGGTGTTTGTTACACAAAGAAAGAAGACAACAGCAATGAAGTAGAAATTAAATAAAAAAGAGAGTTAGATAAAACTGAAATAATGAAGCTGAAAATTAATAAAGTAACCATTTTATAGTATTTGGAAATTGAATATGATATAAGAAAGACCAGCAGTTTGGAAACATAATGAATTTCATTGAGTTGATAGTCACCTACACCATGGAAACACTGTTCAATTCCTTGAATTTCTTCTTTGTGGTTGGCAAATTGAGAAGCAACTGCCTACAGGTGATCTGTGAGCTCAGGTGCAGGATGGTCTTTCTTCATCCACATTAAAACATTTAAAGAGTTGGTAGATGTGTAATGCCTTTGCCTAGTGCACCAGGCATGCATGGAGAGCTCTGGGGGTGGTGGTTTTCTTCCATAAGCACAAGGTAATACCAGAAGATGCTCAGATGCAATAGCATCCATAAGAACTGCATCCCCCTTCTAAGAGCACTGCCTGAAATAGAAAACTGAAACTCTGGGAATTACTCACCACTTCCAGTTTCACTCCTTCAGGAGTTCTGTGTATAAATAAAGGGGTTGTTTTATCCAGTAAAATAATATAAATACAGAATATCGAAATGAAAATGCAAACTGCAGTTCCTGTAGTCATGGATAAGAGATGCACAGGAATTGGCAGTTGCTGGCTGCCACAGATTTTCATCCTCAGAATGTAGTATATCATCAACATCAAGAGAACACTTCCAGGAGATGAGGGCCCCTTTTCTGTCATCCCAGACTCCCTACCCAGAGGTCAACAGAGAAATTGGTTGATTCCTGGGTCACAGGAGGAGGTGACAAAAATGTGGTAATAATTGTACTGATACTCATCTCACAAAGATAGAAGACAAGCCCTTTACTTCTGATCTGAGATTGATAGTAGAAAGTGAGAGAGAAGAAAATTTGTAATTTTTAAGATTGCAAATCACAAAGTGCATCCAAATTAAAATCCAATTAATGCTAGTAAATCTGTGATGTAAGACTTGAAATTTGTTTCTTTTTTTTTTTTATCTAATCATTGAAACATCTCCTTTCACCACTATTTCACATTTTGAGCCTAGGCAGTGTGGTGAATCTGAATGAGGAAAGTGATTAGCTGCTGTGTATGGCCATTTCAGTTACAGGTTTCTGACCACCCATGTTTAAAGTAACTATTGCCTAAACTCACACTTAATGCACCTTTCAAGGGCAAACTATTCTATGAATATATGAAAAAGTTCCTAAAGGCAAAGATGCAAAAACAGCATTTCAAACCCACTTTAATTATTTCTTTTTCTTAAAACCTCATTAACTAATAAGAAATAGCTAAAAGAAATAGGATTAACTTCACAGGAGGGACAGTAATAGTATATTTTGCTCCTTCGAGCTAGGCTTGCATATACATCTCCTTTTTATCATTATCTGTCTCTTTATCATGCAGTTTCAGCTTATTGAAAAACTCAAATCTGTAAATGCTTGGAAAAATGCTGATGGATAACTGGTAAAATTGTGAAAATTTATCTTATCCTGAACGTGCTATGCAAAAGTATAATTTTTCTGTTGTTTTTTTCGTATGAGTCCTTATGCTAATATGTTTGAAGTTGGCATGAACACTTCAGGGAATTTTTAAGCTATATCACATATATATATATCTTTGTATTTTTCTAAACCTTCATGTCATTTGCAGCTAAATATCAAAATGATTTGTTTTTGAACAACTGTCTATTCAGGCAGTACCTCACTTTTTTCCCAATACTTCATCTGAAATATACTTCAGATGTAGTATTGCCCAAGAGACAGTTCCAAACCTGCTAGGACCACCATATATTAACATTGTTGAATTTCAAGAGAATTTGCTTCCAGATACAAATTATTTAGCATGTTCCTAATTCCACCATGGACCAAAACATGTTCACAATTCCCATATGAAGTAAAATTTTAGGGGTCAGCACTCAATTTCATTCTGATTCTCTACACTGGGAAAGGTACAGCAAACTACCCACCAGTTGCAGTGCCTGTGTGCCTCTATTCTGTATTTCCATGCCTGAAATCCTCTTCTATGACAACATTAGTCAAATGCACCAAGTGGGAAAATATAATTGGTAGTAAAAAACAATTCTAACTGTCATGACCTTGTCTATATTGTGAGTATTGCCACTTTTAACACTGGTTCATTTGAACTGGGATTAGGGGTGATAGGAATTATAGGGTCAATTATCTCCTGTAGCTAAAATTAATCTCTTTATAATTCAATCCCACAGCACTAGTCTATCATATCCTAAAGCAGTATTATGACTTTAATGAAGCTAAATTGCAACAATAAACTATTTTATGAAGGACAATACTTGGCTCCAGATGTAAATATATAGTTAGAATTTGCTAGGAATTTCCTGAAAATAAAAAGTAAACACAGCTCTTCTGTGCAGTTGCCTTTATAAATGCTTCCTTCTGAAAAGTTAGTCCTAATCAATCTTTAAACACTATCTTCTTTCTACTAATGCCTTATGAATAGACAGGCACATTTAGATGTCACAGCAAGAGAAGACAGTGATACTGTGTTCTGTCTATTTCAAAAAGGTGGGTGAATACTCCTGATCACAGGATCATCAGAAACTTTGTATGTCAAGAGCTGTACAGATTTCCCCATAATTTCTTCATCCACCTTCAGAATTAAATTAATTACAAGACTCCTTTTTTATGTTGCTGTGAGCTGGACTGGGTTAACTGTCCAGAAATTTCTTGCTTACAAACTGTTTATTAGTAGGTGTAACTATGATTTTATGATTCATACTACAGAAGCCCAGGGAAGTCTTATGGTTGAAATAAGCCATGTGACTTGATCGAGACCAGAATTTTGCTCATTCTGATCTATATTATTGCTTGTAGTACAACCTTGGATAGGCAGGTGGGTGAAAAAAAAGCATTTTGCAAAACCAAAACTTTAAACACTGAGAAATTAAAATAACACATATACTGTAAAGACGTAATGCTGAAGCAAAACAAATACTGTAAAAATCTTATGAACTGCTTAATTGCTTTGTTTAAAGCAAAAAACCTAAATCAACTTTGCCTAACACACTAATATTGGGAAAAAAATAATTTGGCTTTTATTTTTAGCTGATTAGAAAACGGATTTGCAAAATATTGTAAGTACATGTAAACACATGAGTTTATGAGTGTGGGAGTGTTAACAAGCCACACTGGTTGGACAAATATATATTTCTTTTCCCTGCCATATGCTCTCTTTAGTCATCTGTTAGTGATATGCTCTTAGATGTGCTCTACTAATGTCTACTCATTATAAACAAGCACATCACAAAGACCTTGATAAAACCTTCCCTCTGTCAATACTTAGGGAAAGTAAAGCCCAGCAATAGAAAAACACATCTGGAACCTGCACATCATCCTTTAAAGCTAAATCTCACCTCTGAAGATGGAAATACTTTCTTTGTCAAAAGATATCTTTAAATACTACATCCATTTTTTCACATACATGTGATGCCAGAGTAAGGACATGCATTACCAGAGGCTATAAAAACCTGCAAGTATGAAAAATCTGTGAATTTCACCTTTCAAATGTCTCTGTGTGCTTCAAAACTTAAACTTCATTTTGAAACAAATTTCTAAACTACTTCTTTTGTTCTCTGTGTAAATGATTATGCCAATTTATTGTGCGTGTGAAACCACAGCACTAGCAGAAGCTGTCCGTCCAGCTCATTTAATGAGACATTAAATTTGAACTCTTAAAATTATTGTGTAGAATAATTTTTTTAGAAAACAATCACATATGAAAACACCCAAATGTATTTAGTGTGTGCACCTAGGTATTTAGCTACTTTATAAACAATTCACACACACATTTATTCCCCTTTTACAGAAACAACTGTTTCTGAAGCATACATATATGTATATATGTATATTTGTTTTGGTCTCTCAAATATATTAGTTTATACTTCCAAAATCAACATCTAAATCTTTAAAACACAATCAATTTAAACTGATGAAATTGGCCGAAGAAATATCTTACAAACTATACCCACAGCCTCTCATTTTTCCTTCAAAGAGTTGTGTGTTCCTTCACTCACTGATACACATCCATGCATCTCAAAACCTGTCTGTGACACCAGTGAGACAAATGTTTTTACACTCTGCAAGGTGATGAATTCCTACATGGTTTCAGGTGATTTCTAAAGTAAGAGTGAATATTTGGAAGCAGAATTTCCTCTGGACTATGAAGAATACAGAGCCCAGTGTCGCACTGGGAGTTTATACAATGGCATCTGAAAGTTTTTCCTTTTCTCACATAAAAATAAAACCATTCAGTATAGGTTTCTTTATTTACCACACTTCCTTCCTGCTCATGTCACACTGCAATCACTACAACATTTCTACTTGCTTATGTTTTCTCATGGTCAGAAATTGTTTGTTTCTGTGGTTCCACAGCCCCACCCTCAATTGAGATAAAAGCCTGCTCTCCCAGTCTTCATGAAAGCTTTGGGAGAAGACATCATTGGCTTATATTTACCATTCAGCAGTAGCTGGGAAATGAGAGGTCCAGTAAGGCTTTGAGTCTGCAGGTCCTGTAATACTTCATCATCCCCTTCTCAGGCTTACTGCATTTCTGCAACCACTACAGTATTACTAACAGGAGATTCCATAGAGCATGACATTTTGGTGTTGAAAAGGAACGAGCCACTACAACTGTAATATGTTGGATCACCCCACATGTGCAGCAAGCCTGAGATGTCCCAAATGCATCCAACTTGCTGTACACAGGCCAATCAAGTCTCTATTGTGAATACTTAGCTTAATACATAGAGGACACATTGGGCTTGCCATGTGCACTTTACATGATGGGTTTCATCCATTGTGTCAAGTAAAGTTTGCAGATGTATGTTCCTGTTGAATCAATGCTAGACTTGCTATCTCTTTTAATCTATGAAATAACCATTTTATCATTTTCCCTTGTTAACATCAGCCATCTCCAACCTCATAAGCATCATCTATCTTTTCTCTTGGACAACATAACCAAATAACCTGTCTACTTACAGTAATTGTTCTTAACACTTACTTGATTCAAAAATTTGTTACTTCAGTTTTAGCCTCAAAAAAATGCTTGTATGCTGAAAACCCTGTATATCTGGGGTCTTTTTTTCAACTACAGTAGTCCATTTAATAAAGAGCATTGTGTCTACACACCAACCTTGTCCTATTATATCAAGTCTGCACCACAACTAAGAAAAGTAGTACTTAGTGCAGCTGTCACTGTTACATTCAGAACCATGGTGGATGAAAATAAGACAAGGCAATATAGTCTATGACTCCTGAGAAACAGCTTCGCAGTCAGTCTTGATTGAGTTAAGCAATGAATGCCATGTGAAACCTCTGTTCAGAGCTGTGGTCTTGAGCACCCATTCAAAAGAATACGCGTTGGATTTCAAGGAGGGGGAACATTATTCCTAACACATACATAGTTTCAAGGTCAATAGCCTCTTTCCCATCTACAAGTACATTTTAAATCCCTTCAAATACACCTGCAAAAGACAGTCTGAAAATGGAAATGGTATTTACATTTAAACAGCATATTTGGTCTCAGGACGTATTTTATTGCTAAAAAGTCAATACTAGTTTTTGGAGACACTTTAGGCTTTTCCCATCTTTCCTCTGTTATCACTCTCTCAAATAATAAGATTCAAAACCTATTCTACTGCTTAAAATAGTCACAGGCAGAATTCTGGCTAATCCTGAGGGTATAAAAAAAAGTATCCTTATGAGACCTCAAACTTATTGGTGCTTAAAGACAAGCATCATATTTTGTTGTGAGAAACAACCCAGTGTGGTAGGCTCAGTTCAAAGCACTTGCTGAATCCCTAAAATGACCTGAGTAGAATATTATTGATTGCATATGGGGAATCTTGAGATCAGCAGCAAGCACAATAGCCACAGTCCCTTTCATTCACTTCCATTTCAAGTACACTACAGAGAACAGGTCTCTTCTGTGCTAAAGTTACTGTTTTGAGCATACATAAAACAAACTGCTTGTTTCTCAACCTCAGCATGCAGAAGGTTTATCTCCCACTTACCTCTGTCTGGATAATGAACTAAAGAGAAGGTAATGGGGACAGCTTTCTAACTCTCCAAAAAAGAGCAAAGGTAAAACAAGAACATGAGATTGCCCAAGTTACACTGGTTAGGCTAAGGCTATCTTAAGAACACTCTGTGAGAATAATGGAAGACTGTTGTGTGATAAACAACTCCTAAAGCTGTCATCCAAAGAACAAAACAAAAGCATTTTCAAAAGTGCACAAATGTTTTTCAAGAGTTATCAAATCTTAACAGACTGGGAAATGATCAGAGGTTCCTCAAGTATTTATGGATCCTTTAGATTAACATTATTAGATCCTACATTTATGGCTTTTTCATTCTGCTATATGACACGTACATTTTTTTATTTGGGATACTAGATAAGCAGTTGCTCTTCAGCACATAGTAGAGTGTTCTGGGCTGTATATGGGCACATATCTGTCTGTACTGCCATGATGGCTCTCATGTCAGAATTCTGAGGTGCAGTCTTGCACTGGTGTACATTGCAATAGTAGAAGTTGCATGATCAAGTCTGTCCTTTCAAAAGCACATTTGTATTGTAAAATATGTTAATGATAGGACATCTTTTCCTGTGTTGTGATTTTTCATTAATTACAATGGATTAGCAAGCTGCTTTTCCCTAAACAAAAGATGTTGCAGAGCTGACACTCCTGAAATCAGCTTTATAATATAAACTCAAGAAATACTGTGTTGAGTTAATAATTATATTTTTTCAGTTCAGCACATTATAATTTTTCAGTTATTTTGCTTTATGTCACTGCAAAGATTTATTTTCATATTATGCTCCTGCAATAAGAACTCCAAATTTTCCACTTTTAAACAGCATCCTTTAAATATGTGCAATATTATTAATTTAAATTATTAGGTTTAATTTTAATACCTTTGAACCTTTAATAGATATCTTATTAAAAACTCTATCAACATTGTATTGTCTTTTCATAATGCAAAGCTTAAAAGCATTTGAAGATCAACATTAAAAAAATGGAAAAAAAAAGAAATTAAATGAAATCAACACACAGCAACCTGAAAAAGTAGAAAAAGTAGCCATAAAAATTGGGTTTATAACTGAATACTTTTTGAAGTAATTGGCACAAAGACTGTTCTAGTGCAGATTGCTGCAAGAGCGCTCTTGGCAAGAACATCATAAGCACTAGCAAAACTTTAATATGCTCAAACAGCCAAATACAAACTGACACCAGGAACCCATGTGTGGCAACAAACAGGAAAAAAATAGAGTATCTCAATTTAATACAAACCTACATACAAAGGGATCAATTTTTACAATTCGTGGTTTAGCATACAATACAGCTGTCCTCAGAGTGAATATAGAGTAGCTATACATAAGAAATTAGAATTATCAATTCGGGGGAATTTCTCAAGAGTCCTTTTGATATGTAATACAGCAAATATAATGACTTAGAAACCAGACATCAATGCATTAAATGAGATCAGGTTGAGATCTATTTAGAAAAGACAGGTTTAAGCTGGAAAAAGAATCTCTTTGATATGACCTCCAGAGCAGACCATTTGCAGAAGGATTCAAGATGAGCAGATTTACCCTTGCATATCTGTTTGCTTCACAGCTGCTTTAAAATATAAACTCTAAAATTTTTAATATTGAGTTACTGCAAAATTAAGTCTGTGTAGTAAAAAAGATTAAGAACCTGGGATTTTCTTGCACTTCTTGTAAATGTTATAAAGGATTTTGTTGAACTCAGAGGAAAAAATGAAATATACTTAATTTAAAATGAAGCTAACATAATTATTTATATAGGATTTCTTATAGAATTGGGCTACTGCTGGTCAGGTTAGGAATCGGAAATGTCTCAGAATTTTCAGTAGTCTGCATCTCTAATTCGTGGTCAATACTTATTTAACCCTGAAACTCAAAAGATCAGTTCACTTTAACAGATTTGCCACTTCAAATCCCTTGGTGTTCAAATATGTTGCATTTTTTTTTTCTTCATGGAATGTTTGAAGTTCTTTTAAAAATAATGCCTTGAGGATATTTTTTCCTTAATACTGTTTAAAAAAGTTGAAAGCATTTAGCTATTGAAGTGTGCAGGGTTCCAGTAAAGGAATAGTTGTCCCTGCCCATGAGCAAACTCTCTTGAAATTCACTATTCCAGAACTCTGTTGCTTTTGCCAGCAGTGAAATTTAAACCTAAAAAAGGACTTTTGTTGCATTGGTTCCAATGCAGTTTATCAGAGTATTGGGAGATGGGGGGAAATGGCTGCATCATTCTGAAACAAAGGGTGAAAATGTTCAAAAAAGTTAGTTTCAGCTCTGTATGTTAGGGCAACCAAATCTTGTTGCACTAAAGACAGCTAAAAATAAGTATACTTCAGATGTAGTTTCTTTATTTCTTTCTTTGCATGGAGAAATAAAGAGATTCTTTTAGGTTTTTTTTTTTTCCTACTGTTTTGTTTGATGTAGTTCTTAGCAGCCCAACAATTACCTTAGGTGATTCTCTGCAAGGACTTGATAAGTGAGAAAGGACTAGATAAAACAAAATATCTGATATTAATGTATTTTCCCACACACAGAGAAAAAGATACAGAAAATGCTGTTGTCTGTAAAGACAGAAATGGATTCCCCAAGCCACCCTTGATTAAGACAGGAATGTTTATGTTCTGCTCAAGCTCTCCACCTGTGGTTGCAGCCCCAGAGCTCATTCTGAAGTTAATAAAAAAATTACATTTACTCTTCCTACTTTTGTGGCTAAACGGGTAGAAATATATCAATGAATTTTGCACATGGTAAAGCAGGGACACACAATGGAGAAGGATGAGGACAACTATTTGAATGTCTTTAATGCTAAGGTTCCTCTGCTTATGCTGATGGTGTCTGGTGTGTGCTCCCACAGCCAAAAGCAATTGTTTTGTTTATTTTAATGCTTGTATGCTTACCCCTAGCATGGCCCAATTTTTTTCTGGCTGTATACAGAACACAAGGTCTACCCAAAGATCTTAGACAACAGAATGTGTGGGCTAACCTGAAAAATACCACAACTGTGCCAAAAGCAAGAGTGGAGTAGGCAAAAAAAATTAATTTCCATACTTCATTAATATACTTTCACTTTCCTCACATCAATGACACTTATATGAATCTAAATGTAAAATTTTCAGTATAAAGTGGAAAATAGACAGTAAGGAATATAAGCTGGTTTTATAAAAATTCTGACTACAAATTTCATAAAAGATTCTGTAGGTAAATAATAATGCTTTCACATCCAGATAATGAAAATGAATGATCATAAGAGGAGAGGAAAAATTCTTCTGGTATGTCCGCCAAGATCTAATGTCAGTAGCTCTCTGACTGTTCTCAGCGTTAATTTGAACAGTTTTATATACGCTTCACATGGTTCTGATAAAGAAAGTAGCATTGAAACTGCAAACCCCAAGCCCAAAAGTGGCTTTACAGAGACTGCAGAAGGCTGGGGCACACCATGACAGCCCCTCCAGAGGAGCAGCCACATGTACTGCCATTAGTAGACAAAGTCCGTCCATACCAGGAAGGAGATTTCTCTTTGAAGAAAAAAACTTTATCCACTTGGAGATGGATGGTCTTTACAAAGCTCTGACCTTCTCCTTGACAGCTACAAATGGACCACTATCTATGATTTGTTTCTATAATCCACTTAATGCAGCAAGCTAGATTATAGATAGCAATTTATTTGTAAAAATCATAATAAACCACTATTGTTTTAAATGCTAAACATGGATAAATGGGGAGGAAAAACTGATGAGACAAGGTTCGTGTTCTTGAATCTACACCAAAGAATTATGGCAGACTCTTGCTTTATCTGCATTGGAATCAATTTAGTAATTTTTAATTCACTGATTTTCTGTTGTTTGCTTAACATTTATTAATTGATTGTCATTCTCATGCAATTAATTCAAAAGTTGGCAAGTTTAACATGCAGAGATTAATTTTCTTTTACTAACCCACTACTCAGAACACTTTTTTTTGGAAAAACAGGTTACCAAGAAATTACCACTACATCAATCATATTTATAAATGAAATACAGTAGGGGTGTTGCATGCCATCTGTCAATCCACACTGAACCTTTACTTATAATTGGCTAAGTTTTTCTATGTAATTCAATAAAATAACAGGATAGCTCTGTCTTTCACACACTGCAGTCCCAACCAAAAGTCAGCCTGAACACCTAGGACTTCTCTCTGCAAGGCTGGGAATCTCTCATTTAAGAGTATGAATCTTAGGTCATACAGACATAAATGGTATGCCTGCCCCATCATCCAGTGGTCACAGGATCTGCACCTTTACAACAACCTACAGGTTCCTCAGCTTCAAGTGTTTCTTGTCTGGAATGAGAGCCACTCACTTGCCCTTCATGTCACACTCATTTATGATGGCTGAAATATTTATTCAGGAGGGAGGAGAGATAATGAGCAAGGTTTCTTTGCTCTTAGTTACCACAAGATTTTGGACTCACTTGCAGTGTTCCTCATTGCAACACAAACCAGCAGAGTGAAAGATAAAATAGCATTCCCTACTCTCATTATTTTATTATGGCTTTCACCATACTTGGTGTTTAACTGAAAGCCCCAGTTACTGTGTCTTTTTTTGCTCTGTGTGTCACTTAGGCTGCTGCTGTAAAGTGGATAAATTGACAAAATAGACTTTTTTATAGAGAGAGGCAAGGAATATGTCTCAGACAACAAATATCTTTGTAGCCTACATAAGCGTAGAATGGACTCAAGCATTTTGATCTCAAAATGAGGATTTAATATCTCTCACAGACTGCACAAAGGTCCAGAAAAATATGCAGTCAGGTACAAGAAGACACACAGAATGAATTCAGCATGCAATGCAGACTGTAAGATACATGAGCGTGCAAGCTGTGATGCATGGAAGTGCTGCAGGGCTTGTAGGAACCTAACCCAGACATTTATTTATTTTTGCACAGAAAATAAAATGTGAGCTTTATTCTCTCTCCTGTAATGTTGGTAAGAAAGCTCTGTGGAAGAAAACTAATCTTTTCTGCATTTGAACTGAAATCTGAAGTTAGCTCTTCATATAACAACTGAGAGTAGAACATATATGCACATTCATCTGTACTTTAATCTCACGTGCATCCCACTGGTTTAGCGGGACTACACCTATGGCCTATTTGTAAAATAAGACTTGACATGATCTAAAAGACTGAAAAATTATGCAAAATTTAACAAATCAAGGTCAGTGGGTTTCCTATAGAAAACCTTAGAACAGCATCTTTTAGATGCATTTTAAAACTTTGCCATGGAAATTTTTACCAAGTACATTAATTCTCTGTTAAAATCTATGGAATCATTAATATCTTGTTAGCTTGGGAGAAATTTTCAGTAAAGAAAGGGAAATAAGCTAGAAACATATGTAAATTTTGAAGATTGTGGTATACTTTGACCTGGTGAGTCATTAGTAGCTCACTGCACATCCATCTACACCCCTATGAAATTCAGTGGTACCTGGTATTGCTTTGACCATGTAAAACAGCTCAGGATTTGGCTTATTATCCTGTTTAAGTCATTTCCAGTATAATTTTTCCACTTTCATCTACTTATGTGGAGCACCTTCCTTGAATCTCAGGTGAAATCCCCAGGACACCTCATACAAACATGTACTTTGGATAATTGACTGTCTGGTTTAACAGCTAAATTTAAAGCAAGCCAGGGCTATGGCACCGTATATTTTGTTGGATACATTTTCTGGCTTTGTGGGGTATTCACTGCATGATTTGATAAAAACTGAGGCTAAATGAACTCTACAATTTGTATTCCTACAGGCACAAGTTTATTGGCTTGGGTTTTTTTCCTTGGCTCTGTCTGTAAGGTTCATTACTTACAGTTACTGCAGAATCAATTTGAAATGGCCAAAATCAGTGATGGAATTTATAGCACAATAAACGTACTGCCATACAAGTGCTGCTACACATGAAAGGGCTTCGGAATATTTTCAGCAATCCTTCTACACAGCAGAGTGCTCTGTGTTTATCAATTTAACAGAATCACCACAGGTATATTCTAAGAGGTGTAATCCTGACAGCTACACAGCAGATTTTCTCTGAGGCAGATATTTGTACAGGAAAACAATATTATTGATAAAATCTTAGCATATCAGAACACAAAAAGGAAACTGCACACATCTTTTTCTTTCTCCACAACAGGCATTTGCAGTTCCATTTCACTCACACAAAAAACCGCCCTGAACCAGAAAGAGTTTATGAAAGAAACATTTTCACTCTCCTTGAGATATATATTAATTAATTATCAGCACTATGTCATGTGGAAAATGTGGAGGGCATTTTAGCTAAAACATAAAGTATAGCATCAGCAGTTCCCTGTTTCTAAAGTCTATAAAGATTTACATTTCTACTTAGTACATTTTTCTTTCCAAGTGTCTCTATTATAGGCATCTCATATTTTACATCATTTTAAAGCACAGAAAGTTTTAACTTTAGAATGATGCATTGTGCAAAAAAGACAGAAAAGACAGATGGCAGGCTGTCCTCCCCAAAACTCAATTTCATAATATGCATGTGATTGCTAATAGGCAGGCACTAAAAAACAATTTTCCTTGACGAAGAAGAGCTGATAAATTGTCAACATAAACTTTGTCTGTGGTTGCTCCAGTGATCTAAAGCTCTTCTGTGAGCTTTGTACCATCAAAGTCTGCATCTTCCAACCATATAAAAATTTATGAATGCATATGACTATAAAGTGACTGAAAACAACCCAAAATGCCTCTTTGGGAGCTGAGAATCAGCTCCTTGCTTCTTCAGGAAAAGCTGTGTCCAGTGGGCCATTCCTAACCCTGGACATATGAGTGTGGGAGATCCAGGCTGGACCCAGAGATGCCCTGTGAGCTGAGTGAAACAGGGCTCTGCATTTAGCTATCTCCTAAGCACAATGCTATGCCTGGTGCTGGACTCAATTAACCAACATGGTCTTTGTAACAGTGCAAAGGGTCACAACAACTGAAGGCCACTGATTATTAGGAAGAAATTATTTCTGAGCACTTCAGCAAGGAGAAATGAATAAAAATTCTAATGAGATAACAATTTCCAAGAAGAGAAATATTTATCTAATACCTCAGATCTTCTAAAACATGTCAAAAGGGAAAGGGACCACTGAGTTCACACGAAATAAAATGAGCATTCTGCTCTTGCACAACAAATTCTTGGGGAAAATGTCCAAATTATTTGTGCACAGAATGAGGCTTGTTTACATTGGTAGTGCAGAGTTAATTTCAGATTAAATATTTCACTGTAACTGCTATCTACTAATTTTGATTTTTAAAAGGCTTATCACTATTAAATATTTTCATGCCTCTAAGAATTCAGATCTTATTTCTGAGAATAACTGAGAAGCAGCAACGCAACAGCAGATGAGCTGTGACTGTTATGTTATCAACATATTTGCCTGGAAGAAAATGATGTGATGATCCCACCACATATTTAATTGCAAAATTTCCTTGAGTTTGATTGTGAAAAGACTGAAACATTTTAAACAGGTTTTTCTTGCTACACAGAGGAGACTTGAACTATTTGCAAGTATGTGACCAACTCCGTAAAATGAAGCCATGGGAAGAACACATATTTCTCGAACTTCCTTTAAATGGGGGTAATACTGTTAGTTTTGAAGGCACCAGCCTTGCATCCTATTGTTTTAATTTTATGCAGTGTATATTTCTCTATAAATGTCCCCTAAAACAAGCAAGAAAACAAACAAATCAGTAGAAAAAGAATAAATGTTAAACTTTAGAAATATTGTCAAACATTAGGAGGATACACTCTTTTCCATGTATAGAAGTCACTGATGTGCTATATTGTTTGGTTTAGCATGGAAAAACATACAAAGACAGGAATTATAACTGAATATGTCTGTAAAAAAAGGGGGCATGGGAGGGTCTAATGTGTTATCAGAAATAAAAGTGAAAAACCTTGTTTACCACTGATGAAACACACCTTGTCTGTGTCCTTTCCATAGCAAGATCTTTACACAGCAATGAGCACAAGAAGTTCAGAGAGAATAAAATACTTATCCATAAAAATTGATATAAAACTTGTAACCCTTCTCAGAGTAACCTCTTCAGAGCTCAGACCTCTTAATGCAATTTACATGAATTTTCAGTAGAGACTTTAATCTGAAGTTTTTAAGAAAATTACCACTTCTTGTAATACACTTAGTGTTTTCATTTGTTTGCAATATTTTTTACAAATTTTAAGTAAGGGAGAAAATTAGGATAATTGTGCTCTTCACGCTTATTCTCAGATACTGGTAATTTTCCTTTAAGCAGGCACAAAATTCTTGGTTCCAAGGAGGAACAGACAAAAAATATAGCAGTAAAAATTAAAATTTCTTATTTCATACTGGTTAGAGGTGCATTAAGGTATATAAGCTTTAGGGTCAGTATAAGCCTTGCTCAGCTTTCTTTAAAAGCATTGGGAGTAATAAAGACTTCCATTTTATCTTCAGTGAAATAATACTGCTGAAATATCACCTCATTTTTGATGTCAGCAGTGATTTCTTTTTACCTCCATGATATCAAATGGGAATTATTATTATTAGAACGACAGCTTCCTAATGATGCTGTAAAAAGGAGGAACAGAAACTCTTTCCACTAAACATCTATATCCTGCTTTCTCCACAGGGTAAAGCAGACAGGTTCAACCACACACCACTCTTCAGGAAAATCAAGAGGCATGCTCAAACACTAAGAAACAGAAGCACCTTAAACATCCGAAACATAGGCAATAATGGCTTTCTTCATTATATAGTGGTGAATATGCACTCTGAAGAGTAGAGAAAAATGACATTTACACTACAGCAGCCCTCTCTGGGAAACATGCTCTGAAACACTCATGATCAATTTTCTGTTCTAGGTGGTAAAACTGGCACATCAGTGTCCAGATCACTCTCCAGGAGTCACTGCCCCAGGTAAAGAGAGGGAATGAAAGCCTCATATGATGGCTCCTGTTCAACTGATGGCTTCATGTATGGCACACTGGGGGTGGACATATCTGAAATGCTCTGTGCCTTTTTTTCCTCCTATTTGTCTGAAGAATAAGTACAGAAAAATGTTGCTTCATATGACACCGAAATAGATTAATAAGTTTGGCTTTTGAGTAAATGATGGGCTTGAACCTTATGCAAACACCCATTCATGCAGAAAGTGAATAGCAGATGCAAACTCGTGCTATCTGCGTCAGTAAATGGGGTATTTTCATTTTCTAACACACTTTGATCAAACATAAAGAGCTACAGTGAATAATGATTCCCTACCAATTTCACATTTACTTATAACACCTATTGCTTCAGAGTAGTTGGCAAAGCCTTTAGGGTGCACACATCTATGGTGGCTATGAAAAAATATTAATCAAATTGGAAAAAGAAAAGGTCTCTATATGAGGCTGGGGGGTTTTGATATAAGAACAGCAAAGCTTGCAAGGAGCCAAGTCACCTGCCAGATGAGGAGGTGGGTGCTGCCAGCCCTGCTCTTCTCCCACAGAAAGGTGGCAGGAACAGCAGTCCCAGGAAGCTCCCCTGGGCTAAATCCAAGGGGCAGGAAAATGGGTTTTGCTGCTGGTACAGTGCTTTGTTTTCCTTCTAAGGAAAAGAATTTTGGAGTAGCTCTTCTACAGTCAGTTGTAGGCCAGTTGAGAGCAGGAGTTAATATTTTTCTGATTTGGGTTTATTTTTTTTTAAACTTTGGTTGTTTGTTGTTTGTTTTGCTGGAAGTTCTGCTAAACTTCACACTATCTGGTCTGAGTGCTTTCTTCTTTGGCATCTCATTTTGTCTATTCAGGGCAACCATCAAAACAAAGGAAGTACCAGCCTGAGAAAATGAAGTGTGATGCACTGGAACACAAAGATGATTTGACAATATTCATGCACTAGGAAGAAAGGCTGAGGATGAGGTACAGCATGTAATCACAGTTGGCTCTGACACAAACGGCCATTGTTATCTTTGGCAAGTTACTTGATATCTTGGTATGTTAGCACTTTCAAGACTCAGATGAGTGTTGCAAAAGTACATTCATTAATATAAATGAATTTATAAGCAAGAGGAAAAAGCCAATAAAAAATCCTGCTTTGCACAGGCAAGAACTACACATAAAGGTGAAAGTTTGCAAAATGTGGAAATCAGTGTATGAGCCTATTGTCTTTCTTCAGCATATTTTTGACAAAAGGCGTGAACTGCTGAAAGTGGTAGAGATAAAGAGGTTAATAGTGTCTGCATTTGGACCTCTAAAACAATCCTTAAATTATAAAAAAAAGGGGGGGCCAAAGCATTTACTGGCAGCAGTTATAAAACAGTGAATTGAGGCAGAGATTCAAGCAGCAGCACCACTCTGTCCTAAAGCAAATCTTGGCTTTGTGTTCTTTTCTGTGCTCCTGTGAAAGGCATATTCCCAGTCATTACCAGTAAACAGTGATAAAAAACATGGGTGGATAACTTAAGAAAACCTGTGGACTGAAGACCTCTTTTTTCAGTAGCCATTCCTACCTGGGAGCACAACACCATTCTCCCAATGTGCAGTAAGAGGTATTTTCTGGTTCCCTCTCTGCTGAGACCCCATTGCTCTCATCCTACTCACTGAGTTTTGCTATTAACACCACAATGGGTCTCACACTGCACTATGAGTTCACATGCCTACATAATTAGTGCTGCTTATGAAAGTGTATCAAACATTTTCTGTCTCTATGACTCGGTAACACTTGGCTCTTGAAAGAATACTAGATTTGGTTTGAAACTGCTCCTTGTCCATTTTGAATATTTATTCTGTATCAGAATAAATCTTATTCTCACAATTTTCTCTCACAGTTATATTGGACACACACTGACTTTTAAAAAAGGAGGCTTCAGAATTATGCTGCCTAAAACCCAGAGTCAAAAGCAATTACTGCTAATTTGGTAATAAAATTATCTTTTTATATCCCATATACTTTGATAATAGAATTCATGAAAATAAAAAATCTCCCAGAAAACAATATGTGCTTGCTGAATTTTATATTTTCTTTCCTTCCAGAACACACAATTTATTTCCCTTTTACTCAGTTTGGATCAAATCACAACTTTGAGGCCATCTAAACATTTAAGGTAATATTTGAGGAGAAACACATCCTGATAACAGGTGTCAGGAATACTACAGCTGCAGTCACTGTGAGGCAGGATCAAAGCTTGAATCTTTCTTGTACAGAAGACTGCTATTAAAAAGGCCTTTTATATAACACTAACTGGTTAATTTCAATAGTGCTACTGCAATAATGAATGCCTAACATATATTAATTTTCCCAGATGTTAGAACAGTGCTATAAATCCCATTAAAAAGATGTTCAGCCCTGATTTTTTCTTTTTGAGATGATGGAATTCATATCCACTGAACACATTAAAAAAGTTGGTTAATGTATTTAGATGCTGAGGGTGAACCAAGCTTTTGCAGATAGCTCTCCTAATAGAACCTCACAGTTCCATAGCAAGGCCCCAAAATGAAACCTAGTCTTCTTAATCTGGGTGCAGACCATTATTTCTTGAACCATATCTTTATATCTACGAGTAGATACTTTGCAAGATTCAGATTGGCCCATTAGTATTTTGTTCTTTTTCAAGTCATGCTGCATCTGTACTAGCTAAGAGACTTCCTTTTGACAAAAAGGTCATCGATTTACATGGGTGAATTCTCGATCAGTTCTTTCTCACTGACAAATTACCTTTAAGTCTTCCCAGTGCTGAAAAGTCTGGGGAATGCATGTGCTGACATTTAGAAAACTCTTCACATAATGCTTCCTGATGTTGGTTTCTTATTCCTTCTTCACTCAATTAAAGAGGTGTGGCAGTAGCCATGTGATAAAGTACTAAATTCTGCAGTTTTCTTTCTTCCGACAGAGAAAGGTCAGGATATCTTTTTGGGACAGAGCAAAATACTTGACAGAAAAGATTTCAAGGGGGAAGAATATTAGAAAAGGAAGCAAAAAATTTCGGTGAAGCTGTAAAGTGGGACAAGTGAACTCCCTCACTGGGAAGAGGGAATGAAATCTGTCTCTAACACCGACCACGTCTGAAAAATGTACCAATCATGAGCCTATTCAACCTCCATCCTCTCCTCCTGCCCCCATGAAGTGGAAGGTGCTTTCCTGCAATGATATATTGGGTCCTTAAAGTGATTTTGGAGTAGGGGCATGTTGTTTCTGAATTCCAGGTGAATCTTTTACTTGGATGAGAAACAATACTTTCAATTTTGGATTCAACGAAGAGAACAGTATCACAAGATGAGCCCAATGTAATTTTGTCTTTCCAACACATTATTTTACTCTCTTGCCCTCTTGGATTAATGAATCCAAATCCTGCCAAAACCTGCACTTCAAGTGCTCAACTAAGGTCTGCAAATCTTGCCCAACTCCTCAAGTTCTTCTAAAATAAAAAAGTGAATAAAGGAAGGAATAGCATGAAAAAGACTCGCAGTAGAACCATGAGAGGCATAAAATTTCAACAAAAAATTTAGATTTCCATCTTCAAAATTGTCAATCAGAGAATTCTAACTTTATGATTTGAAATACCAAATCTGAGAGTACAGTCTCAGAGGATGTTTGATTTTAAATGAATTTGCAGAAAGACACCATTGTCAAAAAAAAAGAAATAAAGAATTCATGAGGACTACAAGACTAATTTGTGAAAACACTTTTCTGGAGTTTTAAGTATTATTTAAAGTATTTTGATACATCTCATGCAACTGATGTATGAGGTATAGCTAACCAAACTTGCATCCTCCATTACTGAACTGCAGAAATTAGATGTGCAACAAACCATCCAAATGTCTAAATGAAACTTACCAAACCAATTTTTTTAAATATAGCAATTTACTTATTTTTATGCAGTCTGTCCACTGGAAGGGACAGCCTGAAGGTTTTTCAGGATGTCTTTAATTCTGCTTATGGGTCTTCAAGATATTTACTTGCCAGCTTTGCGGGAGATGGAGAGGCAACAGGTGTTGGTTATACCACATTCAGAGATTGCCACAGTGCCAGCAAAAGCACAAGGCAATATCCCCATGTTTGCTTATCCACTCCTGTAACAGCTCATAACGAGAGTGCTGTTCCATAAAGCAGTAGAGGAGTATGCATGGATATATATCCTAGCACCTCTGATGAGCTGATGAGCTGGAAACAGCTGGCAGCTACTGACTCTGATGCTGCTTGATGCTTTGACTGCTTCTTGAACCTCTTAGTTAAGCTTTGTTCAAGAGAACACTATCAGTTCATGAAAGTTTGAACAAAGAAAATTCTAGCATAATCTGATGGGCAAGTAAACATGACAGAACAATAATAGGATACTGTAGAGGAGTAGAAAATTTACCACTGGACCCGAAAAATATAATTTTGAATTAAAATTAGCTTTGACATATGATTGAATAAGTCAGACAGTAGAAAAATTGAAGTTGGGAAAACTTTTAAGTGGGCAGAACTGTGACCCTCAAAGGGAGGAAAATGAAAATAAAACCAAAATGAAGATAAAATCAAAATTAAATACAAAACCATATTTTAATGATGAAAAAATAAATATTGAAAAAAAAGTAAAATTAGTTACATTTTCAATGGAGAACAAATAGTAATTCTCTCCAGCATGTGTCTCAGACAACAGCTGCAATGGTAATACATTCTGAATTTTGCAGTGAATGGAATTATAAGTTTTTTCTTTTTATTTGTTTTCCATGTGTTTTATCAGTTGACTGAATTTTATTTCACTGTTTTTAAAGATTTTAAATTTATTAACTGAAAAATTAATAACTCTCTAGTACTGAATATAAACTCTTTTCCTGCAGACCTCTGAGCCTAAGACCATTAAGAATAGGAAATTCTCATTCAAGGAGAGTGATAGGGAACAATGAAAGGGAAAGAGAGAGGAAGGATTAATCATGTAATCACTTTTCCACTTACATTTTTAAGGTAATATAATTCATGGAAAAAGGCCATTACCTCCATCTTTACGCGTAATTCAGAACTAGTTATATCAGTTCAGGAAGGGACTATAAACAGGTTCATCTCATGTCAGAATTGTCTAGAGCAGGGTTTCTTTGAGGCATACATATGTGTTAATTTATCAGTCTGCTTTTTGTTACAACATTTCTTTTGATAGAAAATTAGTTCTGACCAGATCAACCTGAATGATTAATCAATTTTATTCTTGGACTGTTTTCACTTTTATGTGATTGTCCTAAGGCAGGGACCACTCTGACAATTGACTAAGCACCTTGTGGACTACCTCAATAATTTGCTGTCTACAGGAAACCTTCACCAGCAGTACTCAAAGCAAGGCAAAATGATGATGTAGTTCTGAGCTCAGCAAGAGTTTGGATCAAGACACAACTACTTCACAAAGATGAAAAAAATTTGTCATTGCTGGAGGTCTGAACCCACGGGGAGATGAATACCTTTGAGAGAGCTAAAATCTGACTCATACCACAGACAGTTCCTAGCACACTGCTCCCAATGAAAGGTGGTATGCTGATTCAGGGGGGGTATCCCTGAATCCCCTTACAAGAGCTCCAGGGAAGGTGTTAGCAAAGAGCCCTTGCATTTTACAGATGAGAAATTCAGTGCTCTGTTGTACTCTGAAGGTGTGAGACACTGGTTCTTTAGTGGGCCTGCTCCACCAGGATTCCCTGCAGGAAGTCTGCTGCCCATGATCCCAGCTGGCACAGTATTTCCTGACTAAGGGCTGAAGGACTTCCAGGGATCTCTGATGCAGAACTTGGCCAGCTTTTTCCAAGATCTTTGTTAAAGTTATGCGACTATTCTTCCCTGTTGATAATTTCTTACAGATGTGCATCCATAAAGCTCATGAATTTTTCTTTATTTTGGCTGTGAGTTTGTTCTAGTACTGGACTTTTAGAAATCAATTACCAAGATTCCTAAAAGTGACTTTTACTACAGTGGTTGGGTTTTATTATGCTTGTTTGATACACCAACTGACAAGAATGTTGAAACATGGCAGTTCTGAAAGCTCAGTTAAAAGGATATTCACTTGATCCAAATTTTCTAAAATAAATGTACTATTTTTCTGGGGCTTGCTGTGGCCATGGATAATGGTCCTTCCATAGAACACAGAGCGCCAATAACCAAGCTTTTGAAAAACTGTAAGAGTGCAATTCATATTGCTGGACACAGCTAAATACTGCCAATCCTTAAAAACATCAAAAAGCAGAAGAACTGCACATCTATTTTTACACCTGCCTAGGGCTTGCACACTGTTTATGCAATTTTACTCAAGCTGACTTGCCTCATGAAAAAATTTGGAAAACTCCCAATGTTTTATTTACAGGCAGTTTTGTTGGCTTTCATACTTTTTCTTTTTATCCATTAATTGTGTTCAGGAAAATCTGGCTATAAAATATATCAGATCTTTCAAAACTAATTTTGCTGTACTTGTGACACCTCAATTGTGGTTTTAAATGCTGCCATGAGGCATTAGAAATTCTAAGAGAAATAAAATTGTATTTACATGATAGACATTACCATGTCTTTTGAGCCAAGGGTCTACTGTGAATTTTAAAAATTGTATTGTAATGAGTAAAAGCCCCACCTTGTGAAGCCAGCTTATATGTCCTGTTCTGATGCTGGACTAAAATTAGATTGTCAGGAGTCCAAGAAAGAGAATGACAGAGTCATTCACACATCTTACTTTTGTTCCTACCTACATCTGGAAAAAAAAAAAGTGAGACTACAAAATCCACATACAAATTCCCTATGTTTTACCCATTATTATTGCATCAAAAATATCCAGCAAAGTTCTCTATCAATCAAACTTTGTCCAAGCCTGGTGGACTATACCTAATAATGACAATTAGTTTAACTTCAGTGACCTGAAAAAACAAGATCTCTTCCAACCTAACCATTCTATGGCTCCATGATGTGCCAATTAATTAATTAATTAATTCATTTATTAATTCTCCTTCTTCCTCCTAAGACACTTCCGTGTCAATACACTTCCTGGTCTTGTTATCTTCCTAGACTTGCAAGCATGAACAAGTACTCAGTGCATTCTTTCAGCTGTTGACAATTAAATAGGACACAGATCAAAAACCTGTGATGCCTTAAGAAACCATTGCTTTGGACTTAAAATTTCTAGCAACAACTTTAATCATCTTCACCCAGAAACCATCCAAGAGCATGATTCACAGTCACTTGCTTGCAAAGATATTTCTGCTAGATTTTTACTCCTCAGGTAGCTACCATAATGCTATATTCTTAGAGAATTTTTTGGGAAAAGTGAGTTGGGGAACTTTACTTGAAAACTTCTCTAAATCTTCCTGTAAAAACCAAAACAAAATGGTTGTGAAAGCTTTTAAATGAACTTTCACAAGCAACTTCTTTAAATACCCACACATTCTCAGACTTACTTTCTTGCACCACTCTTTTATCTTGTATAAAACTTAATGGATGACATATTTCATTCCACAAGTTGACAATGTTAAAAATGTGCTATTCCTTCTAGTTTTAGTATACTGCAAAGCCAGTGATAGCTACAGGCGTTATGAGCGATATACAACTGAAGAAAAATGAGATTACTGCTGATAAGGAACAAGAGACTTTCATATCTTAAAAGACTCTGAAATCCAGCAAATATGATCCCCAGCAGCAGATGCCCCTCAGACAGACAATGAAAGAAAAATGGTGGAAAAGTACTCAGTGTGGCTCATTGTTTCCTACAGCTGGAATGGCAGAAAAATGAAATAGCATGCTGCCTGCATGAAGAAATCCTACCTCTCTGGGAAAAGCATAAACCAAAAATTACTAACAGTCTTACAAAATGAGCAGTAATTTTTCCACTGTGGGAAAAGTGATGTTACTCTGACTCACCTTCTTTGGTAAAAGATACCTTTACTTTGGAAATGTTGCTCTTTTGAAGGCTATCATGCTGTTATCATCAACATTTATCATGATAATGATCAATTTAATGGAAGTGCAGTACAAAAGCCAAACCTCAGGCTGAAAATATGTATTAATGATTCTTTAACAAAAGGAATGAGATATATGCAAATGTGAAATAGCTCCTCTCTCTGTCTATTAAGGTGCTCCTGGAACATGAATGAGCATAATTTCAAGATGTCAATATTTCATGTTACAGTGCAACCCTTACCTTGTATCCTGATGATTTGATATGCACTCCTCGCTTGGTCAGTGTAGATTTCATTCGGATGAAAAAAGAGCGCTCTAGAGTGTTGTCAGTGGTTAGCAAACTGGGGTTTGTAGATTCCACTAGGGAATAGAAAAAATACATATACACATAATTTAGATTTTATACATCCCTTCTAAGCTATTTTTCAGGTGCAATCCTTGAACTCACTAAAAATAAATGACTGATGGATGCTAAGAGTGTTGTAATCAATTTAACTCATTTAGAAAATGTTTATTTAGCAAAAAAGAAATTACAAAAATATACATATACTCAGTATGTCTCATTTTCAAGTTATTTTTCCCATAGAATTTTTAACATAGATTTGTCTCATTAACTCTTTCTTGCCCAATTTAGTGATGACTGGAGTTGGAGGGTATGTTGCTAGAGTGTATGACATTGTTTTAAAAACTGTTTGTCAGTATTTTGTAAAAGGCAAAGTCTCACTTAGGTAGCAATTCTCTCCTGAAATAGGCTGCACATTCTGCAGATTTTTATTCCCTAGTCACTCCTCAACTGCAGTGATACCTGAGTCAGTGCTGGATTTGTGTGCCTTGGTTTCCATATTACTGAAGCTAAATTAGGGCCTTTATTATCAATAAAACATTAAACAACCTGAAGGCAAGAATCTCAAGTAAATGACACATATTATTATTATTGTCATCATATCATCAATTATTGGTGATTAATTAGTCATTAATGAAACATCTTTCTAGTTCAGCTGAAGGGATATTGTACTTGCTCGCAAATAAGTATAGCTCTCACCTGCATTTCTCCCTCCCTTAACTGCAACCACTAAATTACTTAAGACTCAGTATAAACCATGATAAAATAGCATCAGCACTGAGGAATTCTTTATACAATCTTTACGATTCCTAAATTTTTAGCCCTGATAATCAATTTATCCCTGAAATATTTAATGGGAAAATTCTGGAGCAGCTTACAACAAACAGGTATTATTTGATATAAAAGAAATTTCAATTTCAGTGAGGAATTAACATGGAACAAAAGAAATATTTTGAAATTGTACTTCTGTTGTTTAGGAGAACCACAAAAACTGCTAGTAGAAAGTGTTTAAGTATTTAAAATGCCTTTGTTATGCAGTCAACAGAAGTGCAAAAATTTGTTTGTGAGCTAAGGATTTTATTGAATTGTCCTTGATTTAATGTGGTCAACTTGTCTTGTGTTTGTGACATTTCAGCTCTGTTGTGATAACTGACAACAGTGCCCCTTTCTTTAGTGTGTCTCTTAAGATTTTTTTGTTTTAGAGAGCATGAATTTGATGTCATTTTAAATGTACAGCTCTTTATCACTCGAGGGAAAAGCAGAGCCATGTTATATTTAGTACTTTCATTTCTTCTGATTAAATATGAATTACTATGAAATTTTTCTCATCATCTAACACACCATAATACGCCAACAGCTTTTTAATACACTGTATAAGCACAAACTTCTGCTCTAAGAGTTTAATTTGCCCCTCTAATCCAATCACATCAACCTTATTTCTCTTATCAGAGATTCCCATTTTGAATTAAATGAGCTCATTAGTTTTAATCAAAAGCAGAGAGATCAAAACTTAAACGTAAATGCTTTAGATCAGAACTGTCAGTCAGCCGTGCAGTTCTATTTTACTAAAACACAAGATCAGAGACCCTTAGAACCAATTTTTTCTCGTAAGGGATGCCAAGAGCTTGAAGATGCTATATCCTTTTTTTTTTCTCCCAAGGACAGATTATACATTTAAGGTTAGACTTAATTTAGAGTATTTTTTTCATCCTGGTGGAAATGGGAAAGTATGCCATTCTGCTGTTGTCTCTTTCACATTTATTGGTGCGGGTCCTTGGAGACCTGAACAAATGTGAAGCCATCACAATCCATGCAACAAACCTGTCCTCAAAAAATTCAGCTCTGTTCAGCAATATCACATAAGAAATAAAACTCTAAAGGGAAAGATATTTTTCAGGGTGTGGGACAGTGAAACCCTGAAACAGCAGCCAAAATCATCAGGATAGCAGCACTACTGGTAAGGTGAGGATCATAATTAATTATTATTTTCATTGTACAGTACAGTGCAGTAGTTAAAGAGTACATTAAGAAGCCACAGCATGGGTGCTTCCTGCTGTGTGAAGAAATGCTAAAATCAGCTTAACAAGCATAGTTGTTGTAGTCCAGCACATTATACTCTAGTACAGGCAGTTAGTACAATATGTCCTCCTGTGTTCCAATGGTAATTACCTAAACATACAGAATTAAACACATGATATCTTTTGCTCAAAAAAAGATCAGGCTGTAATACATATGCAATATTCCCAAAAAATGGAAATTGAAATTTCTCTTTCATACACTGTTGAGTGAAAGAAAGGATAACACCTGACATACCATAAAATGTACTTGGCATTAACATTTTTTAGGCTCATTTAATCATATATCATAAGATTCACATAATTTTGCTATTATTATACTATGCATAAATCTATACATCTCTAAGTGAACATTACAAAGTGCACAGATTTTATCCAACAGACTGGAACAGTGTCATACAAATATGTATTCTGAAGTGTTTGATTTTCTTTAACAAAAAGTATCTGAGAGTGTATGTGTGAAATGGGATTGGTTACCAAAAAGTCCAGAACAGCATTTTGAATTTCTCTCAAGAGAGAACCATTAGGGCTGATAGTGCAAATCTGCATTCAGAGATGCACCCATCCACGGTAGGTACTGTAACAATGCTGATGGTGATTATGCATGCAGGATTTAAAAAAAAAGATGTGCACAGAACAGCTCCATCGATGTCAGTGAGATTTGCACAGGAATATTTGGAATATGGTCCATTATGAGTTCTCAGGAGCTGGTTTTAAACATCTGTGACTGAACATTTTCCATTTTTTTTTTCAATTATGTCAAAGCAGACTTGCAATCTGAGGAATATCAGGATGAAACTCTAGAAATTAATTTTTGATGAAAAAAAATCTAAAACCTTTAAACAGTCTGAAATAAACGAGGTCCACTTGGCTTGATACTGCAGAAACAAAAGGCATCTTTTTACACTGAAAAATAAGGCTTCTGGCTTGAATTTACTGAGTTTAAACCTACTGTTGAGTTACAAACTTCTTAAACTGTGAGTTTAGAATGCTAATTATGTGATAAAAGCCAATGCTTACTGCATGTGAATTAAAGTATTTTACACTGTCAGAAGTATAAAAAATAAGTCTGGGTTGTCTTTGCAAAGCAGGTAATTGTGTACTCTGTTGGGAAAGCACTTGCCTTTGTGTGCCCTTAAACATCTTCAGCGGATACTACTAAAGGAATAAATGTCTTCTCTTTCTGCTCCCAAAGCTGATAATGCAGGATGAGATTTCTAGACACAAGGAATGCATTTTCCATTTCAAAGGGAACGAAACTGCAATCTACTGTACCCATATGGAAGTCTCACAAATGTTAAAAAGCTCAAGTAAGAGCCACAGAGGCAAATGGGAAGATATTATGAAAGAGCAGCCAATTCACAAAACTGTTTTGTTATCATCTTAACTTACTGAGATTGGCTCTGTTGGTCAGAGCATGGTGCTGGTAATGCCAAGGTTGTGGGTTTGATCCATGTATGGGCCATTCACTAAGGAGTTGGACTTGTAGGCCCCTTCCAATTCAGAATATTCTGTAATTCCGTGAACTTCTGTGATTCTAAACATTTCTTTGTGAACAAACCCTATATCCCTGATCCCTCAACGGGCGTTGCTTTGGGAATGATCTTGGCCCCAGACCCCACAAACCAGCCATGCATTGTTTAACTTCATGCACTGGAAAAGTTCTTCTGGTTCTTCTGATGGCACATAAACATGGTCATAGCTGTCTGGAGGACTGAGCTCCATGGCTCTCATCCTGCAGGGATCTGCAGAGGTACTGAACACCTACACTGACTACTTTAATGCTATAGAGCAAAACAATGTAAACTAATGCAAATAATTGCTCATACACAGCAATAGCACAAGTACTGTCCCTATGAGTGATGCACAAGCACATTCAAATTTAGATAAACAATTTTTCCCCCAGGAAAAAAGAAGTTCCACATTTGATTTATGTCTTAAATAACAAAAAGCTGCTACAGTAGGCTGAATAATGTTTACCAACTTCTGGGCTTTTTTCTTGACAAGCATTAAAAATAATTGAGAGGAGAAAAATGCATTTTTGCATGCCAAACAGAGAAAAGATAGGCTTCTCATTCTTAGGAAGAAAGGAAGTTATAGAGGGAAAACCAAAAACCAACAAGGAATTTGAGATTGGTGAAAAAAATTACCTTATGTTTTAACATAAAGGATTTTCTGGATTTTGTAACAATTTAGGAAGGTTTCACCTGGCTTTCATTTCACTTCCTTGAAAACATATGTCCATACATTTTTAAAAGGACATTCTCAAACACCAACTATACAGCCAGCTCTTAAAAGAGAAACAAAAAAAGCGAACATACAAAACAGTGAGAAAAAGGGAGCTCTTTTCCTGTTATCTTCTACACTTGCAAACCTCCTCTCACATTTTCTTAAAGGCTTATAAACCTTTGCATAGGGAACTGAGAATCATTATGTTCAGATGAATTTATAGGTAATATAAATCTTTCATTTTCAGTTGCACTAGATGCAGATTTTAAATGTTTCTCTTTTTTCTGTGCAGTTTATTGTCTGTAACCAGGCATTAAAAGACTAAGAAAATTTAACCTTGATTACTCAACTGCCTTTAATCAGAAAAGTGACTCTCAAAAAATCACTATTTGCCAAGATCATTCTCAGTATCTTACAGATCAGATTTGATCATTTTATAAACTAAAAGATAGATTATCACAACTACTCACCCAACAAATAAAAGAAAAAAGCTACAAGTTAAGACAATTTATTTCCAATAAGTGCAAGTTACTATACTTAGCAATTGTGCAAATGAATGTTTTAAAATGAAGTGGGTTCAGGCTGATCACAGGCTGAACATGGGCAAGTAGTGGAAGCTAAAATTTGTTCTAGGAAACTGCTGAAGATTCCTGGGCTACTTGGATGAACCACTTTGGCTTATTTGTGGACACTGGGAGCCCACCTGGAGACCAACTGAAGAGCACAGAGTAAATAACTATATAGCAAATTCTATAGGTGCTCTCTTGGTCTCACCAGTGTGCTCAGCATCCAGTGAAATCAAGGACTATATGAACTACTTATTTAACATTTTGGGTGGCAAAGGCTCACTCACTCTTTCAAAGCAATACTGTTTCTAAAAGGAGGAATAATATTTTTGCTGTAAACTGTCCCAGTTAGAAACAGGAACTTGAATTCCTGAATGACCAGATTTGGATCTGAAATTCATGATACTTTTAGGGGACTGGGTAAAACTCATAAAATTTCTGTTTTGAAATTTGCTGTAAAACTGAAGAAGTCAAGAATTGGACTGGATTTTAGGTGACTTAGTTCCATTCTTTCCTTTATATGGGGGGAATAATACTGGAAGCTGGATAAGGCATCACTCAAAAGGGGAAGATTCAGGACAGATCTTTAAAAAAAATGGAAAGGAAGATGACTTTTTATAAAGAATTTATATCTAGGTAATGTTTTCAGACAAGATAATAAACTTGACTTTGTCACCCTACCTCCAAGATTAAGACAATACACTTTTCATGACCTATGGGCCTATTAGAAATTCAAAGGCATATAAACTTTAAATGCTATCAGACTTCTGTTGAAAGGTAGATCTTGTAATGTTTTTTATTAATTTTTCCCCCCTACTCTTATCTCTCCAAATTTTCCAGATCCAGCACTGACGGTACGGTCTATTTTGCAAAATCCTTAATTTTTTGCAAACAATTTGACATTGAAGCATTATATGTAATATATTTATTTCATTTCCTTCACAATTTCTAGAGAGTATGCTATATATATTTACATCTAGAGATATGAATATTTTTATAATCACTGTAATCACTGGCCTATGGTCCACATGGATGGTGGACACTGTTAAGCTTAGATATTTGTTCGAAACTGGGAGAACAAGAGTCTAACTCAGATATATCCAAGTTTTTTTTAATGTGATACAAGTCCAAGCAAAACACAACTCAGTGAAGTAGCAGTGAATTCAGATACAACAGCCAAGGAAGTGAGAGAATGTGTTTAATATCTGATCTACTTGCATATTATAGTTTGGGCACAAAAATGGCTGGCTCTGCAGAGAAATAAGCCATGCTTTGCAAAGTTATCCTGTAGTATTATATATAATGAGCTTACCCTGTCTGCTTTTTAATTTAACTATGCCCAGGTACTGACTATAGTTATGTAGGAGAAACTGAAGTAAAAACTCAGAGGCAGGCATTTAGTATTATCAGAGACATTTTTGAATATTCTATTGTAATCTGAACTACCCTTATTGGACTAATAATCACAGAACCACAGAAATGCTAATCATAAGATGGTTTGGGATGGAAGGGATCTTAAAGACTGTCTAATTCCCACCCTCCTGCCATGGGCAGGGATACCTTCCACTAGCCAGGTTGCCCAGAGCCCATCCAACATGGCCTGGAACACTTCCCATGGATGGGGCATTCACAACTTCTTTGGCAAATACAGCGTCCACCTTTCTCATAGTGAAGAATTTTTCCTAATTTCTAATCTAAACCAAATCTCCTTCAGTTTATGACCACACCCCCTTGTCCTGTCACTATATGCCCTTGTAAAAACTCTCTCCAGCTTTCTTGTAGCTCTCTTTAGTGTCTGGAAGGCTGCTCTAAGTTGTCCCCAGGGCCTTCTCTTCTTCAGACTGAACAATTTAATTCCCTCAGCCTTTCCTAGTATGAGAGGTTCCACCCCACTGATCATCTTGTGTCCCTCCTCTGGACTGTGTCCCATGCCCTTACTGCACTGGGGCCCCGGAGCTGGACGCAGCCCTGCAGGTGGGGTCTCACGGGAGCGCAGTAGAGGGAGAGAGTGCCCTCTCTCGCTCTGCTGGCCATGCTGCTTTGGATGCAGCCCAGAAAAGGGTCAAGTAATACTTTATTTAATGCCTCAAAGCTTTCCTTCTTGTGCATTGCCTTCTATTTCTTCTTCTTCAGCCTAGGAATGTCTTATCAGGCTATTGATTCCCAACATATGCAATTTACTTCCCACGTAAACTTTATCCCACAGAACTCTTCATGTATCTGGTAAAATAAAGAATGAGTTAAGAGCCAGGACAGAGCTATAAATAAAATATTGCTAAGATAAAACTATGAATAAGATTTTTGTTACACTATGACATTGAAAGACAGATTTTGCAACAAATTTTGGTATGTCAGTGATCTGTGAAAGACACTGAGCTTTTTTGTTTGTTTGAAAACAACATGATAAAGATTTGTTATAAATGGAGCTAATCATAATAGGAAACCTTAACTCTGAAAAGTGTTTGAAAATGTTACAGTCTACTGGGCTTCAATCCATTATCTGAACACTCACAAATGTACCCATACTCATCCAATAGACCAGAACAACTCTTGAAGAGCTGCTATGGTCTTGTGAGTGAGTGGTACACAAACCATCCTGTGTATGAAGCTCAAACCTTCCCCTATACTTTTACATCTAAGGTTAATTTATTTTAAACAATGGAATAAATAATCTGACCTGACCTGGTTTCATATGAGGTCTCATATGAGGTCAGCAACACTCCTACATTTTCAAGGTGTGGTGAAATTCCCAAAGAAAATTAGGCCAGTGATAGCATTTCCTTACTGTTTACTCACTTTGCAGTAATCCTAATGAAGTGTGAAACAGGACACACCCAATGGACAGTAGAGGTCCTGATATTAGGAGAGTGTAGTATCATAAACAAGAGTACATCTCTCCTCTGTTAAGGAATGTTTATGGAAAAAAAAACCCTGGGAAATGAGAAAACAACAAAGGGAAAAAAAAAGGACACTGACTAATTTTGAGGGTAAAAATTTCACTGAATTCCCCAAGGGCTTTATGGTCCTGTGAGGAACAGAGGACTAGATGTTTAATCTCCTTTGAGATGTGGCTGGTTTCCACAACTTAAATGATCATTATTCTTGCTGAGAAGCTTCTTATAAACAATTTTAAGCATTTTGTTTCAGCACAAAGCTGCCATTAAATGCTGATGTTGCTCCCCCTCTTTCTTGCACTAGAAAACTGAGGGCATTTTTTCTTTCTTGCTAGTTTTTTTGCTCTTGCCTAGTAACTTGTGAATCATTAACTGACACTACAGAGCATAGCTGTGAAAATAACTGTGGTTTAGAGCTGCCAATAATGGCCCACTAAAGTTCCTTCCCAGCACATGGCATAAAAACACCTCCAACAAACATTAAAAAGTCCCTTCTGATGTTGCTTAACATTGCCAGCCTGCTTGGGCTTAAAAAGCACAATAAAGAGGTTGCTTTCCAGATTTTCATATGCCAAATGGGAGGTGATTTTTGGTGAAGCTTTTCCCTTAGGGAAAGGAGAGCAGCTGAGTTACCTCACACTGCAAAGTTGATGTTTGGATGATCCCACTCTAGGGAAACATACACAAGTGCCACAGTCAAGCTGCTACTAGTGGATTTGTCTGTACTAAGCAACTAAGCAGTAGGAAAGTTCAAGAGAAAAAAAGGAGCATCATAAAGATACTCTTTGGGAGCACATGACATCCAGCAAAAGCCATTATGCAGCAGCCTGAGTATGCCAAGGAACAACAGTATGAATACAAAAAGTGAGTGTTTGAAGTCTTAGAGGAATTCCTTGAAAATATAGCCACTTGAGGAATCTATTTCTTCAGAAAATACCTTTTGTGCTGCTGGGATATTTGGGGGATTCTATTTTCAATACCTGTGTTCTGGATCTAGTGGAGCAATGCTTTTATCACGACTATAAAGTGGTTATGAGGCAATTCCTCATATGAAACAGTCAGTAACAGTGGAGCTTTTTAATGACAAACATGATGTCAGACAAAGGGCATCAGGACTTAGTCTTTGTACTACAATACAAAATAACAATACATAAACACCTTTGTGAAAGCAGCTTGAAACCCCATGTTTTCTATTAAAAAGTCATGTTCAATCTTCACTGTTGATAGAACAGAATAGCTAACACAGAGAACACTGTATATCAGAAAGGTCAATAGTTATTATGAGCTACAAATATATTTTTTTCCATCCTTCAGGCTGTTTAGCGCATATCACAGCATGAGCAGCTGTCTTCTTTAATGCTTTTAAAATTAGAATCCCAAAGAGGAAGAAAAAAATTACATTTGCAATGATTGCTCTTTGCTTTTGTAAGTTTACTTTAATACACTATTTTATATACATGAATCTTGCATGCAGCCTAACCAAGGGGCAGTTACTGGTTGCTAGTATCTACTGGATTGTTACATCAATGCATACAGAATCCTGACAAAAAATCACTTTGCACAAATTGTGTAACCTTGTTGAATAACCTGTCTAGAAAAGTATGTAGCTACTGAGCGTATGTTTAAACCAGGCAAGTGCACATGTGCAAACACAGACTGATCTGCCCATGGTGAACAGTTACTGGCTCAGCAGCAATAAACAGAGGGGGCCACCATTTTCTGTTCACACACTGAAAAAGGAAAAAAAAAAGGGTGGTACGACTGTGGCAGCATTTCACCTCTCACATTTTTCAAACATGGCAAATAACTGGGTCCATCTTTGCTAACAGTGAACAACTGCTTAACACTGCAAAGAGGTTTCCATTCTCTTCTTGGGATTTTATCACATTGGCTCTATCAAACTGTTCCACTTTTCAAGTTTAAACTTTTTCTGAATGCATATTGGTGCATCAAATGCAAATAAGTATCTATAAATAGTTTGAAGCATGGAAGGCAAGAAATAATTTTCTTTATAAAACAATTTTTTAGCTAATTTAGAATGGTTCAATGATAAGAACTCATGCAAGTTGGATTTACACACCATATGTTGTCAAGGGAAAATATGTATAAATGTCTAGAAGAACTGTCATGAGTTTAATGTTTTGTTTACAGATAGCTTCATCACTGGACAGTCAGTAGAATAGGCATGGTGCTAAGCACCATGTCATGGCTTCAGAATAATATATTTCGGAATATTGTCAAGTGACACTTTTTCTTACACAAAATGTAAGAAAACGTATTTTCACACACTCAGAATCTACTTACCCCTGCCAAAATCAGGTTTAACTAACACTGGTAATTTTCAATATCAAGAGTAATGGAAAAAATGAAGAAATTTAGCCTTTCTCACACTTTGCCAAACAATTAGCACTTTAAAAATCCCATAAATATAACTATTACTTAAACATGAAAATACTTATGTCCTCTACACTGTGCATCCAGCTGTATTTCAGAACGCTGTTAACATTTCCATCATTACAAGACTCTCTGTGCAATTGTCCCTTCTCATCTGTGACACTGACACTCCATGACCCGGTCCAGGATAAGATGAATCAGGCAGGCTGCTAATCCTGCAGCTTCTGAGGGATTTGCTAGCACAGCTGGGACAGTGGGTAGCTGATGCTGTTGGGACGCGCTGCTCAGCTGGCAGTGCTCTCAGAAGCAGCCCTCACCTCCAACACTCACGTTCCTGGCTGAAGAACAGGTAAGAGACCCAACTGCCCAGATTTCTCTATAGCTTTGTCCCTTATTAGAACTACTGCCTTGTTCCTGTTACAGTATTTTCTCCTCAGGGCAGCATATTAAATTAAAATATGGCAACAATATTCCTAAGGTACACCAAGAGAGTTCTTATACAGATAAGTTAGCACTTACAGAATTCTTTGCTTATGCAGAATTTATAAAAAAGCTGAAAATAATGACAAGTGCTATGCCATTTAAATTCAAAAGGAGTTGAGAACAAGTATCTCCAAAACTGACAGACTTGAGTCTGCTGAAGGAAAAAACCCTAGGGGTAGTTTCTGTGGGCTGCAGCCATGCATTATTCTTAGAAAAGTATTCATTCAAATTATTTAGTAAAAACAAATGTCAAGTGGACCGGACATCTTACTTTTATTATATTTTCTGTCTTTATCTATTTATTTTGCACTGTGGAATTAAGAAGGTTTTTGACAGACATAATCAGAACCTGTCATATAACACAGGAAACAGCATGTTAAAAAATCAGCCCACACTGCAGATATTTTGGCATATTTATCACAAGGCTTGAATAGTAAACACTTAACAGACAGAATTCTGGGGTATTTTTTAACAATGGGAACAATGACTTTTTTTTCCCATTATGCCCCTTTCAATTCAAGTGCCAACAAAACAAGGCCAGGCCCATGATAAAAGGAATAAGGTGATCAATAAAAATAGTTATTCTGTTTTTTGGTAATCCATTTTTCTTCCTTCAGTGTTTGCAAACTGAGCAAATTGCAGAATGAGCTTTTAGGCACTGTCAGAACATGGTAGGACTGGTGAAATTTCCATGGTACAGTATTTTCTGAGTTTTTCTGAGTTAAAATTTTTCTACATTGTATCTTCACAATCCTGGAGCTTGAACTGTTTCTTTTTTCTCCAAGTCTGAAGATCACCCCATGGATTAGTAAATGATTGAGGATTGTCTCTTAAAAGACTCTTTAAAAAACTGTCAGAATCAACCCGAGACAAAGATTTATTATGAACTATTTAAAGGGCTTAATATATGTATCCCCAAAGAGCCCTTGGAGCAAACTAGAAAGGAAGAATGGAAATCTCAAAGAATGGGAAAAATCTCCAATGCCCCACTTTCTTCACACCATGATTACTGTTTACTCAAAGGATAAAATGCCTAACCTGTCACATGCAGTCTTCAGAAGCTGTATTATTGCTGATGTACAGTAAAAACCCAAAACAATGAGCCTCGACAGCAATATGCCTAAGAAAGGCAGCTGTAATTTGCTTTCTAACCTGTCCACTAACACACTAATGTGGATACATCTTGTAGAAAACGCTGATCTCTTGACCCAGACAGCAATCAAACAACTGCCAGAGTGTTTGCTGTCACACAAGCTGTGACCATTACCTTAATTATATGTTACCTCGTAACAAACCTTCTCTAATGAGCAACTCTTCTCCCACCCGTGTGCCAGCTAACCCTTCTGTCCTTGAGGAGTATCAATGCAGATAACTTCAATTTGAAATTTGAAAAGCATATTCACATAGAGTACTTCCCATAGAAAAAGATATGCATTACATAAAGATATGTAAAGGGAATTATAAAGAAATGTATAATATATAATTGGTAAACTTTAAGTAAAGCTGGATATGACCTTTAGCTATATGTTCACATATAAATATATCCATCTTTCCATATTTCTTTGTGTTTAGGGAAGTATCTAAAATACTTCCACAATGATACGTTTTACTTTGAGACTGAGCCCAAAGAAAAGGTACATGAGTCATGGCTCACACAAATGCTTGTTTTCCCTCTGTGGTGCCAAATTCTAGCAGGTTATATTTTCAGTTCACTTCTAGTTTTTATGTCGGTTTTTTTTCCCTTCTGTTGTCAATTGTTAGGACATTCACATTTAACTTACAGGATACCATATCCTTATAATCAAATAAAGGCTTCTCTCAGAAATTATCTGTGTTCTACTCAGATGCAGTACTGGAAAAAGTGGGAAAGACTGAGAAATAGAAATCTGGTTTTGATCTATCTGGATGATTAATCTTTCTTCTTATGGGATAGTTTCAACATTTTAGCCCTTCATGCTAAATGCATATCTAACCTAAATAATTCAGCAGACTTCCCATCTGCTGCGTGTTTTACTTCAGTGGGCAAAACACTTAAAAATGCAGCTATTACACCACAAGAAGATCAGGAGGAACATGAGAAGGACCTAAATAGAAGTCAGAGCAGACAATTGAACAGCAGAGCAACAGATGAAATTTCATGCAAACAAGGGCAAGCTGTAGCACTCTTTTGAAGAAACAGAAACTCCTCTATATTCAGGTGCTTTAAATAATTTTAATAAGGCAATAAAAGGAAATGGAAATATCTCAGTGAAAACACATGCTCTGTATGGAGACTGTTACAGCTAAAGACTTAAATGAAATGTTAGAAAACAATAAAAAATAATTTAAAATTAATAAATTAATAAAGATAATAAGAATGTTCCAATTCAAAGCCGGCAAATGAAGAAAAGGAAAGACCATTCTTATGACGTTTCTCTAGAAATTATGAACAGCAACATAAAGCTGATTTGTATTAAGGTTGGAGTAAATTGTGAAGTTAAGGAGAACTGTGGTGAACCTCTTGGCAGTGCTTCGCTTCTTTGAGTATTGAAAGATTTTACTACTTTCAGCTGAAGTCATTACAGGTCCTTGAATGGACTTAACATTCAGTGACCATCTTGGTAAAGCTTCTACAGGTACATTAACCAGAAAATGAAGGTCAAAGAAGGTGTACCTCAATAAAGAATGCTGGAAAACTGGTAAGAACAGATGAGGAGAAGGCTAAGGTACTCAACACTGGTTTTGTCCATCATGAAGGGCAACTTCACTTCCCACACCTACTGAGTGGATGGACAAGAGGATGGAGACTGGGGGAGCAAAGTTCCTCTCTCATTATAAGTAAAGATCAGGTTCATGACCATCAACCTGAACATAGGCAAGTCTATTAGATGCAATGAGACCCATTTCACAGTCCTGGGGAAATTGGCTGATATAGTTACCAAGCCACTCTTGATGAGATTTGAAAAGTCATGGCATTCAGGTGAAGTCCCAGGTGACCGGAAAAAGGAAAATATTTCACTCATCTATAAAGAGTAGACCTTGGAAACTACTGCCCAGTCAGCCTCACCTCTGTGCCTGGGAAGGTCATTGAACAGATCCTCCTAGAATCTGTGCTAAGGCACATGGAGGATAGGGAGGTGGTTTGGGACAGCCAGCATGGCTTCATCCAGGGCAAGCCCTGCCTGACCAACCCTGTGGTCTCCTGTGATGGGGTGACTGTCAGTGGAGAGGAGAAGAGCAACAGATGTCATTTATCTGGACTTCTGTAAAGCCTCTGACAGGCTTCCTCCTAACATCATTCTCTCTAAATTGGACAGTATATTTAGATTAGACATGAGGAAGAAATTCTTTACTATGAGAATAGTGAGGAACAGGTTGCCCAGAGAAGTTGTGGATGCTCCATCTCTGAAAGTGTTTCAGGTCAAGTTGGATGGGGCTGTGAGCAACTTGGGGTGTTCCTGTCTATGGCAGTGGGATTTGAACTAGATTATTTTCAAGATCGCTTCCAACCCAGCCTATTCTATGGTTCTATGATGATTTCTTCAGAACTGAGAAGTTCCATCCTCCAGCTGGTCTAAGATGTCTGCCTTTGCTGCATATACATTTATATATTTAATGTGTTCTCTACATTTCCCCCAGTCTGCTACTTACATGGGAAAAAGCAGTGTGCAAAGCTTGCCCACTGTCATTATAGGATTTCTTTATGAAGAATCTATGCTTAAATTGATTTCTTTAATCACTACACATGATCTTTAAAGATAAAAGATTGTTATTACATAGCTTGTGTAAGAATTAAGGCTTTGCAGAGAATAATAATTATAAGACTGTTTTCCAAGAAATTATAATAGAGATGCAGCATATTACATATTGCAAAGAGTTTTGCGGCTGGATTATACCCTGCACATTAAAAATATTTTTATAATTATTTTATTTTAATCCTGGTCCATTTTTAATGAACAATTATGAGGTAATTGCGGAAGACCATGAATCTTATGTGTAAATATATTCTACAATACATGTATGTCTTGCTACAAAAAATACAAATTGTAACAGTGAATTAACACGTTTGAATTAAATATTACATAAATTCTTATATACTGTAAAATATAACTTGTTATATGAGATTACTTTTCAAAGCCAAAAGGTAATACAAGACCAACAGTGATCCACGCTCTCATTGTACTCTTACTGCCTTAGTCACAATATAGATCATTAAATGGCTTACTGGTCTATGGAAAAAGAGTTTTCTAGGTCAAAAAATTTAATTTCAGAGTGAATTTGATTAATTAACATTTTAATCAAAATACAAAAGAAAACTCCTCTCTCCAAAATGATTTTTTAAAACATATTTGGTGTTTTTCTACTTAGGCTCTCCAGATAGTCCTAGAAAACCCCAGCACAGTACAAATGGTGATTTCATATACAAAATGTTCGTAACTGCTTAATATAATCAGGTGTTAGAATAATGATAATGATTACCTCATCATATTGGTAATTTTTGCATTCTGTTAGCAAATTTTGCTTTTGCTAACATGATGCAAAAGTTGTTAATATAATGAGTCTCATTGTATTAGCAACTTTCTATCACATTAACAAAGATTAAATTTGCTAATGTAATATGACAGTCACTAACCTAAGATTAGTGTAAACAGAGACCAGAGTCTCTGTAGGCCTCCTAAAGGTAATGCTGAACATGTAAGCAATGCTCATTTGTTTTTCCTTTGCCAGCTGTACCTCGAGTGCCCTAAGTGTCACATCCATTGGCACTCCCTGAACGTGCTCCAGGAAGGTCCACTTCATGGAACACTGGCAGCCATGAGACAATGATTAACTTTTGATGCAAAATCATCAACCATAAAGTGACTTGTTAGAAGATAAGTGACTCATGCAAATGGATCAGTTGATATTTATACAACATCGAGATGTGTTCATGAAAACTGACATTAACAATATTGCTGATTAATTTATACAGGACCTCCCATGATGAGCATACTGATGCCTACAGAAATATTGAAGAGTTACAGCAAACATCCTTGGACTACATTGCTCACGGGGGTCTCCCAAAAGAGACTGCACATTAGGAATTTATGGCATAAATGCAATAGCATTGTAAGTGGCAAAGAGCCTGGATACAATGATCTTTTTACTTGTATAGCACAATGTCAAAATGGCTGCTCAACCCCTACACACCTGCACAGGTGACTTGGGAAGAAAGATATGATTTGTATATATAAAGGAAAATTAGGGGGCTTTAGCTGTGTCAATGACCCCTCCCTCCTCCTGTAACTGACACTATTCATGTTCCTGGGGTAATGGTTTCACCTCCTTGACCCAGACTTCAAAGGAGGATCCCAGACTTGAGGAGCCACAGAGAAGCTGGAGCCCTTAGTGAGTATGGAAATACAGGTCCCTCTTCTCAGAGGAAGCCTAACCTTGCCTAAATGGTCTGATTTGAATGAGCATCGGAGTAAGGTGCTATGTTAGAGAAGAACTATGACAGACTGTTACTATAAGAGAAGTGGAGCTTGCTCTCACCTTCTATTTTGAGACTTTTAGGACAAGCCACATACCAAATCCAATCACTATTATTCTTACATCCTGTCTCAGAACAACCTGAAAAATATAAGTGCTCCTTCCTGAAGTCTACATGCATCCAGTGTTGGAATATACCAGACTACAACATGTGGGAGCCAAAATGCAATTCTTGTTTGACAGAAGTGAAAATTAAATGCAACAGTTAGTCAACACAAGAACTATTTACAGTAGCAAGCAGTTAAACATCACTAAAATATTCTGAGGAGAAAAATCAACTGTTTGTCTACAGTCTAAGGTGAAAAACGATGATAACAGAAAGGCAGTAGACACAAATTTTCAGTGAATAACCTCAGCACAGGCTCATGCAAAGAATGGCAGCCACTTGATATAAAGTCACTCTTCCCTTCAGCGAAAACACCAGTAAATTCAGCCCGTATGATGCAGTAACAAAAGCTAACAGCAAGCAGGATTCCCTCAGAACAGAGCTGCTGAGCAAACTGGAAAACCAGTAAGCAAACTTGAAAACTGTGCAGATAAATAAAATATATGCTCCAAATTTTCATTTGCTTTGTGCTTGATTTGATTTTATAGCTGTTGAATAAGCTTTGTGTTCAAGCACTAAAATGTTAGAATTAGCACATGTGGATTGTGAGAGCTGTGAAGTCCCAGACCCAATGGCACAACTGCAGGTGCAATAAGCAGCTAAGTAAAGGAATGGGCTGATGGGGGAGCTAGATATTTAAGAAGGTTCATTAACTGAATATGAAGGGCCTTTTGACATCAGAGGAAGTTAAAACTGGATTCACAGCTTTATGTTAACATGTAGATTTCTTTTACTATAAACAGCAGGCTGAACTCAAGAAAAACTAGTTTTGTGATAATGATATTTCAGTTCATAGTACTAAAATATAAAAGGGAACAATCATGAGTTTTCCACTTCTTTTCCTTCAGTTCTTGGAATGTGATTTCTGTGAACAATTGTTTAGTTAGAAGACCATTTCTTTCAGTGAAGTGTAAAACTGAAGCCCTAACCACTTATTGTTATGAACAGTATGTGGTTTTTTCTTTGTCAGAGCAGTATTTCTGGGGCTGATTCATGACTGAATTCTAATATGGCAAACTGTATTCTGCTGATCTAAATTGCACTGGCACAGGTTTGTTTGTTTTTTTTTTTTTTTTTTTTTTTTTTTAATGCAGAAATCTTATTCTATCTTGGCCAGTTTATTTGATTCTGACAGTTCACAGCTGAGCGGTTCAGAGGAATACACAGGTGAATTCCTTAATTCACCTCACTTGACAAAAGCAGGACCTGATCCTGCAAGTCAGCTTTAAAATTGCATTTGGAAGCTGTCATGGAAATCATGTGAGAGAAAAACTGGTTCTCACCATTTCAGAAAATTAGGTCACTTATTTAGGACATTAAAAAGAACTTAGGAGTTATGACTTGAGGCACACATTATATATTTCTTTGCCAGTGTAGTCTCCCTACCTAGTGGAAAGAAATAGATTCTTAATAATGTAATTATAATAAGCTAATCTGTCTTAAAAAGTTCCTAAAAAGACATATTTCATGATACAACTCTTTATGTTTATGCTGAGTTTATGAATGATGATGGGCCTTTTTTCACAAAGCCTCCATAGTGCCAAAGATCTTTGGATTGAGCACAAGAAAATTTAGGTCATACAAGAATAAAACCATGAAAAAACAAAAGTCTTAATCAGGGCAGAAACCCTAATGGCAACTGGGGCAGGTGTTTGAGGAATATATTGTATTCTCCTAAGGCACAGAAGCAGAGGGGGGCAAGTGACATGAGAAACAAAGTAATTTGTTGACATTTTTCCCTAGTGTGCTTTGCATCACATAACTGCAGCATGCATCGCACACAATTTTACTCTGCTGTTTTCAGCCTAAGCTTTGCCTGTTTGTAAAATTTGCCAGTCCCATTGACAACCCTCAAGCATATCCATGGATTAGTAGAGGATTGTGCTGGAGGAGATGGCCAGGTCTTTCTGGTCCAGGGCCACATGCAGCCCTGGACACTGGAGCCACAGGAGAATCCCTGACAGGGGCAGCAGTTCCAGGACTGATGTCATCTGCGGGCCAGCCACTAGAAGTCAGCAGTCACATACACTCCTGCAATCAGCAAAGAAACCCCAACAACCAACATGTACGGGACAAGCATCCAGCTAACTGCAATCCATGTACAGAATCCCGGATTCCTCCAAAGCACCTCAGAGCGCCAAGAGCTGCCCAAACTCACACCCTTCTAAGCACATGTAAGGTGAGCAGCCTTCAGACTTTGTACATAACAACTTTACAGCATATAGAGACGTAGGCTTTGCTTTTGTACGGACTACTGAGCTGCCATTTCAGCATCTCTCCTGGGCTCCCTGTGCCTGGAAGGGAAGTCCAGTTTGTGGGGAGGAAGGACGGGATGGTGCATGGGCCTTCATGCATTCATGTGATTGAACAGTATTGGGAAAATGCAGAAACTACCATGAAAGCTGTTGGGTTGGATATGTCCAAACAAAATCCAGGGTACTGGATTATTAGACAATATTAGACAACACACTATTATTTTTAGTGTCATGTGCTGTATTACATTATTTGATAAAAGTAAATGCAAGAATTTGCCAGATGACTTGACTTCTATCCTTGTCAGATTATTTTGTTTAGTTTCTGATGAAAACATAAGACAAGCTTTGCAAAATCATTTTTGTGGATTCTCTTTTCTGCTTCTTTTCCCTTCCTATTGCCATGTATAATCTATTTACCTATGGCTCAATCATTGATTTATGTCCACTGGGATGATAGATACATATCCTGTAAGTGATATCAGTTTTTTTTTTGGTACATTATATACACAGAGAACAGATACTCTGAATTGCATCTGTGAATAAAAGCATTGCAAATTGTTATTAATTATACCCTAAGGAAGATGTATTCCACTGTTGAACTTTCAAAAAAAGGAAAAAATAATAATTCTTCTCTTTACGGAACAATTTTTTCCTTAATTATGGAACAGCTGAAGAACACAGTATTACTTTTACCATGCAGTTCTGAAAATGCCAGTTGGGTGAAAACATACTTTTGGATACTTAAAATAAAAATATGAAAATGTTACAATAGCTTGCATGGAAGCTCCCCATGTCCGCTTAACAAAAATAGCCTTTGAACTGCAAAGAAATTTAGTGATGATTACTGTTCACTGAAAAAATAATACAAAATGTTATTCATCTATTTCTTTTCCTGACCATGTGTTTATCTATCATTTTGCAGTTTTCAGCAGAGCAGATGTGCTGTAACAGAAACAGCAGCTACAGTATTTGCTCCACATATAGAAACAACAAGCAAATGTGACTCATATCCTGGATTACATTAAACAAAATGGAAGAGTGACAAAAAAAAATCTGTTAGTCTAACAACAGATTTTAATTGCAAACCAAATTGAAATTCATTTGTTTAAAAAAGTGTTTTCAAATGTTAACCCACAGATTTATACTGTCGTATTTGCCAAAGATGTTAATGTTGTGAGGTAAAATCCTGTTTCTAATGAGGTCACTAGAGCTTTGTCACTGCATCTGGGGGCAAGAGCCCATCTCGGTCCTTTATTTGGTTCCCCCAGATAATTTCATGTACACCACACAAGCACTGAGCTTTCACTTGTCTTAAAAAAAAAAATCTTTAAGGCTGCAAATGATTAAATGCAATTAAGGATTTGTCCATAAAAATATAATCAATAATTATCATTCAGTGATTGGCTGCAGAGACCTGGACTTGAAATATGAGCTAGTTGTCAGAGGGCAAATGCAAATGTCTATAACACAAGCAGGTTCTCTGCTCTTGACCTATTAAAACTTTGTTTGCTATTTTACTTGCTGGTGAACAAGTCATGCAGAAAGGTGTTGAGGAAATGAGCCAGCGTGTTCCCCAGGTGATATAAATGCTTTATCAAACTGATCCCTGCCTTGTTATGTAAACTATACCAGGTACCGTTCGTTTTAAAGAGAGAGATAAACAGATCTAATATGCTTCAGGGCGTCATGCTTTATGCATGAACTGCTTTTTATTTTTATATTAAAGATTTTCCTGACACAACCCTTTGCAATGAAGGAAAACTCCAATATAATGTCTTAACTACGACCACTGCAGCACCTGCAAGTTCAAAGTATTGAGACTGATATTCCCTGATCAGATAGTCCCATGTTAACCTGTTTAATTAATTCTTAATAAACAATTAATTTTTTAGTGAAATACCTCTTGCAATGAGAAAGTCCCTCACCAAAGATAAATGAAGTAATCCTCTGAGAAGGAATCTATAAATAACTTGGTCTATCTGTCTATTTACAATATTTAGCTATCTACCCTTTGCTTTCACTTGTCTGATTTATCATTTGTTTTCGTATTTATTTTACAATTCTCAATCTGAAGTGATATCAGATAAAACATTCTTAACCTTTACAGGAGTAATATTCGGTTTCTTTTTATAGCAATGGGATTAAATTCTACTTTCAGCTTTCATGGGAGAAAATGCAGAATATCACCTAAGATTTCAGTTACTTAAGATTTTGGTCCATAAGCAAGACCAGGACTTGAATCTGTCTTGAATTTTAGATATGCAAGATGAAAGTGAGCACATTTATTCTCTTATTACAAAAATGGACCTACAGAATATTATAAGGATCCACTTTGAGAATTGTGTACACTTTTACCATAAAAATTATTAAAACATTCCTTGATGTTGGTTTAATATTCAATGTCATACACTGAAATTTCAAGGACAATTACAGAACCCTATTTTCTTAGAACGGTATAAGAAAAAGGAAAAAAGTCTTATGTGGATTGTCACATACACAGAAATATTTTTTTATCCTACCTTAAATAAGATTTCAAGTATACTTTCCAATCTGAGCCTCAACTGTGGAGTCACTAGAGATACTCTTGTTGTTTATCTGCTTCCACAAACAGAATTGTATGAATGCATGTTTGTACATAGCAGTCCAGATTTACATATATGTATTCAAATGGCTTTTGCACATCCTCCTTATAAGTATCCATTGACTAATTAATTAAAAACAGTTGGTCAAAATGCTTTATAGAGCACTATTTGTATTATACTCAGCACAACACTTGTAATAACTTTCAGGCTGATAAGACTGGTAGGTTTAGTCTGCCTCAGCTCACATTTTCAAGGCTGAAAAAAATTTGCTACCTGATACAAGCCTTTGTTTTAGCAAGCATATATGCACAAAGATAGCAAAACCCCACGATTTTAATGCTGAAGGCATCTGAATAACAAGTTTAAACTGGGTAATATAACAGTTTTCACTAACATTCTGGTTTGGTTTTATTCATAATGTAATATTTACTTTTCTGGATACATGTTGCCTTCCTTCCCTTCATTCCATCTGCAACTCAAAACAGAAAAAACTAAGGAAATTTAACTCTCAGCAAGTCTTTGTTGTGAAAGGACTGAATTATAACTTTTTAATTTAGTCAAGTAAAGAATTATTACAGTAGGACTCTAGGGCAGGAATGTGTTAATAAAATCATACTCTCTGCCTTTTCATTTAAAATAATCCCCTTGAGCTGATTAAATGAAATATCACTTGTTTAATAACTGACAGAACATTATTTTTAAGCAGAAATGTTTTGCATATCTTCCTATCCTGATTTTCATTCTAGGCACAATGTAGTGAAGGCACTGACATCACACAAAGGGAGTAGAGTTTAGCACTTGGATATAGTTTGTCCTGTCATAGTGGCATCTATAATTTAGTGTGAAGCAGTGAGGTAGACAGAGCATTATCATTAGAAATCATCCTGAACAGGGATATAAAACACAGTCGCAATAACACTTGTCAGAAAGGTGACTGCAGTCAAAACTAATATCCAAGAGTTTCAAGATAAATGCTGACACTGCAGCCATCTTACAAAGACTATTATTGCTCAAAAAAATCCACCCCAAAATGAAAAAAAAAAATCCCAAAACCCAACTATGAACCTTCCCCAGAGAGATCAAGTTAGAGTGAAGTTTGTATCAGGAGCAGCATAAACTTGTAAGTTTTATGGTAAATTAGGCTTTCTGGCTTAATGACTTTAAGCAATTTTTCTTTCCACCCTCTGCCCATTATCTGGAGTATGTTAGTACAATACTCAGAACAGGTGAATAACTGTGCTGCTTCCAGTTCAATCCCTTTCTCTGCTGCCCACTTCCTCAGCCTTTTTATTCCTCAAAACCCACTTGATTTTCTTAGTCTTACACTCATCTCTGTCTGGGAATGCAGATGTGATCCTATAGTCTTTTACCACTGATTTTGTAACTGCAAAGCCACAAGGAATCTCCCGAATCACAATTGTAGTCTTGAAACTTGGAGGTAAGCCTAGTAATTTCATTGTGTTTGTCTTTTGGCACCCATAATGCCATATATATATCCCTGTATACATACACGGATGCACAAGAACGCTGCCTCTTTAGCGCACAAAATATAGGTGAGGAGTACAAGGTATTTCTCCTGCTGCAGGCATCCTGTCCTGACCAGAGATACAGAATGGACACAGTGGTTTGAATGCCTCTGGAGCTCAGCATTCCAGGTTAGGTGACTTCCAACAGTGGCTTACACTTCTAAGAAATGGGAGAAAAATCTGCCAAAATTTCTAGGCTCTGTTCTAGGCCCCAGCCATTTTCAGAGCATCAAATATTCTGAGTCTGATGTTGTTTATATAAGAACCATAATTTTCCAAGGTCTACTACTTTGTGTCTGAAGAAAGCAAGCAGCAGGTTCTCCAAAGACCTAAGTGTAATGTGGGAAGTGATCAGCTAGCAGAAGTTCTTGAGCTCCATTATGCAGTATTATGTGGTTTTATAGAAACTCAACCACAACAGAACAAAGCTAATTTTGTATTGGTTTAATGTACATTTAATTAAAAAATATAGGAGAGTATGAGTCCTTGTAACTACAGAACTTTAGAGAATTCCTTGTTCAAAAATTTTTATCTGATTATAGATAACAACAAATATCTCTGGAAAAAGAGCCAGAAGACCTGCTGTGCACCATAGATAATGTGCATGTAGAAGACCTTTCTTCCTAAATTACCAATTAGCATCTAAATTGATTTGAATACCATACAATCTTCTATATAAATATTGCAACTGAAATTAAAAGGGAATGCTCTCACCATATATAAATGCCTGTATTTTAAAATACATTATTTAAATATTTAAAAATTCTAGTCTGCTCTTGACTGCAGGGTTAGTGACAATGAGTTCCACACATCCACAGCACCTGACAAACATGTTTCCTTATACCTGTTTTCCTCATCTTCCATATGAGTTTTACTAAATGAATTTGTCCCCTTGTAAACATATACCAAAGGTAGTCTACGGAAAATTATTTCAGTCTTTTGCACTTTCCTCAGAAATAAATATTCTTATACCTCAAATCATGTCTGCAATTCATGTCTAAAGCCGTTTCATACTTGCTATATGATATCATGCGTATGTTAACTGAAATAGCACATATAAACCCACATAATTTTTAAACATTATTTTAGAACTGTTTTCCACAACATTTTTGTAGATCAGGAAAATTTCTCTCTCCTAGGTAATCATTGCTATCCTGAAGGTTTCTGCCTGCCATTTTACACTGTGTGTTTTTTAGCAACCTGAGCATTTCACCTTTTCACCTTTCCTTCATATTTTTATTTTGTTATATACCATCTATACCTCACAAATACATCAGTTTGTTTGGATATCTCCTGTTTTGAAATCTCGATTTTGCATGCAGTTGTTTTGTCTGAGTGAACAGTTGTAGAACCTCAGGACCAGTTTAGATTAATAGAAAGAACATAAACTATCTTTAACATAAGCTGTCTTTATTACATGCAAAGTCAGTAAACTGAGCAGTTCATTTCTAACTACCAATCCACAGCCTCCCTTTTTTTTTTCCCCACACATAACCCAATACACTTTTCAGTCCTGCTCTTAATTCTCCAAATTACCACCTTGCAGATAACTGCATGGTGGTGTCTTTACTGTGATGAAACTATTGTTTTTTTGCAAGACTGGATTTTCACAACAACCTTGGGAATTTCACTGTTTAGAGTCATTACTACTCTTGTATGTTTACATCTGATCTCATTCAGTTGTCATTATTTAAATGAATTTTATGATGAATTTATGGATTACAGTTTCCCAATACTGGCTAATGAACCTATGGATTATGGTTTTCCTGTATGGGTTATATTCAGCTCTTTCCTTTATTCAGGATATCCCAGCACATTTGTGCAGAAGAGATCGTATGTGGCCTGAAGTTTAGAGTCCGACTAGCTGAGGGCGAAAGGCCGACGCCCCTCTGCAATTCCTGGCCAGCACCCTTCGGAGCCTGACGGCCTCGGGCTGTGCTGGCTGCGGACTGGCGTACCTCGCTAGTATATGAGAGGAACGGAGCTGACCATTTCCCGGGGGTTAAACATCGGTTTATTCACGGTGATGCCGCATCCAAACACCGGGAAACCATCCGGGAAAAGTTTTTTTTCTCATAGGGGGTGCAAACAGGATTATAAAGCAAGGGGGTGGGTACAGACAGAGCCAATCAGGAAAGGTGAGGGGATGAACTTCACAGAACTGACACTCCATGGAGACCAATAATCAAAAGGTAAAGGAGGTGTCCTGGGACCCCCGCCAACCACCATCTCTAGAGAGGAGAAGGTTCTCGAAACCTGGGAGGAGGAAGGGAGTGATTGACTGGACAGGGAGGAAACAACTTTCACTTATAAGGGAAACCAGGGGAGGAGCAATTACATATCGGCAACTATGAATAGCAGTTGCTATAGCAACTTAGCTGACAGGCTAGCAGTGGCGGGAAGAACTGGGGGAACGAAACCATTTTACACATAATAGGGGAGAACAATACATAAATTGGGGGAATAACACAAGAAACTTAGCAACACACTACCACATCTCCCCGTTTTTTACCAAATAAAAATTAAAATGAAGAGAAAAGTCCAAATTAAGCTTAGAATGCAGGAACTCGCAGCTGGTCATGATGAGTGTCTTTGTCTTCTGAACATTGCAAGGGACAGTGGCACTCGGCGCAGTCAGTTTCCTCCGGACTAGCTTGCAAATTAGGAGGATGAAAATCAAAAGTGAGTTGGGGAAATGTACTAAAAGACAAAAGGTGAACAGTTAAACGCAAAATACTTAAACAGATGGTTCTGCCCCAAATAATAAATCCAGTTCGGGAGAAGAAGAAGAAATGGGGGAAGGAGGTTGGGATTAATAAACCAGAGGTAGTTCAGTGACGAGAGGGGTAGGAGCAGCAGTCTCAGCATTGGGGAGGAAGTAAACATCTGAGGAAACTGATGGTGTTTGGGAGGGTTTTCTCCGTCACCGCGAGCACGCCTGAACTTGTGACTCAGCTTTCTTCTGCATCCTCTGCTTCGGGATGAGGTGCTTGACTCATTTGGATGGTCTTTTTCCTCTGTCTTCTTCTTATCTTGCTTCCGCCTCCATTCTATGTAGTCTTGGCGCATGGGACACTGAGGCATCCAATGCCCCACCTTGCCACAGAGATGGCAGGGATGGGTTGCTGATGTCCTCCTGCCGGACTCAGAAGTAGAAGGACCGGCCACGGGGGAAGCTTCAGCCTCTATGAAGTCTTGCTCGGGGCATTCAGCAAAATGCACAGATGTTCTCTTAGGCCTTGGGGCCAGGGAAACTTGACGCACTACGACATCTATCATGGCTTCTACTGTGGGCTTAGGACTTCGAGGGAGAGTTTTTATAGCCTTGCGGCAGTCAGCGTTGGCATTGCTATAAGCCATCTGCTCAAGCATTTTTTCCCTGTCATCCTCTCTGAACGCTTGCGCTTCCACATATCTGTATAGACGTTCGATAAATTCCATGTATGGCTCTTGCGCTCCTTGCAAAACCTCAGCATCTTCCCATTGGGAGGTAACTACCTCTAACTTAAAGAAGGCCCGCTCAGCTGCCCGGGCCGTCTCTACTAGCTGGGATGGGAATAAGGCTTTAGCTTGATTTGCCCCTTCAGCCCACTGTCCTTCACCCAAAAGATGTTCTTGGGTAATTAACTGACCATCTGCGTCATGGGACAGTGTAAGGTTCCCCCAAAAACTTGGGAGTACTTCCACTATTTCCCTCCTCCATTCCCTCACCCAGACCCTAAATTCCATGGGTCTGAGCAGGCTAGAGAAGAGGGACCTTAAATCCGTCGGTACCAAATCTCCCTGAGCAAGGGTATTGTGTAGCAAACCCCGGAAGAATTCTGACTCCCGGGAGTAATCTTTCTGAGCTTTGCATAGCTCCTTTATTTGGACCTGTGCTAAAGGCACCCACTGTGCCCGTGCATTTCCCCTTTCTCTTATATGATATGTTACCGGGGCGGCTTCTAATAGGGGAGCTTGCTCCAGTTTCCGGCTTTCCCCCCCCCCCTCCTCTGAACACAAAGCGTGAGAGCTGGGGGGGGTGGCGTGGGAACCGAAACTGGAGGAGGTTGAGGCGGGGTTTGGCGCTGACGTAAGGCAAGGGAGTGGGCGCGGCAAAGTACCCTTGTCCGCCCCCCGGACGGCGTTCGGAGGCGGAGGGAAAAACGAAAATGGAGCGGGGGGGAAAGGAGTGGGGGGCTGAACCGGGGGAGGGGTTTGAGGAGGAGCTGAAGGTGGGGCGGAGTGCTGAGGAGTGAGCGGGACGGAGGGAGGGTATGAGAGAGGAGTAACTGGGCAAGGGGTGTGGTCAGGGTGAAGGAAGGGGTTGGTGCTTGGGAGGAACGGGTTAGCGGAAGAAGAAGCAGCTCTGGCGGCAGAGACCGCGTGGTCCCCGCCATCTTGGACGGTAAAGGAGATACTTTGTGGAATTTCCTTACTAAACAGAACAAACTTAGGGGTTGAAACTGGGGACTTGAGAACTGGGGTAGAGGGTGAGGATATAGGAGGAGCCTGACTAGGGCTCCTCGGACGGGGAGGCTGAGCAGGTCGAGAGGGAGTAGGGGCAGAATGGTTTCCCTGCTTTTTGTTGGCCTTTAAAATCCCTTTCGAGGGCTCCTGCCTGTGTGAAGAGGGTGAGGGCTGGGGGGTAAGGATGCGGGAACTGGGAGAACTAGGGAACAAACTAGAAGAAGAAAGATCCTTTCTTGAACTCCCGGCTGGGCGCAGCGAAGTTAATACCTTGCTTGCCCAGTATGCCACGTTAGACAACCGGGGTTCCCCAGCGTTAACCTGTTGGTCTAATTTGGCCACAACGGCTGCCCAAAAACGCGGCTCTTTCGCAACCTCTGGGGAAACTTCAGGGAAATGTAAAAATACCCATCTAATCAACACTATCAACTCTTTCTTGGGGGCAGTAAAACCTCTTCCAAGTAACAAACCCTTAACTACAAAAAAAACTCCTTTTTGGGTTTTGCTCTGACCCACACCCATGATCGTGGGGGGTGTAGCGACCCCACCACGGCAAACCGCGCGGAAAAACCGCCCTGCGCTGAAAGAGCCCGCCGCAACCAGTCAGCGCCGCGCCGAGAGCCCCGCTGCTGGGCCTGGCGTCACCGTGCCGGGGCACCGCGAGCGCGAAAGGCGGCAGACGGCAGTCCCCCTCGTAGAGCTCCCAGGGAAAATTAAAAGGGGCAGGGGAGGAACCGAGTCCGGGGTTCACCTATTCAAAGAGCGTTGCAAACGAAAAGTTCAGGCGGATTAGTCCACTGACACCGGAGGAAGTCTGACGGCTAGTAGATTTAAAGTCCAGTCCGCGGGGTACGGTAAAGCCCCCGCGTGGGCGCCATCTGCAGAAGAGATCGTATGTGGCCTGAAGTTTAGAGTCCGACTAGCTGAGGGCGAAAGGCCGACGCCCCTCTGCAATTCCTGGCCAGCACCCTTCGGAGCCTGACGGCCTCGGGCTGTGCTGGCTGCGGACTGGCGTACCTCGCTAGTATATGAGAGGAACGGAGCTGACCATTTCCCGGGGGTTAAACATCGGTTTATTCACGGTGATGCCGCATCCAAACACCGGGAAACCATCCGGGAAAAGTTTTTTTTTCTCATAGGGGGTGCAAACAGGATTATAAAGCAAGGGGGTGGGTACAGACAGAGCCAATCAGGAAAGGTGAGGGGATGAACTTCACAGAACTGACACTCCATGGAGACCAATAATCAAAAGGTAAAGGAGGTGTCCTGGGACCCCCGCCAACCACCATCTCTAGAGAGGAGAAGGTTCTCGAAACCTGGGAGGAGGAAGGGAGTGATTGACTGGACAGGGAGGAAACAACTTTCACTTATAAGGGAAACCAGGGGAGGAGCAATTACATATCGGCAACTATGAATAGCAGTTGCTATAGCAACTTAGCTGACAGTGGCGGGAAGAACTGGGGGAACGAAACCATTTTACACATAATAGGGGAGAACAATACATAAATTGGGGGAATAACACAAGAAACTTAGCAACACACTACCACACATTTGGAGTAGTGGTGACTTGTGATGTAAATAATTCTACCTACACCCTGATATTGAAAAAAATTATATTAGAGGCTCAACTGCAAGTATTTTTGAACCAACATCTTTTAGAATATGAAAGATGACTGTAGAAAACAGACCCACCATCTCTGTGTGCCAAAAACCTTAAAAATGTTTTAAGCATCAAGAAATGTTCATTGAAATCCTGTCAAGGTGTGACATTTTTGAGTAGTTGAATGCATCCACCATTATTGTTCAGGTAGGTTCTGTGACTGTTTTTATTTCTTTCAGTCCCAATCACTAATTGCCCTTCTGCCCAATGTGGCTGAATATGCACCAGATGTGTCCCAGCCTGCTTAAGGGCTGGTATTTCTACACACACATATCTAGAAGAGAAGAACTCCGTTCTGATATCAAATTATCCCTTACAGATGTCACAGTCAGTAAGATCTAAAATTATCCATGGTCTCCCAACTTCAACATGGTCTCTTTCAATAGTGTCTTCCTTACAGTTTAAAATAAACATAAGGTATGTTTGAAATTATGTGGCTCAGAGCACAAACAATAAAGTGTGCAAAATCTGTTTTTGGATGTGTGATCACTGTTAGTCAGGAATCACAAAGACTTAACAAACATAAGGTGTCAAAACCTGACTGCTTTTTTTGCAGCACACATACTGTGCAGTGTCAGATCACTTACAAGCAGATATTGGTAGGAGACAATTAAAGAAGTTTAAAAAATACATTTTCCTTATGTGTAGGTATGAACCTGCCTGTAGACTGTAGAGGAAAGCATAACTTCTGAGTTTGTTTCTGAGAAAAGAAAACTCGCCGTTCAAAAGTAGGATACGTTATAGATATTAAATGGGAGCTATGAAGCAAACATATACTGAATTTCTTTCCTAGCAAAAAAGAGTCTGGATTTACAGTGAATTTACTTTCCTTCATGGCTTGAAAACTTCATTACATAAAAAAATTAAGTTAGATGGAGAGGAATAAATTTAATCAAAACACTGTTAGATAAAATAACCTGGATTTACGAGTCTGCAGCAGCTACTGCCAAAACAAAGCTGTTGTGATTTACCAAAGCTAACAACATTCAATTTTTAAAAATCCAAAGGTGAAAATCTAACAAAACTTTACAAAATTATCTGTAGTATTTCATGTGCCAAACTACTTTGTTGTAAAGAGTTTATCTAGTGGATTGTTTAAGACCATGTTCTTACTGTCTAAAAAAACCCTGAAAAGATAAAAAATTTACCATGGATTTGTAAGAGGTCCTGAAGTTAAAGACAATGCTCAACCCCACTGCAACTGTATAAAATTATGCATAACACTGGAACAATATCACTACAGAAGTGAGAAATTTGAATTGTTCATAATGGGACCATAGTTTGGCTGTTGAGTTTTTACTGGATTTGGATTTTGGACTAAGAACAACTATTGCAAAATAGCTGGGAAGATCCCAGAGTGAGAGAGATTAAATTTGGGCATTAGCATTGAAAACTGTAAAAAGAAGAATACATGGCATTAAAGATGCTGCAGTTTATCTCAATGTATCCTAAATATAACATTGTTCAAAAAAATCACATTCCAGACCAATTTGATCTGTTTCTTGTGGCATACAGAATAAATAGCAAAGTTCCTTAGGTGATTTTACAAGTACTAAAAGAGAGAGCTGTGCTAATCAATTCCTTTTATTTGTTCTTTCTTTTGCCTTTATCTTGAACACAGAAATAGAAAATAAATCACAGTACTATATTTTTCAGAAGTTAATATCATTTACTTTCAATAGACTCAGTAACACTTGAAAGCTAATAAACATGGATTTGTAGAATTAAAAACATCGAACAATTGGAGAAACAGTTACTCAAAAAATTAAAGTTTTATAGCCTAAAGTTGAAGACTGTGTTCCACACCTTAAATATTTCATATCAGGTGTTTTCAGCTCTACTACAGTGTAAAGTTTGATTTTGACTTTTTAACACAGTCCAACTTTTTGAATTTGTACTAAAAGGCTATCCCATGTCTACCTACAGTCTTTGATATGATTAACACAAGCTTTAAGTATGACATGCATTAAAAGAAGCTTAAACTTGAAATATGCTCTGATATTATGGCATAAAGTCAGCAGATGTTACTGCCTAAAAGTAAACCCAGCAGTTTCTTGATAGCAGCTACCATACAGGCCAACTAACATTTGAGTAATTTTCTTTTCCACAGCTATGGTGTACCAGAAGTTGTTTCTGACTATGCTTTGTATTTA